>NC_134533.1:92069061-92694061 GCF_050624435.1 Tenrec ecaudatus
TCGTAGCTGACCTTTCTGGGACCTTTTGAATTAGGTCCCTCCCTTTACAGGTGAGGAAATCGGGGCGCAAAGAGGTTACCTTACTTCCAGTGTCACAAAACCACAAGCAGGCAGTCCAATGTCAGAGACGTGCTTTGTACCTGGCCCCTGTGATGCCTCTGCATGTTAGGTGCTCAGTTAGCGTGTGCTTGTGGAGACACCCGGGGAGGTGCAACCATGGCGTTTTAAGGAGCACGGTATCCCTGTGACAGCCTGAAACAAGGGGCCCTTGTGTACGTGTTGTTTATATTATTCTGTGGGCTGTGCTTGGGAAATGATAGGTAGAGAATGCAAGTCCAGGCGGAACCTTTGCTGAGCGTCAAGTCTGTGGGCAAGTTACATAGAGTCTCGTTTTCTTGAACTGCAAAATAGAAAGGACAGTGGTGCCCGCCTCAAGAACACGTAAGGATTTAGGGGGATGATACAGGTAAGGAGCTGAGCTTCCTGGAAACCAAACCCACCGCCAGACAGTCGGTTCCCTCTCACAGCTACCCTAGAGGACTGAGGGCCCCTCGGGGTCCCCAAGACTGTAAGTCTCGACAAAAGCAGCCAGCCTCGTCTTTCTTCCTCCCCTGGATGGTCTACAGCCCAGTGTCTGACCCGGCGGGCTCCCTAGAACACAGCACTTGAGTTCTGTTCAGTATGAAATTGCGTTCAGTTCCTGGAATACAGTATTTGTTCAACACCTATGAGCACGTCCGTTATCCTTGTCGCTACAATCGCAGGTGTTTTGGTCAATAACTTTGTTGTTGACAGCCGTGCACCCTCCCCGTGGACAGAGAGTTCTAAGCCAGCGTGAGCGTGTGCTAAGTGACACGGACACTTCAGGGCACCAAACTTGGGACAGCAAAAATTTGGGGACCCATGGATTTCAGATCCTGCAAAGGTTCAAGGGCCAAGGGGACCTGTCACCGGAGAACAAAGTCTTCTGGGCAGTACCAAGGAACGCTGTGTTGTGGTTCGCTTGGCATTTGGTTTGGCACACACTAGAGACTTATTCAGTCAGCCAGCCAGCCCTCTTCACTGAGCCGGGTTCTGTTCTGGATCCAGGGGATCGGGAATGACCCGAACAGGCCACATTGCTGGACGTTCATCTCCTCTTTGTTAGACATCATCTTCATCCCAGCAGCGGCTCTCAACCAGGGATGTCAGGGTTTCATGACTGTCACACAGGGGAAGGAACTGGGGCTCCCAGACTTGAAATGCCGTGCCCGGGGCCTCATAACTGGAAAGTGGTGAGGCTAGGTTTTCATCAAGGTCTTTTGGGCTGCTACGGCCCATCCTTTAATCACAGTGTGAGCTGGGCAAAGAATCGTGTGGTGTGTGTGTGTGTGTGTGTGTGTGTGTGTGTGTGTGTGTCTAGGGTTAGTGGGGGTGGCATTTGTGCATCTAGAGCCCCATCTAATTACTTGTCATGGAGGCACAGCGAGTATTCTGAGCATAAATTTGCACAGCGCGAGAAGCTCTGCACGTGGCTTCTAGTCAAGGTGAGTTGGTCATTTTACCGCTTGTGAATGGAGCTGTCCTCCGATGCCCTAACAAAGGAACAACCACCCTCTGCGCTGGTCCATGAGCAGGTAGAAGCTAAGGCATTTCAGTGCGTGGATCACAGGTACACCTGCCGGGTAACCCCTGGGGGGTCCTTCAGAACCTGGACAAGACCAGTGGGCACCACGTCCATTGTGATGCTCCCTGGGGGCTCGTACAGAAAGGAAGGCAGGCTGTGGTCCACTCAGAACTGTGCCTGGGGGGCCCAGAGCCAGGGGGCTGCCAGTGACCCATTTGCTTAGACCTCTTGCATGCCTCCGCTCCATGCTTTGGGAAGGGAGTTTCCATGGCAGATGAGAAATAGCCACTGCAAAGAAAAAGGGAAAGAGTTGGAGTATGAAGAACCCCAAAGTCATGCACAGCCCGGGTGTGGATCCTGGGGGCCCCATTGTCAGGAAGCCCCATTGTTTCTAAGACTCACAGCCACTGCTTAGCTTTCTCAATCCTTTCATCCAGCCTGCGGCTCAGAAGCTGCCCCACTGTCCTCTGGTCCCCCCAGCACAGCAGCAGAGTGCAGGGCAGTGGCTGCACGTGGGAAGGACTCTAGGGAGGAGCAGTCAGGACACCGGATTCTGGCCCGGGCTCTGTCCAGCTGGCACAGAGCCACAGGCAGGTGCTTTTGTGCCTCTGAGCCCTCCTTACCTCACACACAAAGGGAAGGGGGCGGAGCTGGACATCTCCCAAGGTCCCTCCCAGCCTTTCAAGAGGGCGTTTTGTGATCGGATCTTGGCAGTCTTCACGCGTCCTGACCAGCATGCCCTGGCTGCCGAGCCACAGGTGCCGGCACGTGTGTTTCATGAGGATTTGCTAACTTAATGTGACTGTAGAAGGCAGTAACGGGTGAATGGCCGGAACCACTGTCGTGTGCTGGCGTAGCTGCCAGCCAGGCGTTAGGTCTGTGTGTGCCCTCGCGCACGTTGCTGGGTAGATTGAGGGGATTGGAGCGCAGCGTGTGAGTGGGGCGGGCACTGGGAGGTCTGTGTCTAAGGACCCTTACTTTCAATGTTGCTGCGATTATCGCGGCAGTTAGGAGAGCGTGTTGTGTCGAAGTCTGACAACCAGCTTCCCTCATCCACCCCTCTGATAATGAAGCTCGTTTCCCTGACATGCAGTGAGGGAGTTAAAGTTTATTGTGCCAACCTGGCCGATAAACACATGAGGGGTTAATTGAGGGACGGGGGGATAAATGGCTCCGTGAGCTTCGCCTTTCTAGTTCTCGGGTCTCTTGCTTTCTGATGGTTGGACCAGGGTGCAGGTGCCTTAGCCAGTTCCCTGGTTCAGCTGGCAAATCTCACTTCCTGAAAGACATCCCTGAGGAGAAGCCACATGAACCTACCCTGATGCAGCCCTGGGTGCTGGAGCAGCCGTGTGGAGACCCCTGCCAGCACTGAGACACTTACATACTCACTGATTTGGCTTTCCTCCTGCAGTCGGCATCATTGCGTCTGTTTTGTGAGATGGGGGAGGACTTTTTAGATTGGTGTTTGACATATGGGTTAATGTTGGACCTGTAGGCTTGGGCAGCACTGGATTGGGATTTTTTTTTTTTTAACAATTTATTGGGGCTGATACAATTCTTTTCACAGTTCATACATATACATACATCAATTGTATAAAGCACATCTGTACAGTCTTTGCCCTAATCATTTTTTTCTCTTTTCTTCTTTTACATTTTATTAGGGACTCATACAACTCTTACCACAATCCATACATATACATACATCAATTGTATAAAGCACATCCATACATTCCCTACCCCAATCATTCTCAAGACATTTGCTCTCCACTTAAGCCCCTTGCATCAGGTCCTCTTTCCCCCCCCCCTCCCTCCCCATTCCCCCCTCCCTCATATGCCCTTGGTAATTTATACATCGTTATTTTGTCATATCTTGCCCTATCCGGAGTCTCCCTTCCCCCCTTCTCTGCTGTCCCTCTCCCAGGGAAGAGGTCACATGTGGATCCTTGTAATCAGTTCCCCCTTTCCAACCCACTCACCCTCCACTCTCCCAGCATCGTCCCTCACACCCTTGGTCCTGAAGGTATCATCCACCCTGGATTCCCTGTACCTCCAACCCTCATATGCACCAGTGTACAGCCTCTGTCCTATCCAGCCCTGCAAGGTAGAATTCGGATCATGGTAGTTGGGGGGAGGAAGCATCCAGGATCTGGGGGAAAGCTGTGTTCTTCATCGATACTACCTCACACCCTAATTAACCCATCTCCTCTCCTAAACCCCTCTATGAGGGGATCTCCATTGGTCGACACTTGGGCCTTGGGTCTCCACTCTGCACTTCCCCCTTCATTTAATATGATATATATATACATATATACACATACATATATACATATACACATACATACACACACTTATATCTTTTTTTTTTTGCATGATGCCTTATACCTGGTCCCTTGGGCACCTTGTGATCGCACTGGCCGGTGTGCTTCTTCCATGTGGGCTTATTTGCTTCTGAGCTTGATGGCCGCTTGTTCACCTTCAAGCCTTTAAGACCCCAGACACTATCTCTTTTGATAGCCGGGCACCATCAGTTTTCTTCACCACATTTGCTTATGCACCCATTTGTCTTCAGCGATCCTATCATGGAGGTGTGCAGTCAATGATATGATTTTTTGTTCTTTGATGCCTGGTAACTGATCCCTTTGGGACCACTTGATCACACAGGCTGGTGTGTTCTTCCATGTGGACTTTGTTGCTTCTGAGCTAGATGGCCGCTTGTTTATCTTCAAGCCTTTAAGACCCCAGTCACTATCTCTTTTGATAGCCGGGCACCATCAGCTTTCTTCACCACATTTACTTGTTCACCCACTTTGGCTCCAGCCGGGGATGTTTTCTTAATGTGCATTTAAGCTTTATATAAAACTCTCCTACATGAGTTTCTGTGGATTGGTTTCACTAATGTACCCAGGCTAACACACGCAGATCCTCCTTTTAATTGTGATGGCTGCAGCTTGTGCCGTCGTGGGGTTTGCAGTTGTTCCTTGAACGAGTCCCACGAAGCTCCCTCAGGCTTACCAGATTGTAAACAACTCATCGCTGTGATTGTCTCGTGTCGCTTGAAAAAGAACATTTATTGTTTTTGTAGCCGGAAAACGGTTCTCTCAATCTCTTTTTTATTAAAGCCCGTTTCAGCCCGGTTATGCTGAAAACGTGGGTACGCACGTGACGGGGAGGGGGGTGCAGCAGCGCCTGAGCGCATGCTGGCCGGTGGGTCCCGGGCAGATGCAGACGGGACCACCATCGGCTATGCTGTTGCCGAATGAGACTGAAGTCCGTTTGCTGACTCCAAAGCATGCGACACTGGCCCTTCCCCATCTTGACCCAGACCAGGAAGAGATGTGGGCTGGGAAGAGGATCCAGCCAGAGGTCAGAGGCCGGTGTTGAAGTGCCCCTCGGCTGGTTAGCCGTGGACAGAGCTGATCCTCCAGACCCTGGCTCATTTCCCCGATGAGTGAGATGAGGATGGTGGTGACGGTGATGATGGTCCTCTGCTCCCTCCGCATTTTCGGAAGATGGGCAGTGGGAAAGGTTGTGAGCAGAAAATGAGATTCATTGTGAAGCTCTCAAATAACCGCTGTACAGAAGTGACTTACTGTGACTGGAGTTACCAGTTCTCTTCCTGTCTGAGCTGTGGCCCAGAATGTTAACAGTGGTTTTTTAAGAAAATCCTTACCTCACACACCACCACGTAAGAGGGAGCAAAAGCAGTAATTCATTTATTTACGTTTGTTTTCTTAGCCCTCATCCGCCATCAACAGGCCGTGCGCCCAGAGGTTGAGCCCTTTCTGATAGAGGTGTGGTTTCCTTCTTGTCTCCCTTCCAGACAAAGAATTCTTGAAGGAGAAGGAGAAGTTGGAGATGGAGTTGGTGGCCATGCGGACTGCGAGTGAGGACCACCGGCGGCACATCGAGATCCTGGACCAGGCACTGGGCAATGCCCAGGCCAAGGTCATCAAGCTGGAAGAGGAGGTGAGACCAGGCAGAAGCCAGTGTGCCTGCAGGCCTCAAACCAGAGTCCGTTCCAAGGAGCTTCGAGATGGGCAAGGATCAGGGCTACTCCCAAATGAATATGAGTCAAAACACAGTTCCAGCCAGCAGAGAGCTTCCCCCAGCCCACCGTTTGGTGAGGGAGTAAATGGAAGGACTGGATGCCAAAGGTGCCTGTGGGCAGAAAGAGAGCAACTTCTCCCCGGCATGTTCCATGGCTGTGTCTGAGCTCTCGTTGCACAGGGAAAGGCCAGGCTCGACATCTTCTGGTGGAGGTGCAGTGGGGCCGGTGGCCTTCTGCAGACCTGCATCCACTTTCCAGACGTGGTCTTCTCAGCCATGCTGGGTCAACCCCTATCCTGGAAATTTCAGTTTTCCACGAGCTCATGGTTTCTAGCAAAACCAGCTCTTTAGATGATTAAGATTCTCAATGTAGACTTTTGCTCGTAGAGTTGACGGTAGAATTCGAACGGTCATTTTCTGAGGCCCCACATCAAGGATTCGGGCTGCAGGTGCAGTGGGAGAAAAAGGGGGGGGGGGGCGCGTTACTCTTGTGCTGCTCTGGGGGGCGGCCCTGAGCACGATGCGTTGTAGAAAGAAGAGAGTCCGAGTCTCCAAAAGCCTTAACTGAGATTGTCAGTGTCAAGTCCTCCTGACTCTGAGCACTAGCCTGCCTCAGCAAACGTCAAGGACAAAGTGCCCAAGGAGAACATCAGCACAGGAGCGCCTTGTTCTTTAGAAGCTTGTTAGCCCCCCAAGTCCTGTGTGGAAGGTACAGTTTTAACGACTCACCCTTGGAATGACCCCCAAGTAGCTTTTTTTTTTTGTAACTAAGGAACTCATTTGCCACAGAAAACGACCCGAGGCCTTGAGCGGAGGACACCTGCTTTGGGAAAGGGAGACCAGGACAACTTGTTGTTGCCATTGAAGTCATTTCTTGAGGCTAAGAACAAATTTTAAAAATTGTTTTAACTCCCTTAGTTTTAATATTTCTGTCGAGTACAGATCAGTCGTGAGCTCCTTTGAAGACAGGTTCCTTAGAACCGGCATTATCAGTTTTCCTATGACAACGCCCTGCCATTGTAGTTAGGTCAGATCTTTGTCGAGTGTAGCCTCTCTAAAGCATCTCTCATGTAGCTGGTTTCCAGACTCGTTCCTGGCCCTTCCTAGGGTGTCTTGAAGAGTCTGAATCCAATCCCAGTGGTTTCCATTGGGTTAGGTACCCTAACTTACCAGGGTAGGGAAGAACTTGAGCTTCATGGGAGGGCCAGCCAGGGTCTTGTAAATTAGAATCTTGGCTCTAAGACAGTCTACTTTCTCATCTCTAAAGTGGAGATAATACAAGGACCTTACCTCCTACTATTATTCGGAGAATTAAATGAGATAAAACAACTAAAGCACATAATTTTTAAAAATCTGCAGCCCATAGTACGGATCCCGACCCATAACCACCGTATAAGACAGTGGAACTGCTTCCAATGCTGTAGTCCTTACTGAAGTAGACTGCCTCATCTTCTCCTCCCAAGGAGCGAATTTGAACTCCCAGCCTTCCAGTGAGCAGCCGAGCCCTTTACCATTGAGCCCCCAGTGCTCTTCCCCTGGCATTGCTCCAGATAAATTGACTATTAGAATCGTGGTTACTGCTAATCATCCTCGCCACTCTACGAGCTAGCTCGTTCAGAGCTAAATGAGACGAATCGTGCCTTCAAGGAAATCGTACTTAATTCATTCCCATGGTGAAGACTTCCTGAGTATCCACCAGATGCCTGGAAGTGTTCCAGACACTGGGGACCTAGCAGGGGACAAGGGACAAAAGAGACGTCTGCATCCTGGTGGAGGCACTTCCAGAAAACCAGTCCAGGGTCACACCTGCTCAGTGCCACACGAATATGCTCAGAAAGCTTGGCTGAGATGCAGCCTGCAGCACAGAGACCTTCACCTAGCAGGTCCTCAGCTCTCAGTCAAGTTCAACTGCAGAGTCAAACGCACAGTGATGCTCAGGGGCAGATGAAGACGCATCCAAGAGCAGGCTTGGAGAAGACTGACGTCACTGTGCCGCCTTGAGAGCCCCGAAGAAGCCGTCATCCAAACCAGCAGCACTGGGTAGGAATTAGACGCAGCCTATGGAACTGTCTGTTAAGTCAGGAGCCTCGCCGGGCAGCAGCTCTTCCATCAGCGGCACGCCCCAGCGTGCTCCGATTGCCACGGCTGAGCACCGGATCTGAGTCACTTGCAAGGCATCTGCCCCGCCAGGTGCAGAAGGACAGGAAGTCGCCCCTGAGGATCAGTTCATGTCAATGCCTCAGCATGCTTTTCTGCCACCAGCTAGTTCCCAGAAAGGTGAAAATATGCCCAGGACTCATCATTGTGAGCCAGTCATCTAATTGGACTAAAACAGTCTGTGGTGACAGGTTTGAGCTCATTGGTCCAACCTTACATTCCTATCGGATAAGACATTGACCCAATCATTTAACCTTAATTTCCCTTTCCTCAGCCATTGTGCTGTTGGAGTGTCCACTTCCTTCCTGTCTCTTCAACAAAGCTGTCACCTGCTGACTTGTAAATGGCTTTGAGATCTTTAGAGGGAAAATAACCCCATGCATATCTCTAGTAAGACACAGTTGTACTTCTTCACACATGCATAGATGGATATGATTGTAGGTAGGCGTCGCATACCTAACTTCTCTCTTATACCGGTCATTTATATTTAGTATAGAGATTTTGAAGGCACTCCAGGGGTCCTGTGGAGCTGCTAATGGCAAGGCCACCAGTTCACACCCACCAGCCTTTCCTCAGGAGGCTATCCGCCCCCAAAAAGATGGACAGTTTCAGAAACGTTACATAGAGTCACTTGATGGCCTTGAATTTGAGTAGAATTTTTGATAGAAAATTTGAAAAACACACCAAAAAACCTGTGGCTCATGCTATGTTTATTTTATGCTTACATAATGGGCAAACTTTTGATTCTGGATTCTTCATTTAACATCATAGAGTAAGCATCTCCTCTTTATTAATCGCATTTCCAATTTAGTTATTAATCTGTGTGTTTGGCTGGGTTGATTAGAGAAACAAATCCAGAAACACTCATAAATTTATAAGAAATAACTTTATATCAAAGAACAATTGTGTATTAAGAAAACATCCCAGCCTAGATCAAGTCCATAAGTCCAATGTTAGCCCACAAGTCTGATATTAGTCCATAAATCCTACTTTGGACTCACACAGCCACATGCAATGATGCAGAATGCAGGAAGATCACAGGCCGGTGGGTGCACAGTCTTGTAGATCCAGTGGCGGTGGATGCATTTCCAAGGCTCCGGTTGCCATCAGCATGGCTCAAAGTGGTTCATCAGCAGGAAGGTGAAGCAGAGAGAGGGGCTCTTGCAGGTCTCAGCAAATCACTCTGTGGTTTGTCAACAGGAAGACAAGGGTAGAGAGTATGCAGCTGCCTCCAGGGAGAAAGAGAGCAAGTTCCTAGAATCCTCATGAGAAGGTCATGCCTAGAAGGCATCATCAAGCTGTGACTTGATTGACAGGCTGGACTTCACCCCTACACTATTTATCAAGTTGACATGAAAGTATGTAATGACCACAAGCAGTAACCTAAGCATTGAGCTGAAAAAAAACAACAACAACAAAACTCAGAGCCATCGAGTTGATACTGACTCATAGAAACCCTATAGGACAGGGTAAAACAGCCCCTGCAGCTTTCTGAGACTGTAACTCTTTATGGGAGTAGAATGTTCCATCTTTCTCCTGCAGAGCAGCTGATGGTCTCAAACTGCTGGCCTTGAGGTTAGCAGCCCCATGGCTAGCCCCTGTGCCACCAGGGCTCCTGGCACTGAGCTCAGAACTGTGTAAGACAAATTACCAAAAGTCAGTTCCCTAGGAAATCTTCGATTCCAAGCATCCTGGCCACTGGAAGCATAGTCCATGACTCTTTGGCCCCAGCACCCTTGAGAGATGGGGGTTGAATGGGGACACGCCCGAGCACTTCCAGCTAATACCGACCCCTGCTTCCACTGGTCAGTAAGCTCTGTGCTCTTTCTCCCTCTTCACTGTTCAGCTGCGAGAGAAGCAGGTGTACGTGGAGAAAGTTGAGAAGCTGCAGCAGGCCCTGACCCAACTGCAGTCTGCATGTGAGAAGCGAGAGCAGATGGAGCGGAGGCTGCGAACCTGGCTGGAGAGGGAGCTGGATGCCCTGAGAACCCAGCAGGTAAGAGCTGGCGGAGCTCACTGACAACAAACCAGACAAGTTCACCGGCAGTCATCTGGATGCCTGCCATGGACCAGACCCGGTATGCTGTGCCGAGGTCCAAGACAAATCTCTACCCTCGGGAGCCGTCACACATCAGCAGAGTCCACTCACTGTGGACTGACCAGCGTCTTCACAGACAGGAGGTTACAGCTGACTGGAGGGAGGGGGAACAAAGCTTCAGATGACGTCACAGAGGAAGGCTTTGGAGCTGGACTAAAGAAGAGGAATTGGTTGGGCACCTGGGAGGAAGGACAGGAGAGGGAGAGGATGTGTGAAGGAGGGAGGTGTGCAACTGCCCGGCAGGTCCAGGACAAATGGGTGCAGTAATCCAGGGCATGTGGGGACCCGGTGGGGTGGGTGGCTAGGAGGCAGAGGCCAGTGTGGAGGGAATCGGTCAAGTTGAGAGATTGGACTAAGAGACTCTTAAGCTGAGAGCAGCGTGGTATAAAGGATCGATGAAGGAGCCCTCTGGTGGTATCAGAGAACATTCTAGAGCGGGTACTGCCTGCTGACATTTTAAGGGGGCTGCAAAAGCAGACACCTACACTTTATCTTGCATTCGTTTTAAATCACCAGAGGGGCACTGAGTCATTTTTTTTTCTGTGACAGGGTGGTAGGCCAAATCTGCTTGGGAACCTACAGTGGTCTAGATGGGCAGATGTTGGGTGGGGAAGTTCCTCCGCCCAGAGCTGCAGGTATAGTGGGTCTCTATGAAGGAGGTGAACTGAAGAGTCCCTGAAGCTGTGTCTCACTATCACTTCAATGGCAGTGGGTTTGGTTTGGCCTTTTTTAATGGGGTAAAGGGAGCCCCTGGAGATGCTAAGAGGTCATGCTCTGGACTGCCAGCTGAGACCTTGGACATTCGGAATCACCCAAAACCATCTGGAAAGTAAGGGCTGGCCATCTGCTTTTGAAAACCCGCACCATGGACCCAGTACTGGGCAGTGATCCTCTGACACACGTGGGCGCACCCTGAGCCAGCTGACCTGGCAGCAACTGGTCCACCGGAAGGGGAAGGGGGTGAAATTCCTAAGACATGAAGGATAGTGCGGTTTCAGAGTGAAGGAGAGGAAGGGGTTCAGGGAAACCCTTGGAAATTATACTGGCCGTAAGCTATTTTTCCTGCCTCTCCTGTCCCGGTCATAGCTCTTATTGTAACTCAGAAATGAATAAATGCCCAGAAAAGAAGACCAGGCTTACAGTTGGCTAGAGACTGGTGGGACCCCCCCTTCCCCAAGACTATAGTTCTCAGTCAGGTCCGTAAATGAACCCCCTCCACGGCTCCATTCTCAGCCCCACATGAGACAGGTCTATAAGCAGAGCAGTGATACCAGGAAGGTGTGCATGCCTTAGAGGTCAAAGGGGCAGCATTTCCCCAAGAACAAAGTTCAGAAGGGCCAGGAAAGGAGACAGAAAGCACAGGGAGGAAGTGACGCCGCATTGTGGGATCGCAGTCAGCATGAAGCAAAATGCATATGAGTGGTTGAATGGAAACCTGCCCTGTAAGCCTTCACTCAAACATAAGAGAAAGTTTTTTAAAGGGCAGGGAGGGGTGAGGGGAGAAGTCGCCCCAGTTCAGGAGCCGTGTGTGCCTGCTTCAGCAAGGGAAGTCCTGCCTGGGCTCGCGTGAGCCTGGCCTGGGACGTCGCCAGAGGATGTGGGGCAGTTCTGCGGGGCTGATGAAGGGTGGGTGTGCTCCGCGTGGGACATTTAGGGAAGCACCAGCAGGGCTCCATGGAATAGCCTCTGGATCACGGCATAGTGGTCGTGGTCGAAGCGCATGGGGAGCCCACGCCGGGCCAGAGCAGCCACCAAGGTTTCACCGCCCAGCCAGTGGACAGGAGTGGTCCGTGAGATTGCCCAGGGAACTGTGACTCCAACCCCATCCTCCCGCCATCTCCGCTCAGTTGGTGCCGTATAAAGGAAGGTAGCTCTTCCTCTGCGCTTCGGATTCTCTTATAACCTGGGCCACCAAAGTGACTGCCACCCTTGCGCTGTGCTCAGTTCCTGAGACCGGGAGCTCCTCTCCCGGAGGGAGGGCTCCTGGTGCCCAGTCCAGTGCTGAGCACACAGCGATGCTCACAAGACAACACAGACCCAAGTTCTTTTCCACCCCACTCCACCCACGTTAGGAGACTTATTGTCACATCTTTTACTCAGAGTGCTGTGGAGCCCAATTCGACTCATTGTCCTCTTTCTGTGTCAAGAATTGCATCGTCAGAATCCCTTGAAACGCCGTGTTGCGCACCCACAGAGCCACCAACCAGCAGGCGGGGTTCAGTCCCCCAGGGGCGCATGGGCATTTCAGAGTGGGCTCATGTGGGTCAGTAGCTTTGCAGGGGAGGTGCGCTCGGGAGCGGACAGCTGATAGCCAGCCTTGCTGTTTGCAGCTGGCGCAGACTCAGGAGGAGAGGATGGTCTTAGGTTAAACCAAGCTTTGATGCTGAGCATTTCCTTAAAAGGTCACTGCAGTTTTGATATGTGCTGCGAATATTAACCTGTGCCTGGGATGGGGAATATGCTTGGAGACCGTTCCTGATACTCTCTCTTCCCTGCTCATCAGAAAGATGGCTGTGTTTCTTTCCTCTCATGCTTGTTTATTTTCTAATGTTCTTAGTGAGCCCACGTTATTTTATGGCCAGAAAAGCTGAAAATGTAACTTCCCACCAAGAGAAAAATAAATTACCCTAAGTCTTGCATGACTAGTTTTACAAGGGCTGAGTTTGGCCAAATTCAAGTCCACCTGGATTCCAGATGTGGATCCAGAAACCCAGCACAGCGGTCCCAGGAAAGGGTGCCTCACCCAGCCCAGCCTGTATCTGCCGGCCGTGTCTTGGCCCCAGCAGGAGCAGGCTTCCGGAGGCTTCCTTCCGCCCCATACACCACGCCCTGCTCTTTGCCGTGTGCTGATGAGGGATCTGCCCACCCCAAGCTCCCCCAGAGGGCATGCTGAAGCAGAACCCTCCTCTCCACCCACCAGCCACCATGGTCGAAGACCACACTGCCTAGACGTAACCCCTGGGCGTGATTCCGAACAGATGTGGGAGAGAGTAGCTCAGAGCACTCAATTCACGGCCCTTCAGAGTGAAACCAGGGCGCTTCTCCTCCACTTACCCACCCTCTGTCCTCTAGAGCCTCCGAGTGAGCTCTTTACTCCTGCGAGGTGCCCCGGAACCATCCCCAGGGGTTGGTAGACTGGAGATGAGCAGAGGGGGCTCAGGGTCTGGCCAGCTCGCATGGAATCTCAACTCCTACGGAAAAAGGACTTGGACAAGGAATCGTCCTGAAGAGCCTCTGCTTCCTTGTCTACAAAATGGGGGTGATGAATTGAATCCACTCCACTCATGTACATTTAACTAGGAAAACCTACGTGAAGTGGCCCTGCCTGGCTCCTGAAAAATGATGAAGATGGAGTAGCTGTCCATTGTCCTTAGTATTGTCCCCTTCAGCGACACCTGGCTGCTCGGGCGCTCTCGGAACCCTTTCCCAAGTTCTCCCTTTACCCCATCATTCCCAGTCCCGCTGAAAGGAAGGTGACCACAGCAGTCCAGCAGCTTTGAAGAATTGGGGCGGGGGTGGGTGGGGGTGGAGAGGGTTGTGGGCCAGGCCAGGCCAGGTAGGGCTAGCAGGGAAGAGGAGCCCTCAGCTAACATGTCACTATAAATCAGTTTTTCTCTACGGGGCTGGTGAAGTGTAGTACTTCGGTGAAAGAGAAATAAATAAAAGGAAGTGTCTTCTAGCGGTCCAGTATCTCACAGCCGCTTGTGAGCACACTGATTTTTCTCTGTATCATTACCCCCTTGTACAAAGGGGCTTCAGACCATTTGTGGGAAAATTTTGTTATCTTTCGGTCCCATGTCTCAGTGGACTAGGTCCATGCGTGCTCAGTCAGGATTTGCCCCTCACTGGATGGGCTAAGTCGCTGCTATGCTGACTGACCCTCAGGCTGTGTTCCTGGCTTGTCTCCTGGCCAGTGGGCCGAGTTGTAGATTGAATGTTGAAGTCACTCCTCATGGCCTGCATCAGGGCCCTGTGAGGACCTGTGGTTTTATGGGAGGTCAAGCAGATCTTGCAAACATCAGTCAGCTTTTATGGCATCGCAAGGCTTCCAGGAGTAGCTGACGAGTGTAGCCGGGGCAGAGGAAGCTTTTTCTTGGAAATTTCCCAAAAATCTAGGAGCCGCTCACCTTGGTGGACTGGTTCCCTTGCCTCGTGCCTGAGTCCGAGGGCCTGGCCAGGTGGGTGCAGTGATTTCCTGCACAGGTGAGATCAGGACAGGTGCATGCCTTCCATATATTCCTGTCCAATTTTTAAAAGGTGCATATGGCCAAATAATCCTAACAGCTGGAGGCTCTACTGCGAATGCCATTATATTAGAACACAGTGGAAGGCCTGCCCCTGGCCTGGGAAACAGGAAGGGAAAGTGTGTCCCCGGATGGAAAACACCTGTGAAGAAATCACTCCTGATGAGTACCAAGGAACCTGACTTACACTGGGACCAGGCTCCTTAAGACAGCCCATCACCACCTCTGGATTGAAGTCGGAACCGATTCAAAACCTTTAGACCTCTGTTTAGAGGAAAGTCTATATCTGAATTTTTTTTAAAAAAAAATCCAAACTCTCACTATCCCCCAACAGAGAGCAGTTTGTAGAAGATCCTAGAACAAACCAGACCTTGCTGTGGAGAGCATTCCAACTCCTGGCAGCCCCACTTCCTCTTGTACAGAGCGTGGTTGGAGAGCCAGGCAGACTGGTTGGACTAGCAAGGTCTCTGAACTCTAGTTCTCTCATGTGAAATTGGGGTGATGCCATCTGCTCGGTGGCGTTTCAGTGAGAATTAAATGAGAGAGGACTTTGGGACTGGCTTGGCTTGGTGTTGGGACCCACGGAGTTCCTGTACATGCACAGGGGACAGGGAGGCAGTGCTCAGGGGTGGTGTGGACGGTGGACTGCCCTGTGTGGGTGAACCATTGTTCCAGGTGCCTGAGGTCCGTAACAAGAGACCACAATGCGAGGGGCTTTAAGGAACAGGCGCCATTTCTCCTAGTTCTGGAAGCCAGGGTCTGCACTCCGGACACCAAGAGGACTATGTCCCACTCTGTCAGCCCTCCGGGAAGACCCTACTGTCAGCTTCTGCCAGCTCCAGCCAGTCCTCGGTTTATCCTCACCTCGGCATCGCCTTCCTCCTCTGTGTGTCTTTCACCCAGCCTGGTTGCCCCTTTGATAAGACATGACTCATAAGCAATTAGGACTGGGACCCCCCACCCCAGTGCTTTCTGACATGAACACATTGACCTAGCGGGTTACAGCTGCAGCAAAAGACCCTCTTTCCCCAAACAAGGTCAGACGTACAGGGATGGGGGTTAAGACACCCCTTTCACATCATAACAGCCATGAACTCTGTGTGTGTGTGTGTGTGTGTGTGTGTGTGTGTGTGTGTGTGTGAGAGAGAGAGAGAGAGAGAGAGAGAGAGAGAGAGAGAGAGAGAGAGGTGGGGAGGGGAGGGGTTTATAGGTCCACCTTATGGCGCCCATTTTGAACATCGGGATGTGGTTTCTACTTGTTCAGAAGCATGGCAATGGCCAGCCGTCCAGCATGCCAGAGTACAACGCGCCGGCCCTGCTGGAGCTGGTGAGGGAGAAGGAGGAGCGGATCCTGGCGCTAGAGGCCGACATGACCAAGTGGGAGCAGAAGTACCTGGAGGAGAGCACCATCCGGCACTTCGCCATGAACGCCGCAGCCACGGCTGCAGCCGAGAGGTGAGACTGCTGCTGTCATCCCCTGGGGAGGGAGGGAGGAAGGTCGGTACAGATGTAATCAATCATGCTGCTGATGGGAGGGCGAGATGGTGTCACATTTCTGGAGGGTCGTTTGACAAGACGTACCCCGACTCTAGCTCCACAATTTGCGTCTGGGCCCTTAAGGAAAGGGTTATATAAACACCTAGAAGTTCATGCTCCCAGACGTGCATTCCAGGGCTGTTGACAGTAATCCATACATTAGACACCACCGAAGGGCCAACCGCAGAGGGGTCATTCGGTAACGTCCACACGTAGTAATATCCTGAACAAGCCTTTCTGACCAGCTACCTCCTGTGTGCAATGGGAATTACGATTCTTGACTGGTTACAAGCAGGGGACCCCACCCACATACGTCTGAGGGCCATGAAGCCCCCAGAGGAGCTGTAGGGTGCCACCTCGGACAGGTGACACCAAAACCAAAAACCAGAATCACTGCCATCAGGTCGATGCTGTCTCCAAGAGACCCTCTAGGGCAGGATAGAACTGCCCCTGTGAGTTTCCAAGACTGTTTATGGGAGTAGAAGGCCCCCTCTTCCTCCCGAGGAACCACTGGTGGTTTTGAACTGCCGACCTTGAGGATGACAGCCCCAAGTGTAACCACTGCACCACCGGGACATAGGAGCCTTTCTTTGTCACCTTTGCTTTAACACCCGTGGGTTTATCAGATTAAGTGTCCCCTTTTGGTCTGCAGGGCTCTGAGGGCATTGTGGGGACTGGAATGGAAGGCACACCAGTGGGAGAGTGACGGGGCTGAGGCATGCCCACTCCGGTGGGTGGGGTGCGACTTGGGAGTGGATAGAACCAGTCACCCACTGACACTGCTCTAGGCTCAGCCTTGTTTATCATCCTTCCTGCACGGGGAACGCGCCACCCTGCCGCAGAGAACAGGAGTCTCGTGGGATTTATCCAAACCTCCTGTTCGCCTGGTGTTGCTGGGTGCTGTGTTGTGTAGCCACGCCGTGTGGACGCGTGTGATGAGCAGGACTGCCCCATGGAGTCTTTAAGGGGTCACGTTTCACAGGAGCAGATTGCCGGGGGTCGGGGTGGGCCAGTACAGCCACCAGCGTTTTGGTTAATGGTCAAGTGCTTAACCCTTATACTGCCAGCACTCCTTTTATTCTCCCACCCTGTCCTGTTAGAGGCCCTGGCGGGGTGGGGGGGGGGGGAGGGTGGTAATAAGTGAGGCAGGATGGGGGCTGGATGGATGGGGGCTGGGTGAATGCTCTTTCTGCCATCCTTCCCTGTCTCCTCCCTTGCTTCCACATGGATGTGCTGAACACTGAATCACTCTGTGGAAGACTGCTCTCCCTGTTACATGCTCACTGCACCTTCCCACTCGGGGCAAAGAAAAGGTCAGCTCGTGTAGCTCTAACCTTCACGCTCTTTTCAAAGAACGCATCTCTCGAGACTCCCAGCGTTGCCAGGGGAGAGAACAGGGGACGAAAGCTGTTAGGGAAAGGTCGAACTTCGAAGCTCTTATCTAAATGCCAAATGACTCCAGACATAAATTGGTAAAAAGAACATCTCCAGCATTAGTTCTGTGGGGTTTTTTTTATCAAGTAATGCCTACTTCACATTTATTTTATTTTTTAAAATAATTTTACTGGGGCCTCTTAATATCTCTTATCACAATCCATATATACATCCATCGTGTCAAGCACATTTGTACATATGTTGCCATCATCACTTTCAAAACTTTCTTTCTACTTGAGCCCTTGATATGAGCTCCTCATTTCCCCCCTCCCCCACCTTCCCTCACTCATGAACCCTTGATAATTTATAAATCCCCCCCCCCGCATGTCTCACATGGACTGCTGTCTCCCTTCACCCACTTTTCTGTTGTCCACCCCCCTAGGAAAAGGTTATATGTAGATGATTTTGATCGGTTTCCCCTTTCCCTCCTGGTATCTCTATTCCCATTATTGGTCTGGAGGGGTTTATCTGTCCTGGATTTCCTGTGTTGCAAGCTCTTAGCAGTATACATACTCTGGTCTAGTCAGATTTGTAGGGTAGAATTGAGGTCATGATAGTTGGGGTGGGGGGTGAGCATTAAAGAAAGTACTGGAGGAAAGTTGTGTGTTTCATCAGTGCTATACTGCATTCTGACTAACTGGTCTCCTCCTTGTGACCCTTCTGTCAGGGGATGTCCAATTGCCTACAGATGAGCTTTGGGTCTGCACTCCACGCTTACCCTCATTCACAACGATATGGTTTTTTGGTCTGGGTCTTTAATGTGTTAAGTATTAAGATAGCAGATGGACTCTGGGCCTCGACTCAAGAACTCTCTCAACACAAGAACACTTTGTTCTAATAATCCACCATTCTGTGATGCTCACCTTCCCGACAAAATTTCTGAAGACAAAATAGGTGTATAAGCAAATGTGGTGAAGAAAGCTGATGGTGCCCGGCTATCAAAAGATATAGCGTCTGGGGTCTTAAAGACTTGAAGACAAACAAGCGGCCATTAGCTGAGAAGCAACAAAGCCCACATGGAAGAAGCACACCAGCCTGTATAATCATGAGGTGTTGATGGGATCAGGTATCAGGCATCAAAGACTCAGAACTTCACATTTATAAGCAGGGATTTGAGGCAAGTAATTTTTGTACATCAGTTGGTTTTGCTATCTTTGGGCATCTTGGAGCTGTTTACCTGAATCCTAAGGGGTTTGGGCTATTTTATGTTTGTGGAAGATTTGATAACATTTTGCAGATTTCAAAGCAATGCAAATTTTTTTTCTTCCAGTTTGTACATTCACTTTTCTAGTTTTCTCCAGTTCTTACTGTCATTTTTTGGCATTACAAACAAAATTTTAAATGTGTCACTAAGGGAATTCTTTAAAAGTAGTAGTTGAAAATGAATTAGTTCAAAATGAGTGCTTCTAGCAATCAATTCCTATTTTGATGGGGTTTTTGCACCTTTGAGAGAATTTATAATTTTGTAAGCCTATTTAAAGCACTTTGGTTGCTTTCTGCATTGTTTGGCTATATGATTTCTTTACAGCCATACCAAAAACAAAACCTACCACCATTAAGTCGATTCTGAATCATCGTGGTCTTTTATGGGGCTCCTGAGACTGTGAATCTTTATGGGAGCAAACACTTCCATCTTTCTTCCACAGAGTGGGTGGTGGGCTTGGACCACCGACTTTTAAGTTAGCAGTCCAGTGCCTAACCCCCAGGGCCCAGCCCTGCTGTGTTCAGCTGTAACTGCTTCCTTGGGCCACATTCTCACATGTCACGCTTGATGGTTTGTTTACCTCCATGCATTTTAGCTGAGGCCTCTTTCACGAAGGCAGACAGGGCCTCCAGGACTGTATTCTACTGATGAAGGGCGGTAGTCTAATGATGAAGGACTGTGGTCTAATGAGGAAGGGCGGTAGTCTACTGATGAAGGAATGAGAGCTAATGAGGAAGGGCTATATTCTAATGATGAAGGACTGTGGTCTAATGTTGCAGGGCTGTATTGTAATGATGAAAGACAGTGGTCTATGAAAAATCTGGAGGAGAGAACAATGGGACCGACAGTTCTTAGGGGACAAGAGACAGGGTGAGGTTGGGGGAAAGGTAGTGTTGTTAAACCCAGGGACAAGGGAACAACAAGCGATCCAAATCGGTGGTGAGGAGGGTGTAGGAGGCCTGATAGGGCATGACCAAGGGTAATGTAACCAAGAGGAATTACTGAAACCCAAATGAAAACTGAGCATGATAGTGGGACAAGAGGGAAGTCAGAGGAAATAGAGGAAAGACCAAGGAGGCAAAGGGCATTTATAGAGGTCTAAATAAAGGCATGTATAGATGTAAATATTATTTATAAATGAGGATGGGGAAATAGATCTATGTGCATATATTTATAGGTTTCGTATTAAGGTAGCAGAAGGACATTGGGCCTCCACTCAAGTACTCCCTCAATGCAAAAATACTTTGTTCTATTAAACTGGCATTCCATGATGCTCACCTTCCGGACAGGATTGCTGAAGACAAAGAGGGTGCATAAGCAAATGTGGTGAAGAAAGCTGATGGTGCCTGGCTATCTAAAGATATAGCGTCTCGGGACTTGAAGGTAAACAAGCAGCCATCTAGCTCAGAAACAGCAAAGTCCACATGGAAGAGCCACACCAGACTGCATTATCACAAGGTGCTGAAAAGATCAGTTATCAGGCATCAAAGAACAAAAAATAATATCATTGTGTGCTCACCTCCCTGATATGATCACTGAAGACAAATGGGTGCATAAGCAAATATGGTGAAGAAAGCTAATGGTGCCCCGCTATCAAAAGTTATAGCGTCTGGGTTCTTAAAGGCTTGAAGGTAAACAAGCAGCCATCTAGCTCAGAAGCAACAAAGCACACATGGAAGAACACACCATACTGTGCGATCACGAGGTGTTGAAGGGATCAGGTATCAGGCATCATCAGAACAAAAAAATCATATCATTGTGAATGAGCGGGGGAGAGTGCAGAGTGGAGACCCAAAGTCCATTTATACGCTATTGGACATCCCTTAAAGAAGGGTCTCAGGGAGGAGACGAGCCAGTCCGGGTGCAATGTATCAACGATGAAACATACAACTTTCTTCTAGTTCCTGAATGCTCACCCCCCCCCCCTCCACCCAACTATTAAGATCCCAATTCTACCTCACAAATCTGGCTAGACCAGAGTATGTACACTGGTACAGATAGGACGTGGAAACACAGGGAATCCAAAGGCAAATGAACCCTTCAGGACCAGTGGTGTGAGTGGCGATACTGGGAGAGTGGAGGGAGAGTAGGTTGGAAAGGGAGAACCAATTGCAAGGATCTACATATGACCTGGGGGGATGGACAACAGAAAAGTGGGTGAAGGGAGACGTCAGACAGGGCAAGATATGACAAAATAATAATTTATAAATTATCAAGGGCTCATGAAGGGGGGGAGGGAGGGGGAAAAAAGAGGAGCTGATGCCAGAGGCTTAAGTGGAGAGCAAATGTTTTGAGAGTGATGAGGGCAATGAATGTACAAATGTGCTTTACATAATTCATGTATGTATGGATTGTGATAAGAGTTGTATGAGCCCTAATATAATGATTAAAACTTAAAAAGAAGACAGCAATCTAATGGTGAAGGACTGTAGTCTCATGATCCGGGGCATGTATGGACTTTGAAGTTGTCCATACCTGGGTTTGAATTCATTTCTTCCACTCGCTGAGCAGGAGGCCTGGCAAAGGTCCCCTAACCCCAGTTTCTTCCTCTGTAACGTGAGAATCCCAGCCTCCTACTTGGTGAAAAGCCAGGGCTTCACCTGATCCCTGGCACACAGTGAACCCTCGTACATGGTGAAAAGCCGGGGCTTCACCCGGTGAGTGAGCCCTCCTTACTTAAGGGCTGTTGCTGGAACAGATGCTATTTGGGAATGTTCTGGAATAGAACTTTAAGATTCCGAATATGGTTCTAACATTGAGATGTGAAGTTAAGAGATGTGAAATGTTTGACCGAATCATTTCTTATTAATTTAACATTCATATCAAATAGAGAGATTACTGTGCCTTTTAGCCTAAGACACATCACTTAGATGGCACAATTATCTTATTTTTACTAATTGTTTTTAATTAGGAGCAGTTAGGTTGATAAAACCAGTGACAGAAATAGTTGTTTTTGACCAGTTATTTTCAGTCAGATACCTGCTCCCAGCCAAACTGCTTTTGAATCTCTCTCTGTGTCCCCGCTCCCCCACCCCACCAGCCCTACTCTCCACCCACCTTGCCTGAACACCCTGATGATAAGGGAATGTCTTCTCCATCTTTCTACCCTGGTCCCCAGCCCGTTTGTTGCACTGACCTGGCCTGAGTCTGAGGCAGCAGCCACGGGCCAGGATGTGGGGTAGACTGCCAGTGTGCAGCAGGACTTCACTGGAGCCCCATTTCCCAAGAGGATCACGCTCCATTTCAAAGACTGACTGGGCCCTCACTTGATGGTGAAATACTGAGAGAGAGAGACGCCGGTGATAGATGGAAGTAACACTGTCACTCTGAGGAAGTGGCGAAGGAAAGTCCGAGTGTAGAACAGAGCCCGGTGGCGTAATGGCTCATCACACCACTACTGACTCACTGGTTCGGTGGTTCAAACCCACCAGCCACCGCCCTGAGAGACCTGGTGACCTGCTCCCGTATAGACGGAAGCCTGGCAACACCGGAGACTCTTGTGCTCTGCCACCTGGGTCGTAAGGAGTCGGAATCGACTCTTTGGCACACACAGTGAGAGGGGCTGTAGTGCCCGTAATCCTGGCCCGGGACGTCGTGGAGTTGCCAGGGCCCACACTCAGAACGGCTGTGGAGCGCGAGTTAGTAAAAGGAGAAAGACAAGTCTCTGCTTTGAAGAGTGGCAGTCTCGGAAACGCAGAGGGCCATCCGCTCTGTCCCCTAGGTCGGCCTCACCCCGATTTCCATGAGCTGAGATGTGAGCACAGTTAGTAATCTGTCCTCCGCACTGGGTCGCAGCATGTCGTTTGCCGGTGTCCTCATTCTCAGACGTCCCCTTGCAGTTGGATTTCAGGGTCAAAACACTGCTGGACGGCAGACTATCGAAACGAGCGGGGGGAAAGTGTTTGACTTGCGGCAGAGTCATCGTTAGGCCAGGACGACCTGTCTGCCCTGTGAGTCAAAGGGTCGCGAGCTTTGGTCTTTTAAGTTTTATGTGTGTCCCTTCATACCAGCAAGTTTAGGAAGAGACTGTCGGGGACTCGGAGGTGAAACAGGGGCATGGGACTGACTAATGAGGCCGCTGAAGGAGCTCAGCCGTTTCTGTGAGCACCATGCTCTGTCCTGGCTGTGCTGAACCAAACGCTATAGCGGCTTTCCGTGATCCCCGTGTGTCCTGTGTCATCAGGGACACGACCATCATCAACCACTCTCGGAACGGCAGTTACGGCGAGAGCTCGCTGGAGGCCCGCATCTGGCAGGAGGAGGAGGAGGTGGTGCAGGCCAACAGGAGGTGTCAGGACATGGAGTACACGTAAGGAGGGCTGGTGGGCAGTGCGTCCCCGGGTCCACTGCGGAGCCCCCAGCCTGCACATCTGCGTGCTCCCATCCCAGCCCCTCCCGGCTCGAGTGCTTCTGCCGCCCTGCCTCTCAGCCCAGTGCAAACAGCTCCCCACAGCTTCAGCAGGGGACTGCCACCCGCTGGCTCCGTTACGTAGTCTCACGGAGCCCGAGTGTGGTGACAGAAGAATGCCCGTGGTGTTTTGGGGTCACTCCTTCCCTCTCTGTCAATATCCAGGGAGCTGGAAAGGGGAAATATTCCAAAGGCTCAAGAATTTCGATACCGCAGCTCGAGAGGATGAAATTGTTAGCGATTGCATTCTCTTCTGGGTTCAACCAGATTGTGGGGGGCCTGTGACATAGTGGAATAGCGACAGTGTGGGGCCTCAGCGCTCCATTTATGGATTGCCTAGGAAACATCGTAGACAACATAGAACTTGGTAGTTGATAGACCCAGAGTCGTTCCTCGGACCTGTTTCCCAGTTTATTGAAGGACCTTTGGTGCCATGGGGTCCACGTTCCTCTTCCCAAGAGCCTCTTGGTCTGTTTCCCCATCTGTAAGCTGGCGTGTTCGGCACCTTCCCAGTCTCCTCTCTAGGGCACTCTGGGCCCTCAGAGCGTGGTCCCAGCATGTGTCCCAGCCCGTCTTGAGTTCTCACTGCAAGTCCTCAGGTTCTAGCAAGCCCTATGATTCCCGAGGGGCCGGCGAAAGGCAACCTTTGGTGAAAGAGCCGTCTTCCACCATTTGTTGACTATTAGACACTTGTGCACTTCACCTGCAGTGAACGAATGCCCCTCCCTGAGTTAGCACTGAAACTGTCTGCACAGCCTAAGAGAACTGGTTCAGCCTTTTTCAATGATTTTTTTCCCCCTTAACCCAAACCCTTTTGCTTTACTGGCTGTTTTACTTTACAGTATTAAAAATCTGCATGCCAAAATCATAGAGAAGGATGCCATGATTAAGGTCCTTCAGCAGCGATCCCGGAAGGATGCGGGCAAGACAGACTCCTCCAGCCTGCGGCCCGCCCGCTCCGTCCCGTCCATTGCTGCGGCCACCGGCACACACTCCCGCCAGACCTCTCTGACCAACAACCAGCTGGCCGAAGAGAGGAAGGAAGAGAGGACCTGGAAGGGGAGCATCGGTGAGCTGCACCCCTCCCCAGCCCCGCATCAGAAAAGCAAAAGCTTTTCAGACGCAAGCCGTGAAAGGCAGTCTCGTGGGCAGGCTGAGTCCTAAACATCATTCGTATGGTGCCCTGGCTTCTCTGATCGCAGGATACGGCAGTGGCACAGAGAGCATCTCTGAGCCTCGGTTTGCTCATCTCTGAAATGGGAAGGATCCTTCCGCCAACTCCGGTCATGGGTATTAATTGGCCCATGTACTAACGCACAGGGACACCGGCTTACAGGTGCTTACTTTCTCATCTGTCGTGAAGAGCCTCCTGTAGGTTTCACTTCACGCTTACCTTTTGGGTTAATCTGCCTCCAAAAGCATGACATGGATTCGGAAAGCCACAGAAGTAGGTCGTTTTCCCTCTGTGTTGACTTGTCTCATAATTCTTACTCATTCCTGAAATTCCAGGCCATTTGTACAGCATAAAATGAGGAAATCCCAGGGACGCCAGGCCTCTCTGAGCGTGGCTCTGCCCCAGTCCGCCCTGGCAACCTCTCTGCCTCTGCTTCCTTCCCTAGCAAGGGGTCCTGGCCTTCAGGACACAGGGAGTCTCGGTGGAGGTGGCAGAGCCCGCCTTGCGTGCAGGCAGCATCCCCAGACACCCCCTGCTCTCCCCTGGCCCTCTGGCAGCTCCTCAGCCTGGCCCTCTGATGGGGTTCCCCGGGTCAGCGTGTGCTTTGTTTTTCTGGAGCTGAGAGCCAGCTCTCCCGGCACAGGACACAGAGGAGCCAATGGGTTGACAAGACTGCGAGGGTGCACCCCACAGATTTAGGAGATCAAAGGCTCCAGCCAGACCTCTGTTTGAAGTCCTTCTGTGGGGTCACTTCAGCTGCCCCTGACCCTGGAGGATGTGCACTTCAAAGAGGACGTGTGTGGACAGCAGATGTGAGCATAAAAGCCCCTCCCAAGGGCACTTGCAGAGCCGTTAGGGTGCCTGGGAGGCGGGCCTGGTTAAGGAGACTGAAAATGTGGTGGGTCTGATGGAAGCCTCCCTGGGGAGAAGCTGGCCACCCAGGCAGGCCGGCCCTGCGTTGGGCACAAGCCAAGCCTGGGAGCTGAGGACGGGTGGCCTGCAGGAAGAGTTGCTGGGTCCTTCCCATTGCTGTGCAGAATCTTACACGGACTGGTGCCCGTGCATCATGAGTATTTAAAGGCCATGCCCAGCCCCTCAAAGCTTTAGCCACCTCTTCCCCATTGGATTGGAAGGAGGTACAGGTGACAGGGATTTCCCTCCTGCCCCCAAGGTTCAGCTATGGTCTACTGGACCCTGCACTCCCCATGAGAACATCGTTGTCAGACTCGGGCTTCCGCAAGCAGGGCAGCAAGGTAGAAAGGGCACCAACACTCTGAAGCCCGTCTCTGCTACAGACAGCTTTGAACTTGGCATTTCTCTGAGCTTCCGCTTTCGGATCCGTCAGACAGAGCCAGGAGCACTGTGAAAAGAGAAATGAGACATCCAAAGTGTGGTCCAGGGACCAGCCACAGCCTTAGCCGCAACAACACCTGGGACTTTGGACGACGACGTTTCACGGGGCAGGAGTCTAGGGAGGGACGTCTAGAGAGGTGTTTCTCAGTGCTCCCAGTTTTACCAGGCCCGTGATAGATGCTCATGAAATGCTAGGTGAATGAATTAAGCAATCCTCAAAGAAAATGACCTCCAAGGCGGGTTGAAAACAGATGGCATTGAAAGAGCTGTTCTCCCCCACCCCAGAGCCCTCCGCGGCACCCACCGCGGCCCTGACTCCAACTGCTTCCACCACAGCGGCCAGCAGCGCCCACGCTAAGACAGGCAGCAAGGACAGCAGCACCCAGACGGACAAGAGCACCGAACTCTTCTGGCCCAGCATGACCTCCCTCCCTACCCGCAGCAGGCTGGGCATGACCCCCTCCAACAGCCCCGTCCTGAAACACCCCACCGCCAGGGGCCCTGCTGAGAAGCCTGGTAGGTGCTCCCTAAACCCTTGGGAACCGGAGGACTCTGGCCCGAGGGAGGGCTTCTTCTTGTGCTGGGGAGGGATGGCTTTGAAATATGGTCTTGATGTCTCTAATGTGCTTGGGCTCTGCTCCTTATTGCTATGAGACTCGGCTTTACTCCTATGTCCCGCCATGTAGAACGAGTGCACCGCTGCACCTGCCTTTCCCACGTGTACTTTATAACATCCCCAGAACGGGAGGAAATAGATGCCCCAGACAGAGCTAGCCAACCGGTCCGTGTGTGTGCGCGCGCACGAGAGCTAGTAGCAGGCACGAGGAGCCCGGTGGCACAGTGACGGCGCACTCACTGTACTGCTGAGAGGTTGGTGAGTTTGAACCCTCCCCGGGACTCTGGGATTGAGAGCAGGTCAGCTTCGGAGTCAGCACCTGCCCCATCACAGGTGGTCTCTGCGAGTTTGAATCCACTCACCGAGGTTTTAGATGCCACACAAGCAACTAGAAACCGGGGCATTGCCTGCAAGGTCCTCACATGCCACGGTTCCAGGGTGCATGGGTTTGTCCTGGTGGGAGGAGATGGGCTGTAGGGTGGCTTACCTTCTGGCACAGCCCCAGGGCCACTGCTAGTGAGTGGCATTGGTAGAGCTTGTGAGAGGAGGCCGCTTGGGAAGAGCACTTTGTGGGGGTTCCTAAGTGTCCCGGTAGACAGTGCGTGTGGGTTGGAATTAGTGGGGAGCTTGAGTTCTTGGGATGAACTTTCCCAGGTAAAGTAGAGAGTGGGCACCTGACCATTTTAATGTAATGAGAGGAGAAAGGGTGAGGGTAAGGAGCGCCCCGCTAAGCCCCAAGGTCACTCTCACCCACTCCATCCTGTTCCCATCACCACCCTGATGGATGAATGTCTTTCCTGTGATCCTGAGCTCTGGGCCCAGCATGGTGCGCACCTCATGGCACTAAGTCCTCACCCACTGCTGTCTCGGCTCCCTGCCTGCAGGTGCCTGTGGGCGGGAGCTCGGGCGGGCGGGATCCCTCGGAGGGATCGAGCGGTTCTGATGCCCTCTTTCCGTTGGCAGAGAGCTCACCTGGCCACGGGAAGGCCCCCGACCACAAAGGCCGCGTCAGCAGCGCACTCCACAAGGCCGAGTTCCCCGACGGAGAGATGATGGAAGTACTCATCTGACGCCCCTGCCTGGGCGCTTCACACCCAAAGAACCCTGGCAAACAAGGGGCCTGGCGAAGAGGGAGAAGGAAGTCACGGAGGTTGTGGGGGGAAAGCAAGATGATTGGAACAGATACGGATTTCAGATTCTAGGGACCCTTTTTTTAAAATGTAAAAACAAGACACAAACGTGCGCGCGCACGCACACACACACACACACACACACACACACAAACCAGGAGACCTGTGTGGCTGGAGAAGGAGGCATGCGTTACAAAATTTGTCTTGCACATGGTGGAAGAGAGAAGATGCCTAGGTTGGGAAACAGTGGAGATGAAATAGGAGACGGAATGGTTCACCATATAAAAATGAATCTCTTGGGGGAGGGTCTGTGTACCTCCATTCTCTGATTATAAACAGATAAGCCTGAGCATGGATCTCCCTTGGACCACCCCCATCTTCTTGCCCCTTAGCATGTTGGTTGAAATCTAGGGCCGGTCTTAGTGTCATGCAAACAGGAGTCGGTGTTCACACATCATCTCTCGGGCCATCCTCCCAGTGTCTGAGTGAGTGAGTGAGTGAGTGAGTGAGTGAGTGAGTGAGTGAGTGAGTGACTGAGTGACTGAGTGACTGACTGACTGACTGACTGACTGTGTGCGCGCGCGTGTGTGTGTATGTGTGTGTAAGAGAGAGAGAGACAATGAGAAGGAATGCTTGCAGGTGGTAAGCAGTGAAAAGGCAGTCTTCACCTCGTGCCCTGTGGCACGGATCGTCAGACCATTGGGCTTTGGGACTTTTGCGCGAGTCGGCACGAGTGTGTTGAAGCAGATGGGCGCGTTAGGATCTCAGCCTAGTCCCTTCTCCCAGACTTCTCTCCCTCACCTCTGTTTTCACTTTCTCCCCCAGCCTCGTCTCCCCGGCTCTTTTCACTTTCCATTTCGCCCCTCCATTCTCCCACCCCACCCGTTTCTTTCCAGGAAGCCATGGCCATGTTGTGGGGGTCTGGGGATGGTTAGAGCATTCTCTGAGCTATGTTCTGTCCTGGGGGTTCTGAGTGACCTGGGGGACAGACGGGGCGCTGGTTCGTGTCTGCTTTCCTCCCACCCTCGTGGGGCTGCAGCTGTGAGCGTCATTCTGACTGTGGGTGAGCTGGGAGGGGCGGGGAGCTGCAGCAGCCGCTGTGGGCTCCTGCAGTCAGGCCCTGGCACAAGCCATCTTCCGGAGCTTGTTCACGTCCACCTTGTGGTTCTGTTAGGGTCTTTCCGGCCTGCGCCCCAGGAAACGCGCTCCACGCTCAGTAGTCTTGGCAGGTCCTGCCGCCCCTCCCCCTGCGCCCCTGCTGCCTGTGGATGAGCCTGTGTACTGCTGTGGTTGCTGTGACTTCGGGCAGGGCGCGAGGGCTCGCACATCAGTGTCTTGGCTGTGAGCTGACCCTGCAGCGTGTCAGACAGGGCCACGTATAGCAGGTGGCGGGTGTAGGAGCGGTCCACAGCATGACAGACAGAGCTATCAGAGAAAGGAGCCGGGCATGTATGGTGAGCCTCACATAAGACTCATGGACATCAGCTTCCTTTACAGGTCCTGGAGGTGCTGGATCAGCTAGAGGCCGGTTTTCCCAGGTTCCTTTCCCAGGGAAAACATAAAATAAAAGCCCCAAGACTTTTCCAAAGCCCCGCTAAATGAAGTAGGTAAATTAATGGGAATGTTTGCCGTGGTGGCTTCTTTGGGGGCTGCTCTCTGGAGTGGAACCTGGCTGGAGTTATAGCCTCCCCTAACTGGGGATCGTAAGGGCTGTACGCTCCCGTAGGGGAAGAAGGTCATCCACGGGGGGGTCCAGGGTCCCCTCAGCCGTCGACTTTCCCCAGCACACGCTCTGCAGCGAGCGCCAAGCTTGGGCCTCGTGTGTGTGTGCCCTTTCGAGGCATAGTAAATACCACAGACTGGACACCCAGGTGCGGAGAGGCTGGGCAGCGAGAACCCTTTGGTGCCTGCTGGTGTGGGAGAGAGACAGGAGGCTTTGCCTCGAGGGACGAGGGCTGCTCACGGCGAGGGTGAGGCTGTGGGAGAGAAGTCCCGTGACTATCACTTTCTGTGGAAGACGAGGCTCACTGGGTGGCTACGAACACCCTTAGGGACCTTTGGATGCCTAGTTCATGTGCGGGGCGGCCCAGAGGAGACCAGGGGGAAGTCAGTTCTGCAAGCCCAAACCCAGCAGTGGGTGAGAGGAGAGAGAGTTCAGCCCTTGTTTCCAAGGGCCTGTCTGCCCCCCCTAGCCCCCCCCCATGGTGGGGCGGGGGTGTCAAAGCAAACTTGCCTGCATGCTCTACCAGAGCCCAGCCCCTGAGGTGCCAGATGTTTGCATTGTCAAGATGAAAATAGAGCCCTAACCAACATTTCTTGGCTCCTTCTTCTATGACTGCTCCCTCTGTCATGCTGAGACCTTTCCTTGAGAACAGGCCCTGAGCTTGAGAACATTGTCTGTTTTGGGGGGCTTCCCCGCTAGCCAGTTCCCTCAGCCCTGTCATTGCCACAGCTGGCTCGAAGCCTGGCTGGCAAGTAGGTAAAGGGGATTGGTTGCATGGCCTGACCTCTCACTGAGCCCTGGGCTGTTTGCAATGTAGCATCTCACTTGTCTTTAAAAAAAAAAAAAACATAATGAGTTTATAGTACTTACTGGACACAAGCCCTGTAGTAAGTTCCTGTCGATTATTCTTGAAACCAACTCGACAGAAGAAAGTTTCATTTCCTTTATTTCACACAGGTGAGCAAACAGGCGCAGGGAGGGGAGCCCCTTCCCGAGGCCTCCCAGCCTCGGGCTTCGGCTTTGAAGCAGGGATCAGAGCGAGGCGGTGTGCCCTAACTAACAGACCGCACTGCCTCTAACCCGGATATCCTAATCCCCCTGCAGCGCCCATCTCTGCTCTGCCTTGTACACACTTGAATGCACGCGCGCACACCCACACGCGCATGTACGCCTGAGCGGCTGCCACACCTCTCTCAAGCTCAGAAACAGGATTGACCTAGAATGCCTAGCTTTGCCCATACACCGCAGGAGTGGATGGAGAGGCTTGTAGTTCATCACCAGCAGGCCTGCAAAAGACAGCTGACCAGTCCATCCACGTTGCCTGGGGATCTTGACCTCTTCAAAACTCTACAGCGGTGTGTGGTTGTGGAACTTGGGGAGCGTCTCTGTCAGCAGGAAGGCAAAAACTCTGGCTTTATGTGAACATGTGCCCAAGTAATTCTGCTTCATCCTTGAGGGTTTTCTGGAAGCTTCTGCCTGCTGCCCAGAGTGGAATCAGGGATGTGGGGTTCAGGCCTCTGCCTCCAGACGTTTCACTAAGCAGAGGGTGTTGTGCCCGTGGACATTGACTGTCTGCAGCTCCGTAGAGCTGATCTGCCAGGCAGCACTTGTTTGTCCAAAACTTTACTGCCTCCCCTTTTCAGTTTGTCCTCAGTCTCACAGACGTTGGTCCCGGTGACCACACCGAGCGTGTGCACAGCCGGTACTGGGGCAGGTGGGAGACCAGGCCGTGGTCAGCACTTGCTCCTTGAGTTCTCCAGGGGTGGGAATTTGAACAGCGCAGGGCTCACCATCTCTGGGTGGGCAGGCATTTCCTCCAAATGAGTTCTGAGCGTGAAGCAATGAACGCCGTAGTTGTGTTAGGCAGGGAAAGGCTGTCAGAACCGCCTCCCCTGCACAGGACCCTCCCCACTTTGAGTGTTGGTTTTCTGTTCTTTTTTGTCCTTGCCAATTGGTGTGTTTTAAAATGTATGCATCTGGTGTGAGAAATGTTTATTGGGTCTGCCGTGGACGTGCGGCTCGGTGGGAGACTTTTAAGGCATTTTAAGAAGCAGATTTCAGAAGTGACCGAAAGCTGGTCAGCTGTGAGTGGGTACAGGTCAGCATTTCAGTACATGGATATATTATTTTTTCTGGAACTAATGTGTATTGTTTTTGTCTTGTTCTGTTTTACTCCACCCTTTAAGTAGTATAACTTTCATCTCATCTACTAAGTGAATGGTGTATAGACAGCATATTTAAGTACATACATGTGGGGAGTGATGTTTTGCCTGTGTCCTTAGTCCCTTTGTTCTCCTAAATGCGGAGACGATCTGAGTGTCCCATCTCAGCCGATGGTCCTGGGAGCCGATTGCTGCAGGGCCACCCAAGTCGAAAGACCCAGATGAGAATGACCTTGGGGGCCAGGCACGTGCCTGTGGCTAGCTAACCTTAGAGATGAGAAACCATCTCCCTCCGGGGATGGACTCAAGGTCTGAAAAGCACCCAGAGACGCTGATAGCTCCGTTGAATGAAAACTGATGGGCGATTGCATTGTCACATCATTCTAGCTTCCTTCAAAAAGAAAGGTCCCCAGGTGTGTCTCCCAGTGGGTCTCCAACAGCCCCTGCACTTGAGGCCTTCAGAACCTCCGTATTCAATACCCTAGGTAACTCGCAATGGATTTGCTTTTACAACTCAATCCCCTGCCATGCCTCAGATGCGTTCCACACCTGGGCGCGCCCTACGGGCGTCAGGCGTACACTCGCTTAGGATAAGCCCCCGTCGGAACCTCTAAAGACATTTTATACTCCAAGTGCATGTGAGTGCCCTGCTGCTCAGCAGTTTCTGAGGTTTCCTTGTCACGAACCCTCGCTTCTTCCCAGAATTAAGACTGCTCTCTGCTAGTGAAGTGCACATACAGCATCACCTTGTGTCCGTCGTCCCTGAAGTGCTGGTGCCCGGTGGCATGCTTGCCTGTGCTTTCTTTGCCCAGCCGTCTGCTCCCAGACCCGACCACCCATAAGTCGTTAGTGCAAAGAAGAATGTCGGCGAACTTGTGCACAGCGGTGTGATCTGAGCCGGGATGTGTGTTCAATGCCTCCGAGGAAGGGCACCGAGGCCTCCACCTCTGAGGCATGGAGGGATCCATGTGTAAACTAGCCTGTGGAGCCCGGGCTCCGCCCGCCCCTGGGTGTGCCTTTCTGCACGAGCACTGCGGTGCAGGAGTCTGTGTACAGACTGCGGCGCGCCCAAAAAGAGCACAGCGCATCCCCCACGGCAAATATCCATGTGGTTGGCCAGCCAAAGACGCTCCTATTCTTTGCTGCTTAAACGTGTGCCTTAATATTGTGTATAATAAATGGATGAAACGGAAAAATGGCTCGTTCCTTTGCTGCTGTCCTCTGCCTCCCCGGAGCAGAACGTACCTGTGTTGCTCCGCAGATGCTTGTTTAACTTCCTTTCGCTGCTCTGGGGCCACTTCCTGTGTAGCTTTGCTTCCAGGGGGGTTGGCTCCCTCTCCTGGGAGCCTTATGCTCACAGGACCCTCCCCTTCAGACAGATAGACACACAGCTCGTTTCAGAGAGGAAATGAGTTGCCCAGGCCACACGGGCAGGCTGCCCTCTCTGCCACCTCCAGCCCAAATGTAACCGTCGTCTTCATAAGGAAACGCAGGGAGATGGAGGGCTCAGGGAGGCAGTCCCCCCAAGGTGAGCTGCAGGAGGTGGTAGCTGCTGGTTGGTGCCTCTGGTCACCGAGGAAAAGGTGCACTAGTTAGAAAGTCATATGGCAAATTAGTGACATTCGGGCCAGGGTTTCTGACTGCTGCCAGAGATCAGTCCTGCCTGTGAGGGTCCCCACGGGGGCCCGGGCCCTGCTGTCACAGCCTCTCTCATGGGCATCCTTTCCTCCCCGGCCCCCACTGTGCCATCCTTCCTAGCAAGAGCAGCGCTTCCATAGCTGGGAGCTTAGGGAGAGTGATGGCTATGTGTTTACTACTGGTGTGGTTTCCATGAATAATCTCCCCTCGGTCCTCAAAACAACCTCCTCCTGATTTCAAATGAGGAAGAATAGCTGCCACCAACCGTAGGCAAGTGAGGTTTAAAGAAATAAATGACAACTGGAATCGGAACGCAGGCCTCTCTGTCAGAGTACGGGTACCCATATGAAAGGTGGGCCAACATGAGCGCCGAAGACCTCAGGTTAGAGTCTGCGTGGGCGCTCAGCTCAGCTACCCAAAAGAATCCCTTGCTGAGAACGCTGGGTTTCTGGCCTGTGGACGTGACTTAGCTCAAAGAACAAACTGATGTAGCTCCCAGGCTCTCAGCTCTCCACACTGCCTGGGCGGATAGCAGGGCCCTCCCTGGACCTGCTGCCTGAAGAGCTGGCCCGGTACTCGAAGCTCCTGTGAGGGTTGGCCTCGCCTACATTCTGGCTTTTGTCTGGAGCCTGTATACACCAAGAGAAAGCCTCCGTCCCGGCAGTTGTGTGTGTCCCTGCACTGGTAGCCACGTGACGCTGGGGCCTCCAGGCTGCCCCGAGAGCCTGGGCTGGGACCTCTACAGAACCACAGGGACGAAGGATGCCCTTGACAACTACCCAGGCTTGTGGTCAGAGGGAGGGAGGTCTCAAATGGCAGCGATGGCACTCCTTTCCTAAAAAGGGTCTGTGTGGATGAGGTCAAACGGGGTCTTGGTCATTGAAGGAGGTTGCTGTGTTTTAACTGTCGCCCTTGTGTCAAACTTGACAACCTGTCTCTGACATTCGCCCTTTAGCAATCCCAGCTCCCCAGAAGCACATCGTCTTACCTGGTCCAGGTGAGCTGAGCACCACTCTGGACTAGGCTCCTCCTGGGGTGGACTGTTGGAGAGGGATGTGTGGTTTTGGAAAAGCTGAAGTTGGAACTTCATGGAGCCCAGAAGGTCAAGGAGGCCATTCCAAACTAATTCAGATTTCTATCCAACGTGACTCTCCCCAGGTTCCTGAAGGCCCACACATGTGTACAGAGCACGAGGTGCCCAGGCTATGTTGCTGAGCAACTGGGAATACACTCATTAAGAGCCTGTTGCTGTTAGCTAGTAAAACAGCTTTGTATTCGGATTGGTTTCAGGAGTCCTTCTGAACACTGGTTGAGTTGGCTTTGTAAATCTTCACACTACCCCCACCCCCACCATAGGTACAGGTGTTATCATGCATTATTATCCCTGAGTGTCAGGTGAGGTCACAGGCTCGGGAAGGGTGCAATGGGGGAGTGGGGGTGGGGCTGGGGGGTTCCATAGCTTGTTAAGTGTGAGGGGTCAGGAGACAAACTCCAGCCTGCCCACTCTTTCTTCTGTGGACTTGGAGTTTGTTTGGTTATTGTTTTAGTACTTTGGTTCCGTGTTTTTATCCTCAAAAGAATTAGTAGGCAAATGGCTAATTAAAATTTCACTGAGACTTGAAAATGGGACCTTTGCAGCGTAAGGCCTGGACTGCACAGACGGGCAGGGGTCCATGCTGGCACAGTGGTTAAAAGGCTCAGGCACTAACTGAAAGGTCAGCCGTTTGAGCCCCCAGCAGCTCCCAGGGAGATGGCCGAGGCGCCTGCTCTCAGGACAGTTCCAGCCTGCTCCTCGAGGGGAGCGGTGACTCGGGAAGACTCGGTGGCGGCTGAGGGTTAGGTTTGGGTTTGTTTGCCCCTCATGTCTGGTGGAGAAAACAGAGGCAGGGAAAGCCATGTCTCTTGCTCAAGATTATCATCGAGCTTGTGAGCAGCAAGGGCTGAGAGCCAAACCCAGGCAAACTGACTCCATCCACGCCACCGCACTGTGTGGCCCTCACGGTTCCTGAAGCGGGTCTGAGCACGTCACTCCACGGAGGGAAACAGCAGCAGCCTGGTTCGCTCCCTGGCCCACAGTCCCTAAGACAGAGGTCAAAGTTCAAGCACTCATGCCCCAGGCCACCTCCTCAGGCTCCTTCCCCCCCTCCTCCCTCGAGGGACTCTGGAACCATCCCTGTGCCCCAACCTGCTTTGTGAGTTTCCACTTCTTGCCCGCCCCCCCACCGCCAGTGGGAGCCCTTGTCCTGGAATGCCCTCTCGTCTGTCTGCCCACATCCAATCCATTGCTCAACACGCGGCTCAAATGTCCCTTCCGTCAGGAAGGTCTTTCAGATCGAAAGGGTCAATGTGAATTGCTTCTGGTTCATCATTAGCTGAGTCACGTGGAGAAAGTTGCTTCCCTGGTCTGAACCCAAAGCGAGCCATCTCTTAACACAGTGAATTCAGGCCAGGGACAGACCCCAGGCACAGTTGCTGACACCCCACAGCTGTGAAGTGTCTGGGGGCAGATGGCTGGACCCCGGGGGTTTCATGAGCGGAGCTTTCGCGGCGGAGCCCCCTGGTGGCTGGGTGCCCGCATGTGGATTCTGACTCAGCGACAAGGGCAGGAAGCCCTGCCAACCCTGTACCATCAGACCTGGCGCCTGTTTGAACCCTTTCTCTTTACACCGCCCTTCTGCTTTACCAAGTATTTACCTGCCCTGTGCTTCCTTCCCTGCCCTTTTCCAGGGACCAGGCTCCCTGACAACATGTCTGAAGTGTGTGAGATGAGGAAGGCTCGCCAGCCTTGCTTCTAAGGAGCACTCTGCTGTGCTTCTGCCAAGACAGATGTCTGTCCTTTTGGCAGCCCGTGTACCACAGGTCCTCCCCAAAATGACAGTAACATGCATCATAGCATCGAATCCAGCGCCTTCCTAGGCTGCCCCATCACAGTGACCTGTACCCTCGGGGGGGCGGGGGGGGGGTTTCCTGACTCATCTGTCTGGAGTGGGATCTGTGTCCAGGGTGAACCTGTTGCCTTCCAGTTGACCCCAAGCCATGGCTACATTTTCCTTCGGAGGTGCTTCTGGGTGGACATAGCGTTCACCTGTCCAGTTGGCCAAATGTATTAGCCATTTGCACCAAGAGCTCCTGGTACAGAGTCGTCCTTTCGATATTGAGTGATCCAGATGTGCATGAGACCTAGCAACTTTTTATGGAAACTGCAAGAAAAGATTCTAGCGGTTTATGTTCAAATTATTTATTATACAAGTAGAGCACACCTGTTTTAAAGTGTATGTATACAAAATGAAAGTCACTTCCTTTTGACAAGTGCTTGGACGTAGGCATTGCTAGCTTTGGAAGACTTCCTTCTAGACCTCTCTACAGATACATACAGTCAAATAGATATGCAGCGATGTATAATCGAATATTAAGTAAAAAATAAAACCATGCTATGCATATACCTTTTGTTTCCATTCAAGCACAGATGACAGGTAGGTTCCCGTGCCAGCACATAGGGAACTTACTATCTTTTGTGACCATACAACATTCTTTCGTATGGAAGAAAGGCTACTGAAAGCCTGAATATTAAAAACTTCTTGATGGCCATCTAGCTTTCCCACAATATTTTCCCAACAGGTAAGAGAAAACTAAGAACAGGGAGAAACTGAGAAGGCTGAGTCTCCCTTCTAAGAAAAGGATGTAGCTTGCAGTACATGTATGTCTCTCTATACAGCTTGACTGGATACTATCTAATATTTCCATGTGCATGTCCAGTCACAAATGGGTGATGATGCCATGGTGCTAAGGGTATCCCAAGGACCTGGCATCCCCAGTGCCTAGCTAATGGCTCAGGCCCAGCCTTACCCAGCCTGCCCTCTTCCTGTCTGCTCTCTTAGCCGAGGTGCTGGTTTTCCGTTCAGCATCCACAGAAGGAAGGCATTTTCTTGGCACAGTTCAACTCGACCTTTGTCTAAGTGACTTCGTTCTTCGTTGATCCTTCGTTCCCTTGTCCCCAGACACTTTGATTTTTCAGAGTGTCTCTCTAAGTCTTACAAATATTTGGCTCCAGGAAAAGGCTGCAAACAAGCTTAGCTCACAGTTTACTCATCAGGCTATTGGCAAAAATTATGTGTCTAGCAGCCTTAGATCCTGGAGGGAACCCAGAATGCTCTGGCAGTCTCTGCCCTGAAGGATGTTGGGGCGTGGGGTGTTGGAGCAATCAGGTCACTTCCTGTGTGCCATTACACCTGCGTGCCTTTGGTCTTCACCACGGCAAGGGCTAGGAGGCTCAGAGAAGGTAAGCAACTCACCCCACTCCACAGCCAGGAAGGGGCAGGGTAGGCGTTTGAGCCTGGTTTTGCATGCTCCTCAAAAGTCAGAATTTTTCCTCTCGACTGGGCAGCATCAGTTGAAGCTGCATTGATAACACAAGCCCAAGGTGAGAAAAAAAAATGCTGGTTATTCACACTTATTTGGAGATGAAGCCCAGGGACTTGAGATCCGCTGAGCCCTCACTGCCCTTGGTCCCTGTGGATGGTGCTCAGCAGCCCGCTGCAGCAGGGTGGACAGCAGCACTCTGAAATGAAGGCAGGCGCCTCCATGCAGTCTTCCATCCGGCAGACGAGGGGATCCTCCTGAGAAAGCTGCACAGAGCGGCTTCTCCCAAGACCAGCAGGCAGGCAGCCAAGGGATCAGACTCACAGCCTGAGAGAAGCAAAGGGTGGACCTCCCGATGGGCTTTTGCAGCTTTTTAAAAGTCTCTGTGGGAACTTCCAGGAGCATGAACAGGAAACCAAAGATACCGGGGGGCACCACTCTTTGGTGTACATACTCGAGGGGGACCCAAACTAGCATCCCAGTACCCCACCCTCTCTTCTATTGCCATCTTATAGACCATACTACTGACGAATCCAGGGAGGCCAACTCCCAGGGCCCTTCATCGTCCCCCTCCTCTTTCCCATGGTCAATAGAGGCATCTGAGCTGGACCTTTGGAGTGCTAAGTCCTCCCCTGGCATCCAGCCCTTCCATGCCAAAGTCTCCCACGTGAACCAGCCGATGGACCTTCTCTGGTAGCAGAGCTGGGTCAGCTGGCAGAGAGGTACCCAATGATGTGGAAGCAGGTCTACGACAGAAGATAGCCAGCAAGCAGAGAGGGGCAAAGCCTGGCCGAGTCCCAGCCGAGTGCTTACCGTGGTCCAGGTGCGTTCTTGTCCTGGTGGTTTGGTTTGGGGAACCACAGGTCTCTCCTTTCTGCGGAGCTCGTGTACAGTGGGGTTCCTCTCATTGGTGCCCAGAGAGTCATTCAAGCATAGAGCTCCTGGCTCAGCCAGGGTGGCTTCCCAGGCCCCACTGGTTCCCAACCACAGGATAGGATGTCTACAGGCCATAGAGCATAACTTCGTCCAGCAGGCTTCTCCAAAGCTTCCTTCCAAGAACTTAAAAATAAACCAGATAGTCTGTGAGCTGCTGTAGCCTCCGTGTCATAAGACTTGCTGAGGTGACATCCAAACGGTTCCGTATGTCTGAGCAACTCTGCTGTGGGCTCTGTTCTTGGCTAGACTCCCTTTCTGGTCCTTGGCTTTCCTCTTCATTTTTGAAAGACAGAAGAAAGAAAACCAACAGCAGTGAAGAATTCAGGCATGCCAGCCTTCCAGGGAGAGATACAGACCTCAAGGACGAATGATCCCCGTGCCCTCGGAATGTGCTAAGCGGGAGTTTACAGGGATCCCGTGTGCACACAGCCTTCAAAGATTTTAGGTCCTGAAACCCTGTGTCTGCTTTTGCACTCCGCCTCAGAACGCCCCCAGCATCTCAGGAGATCCAGGGAGGGGTCCCTCCTCTGCATTTGTTTGCTTGTTGTTTGTGTTTGTTTGTGTTCCCTTCATCTTCTCCACAGGCTCGAGGTGGCTGACAGGTCAGGAGACCACACAGACTGATGGATAGAAGCAAGGGACCCTTGACTTTGCGATTCAAAATGTTCACATTCCGCTATTCTTTAATAATGCTGAAAATCCGTGAAACAAAATGATCCTGAACTTTCTGGACCACTGAGCCGTAGCCTCCGTCCCTGGCAGGCTGTTACCTCCATACTCAATAGGCCCATGACCCTCCTTAAGGTGTCGCAGGAAGTGTGGGCGGGGCTAAGAGCCGGGTGGGGGCGCTCAGTGGGTAAGCCTTACCAGTGAACCAAAAAGTGAGCCTTTTAAGCCCACTCAGCAACTACCCAGGAGAGATGGTGATCTGCTTCCATAAAGATGATACTCTGTCACACAAAGTCACTGTGACTCCAGATCAACTCAGCTGCACCTACCAACATGGACAACCCAGCCAGGGCAGGCTGACTGATCTCCTGATCCATGGGGCAGTACGAGGCCTGCCAGCCCACCCCATCCAAGGCAGTAGGAATGATGCAGAAGAGGTTTGGGGGGCAACGAACAATGTTACATTTTAATAATTTTCTTTTCTCTTGTTTCCTGGTGTACTTGGTAGTGTTAGAGGAAGGAAAGTAGCTTTTTAAAAAAAAATCTACCAACTCAGAAAGCCATCCCCCCAAAATAGAAGAGAAATAAAATTTAAAAAGAAAGTAGGACCCGATTAGAATGATAGATGCTCAACGCCCAGCCCCCAGCCCCCACCTCAGGGGGCTGAACAACAAAAACGTTGGTGAAGGGAGACAGCGGATGGTGTAACATATGAAACTAAAAATAATGTATAAATTATCAATGGTGGGAGGGTGAAGGAGGGAGGGGAAAAACGAAGAGTTTTGGAAATGATGGCAGCACATGTACAAATGTGCTTGACACAATGGATGGATGGATTGTGGAAAAAGCCCACAATAAAATGATTTTTTAAAAATTTTAAGTGTCATTATTTAATAAGCATTAAGCCAGAATGAGATGCATAATAAGAAATCTACTAAAGAAATTGCAAGAGAGAAAGGAATATGTACCGCTATATAGCTTCGTGGATAAAACTCATGCTTTCAATATATTATTGTTCATTTCCCAGTGTCTATGTGGCCAGGGAAGCTGGTGCACCTGAGGTCATGCTAGTGGTCCTCCAGGGAAACCTGTTTGACTACACCAAGGCATGCGGATCAAAACAAAGTCTGGATGCCATTGTAAAGAATAGGGATTTCACTGAACGCACAGGTGGGGAGAGGGGCCAGCCAGCATGCCGCACCCACACGGAGGCAGGCCAGGAGGGAGGAAGAGAAAGAGAGCCGGACTGGGCCCCACACTGGCACGCCAGGCCTGGAGGATGACATCCCTGTGGGGAGCTAATGGGACACACAGGGGACTGGGCAGCTGACAACAGCATGTGTCAGGTTGTCCCCTTACTGGAGCAGACTGCAATAGAGGACATTTCTGGGGTCACGTGGTGGAGGGGCAGTACGGTCTGAACTCCCAAAGTGGAGCAAACCAAGAAGGAGCATACCAGACCAGCAGCTGGGGCAAGGCAGAGCTGCGAAGCCCCTGAGGAGCCTCCAAGTGGGGGCTTCAGGCCAGGAGGGGCAGCTCCTGGACAGTCGTGAAGGTCAGCGAACAGACCCAGGATTTTAGAATATTGCTTCTCATTTTATTTTAATTTTTTCTTATTCCTTTACTATTTTCTTTTTTTTTTTTTAATCTGTTTGGGCTATGTCATAGTCGGTGTACCTACCTACATGGGATAGGCACAAGAGGCATGCCTGAGGGGAGAGCTGCGGGACCAAGGGTCCCGGGGAGACCTAAAAGTGAGGACAGTGGGGAAAGGGGGCAGTGAGCAGGCTGCACCATGGACAGGGGAACAGGTAGGGTGTGGGGGTCAATAACAAGGAGGAGATAGGGATCCAAGGCGGGGGGAGAGGTGTATCGGAGCAACAGCAAACTAGCTAAGAGGAAGGACCAGGACACAGAAATAAGGGGAAAGTGACGGTGGGGCAGGAGGAAGGTAAAAGGAACGAGAGGAAGGACCAAGGAAGCAAAGCAATGGATAGAGGTATAAACATAGCGTCGTACATATGTAAATACATTAATCCACAAAATAGAGGTATTGGCCCATGTACATATATTTATATGGTAATACACTGAGGTAGGGGATGAACTTTGGGCCTCTGCTCATACCTTCCCTCAATAAAAAAACACTGTTCACCCTCCCGACACAATCACTGAAGACCAAACAGGTGCATAAGCAAATGTGAAGAGGGCAGATGGTGCCCAGCTATTAAAATACATAGCATCTGGGGTCTTAAAGGCTTGAAGTTACACAAGCCGCCATTCAGCAGTGAAGCAACAAGCCCACATGGAAGAAGCACACCGCTGGTTCGATTATGAGGAGTCATCGGGACCAGGTAATAGGCATCAACAGACACACAACAAACAAAAACATATTGAGAAGGAGGGGGCTGGGGCTGAGATCCAAAGCCCATCTGCAGACAGTGGAACAATCTCCCCACCGAGGGCCCACAGGGAGGGGATGAGTCACCAGGGTGCAGTAAAGCATCAATGAAGCACACTATAGTCCTCTGGTTCCTTGAGGCTTCCTCACCCCCCACTACCCTGACCCCAGTGCTGCCTCCCAGTTCAGACTAGACCGGAGCATGTACACAGGTATAGATAAGAGATGGGGCCTCACGGCACACAGAATCCAGGAACAGGAGTGGGAATAGTGATACCAGAAGGGTAGGGGGAAGGGTAGGAGAGGGAGAAAGGGGAAACCGATCGCAAAGATGGACACACAACCACACACCCCTCTACAGGGGGAAGAACAACAGCAAACACGAGAGAAGGGAGACCGTGGTGAGCGTGAGAGATTAAAACAATAACAATGTACAGTCTATCGGAAGGCTAGGAGGCGGGGGGGGGGGGGAAGAGCTGGTACCGAGGGCTCGAGAGAAAGCAAATGTCTAGCTCTTCCTAGGCTCGGCGCTCGGCAAGAGAAAGGCCATGCTCAGTTCCAGCGCGAAGGTGGTGAAGCCCAATGGCGAAGAGCCGGATGAGCTCGCGTCCGGCATTTCTCCAGCTCTTCTTGAGCTGGAGATGAACTCGGACCTCAAGGCTCCACTGAGGGAGCTGAATATAACGGCAGCCAAGGAAATCGAAGTTGGTGGTGGCCGGAAAGCTATTGTAATCTTTGTTCCTGTTCCTCAGCTGAAATCTTTCCAGAAAATCCAAGTCCGGCTAGTACGGGAACCGGAGAAAAAATTCAGTGGAAAGCACGTTGTCTTTGTTGCTCAGAGGAGAATTCTGCCTAAACCAACGTGGAAAAGCCGTACAAAGAATAAGTGAAGGCGTCCCAGGAGCCGCACTCCGACAGCTGTGCATGCTGCCGTCCTTGAAGACGTGGTCTGCCCAAGTGAAATTGTGGGCAAGAGAACCCGGGAAAAGCTGGACGGCAGCAGGCTTATAAAGGTTCATTTGGACAAAGCACAGCAGAACAGTGTAGAACACAAGGTTGAAACCTTTTCTGGAGATTATAAGAATCCTACGGGCAAGGATGTTAATTTTGAATTCCCGGAGTTTCAATTGTAAATAAAGATGGCTGAATGAAATATTTTTTAAAAAGAAGAAACTGAATGTCTAGAAGAGAATGAGGGGAACATATGTCCAAACGTGCCTGATTCAATTAATGTATGGATTGTGATGAGTTGTATGAGCCCCCAATAAAATGATTTTATAAAAGGAATAGGAATTCCCGAACACATCATTGTGCTTCTGTGGAAGCTGTACGTGGGTTAAGCTGTCCACAGACCAAGAGGCAGTTGTGAGAACTGCACAAAGGCATGCTTTAAGATCAGGAAAGGTGTGCAACAGGGCTGTATTCTTTCACCAGGCTCACTCCTGGGTGCTGAGCAAAAACTCGGAGTAGCTGGATTCTGCTGGGAAGAGTACAGCATCAGAACGACCCACCTGCGATGTGCAGAGGGCACGACCTCGCCTTCTGAAAGTGAAAGGACTTGAAGTACTTAGAAAATCAAGGCGGAACTCTTCAGTATGGATTGGAACTCAATGGAAAGAAAATTAAAATTCTCACAACGGAACCCATAAGCATATCATGATAAACATGGGAGATTTTCAGTTGGAGGTTTCCTTTGACTCGGACCCATAGTCGGCGTCCGTGGATGTGCACCAAAATCCAAACTCATTGCCATCAACTCAAAGCTGACTCCTAGTCCCCGTAGGACCAGGTGGAACTGCTCCTGTGTGTTCTTGAGACTGTAACTATTTGGGGTTTTTCACTAGTTTTTTTTAATTAAAAGATCATTTTATTAGGGGTTCTTACGAGTGCTTATAACTAACATTCTATGCATCTATTGTATCGAGCATATTTGTACATATGCTGCCATCATTATTTTCGAAACGTTTACTTGCTCTGTGAGCCCTAGGTATCAGCTCCTCTTTGTTCCCTCCCCTTGATAAATTAAAAATTATTATTTTCATATCTTACACTGACCGCTGTCTCCCTTCCCCCACGATTTCTGCTGTTTGTCCCCCTGGGCGGGGTGTGTGGCTATGTGTCAATGATTGCCATCGGTTTCCCCTTCCTCTCCATCTTCTAGAGACTATAACTCTTTAAGGGAGTAAAAAGCATGCAGAATTCTACAGGGAAAGAAAGACAGATGTGCCACCTTCAGAACTATCTAGAACTAGGGGAAAGATTTGTCAGGAAGCAACAGATTCCCATTTTGATATTCTTTTTATTTAATCATTTTATTGGGGGCTCTTACAGCTCTTACCACAATCCATACAAACATCCATTGTGTCAAGCACATTTGTTGTCGTCATCATTTTCAATACATTTTCTTTCTACTTGAGCCCCTAGTATAAGTTCATTTTCCCCTCTCCCACCCTCCCTCATGAAACCCTTGATAAATTATTTTTTTCAAATCTTATACCAACTGCTGTCTCTCTTCACCCAGTTTTCTGTTATCCGTACCCCTGGGGGTGGGGGGTGGGTTCTATGTCGATCATTGTGATTGGTTCCATTTTTATATAAAGGTTTCGATGATTTTATAAGGAGCCCTGCTGGTGCAGTAGGTTGCACATTGGGCTGCTAACTGCAAGGTTACCAGTTCATATCCATCGATCATCCTTAGGGAGAAAGACGAGGCTTTCTGCTTCTGTAAAGATTCACAGAAATCTTCCCTACAGCCTCAGAAACCCTACTGATTGACTTCCCCTTTTATCTACGTGGAGCGCACTAACCCGGATGCACCTTCCCACCATGCCGGGGTGATGCAGCTCATTTGTTACTCAAAATAAGTATACTTAATTACACGAATCTTGGCGTTTCTCTGAGCTATTTAGGCTCTTGACACTGGCTAATACATTTACCTGTTTCTGCCTCAGAGCTGCTGTAGGAAAGGCCAGACGACTGGGTGAGAGACAAACCAAACCAGCATAATGGTTCCTCCCCAGCTGTTTCCAGCTCAGGAAACCCGTGTGTTTCCGAGCAGATCTGGACCCCACACCATGCTTAGAGACAAAAGACTCCATTGGTCACAGCAAACAGCGGGTGCGTCATGTTGGCATTGTTTCCCTGTGCCCCTCAGTTTCCTGGGGCAATGCCAAAGGGCCCTGGTCGATACCGCCCACCCTGGGGATTTGCAACACAACATGAGCAGTCGCCACTTTGCTTCGTGTGGGAAACACGCCCGCATTCTCTGCAGAGGGAGACATTACCTCATCCCGCAAGGTTGCTTGCCTGCACCCACAGCCCTGAGAAACGCCTGCGTAAAGAAAGAAGTCTGAGCCTCGCGTTCTTGGCACACCCAGGAGGAAAGCGCAGGGATCCTCAGGGCCCAGGACAGATTCTCTCCCAGGAGCCCTCCTTTCAAGCACGAAATCCATGGGGATGGCCAGGATAAGCCTCCAAGTGAATGAGGCCCCTTTGTCCCCAGCTGCTCAGCCTCTTTGGGCCACAGCCAGAGCTGCAGAGGGTCCCTCAGCTCTAGGCCGATGATGTCCAAAGCCCCAGCCTTCCCAAGGTGGACTTGCTGGTCCACCCCTCTGCCTGCCAATTCCGTGAAAGTGGCTGAGCCATATGGACCCCGTGTCAAGCCTACCACATGGAAAAGTGGGACAACTCTCACTCCCTTCCCCCATTACAGATGAGAAAATCGGAGCTCAGAGAAGATAATCCCATTGCCTGTCAACAAGCTAAGGAGCCCTGGTGGCTTAGTGGTCATGCATTGGGCTGGAAGTTAGACAGGGTTCTCTAGAGAAACAAAACCAGGACACGTATTATTTTATATCTATTGAGATAGATAGATAACATAAGAAATAAGCAACTAATTAATTTATAGCTCAGTGCAACTCACTTCCATGAGACAGCTAATATACTGGTAGTCCTTCAAGTCTTGAGGGCCGTCAAGGAAGCAGACAGCTAAGTCCTCTGTAGAGCAATTCAGGCTATCTGGCCACAGACAGCAAACAGCAAGGCAGGTCACCAACAGTCAGCCAGATGACAGGGTCCGACAGTCCCAGCTCAAGAGATGTAAGTTCCAATTGTGTGGCAAAGCAGGTCTTGAAGGAACCTCAAACTACAGCAACACAGTCCACGGTTAGGTGTCCCACAGGTAGCTTAGCTTGCAAATTGAGGCACAGAACAAGCTAAAGCAGCTGACACTGGTCCGATGATCAAAGAGCAGGAGGCAAGAAAGGCGAGGCTCGCCGAGTCATTTATCTCTCCACCCTTCAATTAATCCCACATGTGTTCATTGGCCAGGTGGGCATAATAGACCTACCTTTCACAGGCTCTAGTCATGAGGTCGGCTATTCAAAATCGCCAGCTGCTCTGCGGGGAGAAGAGGAGGCTCCTACTCCTGTAAAGAATGACAGTCTCAGACACCACGGCAACAGTTCTGTCCTGAGCTACAGGGTGCTGTGAGTCAAAATCAACTTGATGGCAGTGAGTTTGGGGTTGCGGCAGCCAACTACTCAGAAAGGGAGGCTGGATTTGACCCACAGCCTGCGGGGCTCCAGAGCCCTGCTGTTCTTCTGCACACAGGTGTTGGTTTCTCGCCTGTTAATGAGGGGTTATTGTAGTCTTTTTCTTCTGACCCCCGGCCTCTGTTTCTACCCCCCAGCCTGACTCAACTGGCTCTCCGAGGATGTTGGAATGAGCCTGGGCAAGCGTGTGAGAGGAAGCAGAGCAGGGAAGAAGCACTCTCAACGTGAGTCTTCTGAGCTCCTGGAACCATCCATCATGGCCACTCCCTTCCCACCTAGGCCCCACCGTTGGGTTTCTGAGATGAGAGCAGAAAGCCCCATCTTTCTCTAGTGGGTTGAATTGCCAGCCTTGCAGTGAACTGGAGAATTCCCTGCCACTCTTACCCCAGACGTCTTGCCCTCTGGACAGACTTTCCGCTCCTATCCTAGCTTGTGACCCTCCTACTGGCCTCCCAAGCACCCCCACCTTCCTCTCTCAGGCTCCAATCACACTGCATTCCAATTGCCTGCTGGACTTCTCTCTGCTAAAATCGAATCTCTGTGAAGGCAGGCCCTGGTCTGTCCTAAAGGCACTTGCGTCTCCAGCCTCCCCCTCAGCACCTGGCCCACACACAATAGATGCGCACAAATGACTAATTCATGAATGAATCAATGAACGAGGAAGGCTTGTGGAGGGATTTCTTGGTTCCTTCCCGCGGGGTCCTATGTTCCCTTTCCTGCAGCCCTCAGTCATGGAGGCGCTCAGGGACCCAGACTCTCGCGATGCTGGCCACCATATTCCTTGCTCACGCCCCTTGGCCCAAGAAGGCAGCACAAATCAAGTGGACAAAGCACAAATTGACCTCAGTTTTGCACAGTAACTAAAATGCCGGGTAGTATTTTAAAAATATATATTTTTGAGTGGGGGCCTTACAGAAACCTGTACCTGAATATTCATAGCAGCAGTGCTCATCCATAGCCCCAAAGTGAAAACAGCCAAAATGCACATCATGAAATAACTAGATGCACAGAATGTGGTTCAGCCACACAATGAACCTATTAACCAACAGGAACAAGGCAGGGCGTAATGATACAGGCTACGACGTGGTTCCTTCTGGGAAACATGATGCCAGGGGACAAAGCCAGTCATAAAGAACCAGATATTGCATGGTTCCATTTATATTCAGTATGCAAAATAGGCAAATCCACAGAGAGGAGAGCTGGCGAGTGGTTTCCAGGGACTGGGGAGAGAGCAGGAATGGAGAGTGATTTTCAGTGGGCATGGAGTTTCTTTTGGGGAATGATGGCAATGTCCTGGAATTAGATAGGGAATTGACTCATGGCTAGAGGCGTGGCTGAGTTAACAAGAGCCACTCAGTGCTGTTGTGATAATTATACAGCCATGTGAATATACTGAAAGCCATTGACCTGTACACTCTGAAAGAATGTGTTTCATGGTGTGTGAATTATATTTCAACAGGGATTCTTTTTTTAAGTCATGGCGAGCCAGGACATGCTAACTATGTAGATAAATCTATGTAGATAACTATGTAGATAAAAAAATGAAATTGCAAGGGCATAAGATGCCTAGTGGGGCTTAATCAAGGGCAATGTAGCAGTGAGCAATTATTAAACTTTGAATAAAGACTGAGCATGATGGTGGGACAAGAGTAAAGTAAAAGGAAATAGAGGAAAGAACCAGGAAGCACAGGACATTTATAGAGGTCTAAATACAGTCATGTACATATATAAATATATTTATATATAACAAGAGGGGAATAGATATATGTACTTATATCTATATGTTAAGAATTAAGCTTGCAGATGGGCATTGGGCCTTGACTCAAGTATTCCCTCAACACAAGAACACTTTGTTCTGATAATCTGGCATTCTGTGATGCTCACTTTCCCGACACAAACGCTGAAGACAAAAAATGGGTGCATAAGCAAATATGGTAAAGAAAGCTGATGGTGCCCAGCTATCAAAAGATGTAGTATCTGGGGTCTTAAATGCTTGAACTTAAACAAGCAGCAAAACCCACCTGGAAGAAGCACAGCAGCCTGTATGATCATGAGGTTTTGGTAGAATCAGATATCCAAGACCGAGAACAAAATCATACCCAATGTGAATTGTGGGGGTAGGGGGACATGGAGTGTAGACCCAAAGCCCATCTGTAGACAATTGAATATCCACTCACAGAAGGGTCACAAGGAAGAGATGACCCAGTCAGGGTGCAGTATAGCACTGATGAAACATACAACTTTCCTCTAGTTCTTTAATGCTTCCTTCCCCCCACTATCATGATCTCAATTCTGCCTTACAAATTGGATTAGACCAGAACATGTACACTGGTACAGATAAGAGTTCAAAACACAGGGAATCCAGGATAGATAAACCCGCAGGGCCAACAATGAGAATAGAGATACCATGAGGATTAGGGGTGTTGATCACAAGGATCAACATATAACACCTTCCCAGGGGGACGAACAATGAAAAGTGAGTGAGTGAGTGAAGGGCAACAGAGGACAATGTAAGATATGAAAATAGTAATCTATAACTTATCAAGGGTTAATGAGGGAGGGGGTGTTGTGGAGGGAGGGGGGAAATGAGGAGCTGATATCAAGGGCTCAAGTATAAAGAAAATGCTTTGAAAATGATGATGGCAGGATATCTATCTGTAAATGTGCTTGACACAATGGATGAATGTATGGATTGTGATAAGAGATGTAAGAGCCCCCAATCTAAAAGTATTTAATTAAAAAATGAAATTACACAAACATTGCTGGTACAAAAGCAATAATCATAATGATGGCTAATTAGTAATGTTAGAAAGAGGTTGCACTTAGATATTGAACAAGATCACAGTAGGTGGGAAAGGTGTTGCTACAGTTGATTCACTCAGAGGTCCTTAACAAGCTTGGAACCAAAACCCAAACTCACTGCCATTGAGTAGATGGTGACTCACAGCGACCCTATAGTAGGAAAGAACTGTCCCTGTGAGTTTTCTGGACTGTCATTTTTTTTAATAATTATTTTATTGGGGGCTCGTACAGCTTTTATCACAATCTGTACATCCATCCATTGTGTCAAGCACATCTGTACATTTGTTGCCATCATCATTTTCAAAACTCTTTCTACTTGACCCCTTGGTATCAGTTCCTCCTTTTCCCCTCCCTCCCTCTTTCCCTCCCTCCCTCACAAACCCTTGATAATTTATAAATAATTATTATTTTTTCATGTTTTGCACTGACCAATGTCTCCCTTCACCCACTTTTCTATTGGCTGTTCACCTGGGAAGAAGCTTTATGTAGATCCTTGTGATCAGTTCCCCCTTTCTCCTCCCACCTTCCCTTTCCCCTCCTGGTATCACTACTTTCATTATTGGTCCTGAAGGGTTTAATCTGCCCTGGATTCCCTGTGTTTCCAGTTCCTTTCTGTACCATTGTACATGGTCTGGTCTAGCCGGATTTGTAAGGCAGAATTGGAGCCATGATAGTAGGGGTAGGGGTGGTTACGAGGAAGCATTTAAGAATTAGAGAAAAGTTGTAATGTTTCATCAGTGCTATACTGCACCCTGACTGGCTTGTTTCCTCCCTGTGACCTTTCTGTAGGGGGTGTCCAATGGGAATAGAAAGCCATGTCTTTCTCCCTCAGAGTGGCTGGTGGTTTTGAACTGCTGGCCTTGTTGCAAGCAGTCCATGGTGTAACCACTACGCCCCCAGGGCTCCCGTCCAGTAGTCCTAGGCATTGTTAAGTATACTTGTTAAAATTGCCAAAGTAACGCCTTATGGGATAGACACAGGGCATAAATCTTCCCAACTAGTAAAGGGAAGAGAAGACACGCAAGTAGTGCCGTCTCCCTCTGTCTTTCCCGGATCCCCAGGAAGGCCCATTGCCAAGCTTCCTCCAAGTTTCCTTGGTCCTCTCGCTGCCATGTTTGCCTCTGGCTTCCAGGAAAATATCTCTGCAGAGGAGGAAGCTATGTGTATTGTGGGCTTCACGTGCAGTGGGAACCCCAGCAGCATAGTCCCTATGCACTGGGCTGCAACATGAAAGGTCAGCAGTTCAAAGCCACCAGTTTCTGCTCACGAGAAAGACAGGGTTTTCTACTGCTACAGAGTTAGAGTTTCAGAAGCCCTATCCTGTGGCTAGAGATCAGCATCGACTCGACAGCAGGGACTTTGGTTTGGGACGTGAGTTAAGATTCCTGGGAAGGTTAGCAGTTCTAACGCAGTGGAAGGAAGGGCTGGATGTGCTTCCATAAAGATCGCAGCCAAGGGAAACCCTCGTGTGACACGTGGGCTCACGCGAGTTGGAATCGACTCCGGGGCAGCACGTTTGCTTTGGTCACACGCATTGTCTGCTGTGACCCTCGAGTAGATCCCGCCTCCTGGTGGCCCGCTCCACTTACTCACCGAGGGGCACAGACCCAAGTGTTGTTTGAGCCTGGATTTGAACCTTTGTTTAGTACCGGAATCGCAGCTCTTTCCCACCGCTCTTTCCACCGCACTCACCCACGTACCACTGACCTCAGAGGATGCAGGTCAGGTATTTCAAATGGCTTCAAGTCCACCCCATGTCTTCCTCTTGAACAGAGAGCAGCCTCTGTCTGGTCAGCAAGACAGGCACCTGTGGGCATAGGCAGAGGTGTCCAACTGGGGGCCCATAGGATAAGGTTACGGATTTGTGGCTAAGAGGACCTACGGGCTTCATGAGGCCAGAGAGACCTGCGTTTACACCTTGGTTTTTACTTTTCTGCATGCCTTGTGAACGCATCTGGGACCTGAGTTTCAGCCCCGCTTTGTTTTGGAAGTAATATTTCTCTCTCAGCGTGGCTGGGAAGTTTCCTCAGACAACCCCCATCAAGCTCTGGCGCACTCTGAGGGTTTGTGATGATTGCCGGCTGTACTCTAGTGAGATTTGGCAAGCTGCTCGATGGGGGGGGGGGGGGGGCTGAGAGGAAAGAGAGGGGAGAGCACACAGGTGGAGGGAGGGCCTGTCCCCCTCCCCTCCTTGTCTTCTGATCACCCCACAGCAACTAACATGGAAATCCAGGCAGCCTCTGCCTGGCAGCAGATTCCTTATAGAAAATGGGCCTAAAATGACCCCAGAGAGGCCCTTGGCTATTAAAGGAAGTAAGTGCTGAGAGGCTTACTATATATATAAATATCTATCCGCCCCCGGTCCCCCAGGGAGCACCAGTTTCTACTCAGTGTTCCGCTCCTGCCAGTATTTTTAAAATCTTCCTTTGAGCCTGTCTGAGGGAAAGGTGTCCCCAAATGTCTTGTCCAGGTAATAAGTCTATTTAATAATAGATCCACAGAATGGCTGCCCGCAGCCATTACATAACCTCCTTTCTGTGTCTCTCACCTACTAATGCACCCAGCTTAACAACGAGGCTGCTCACCAAGTCTCTGGTGCTTCCGAAATGCTGACACTTCCATTTAATTAGCAATGCATCTCACCAGACCAAACGCTGTTGAGTCTCAGTCTGGGACGTGCTCATTCATTCATCCACTTATGAATGCCATCGACAGTGAGGTGCTGATGCTGACTTCTGCCTGCCTGTTCACCGGGATGACTGCTCGTTGATGACTGTCGATGGCATGCCAGGAAGCACACTGGGTCATGAGTACATGAAGATAACCAGAGCTCAGTGACCAACAGGAGGCAGTCTTTCCGTTTCAATTACAGTCCAGGTTGATGGCCTGGTAGGATGGGAGACATTTTAGGTGCTAATAGATTAGTTGGCCGGGACATTCACTCTTGAGTGTCGTTATAGCTCAGACAGACAGGCATATGGGATAAGAAGATATTGCGCATTGCATTCTGGGGAACAATATGCTGAGATGGAGTTTGGGGCTTGGTCGGGAACAATACCTGTGAAAGGAAGAGGGAGGAGACAGGATTGAACAAAGGAAGAAATCTAAGATGCCAAGTCAACGTAGCCTTGACCAAGCTGGTACGGAGCTTTGGAGAGTGTGTTTTGCCCATCAAAGGAGCCCTGGTGCTGGTGTGGTTGTGAGTTGGGCAGTGATCCAGAAGTCCACCATTTGAAACCAACTGGTTCTGGAAGCTAGGTGACACATTCTTTCTTTCTTTCTTCCTTTTCAAGTTTTATTGGCATTTAATCCACCTATCATACAACCCAATAGTTCAGTCACATCACGAAGTGCAGTCACACCACAATCCGTTTTAGAACATTGTCATTATTCTTGTCCTCGTTTTTAGAACATGACTTTCCTGGGAGGAGTAGCTGAGTGGCCCAGCGCCACATCTACCACAGAGGGAAAGGCTTCCTAGAATTGGTGATATCTAAGCCAAGGAGATTTGCTGAGCAACTCATCAGAGAAGCTGGACTATATAAGAAGAGGGCAGCATCAGGATTGGAAGAAGGCTTCTTAACGACCTGCAATATGCAGATGACACAACCTTGCTTGCTGAAAATGAGGAGGAATTGAAGCACTTGCTGATGAAGATCAAGGATTGTAGCCTTTAGTATGGATTACAACTCAGTATAAGGAAGACCAAAATGTTCACAACTGGACCAATAGGTGATATTTTGTTAAATGGAGAAAGCATGGAAATTCTCAAGGATTCTGTCTTGCTTGGATCCATAATCAATGTTCATTGAAGCAGCAGTCAAGAGATCAAAAGATGGATTGCATTAGGTAAATCTGCCAGGCAAGACCTCTTTAGAGTATCGAAGAGCAACGATGTTATTTTGAAGACTAAGGTTCACACCTGACACAAACTATGGTATTCTCCATGACATCATTTGCATGTGAAAATTGGACACTTAATAAGGGAGACCATAGAAGAATCGATGCATTTGAATTTTAGTGCTGGAGAAAAATATTGAAAGTACCATGTGTATACAAATATACTTCACACAATTGATGTATGGATTGTTACGAGAGTTGTAAGGGTAACCCACCCAAGGGGAGGGTACTGTTTATATCTCCACAGGGAAAGAGGGACCAGACTTCAACCCAGTGCTGCACAACGTGAGTGCAACATGCCAGCATGGAGTAGGGAACCAGTGGAGAGGTCTGAGGGGCCGGCCCCAATCCCAACTACGTGGACAGCTGCCCCTCCCCACCGGAAGAATTTATTTCACAGGACAGCATTGAGGCTGCTGCTCAGGGAGACGGACGCGTCTGATCAGAGCACAAGGGAGCGGATGACGGGGAGGGAGAGAGTGAAACACATCCTGGCCCACCAAGCCTTGATGACTAAGTTCCCATGCGGGGCAGCCAATCCACAGAGAGGACCATGTGGCGAGACACACTGTGAGATACAACACCCCTCACTGACCCATAGCCCTAGAGGGGACAACACTGGAGACATTGTGTGGGAATTTCGCCCAATCTGATACCACCACACCAAGGCAAAAGACTGAGGATGTGCAACAGAACAGCAACGGGAACAGAACAAGAAAGTCTCCAGGGAATACCAAAAATAGACTTTGGGGTCAGGGCTTGGCACCCCATCAGACTCTACCAGAAAACACTCCTACAGGCCAACAAACAGTCTGTGAACTAACTACAAGTTTTTCATTGTTGTTGTTATGTTGTGTTTTTTGTTTTGTTTTGTCTTGTCATTGGCTTTTTGTTGTTGTTGTTTTGTCTTATTTTGTTGTGGGGTTGCTCTGTGTTGTGCATGTTATTATCTCTGCAGGTCTGTCTAAATAAGATAGGCTGGATGAACAATCTGGAGGAGAAAACAACAGGACCCACAGTTCCCTGGGGGGCATGGAAGAGGAGAAGCTGGGGGACAGGAAGTGATGTTAACACACCCAGGGACAAGGGAACAACAAGTGATCCAAATCAGTGGTAAGGAGGGTTTAGGACAGGGGTCCTCAAACTATGGCCCGCAGGCCACATGCGGCCTGCTGAGGACATTTATCCAGCCTGCTGGGTATTTTTGCTGTTGCTGCCTGTCCTGCTTAGTAGTCGACTTGTCCAGGGCCTGCAGTGCACAAGTGTGGAATGTGCGCCACAATCTCGGACTCCCCTCCTTCTCTGTCTCTCAACTCCTCCTCTCAGTCTTGGGTGTGATTGGACAAATCATGAGCTTGCCTGTGCAGAGCCTGCTGCTGCCTGAGGACTGAGGTAAGAAAGAACAAGTTAGGATTTATTTATTTGCAAGGTCGTGTGTGTGTGTGTGTGTGTGTGTGTGTGTGTGTGTGTGTGTTTAAGGGGGGGCTTTTTCCCCCTGAAGTTAGGTCTATTTTTTTTTGCAGTTAGTAGGGCCTTTTTCTTGCGATTAAGGGGGGCCTTTTTATTTTCTGAAGTTAGGAGCACATTTTTTTAAGTTGGTTAGTTGGTTGGGGTGGTTTCTAGGGGGTTTGCATCATGGTGATAACACAAACAGTCAATGCTCAGTGCTAATGCAAATGGTCAGTGCTCAGTGTTAGTGCAAATGGCCAGTGCTCAGTGTTATCGCATGGGGGCCCCAAACTGCTAATCTGCCTAGGGCCCCCTGGGAACTTAATCCGGCTCTGCAGACAGTGCAGGAGCAGGAAACTCAATTTAACTGACAGGAAGTGCATTTATACTCTGATTGCTAGTCAGTTGTGTATGGTGTTGTCTGCTGTGTGCTGTGTAAGCCCCGGTTCACACTGCTGCGATCTCTGAGCAGCGTGAGCCAGCCGCGTGCTTGTCTGGCTGCACTCGCATTGGATTCGGAAGGAAAAAGGCAGACGTGCCTTCTTTTGTCCTGCAGTGGAATCTGATCTCATGGGTCTTCTCACCAGGTGATCAGATTCCTGTGCGAGTTCACAGATCACAGTGTGGTTCGCACAGGGTAGTGTGAACTGGAAAGGTGGTGGAGGAACCGGCTCTGTAATCGTGCTGGTTCCCGCACCGCACCAGTGTGAGCCTGAGGTAAAAGCAGAGTTCCACCACCATGGGCACTGGTGAGGCTGAAATGAAGTGGACTGGCAAGGCTGCATTGATGGACACCGATGAGACTGCATTGATGGGCAGTGCAGTCTATATGTCTCGGTGTGGGCAAAGTTATTGCCGGTGTATTGTTTTGTAGCGCTGTGTGTGTGGGTATTTTACTAATAGCAATTTGGAATCCCTAGGAAACAATGATATCAATAAAGAGAAAAATTGACTGAGTGTAGGATATTCATAGAACAGTGGACTTATGGTTATTTTCTGTGCAGTACAAGGAAAGAGCTGTGTGTTTGATATGCCAGAATATAGTGTCTGTGTTCAAAGAATACAATTTGCATCAACACTATCAAACTCAACATAAAGATAGATATGATTGTTTGGTCAGAGAAGTGAGAATAGATAAAATATTAAAACTGAAAAATACATTGACAGCTCAGCAAAATACTTTTGTGAAGCAGGAGCAGCTAAAATATTTCATCCCTGTGAGCAAGTTTTCAAGTTGCTAAGCTAATAGTGTGCACTGGCAGACCATTCGTGGAGGGAGAACTTGTTAAAGAAGAGATGTGTCCAGAGAAGGCCGATTTATTTAGTACAGTGAGTCTTTCAGGACCTACAATTACACAAAGGATTGAAGAAATGGGAGACAATTTGCATCAGCATTTGCAAAACTCCACAAAAAAACTTTTCTATTTTTCCTTGGCACTCAACGAAAGCCATGATGTTCGTGATTCTGCACAACTTCTAATTTTTATTAATGGAACGAATGACTATTTCAAAGTCACAGAAGAGCTTGCTGCACTGCAAATCATCAAAGGAACAGCTACAGGAGAGGATGTCTATGAAAAGGTTTGCCAAACTGTGAATGGTTTGGAGCTGGACTGAACTAAACTAGCCAGTGTGACAACTGATGGTGCTCCTAGCTTGGTGGGGTCTAAGAAAGGAGTAATTGCTTACATTAACCAAGAGGTGGAAAAACCTAACGATCCTCATCCAATAGCCACACACTGCCTCATCCACCAACAAGCGCTGTGCAGTAAGTCACTGAAGTGGGACTCTGTTCTGAAAACTGTGGGATCTCGTGTTAACTTCATTAGAGCTAATGCACTAAACCACAGACAATTTCAGGAATTTCTGTCTGAGCTAAATGTTGCCTATGAAGATGTTCTGTCCCACACACAAGTCTGTTAGCCGAGTCGAGGGAGAGTTTTGAAACATTTCTATGACTTACTTTAAAAAAAACAAAGAAGTACCAGAGCTCAATGATGCAGCATGGAAATGGCACCTTGCCTTTCTAACAGATGTAACAGAGTTACTCAGCAGTTTCAATGTGCAACTTCAAGGAAAGGGGACGCTCATCTGTGATAGGCAATCATATGTGAAAGCATTTGAAGTCAAATTAGGCCTCCTCTTCAAACAAGTGTAGGAGGAACATTTTTGCCATCACCCACAACTCAAAATCTGTGAGCGGGAAAACCACTGGTTGCATTCACAAACAAAATGTGTGGATTCACTGGAAAAGTTGCAAAAGGAGTTCCAATTTAGATTTAAAGAGCTTCATCTCCACGAACAGGACACACAGCTTTTCTACAATCCATTTTCTATTGACATTGAAAATATGGATACAATTTACCAAATGGAACCGGCTGAGCTGCGGAACTGTGACTCTGAAGGACGCATTCAGGTCAAGCAGCCTTCCTGATGCTGTGCATCTCTCCCTCTGAGACATGTCCTCGTCTCAGGAACCATGCACTCAAATGGCAACCATCCTTGGAAGCACTTATGTCTGTGAACAGACTTTTTCCAGAATGGAATATCTGAAATCTCCAACGAGATCTAGACTAACTGATGCACACTTGCATCACCTGTTAGGACTAGCAGTGACAAATATGGAACCGCACATTGACCATCTCATTAGCAAAAAGCAGGCCCATAGTTCCCATTGAAATACTGGTAACTTTGTTGATTTAACTTTACTTGTTCTTCATTTTAAATATTATATGTGTTCACATTTTGTTTTTTTACTTCAAAATAATATATGTGCAGTATGCATAGGAATTTGTTTATAGTTTTTTTTAAACTATAGTCCAGCCCTCCAATGGTCTAAGGGACAGTGAACTGGCCCCCTGTTTAAAAAGTTAGAGGACCCCTGGTGTAGGAGACCTGGTAGGGTGTGACCAAGGTAATATAACTAAGAGGAATTACTGTAACCTAAATGAAGGCTGAGCATGATAGTGGGACAAGAGGAAAGTCAAAGGAAATAGAAGAAAGAGCTAGGAGGCAAAGGGCATTTATAGTGGTCTAAAGAAAGGCATGTACATATGCAAATATATTTGTAGGTGAGAATGGGGAAATAGATTGATGTGCATATATTTATAGGTTTAGTATTAAGGTAGCAGAGGGACATTGAACTTCCACTCAAGTACTCCCTCAATGCAAGAATACTTTGTTCTATTAAACTGGCATTCCATGTTACTCATCTTCCTGACACTATCTCTGAAGACAAAGCGGGTGTATAAGCAAATGTGGTGAAGAAAGCTGATAGGGCCCAGCTATCAAAATATATAACATCTTGGGTCTTAAAGGCTTGAAGGTAAACAAGCAGTCTTCTAGCTGAGAAGCAACAAAGTCCACAAGGAAGAAGCACACCAGCCTGCGTGATCACGAGGTGTCAAAGGGATCAGTTTTCAGGCATCACAGAACAAAAAAATCATATCATTGTAAATGAGGGGAAGTGAGGGGTGGGGACCCAAAGCCCATCTGTAGGTAACTGGACATCCCCTTATGGAAGGGTCATGGGGAGGAGACAAGCCAGTTAGGGTGCAGGGTAGCAATGATGAACATATAACTTTCCTCTAGTTCCTAAATGTTTCCTCCCCCTGCCCACTATCATGATCCCAATTCTACCTTATAAATCTGGCTAGACCAGAGGATGTACACTGATACAGATAGGAACTGGAAACAAGGGAATCCAGGACAGATGATCCCTTCAGGACCAGTGGTGAGAGTGGTGATACCGGGAGGGTAGAGGAAAGGTGGGGTGGAAAGGGGGAACTGATCACAAGCATCTGCATATAACCTCCTCCCTGGGGGACGGACAACAGAAAAGTGGGTGAAAGGAGATGTTGGACAGGGCAAGATATGACAGAACAATAATTTATAAATAATCAAGGGTTCATGAGGAAGGGGGAGGGAGGAGGGAGGGGGGGAAATGAGCTGATACCAGGGGCTTACATGGAGAACAAATGTTTTGAGAATGATGAGGGCAAAAAAATGTACAAATGTGATTGACACAATGGATGTGTGTATGGATTGTGATAAGAGTTGTATGAGCCCCCAAAAAATGGTTTAAAAAAAAAGAGAAAGTAAATGTTTAGAAAATAATGATGGTGGCGGTGGTCTCTCTCTATCCTTTCTTTCCCCCTCCCCTCTCTCTCTCCTCTTTCTCTTCTCCTCTCCTCTCTTCTCTTTCTCTTCTCTATCACCTTCTCTCCTTAATAAAAACCCATTTGGATCACCAAAAAAAAAAAAAAAAAGAAAATAATGATGGCAACATATGTGCCAATATGCTCGATACAAGTGGTGTATGGATTGTTATAAGAGCTGTTAGAGTCCCCAATAAAATGATCTTTTAATAATAAAATAAAAAGAATAAAAAATAAGAAATTGAATTCTGTTTCTGACCAGCTGGACCAATGGCTGCGGACAGCACTCAACAGCTGCATCACCAGTCGGCGCCAGCAGCACGGGCGGGCGGGCGGGCGGGGTGATGGACCTTTCTGAAGAAGCCTTGAACAAGGCATGGCATTGGGTCACTTTCCTGCATCTGCAATCCTCCAAGGCTGCAAGGGCTTAAGGCTACAAGGTCACGGCCACATCCAAAGAGGTCCAGAAAATTATAAACAGTGGAGCCAGCCCACAAGCTCATGGTGCTGCCTCTGTGTCTGCTCTCTGCGTGTGAGGTGAGTAACAGATGTTTGCTGTTTCCATTTGCAGAGAAAGTCCCCGGGCAGGCAAACACTCGGTCAGACAGGCAAGCTCTTTTTCTGTTTGCTTCCCTTGACCCTCAGGGGTGAATAGCTCTCCGTTTTCCCTGAGTCTGTGCAGGAATGATGCTTCGGGAGAGACGGATCGGGGGAGGTCAAATCAGGCCACAGGCAGTTTCATTTTCACGGAGCCCTAGATGTGTGTGCTTGGGCTAGTTATATAATCTTGGGAAGAGGCTGTACCACATGGTGGTGTGGGAGCCTGTGAGCTATGTGTGTTCTATTTTCCAAACTTTAAAGTAATACGTCGTGGGGTGGCCAGTCCTTCTCTCAAGGACCTCCACTGTAGGGTGCTTCCCCTGGATCTGTGGAGAGCATGGGGTCTGTCCTGAGGTCTGAAAACCCCTGGGGACCAGCTACCTAGCTACGTGGATTGGAGTCCGGCAGCTCCTTCCTGTGAACTGGCCGAAAGGGAGGAGAGTTCGCTGTGCTGCAGTTTCACACCTGCAGGCTAGCTGAGCCCTGATGGGGTTGTGGTTACGTGTTGGGCTGCTAACTTAAAAATCCACAGTTCAAACCACAAGCCAGTCCGAGGAGAAAAACAAGGCTCTCTTCTCCGGTAAACAGTTCCAGACTGCAAAACTACAGGGCAGTTCTAACCTGTCTTACAGTCGCGATGAGTCAACAGCGACCCAATGGCAGTGAGAGTTGGTGAATGACCAGAAAGAAGTCAAGGGAGGCTTAATCTATGTGGACGCTGCAAATGGACTTGGGGCTGTCCCTGCCACGCACAGCCTTCTGCAACCTGGGCTGTTCACCATGTAAACTCCGTAGCAGTTAACTAACTCGCCAGTTGCCAGCAAGCCGACCCCATGTGTTTTAGAGTAGAATTGTGCTCCATGGTATTTTCAATAGCTCATTTCTAGAAGTAGATCTCCAGGCCTTTATGCTGATGTGTCCCTGGATGGACTCAAACCTGCAACCTTTCAGCTGAGTGTGTAAACCACTGCAACTGCAGCTGTCGAGTTAGCACCAAGCAAACACTAAAAGATATGGCCGAAGCAATCTATATGCTGAGACAGAGACAAGCAGAGGCCTGGGTGGGGCAGGGGGGCGATACTAGAGTGGACAAGCTCTTTCTCTGAAATTGTCTTAATTGTTCTGTTATTCCTTGGTAGTTTCCAATACAATCGTTTTCTGAAATATAGAATTCTACAAAAAGGGAAAAAAAGTGCACTGCTTGAATCAACTATGACTCCTAATGACCCTACAGGACAGAGAAGAGCTAGCTGCTCCCTAGCGTTTCTGAAGTTGTAAATCTTTACTGGGAAAGACAGCTTCAGTTTTCTCCCTCAGAGCAGTGAGTGGTGGGTTCGAACAGTGGACCTCGTGGTTAGCAGCCCAGCACAGAACGCACTGTCACCAGCGTTTCTTAGACCTCTCGAAGAATAAGAAAGAATACACCAATAAAGATTCCAAACTCAAAACCAACTCATTGCCATTGGGTCAATTGTGACTCATAGGGACCCCGCAGGACAAAGTAGAAATGCCCCTTAGGGTTTCCGACACTGTCCTCTGGGCATAGTGGGCTGTCTAACTGCAGGATCCACAGATCAAAACCAATAACCACTCCAAGGAAGAAAGATGAGGCATTTGACTTCCGTGACGTCTCAAGCCCACAGGGGCAGTTCTACTCTGTCCCATTGGATACCTATGAGCTGCAATCCACCCAATGGCAGTGAGTTTGGAGTCTTTACAGAAGCCAACTGCCTCATCTTTCTGTCACGGAGTGACTGGTGGGTTCAAACCAGTGATGTATTAGTTAGCAGCTGAGTACTTTAGCCTGCAGATCAGGACAGGTCTCCGAGAAGGGTAGGTTCATTGAGAGTCAGAACTGACGGAAGGCAACAGGTGGTTGTTGTTGTTGTTTAACTTCTTATTGTGGATTAGGTAGAGGGTTTATGTTTCAGATCATCACTTTTGGATTAAACAATTTATCAAACTTCCAATAGCTTGCCCTATTCTCTACCTTTCTTTTTCTTCTTCCTCTTCTAAGATACAATCTTCCCTTTCATCTGAGTTAAGGCTTGTTGGCCTAGCCTATTGCTTCTCTTATTCTCCCCCCCCCTGCCCCCACTCCTGCTAAAAATAAAGCCTGTTTCTTTGGGTATGAATGATTTTATCTTGATTTTTAAAATTTGTAACAGTGCTCCAACAATGTCTGTCCTTTAGTGATTGACTAGCTTCGCTCAGCATACCGTCCTCCCAATCCCACCGTGTCATGAGGTGTTTCAGTGTCATGATTCTTCTTCAGCAAGGTGTAGTCGTCCATTGTGAGTATGGACTTAGAAAGCTGCATTCAGTCTCTGCCATTGTGATCACATCAATCTTCTTGTTGTTGTGAATACTGCTGCATTGAACAAGGATGTGCATACACCTGCTTGTATTTGACTCTGCATTTATTTAGAGTATACGAATGGAACCCCCCCAAAGATGGAATTTTTATTTTTCAAAGCCATGTATTTAAATTTATTTACAAAACAACCTTATCACCTTCAGAGTACTTTCCTTACACTTAATACATTTGCCAGATCTTCAATTCCATTCTTCAATTCCATTCTTGGAAACGTTTTGTAAACTTATCTGTTTGCATGGCTGAAAGCACCTCCCTCATTTTCTTCTTGACCTCTTCTGTTCCTCAAATTGCTGTCTTTTCATGTTCCTCTGCATTCATGGAAGCAAAAAGAAGTGCCATGAAATGAGTCAGGTGAGTTGAGTGCACAGGGCAAGTGAGGCATGCTGGGGTTTTTTGCCTATAACCGGCCCACTGAGATGGCTGTCTGAGCAGGTGCATTGTCCTCATAGGCAGTCCCCTGTCTGCCACAATTCAGGCCTTTTTGTTACACATGGTTATGCAATCTTTTCAGAACCTCTGAATAGAAAGCATGATTAACAGTCTGACCTGGTGGAACTAACTTCAAATGCACTGACTGAGTTGACATTTTCATCCATTTGGGAAGTTGATGGGCATCCGGAATGAGGTTTGTCATCAATCAACATTTCACCTTTTTTTGATATGAGAAAACCACTCATCATACACTTGAGTTTTTCCCATAGTGCTGCCCTTGTAAGCTGTGTTCAACATCACAACAGAGACTGCAGATTTTTTCCAAGCAGGAAACAAAATTTCACAGTCGCATGCTGTCCTCTTCAATCAGCCGTCATGATGAACGAAGTTCAAGTGAAACTGCTTTTACAAAAAAATTCACTGTGACCAGAGAGAAACTTCCCCAGTGACGCCACTGGGTGCACTAACTCAGAGTGAGCATCTAGACACTCAACTAGTGGGATGAAATGTGGACAACGAAGGCTCGGCTCTGCCCAGCACAATCCCGGTTTCTCGGGGGGTACCCCTCATACACCAAACACAGGCATTGTGGGGTCATGGTATTTGTATTCCCAGTGGTTTGAGAAAACACCACACGTTCCACAGTGGTTGCACAGTTTTACATTCCCACTAGCAGGGTCTGAGGGCCCCAATCTCTTTACACCCTGTGTCGCTTGTTGTTTTTTTATTTTGTTGTTTTTAAACTTTATTATCAATGTCAGTATGAGGTGGTAGCTCATCATTTTGATTTGCATCTCTCAAAGGGCTAGTGATCCTGAGCATTTCTTCATAGACTTTTTGGCCACCTCAGTGTTTTCTGTGTGAACTCTGTTCATGGTCTCTGCCCATTTCTAAATTGGATTACTTGTCTTTTTGTTGTGGTTATTGAGGTGTTGAAGGATTCTATCAGTTCCAATATATCATTGACCAAAATGTTGTCCCAGTCTCTGGGCTCTCATTTCACCCGCTGGATGAAGTCTTTTTATGCACACAAGATCTTATTTTTAGGAGGTCCCAGTCACCGATTTCATTTTATGTTGTCTGTGTATTTTTGCTATGTTTTATCCGGTGTTTATGCCTTGTATTAGGACCCATACATATGCCCTTATATATATATTTACATTTTATTAGGGGCTCATACAACTCTTATCACAATCCATACATATACATACATCAATTGTATAAAGCACATCTGTACATTCTTTGCCCTAATAATTTTCAAAGCATTTGCTCTCCACTTAAGCCCTTTGCATCAGGTCCTCTTTTTTCCCCCCCTCCCTTCCCACTCCCCCTTCCTTCATGAGCCCTTGATAATTTATAGATTGTTATTTTGTCATATCTTGCCCTATCTGGAGTCTTCCTTCCCCCACTTCTCTGCCGTCCGTCTCCTAGGGAGGAGGTCACATGTGGATCCTTGTAATCAGTTCCCACTTTCCAACCCACTCACTCTCTACTTTCCCAGTATCGCCCCTCACACCCCTGGTCCTGAAGGTATCATCCACCCTGGATTTCCTGTGCCTCCAGCTCCCATATGCACCAGTGTACAACCTCTGCCCTATCCAGTCCTGCAAGGTAGAATTCGGATCATGGTAGTTGGGGGGAGGAAGCATACAGGATCTGAAGGAAAGCTGTGTTCTTCATCGGTACTACATCATACCCTGACTGACCCATCTCCTCTCCTAAACCCCTCTGTGAGGGGATCTCCAGTGGCTGACAAATGGGCTTTGGGTCTCCACTCTGCACTTCCCCCTTCATTCACTGTGTGTGTGTGTGTGTGTGTGTGTGTATTTGCATGATGCCTTATACCTGGTCCCTTTGGCACCTCGTGATCGCACAGGCTGGTGTGCTTCTTCCATGTGGGCTTTGTTGCTTCTGAGCTAGATGGCCGCTTGTTCACCTTCAAGCCTTTAAGACCCCAGACACTATCTCTTTTGATAGCCGGGCACCATCAGCTTTCTTCGCCACATTTGCTTATGCACCCATTTCGCCACATTTGCTTATACACCCGTTATGCCCTTATATTTTAACTGATGGTTTTTAGAGCTTAAAGGCTTACCTTTATGTCCTTAATCCATCCTGTACTTTTGAATGCAGAGTGAGATATGGATTCTGTTTCATTCTTCTGCAATTGGAAATCCAATTTTTCTAGCAACATTTATTAAAGAGACTATTTCATCTCCATTTAATGTATTTCTGTTCTATGTCAAAAATCAGCTGTCTGTAGGTGGATGGGTTTATTTCGGGTTCTCTATTCTGTCCCAGCAGTCTGCATACCTACACACTACTTTGACGACTGCAGCTACTTAGTAGGTTTTGAGGTCAGGAAGTGGGAAGCCTCTCTGACTTTTTTCTCCTTCAGTAGTGCTTTGCTTATCCTGGTCTCTTTCCTTATCTTATGAAGTTGGCGAATGGTTTTTCCATTTGTTTAAGGAATGATACTGGGATCTGGATTGGAATTGCATTATATTGATAGATTGCTTTGAAGAGTATTGACGTTTTCACAATGTCGTCTTCTTACCCATAAACAGGGAACATTCTTCCATTTAGTTTCATGTAGTCATGTTTTGTAGCTTTCTTTGTACAAGTGTCGTGTTTCTCTGATTAGGTCTGTTCCTAAGTTTTTCACCTTCTGGGTGGCTATTTATTTTTTAATTTCCTTTTTAGCATTCTCTTCATTAGTATACAGGAAGCTTGCTGACTTTGTACCTACCTTGTTGCTGAATCTTTCAGTTATTTCCAACAATTTTCTTGTCAAGTCTTTGGGGTTTTCTACATCTAGAATTATATCATTATTATATCATCTGCCAACTGTTATGCCAGTTTAGTTGCCTTTGGTTTCTTTTTGTTGTCTAATGGTTCTAGCAAAGACTCCCCACAATGTTGAATAAAAGTAGTGGTAAAGGGTATCCTTCTCTGGTTCCCATTCACAAGGGAAATGCTTTCAATTTCCCCCCATTGATCAAAATGTTGGCCATTGGTTTTTCATATATCACCTTTATAATGGTGAGGAATTTCCCTTCTAGTCCTTTTTTTTTTTAAGTTTTTTTTTTAAAAAAACAGAAATAGGTATTGGACTTTGTAAAATGTCCTTTCTGTGTCAATTGATGTGATCATGTAGTTTTTTTCCTTTGTTTTATTTATATGGTAGATTATAGTCACTGTGTTTCCAAAGTTGAACTGTCTTTGTATACCTGGCGTGAATGAACCACACTGGATAATGGTCTGTTCCTTTGATAGTTTTGCCGGATTCTGTTGGCTAGGGCTTTGTTGAGGAGGCTTCATCTACGTTTCTAAGGAATGTTCTATTCTCTAATGTTATGTGGCTTTGGTATCAGGGTATGCTCCCTTTCTAAAATGAGTCCAGGAATTAGGCAGCAGGTTTGAAGAATGCACAGAAATTAACTGCTTGACTGCTGACCGGAGAATGGAGGTTTGAACCCACTCTGCAGGGGGAAATGTGACAGTGTGCTGATGTGAAGATTTACAGCTCGGGAAGCCCTGTGCGGCTGTTCTAGTCTGACTCAGACTCCAGAGCAATGGATTTTGTGTGTGCGGGGGAGGGGTTGGTTAAATGAAATCGTCAAGAACGAGTGGGATTTAGTAACACAGGACAGGTCGGGAAGGAGAGCTGAGAAAACAGAAATCTTTCCAGGGATCAGTTTGAAAGTGGGATTTGCACAAGTCAAGTCCCAGAGGTCTTTGTAAGACATTTAACCAATAGGCCCTGGGTGCTCCCAGGGGGTGGGGGTGCCCTGTGGTTGTACTGCTGACATAGCAAGCCTATAAGACAGGGTGGATTCATAGCAAACCTGTAGGACAGGGTAGGCTCATTGCAAACCTATAAGACAGGGCAGAACTGCCCCTGTGTGTTTCCAAGACTGTAACTCTTTACAAAAGTAGAAAGCCTTGTCTTTCTCCTGAGGAGCAGCTGGACAATTTGAACTTTGGATCTGTTGTTAGCAGACCAATGTGCAGTCACTTCGCCATCAGGGACCCAGAGAGAGGAGGAACATGTATGTGCACAATCAGTACATGCATAAAAATGCTTTGCTGCAATTCCATGTCTCATGCATATAACACACCTACTGAAATAACCTGCATATGCATATGACAGCCAACGCATGTCTAGGAAACTAATGTGTGAGGGAGCTGCACGGCGTGCAAAAACATATAACCCATTCCTGTTTGTGTAACAATATGAGCCCATGCAAACACAGGTAACTCTTTGTTTTCAGACTTTATGGCCAGCCCACATTTAGAAAGTAGGCACTACTAGGATTTATTGATGAGGACAGAAGGATAGGCCGCCTTGGGAGGCCATGGTGATGACCTCACCTAGCTGCTGGCTGAAGGCTCAGATTTATCCAGAAGGGCGTTGGAGGAAAGACCTGGTTCCTCTGGTTCTTTGAGGCTTCCCCACTCCTATCTTGATCCCAGTCCTACCTCTCACTATGGGCTAGGCCAGAGCACGTACTCCGGTACAGAGAAGAGCTCAGGAGACATGGAGTCCAAGTCAGATAAACCCCTCAGAAACAGAAATGGGAGTAGGGATACCAGGAGGATAGGCGGAAGGTGGAGAGAAGAGGTGGGAAGAAACCATGGGGGAAGGGAAACAGCATTCGGTATAAGATATGAAAATAAAAATAATCATTTATAATTTCTCAAGGGATTATGAGGGTGGGAAGGGGCGGGAGGGTTAAAAGAAGAGCTCAAATAGAAAGTAAATGTTTAGAAAATGATGATGGCAACATATGTACAAATATGCTTATTATAATTGATGTATGGATTGTTACAAGAGCTGTAAGAGCCCCCAATAAATTTTTCTTAAAAAAAAAAAAAAGATAGCAAGAAAGGGCTGGTGGTGGGTTTCTGCACAATCACCAGGAGACTCCGCTGGAGCACAGGTTGGCTCTGATGCATACCAGCGGGCGCCCTGAGGTAGAGTCAACCGAGCAGTAGCCGGTTTGGTTTGGTTTGGTTTTCCGGAATATATTTGCATCCCTCCCAGATTCTGTTTTCCTTTACCGATTGTCCACATGGGTTAGGAAAGTGGAAACACACAAAGATGGCCTGAATCTCCAAGATACCTGAAGGTCATGCTTCCCTCCCACCTCTCTCCACTCCACCGTGCCTCCCCAGCCAGTCTGGAGAAGAGGGCACTATGCGGCTGTGGGCTGTGATTTCTTCTCTAGAAGGCCAAAGCCCTGCCCTGCCCCAGGCATCCCTTTCCCCTGATCCAGCCCAAGCCGCCCATTCCAAGGGCCTCCCCGGACCCTCCCACGCCCCTCCCCATCTGCTTTCAAATGCAACAGAGCTGTAGTTTCCCCAATGAAACACAACTTCCCTCTATTTCTTTGTTGCTCCTTCCAGCCACGATCATGACCTCAGTTCTACCTTACAAATCAGATTAGACCAGAGCATGCACACTGCTACAGATAAGAGCCGCAACACATGGAATCCAAGATAGATAAACCCCTCAGGGCCAACAAGGAGAGTAGAGATACCAGGAGGATTAGAGGAGATGGGGGGGAAGGGGGGGGATCAATCACAAGGATCAATCTATAAGCTCCTCTCAAGGGGACAAAAACAGAAAAGTGGATGAGGGGTGACAGAAGACGATGTAAGAAATGGAAATAATAATCTATAACTTCTCAAGGGTTCGTGAGGGAGGGTCGGTGGGGGGTGGAGGGGGAAGAAGTGGGGAGCTGATATCAGGGGCTCAAGTGGGAAGAGAATGCTTTGAAAATGATGGCGGCCTATGTGCAAATGCGCTTCACACACTGGGTGAATGTATGGATTGTGATGAGATGTAAGCCCCCAATAAAAGATTTTTTAAAAATAAAAAAGCTTTAGTTTAGAGCATCAGATCAGCCATTAGTGGGCTCTGCTTCAACTCTCTTGGCTTCCACAATGGCTGGTGCCATTCTGGAGAATAGGCGCTGTATGAGTTTCCTACTGTTGCTGTAACAAATTGCCCCAGACTTAACGGCCTGAAGCAACCTGTGTGGTTGTTTCGTGAGTCTGCAGGTCCGGAGGCTAAAGTCAAGGTGCTGGCAGGGCTGTGTTCCTGCTGGAGATTCCGAGGGGAATCCTCGTCCTTGGCTTTCCCAGTTTCTAGGGGTGGCTTCTACTTCCATTGTCACACCTCTTTCTCTCCCCTGCCTCGATTGCCACATTGCTGGCTCTGACTCGGATCCTCCAGCCTCCCACTCACAAGAACCTTGGGTTCACCAGGAGAATCCTTCCACCTCACGATCCCTAGCTCGGCCACCTGTGCCATGTTCTTTGGCCACGTTAGGTAAGCAATACACAGATGCCAAGGATGAGGGCACAGCCATGGGGGGGGGCATTATTGAGCCTCTCACAGGTCCCTCACTGCTGCTTCCTTGTCCATTGCGATACCTGTCATGAGCAGCTGGAAGGTGAGTCCCAGTGAATATCCTGGAAAATCTAATCCCACCCTCCACGGTCGCTTCCTATGTGGCTCCCAAGGCATAGCTCTTTCCATTTCGACTGCCGCAGTGTTGTTCCGTGCTGTCCAGTCAGTTCTAAGCATAGAGACCCAGTGTTCTTCAGTTTGAAACCACCAGCAGCAACAAAGGAGAATCACGAGCCTTTCTACTCCCGTAAAGATTGACCGCCCCAGAGACACAGTGGCAGATCTACCCTGTCCGATGTATGGGGTTGCTATGAGTCCCAATCCATTCAATGGCCGTGAGCTTGTTCTTGTTGTTTTGGACTAGGGTTATAATATCATTTGAGTATGAGTTTTCTGTTATGTTGAGGAGGCAGAATTAATGTAGGGTATGTTTTGAGTCGATCTCTTATGGGAGATAAAAGAAGGAGATTCGGCAGGCAGAGATGGGGAAGAGAGGTGACAAGATCCAAGAAGCAAGCACAGGATCCTCAGCCCAATTTTCACGGCCCTTCTTACATTTGAGCCCATTGTTGTCACCACGACGTCAGTCTGGGTCATTAAGAGTCTTCCTCTTGTCGTTGACCTTCTACTTTACCGAACATAATGCCCCTCTCCAGTCACCATCTCTCCTGATTTCACGTCCAGAATATAGGAAATGAAGGACCTTTCATTTTTTGCTTCTCAGGAGAATTCTGGAGGGACGTCTTCCAACACAGCTGCATTCATTCTTCTCGCAGCACGTGATATCGCTAGTACCCTTCACCGTATTCAGCTCTTTTCAAACCAAAGGCATGTGCCAGGCCAGCGTGACCCAATCAGGGCTTCCACTTTGGTCCCCAACCCTCTGTGCCTGCTTATTGCGATGGGGTGGAGACTCCCTGCGTTAGTGATCTAATGCCATTAGGACAGAGATATCACAAGAGTATGGCACTCACAAACAGAAATTTATTTTCTCACAGTTTAGGAGGCTAAAAGTCTGAGTTCAAGGTGCTGCCTCAAGGAGAAGGCATCTTGGTCCTGTTGGCTCTGGGGAAGGGCCTCACGTCTTCTGAACTGAACTGCTCCTGTGTATGCTCATGGGTCTTGTCACCCCTCTTCCCCATCTCTGCCTGCCGAATCGACTTCTTTTATCTCCAAAAACATACCCTATGCTACTTCTGCCTCATTAAATCACAGAAAACCCGTTCTCAAATGAAATTATACTCCCATTCCAAAAAAAACCCCACCAACCCACTGCCATTGAGTGGATTGGGACTCATAACAACCCCATACATCTGACAGGATAGAACTGCCCTTCTGTGTCTCTGGGGCTGTAAATCTTTACGGGAGTAGAAAGCTTCCTAATTCTCCTTAGGAGCTGCTGGTGGCTTCAAACTACTGACCTTGCTTTTAGATATCCAACAGGCATGAGCTAAAAAAAATCAAACCCTCTGCCACTGAGTCGATTCTGACTCACAGACTCATCTTGCTCCTGCAACACTGCTGATGGGTTTAAACCAATGGTCTGGAGTCCGGTGCTTACCTGAGAGTGTCACTGGCATAGAGGTTACGATGGACTGACTATACGTGTGCTATACACAATTAAATCCATAACACCCCTCATCTACTCACTCAGCTGTCCCAGAGTCCTGGAAGAGGCTGGAGTCTGTGTGCCCCAACATGTAAAACAGACTCTCTGTCTGAAAACAGTCCATTGCCCTTCTCCTTCAGGATGCCATCGTTGTCATGGTGACCAGAGGGTAGGGAAAAAGAAGCTCCTCTCTCTTTTCCGTTTACCCACCCCTCTTCATAGTTCCTCACAAATCTCTAGAAGTGAATTACAAGGCCATTTTGCTACTGAAGAAAATCCTCTTTCTGGGAGTGAGTATCTCAGGAGCCAGTGGATTCAGTCCCAACACTGGGAGGACACAGGCTGGCACATTTTGACCGACATGCTCCGGACAAACGAAAGGACATGTATCAGCGCTCCATGAATAAATGATGAGCATCCAGCTGCCCCGTCTCTGCGTGCTGTGGGTACCAATGTCTGTAGTGAAGGGGGGGTGGTGGAGGTAAATGTTGTCCATTCTGTACTTAGAACCCGTTCTGGCCGCAGAGCTGAGGGAAAACTGAAGGATTCGAATGATCCAGGCTAGTATGGGGGAAACTGGTTAAGACGTTGAGAGAGAGGCGGTGGTCCTTTGGTCTCAGGGGCAGCAGTGCAGACGGAGTGACGTAGGTGGGGTAGAAGAACTTTAACTCATTTCCATCAGCAGGTAATGAGTGGGGTGGGAGGGAGCGGACAATGTCAAAATAATCCCAAGCTCTCTGGCTTTGCTAACTGGAGAGACGGTGGGTGATATCACTGCTTGGCAGAGGAAAAACTGAAGTCACTTCAGCATACTGATTTTGAGGCACTCTTGGACGTCTAAGGGGAGATGTGCAATTGTTAGTTGTCATCAAGTTGGCGCCGACTCATGGACACTTCTGTAGACAGACACTCGTAAACCAGGGATTCATCTGCGAGGAGTGATGATCTGAGTGGTGGATGAGGTCATCAAGAAGTGATTTTTCCAGAAGCACCCGTCCTCAGACCGGGACTCCTCTTTCCTTCAGCTCTGTTCAGTATTGGATGGTTGCATTGAACGCTATGTGGAAGCATTGTTCTGAATGCTTTACATAGAGTAACGCAATAAACTCTGATGCATAATTTAGTGTTTCTGAAAACAATGTGTGCAAAGCGTTTAATGATTCCTGGTACACAGGAAGTCCTCAACAGCTATTTGACTATATATTTTCTGTTCCATGATAGATACCTTAATGTTTCTGAATGCATCATAAAGCTCAAGGTTATTGATTTTTCTTACTCAACACTACTGGCTGGACCCTCTCTCAGCCGATCTTAACCCTGGGCAATCCTGAATTCCTGCATTGCACGTCCCAGTGTTACACCGGAGACCCCGAGTGGCACAAATGCTTAACTCGATCAGCTGCTAAGGGAAGGGTTGGAGGGTCAAGAGCACCTGGTGATCTCTTCTGAAATCAAACAAACAGACGATGCAATCCCTATAGATTCCAGCCCTCTTCAGACTCAAGGAACTGCAGGCCATTGAAGCAGAAAGCAGGGAGCTCACAGACTGGTTGGTGCAGCGTCTCCTGGTCCCAAGGTAGTATGGCAGGGCAGGGCAGAGCACAGCGCCAGCAGTTCTCACATTCATGGGCTCAGATGGGCCCCCCTGGAGGCAGACATACAATCCCCCTACATTCCTGGTGAGGGGGAAGGTGAAGTGGCGTGACTTCTTTTTCATTTGTAACTGGCATTTTATCAGTTGTTTTGAGATCAGTGCAGAGACATTATGAGCAAGTTGTACACAATTCTTCACGCATGGGCCAAAATCCTAAAATGGCATGTAGATACAATTCTCTTCTACAAATCCCACTAACTTCCAGCTTTAAACTTGTAGGCAATTTGTAAAAAGAGGTTATCGAGTACCACTATCTTCAAAGGTCGATAAACTGTGACATCTTAAGTCCCACTAATTCACAATAATGTCACACGTGCGACCTGCTCAAAAGTTCCACCCTTCACAGCACAAACCACAGTTCTCAAGATACCTGGACGACCAGGAGCAAAGGCGTCACAGAATGCACAGAGCTCTGACAGAAAGCCAGGATGGCTTCCAGACACAATTCTATTCAAAAACAAGAACAAAAACATGCAGACAAAATTTTAAATGTGCAAGTCACACAAATGCCTGATAGTGACTCCAAGTTGCCAGTAAGGTTGTCTGATATTAGGGATACAAACCCAGCCACCCCCATCCCATAGAATATATGTTGACGCCCAAGACGCTCAAATCTTCCCACAATTCAACATCCTACTGTTTTCTGCTTGTACCAAAAAACAACAGCAAGTAAATGATTTCATGCTTTAAAAAAAAGAAAGAAAAGGCATTTACACTTTTAAAAAATGGGATGAAGTGGGATTCCCTTCTTAAAAATGTTTCTAGAGCTACTAAAAAGCTTGCATGTACAAAATTATTGATGAAAATATTCCTCTAGCTTGCACAAGAAGGGAGGGAACAGGCCCCACTGACAAAGACATGGTAGAGGAACACTACAGACTTTGCTTCTTTCTCTCCTGCTTCATCTGAGCTAGACTCTCCTCTTGTCTCGTTTCTCCATTTTCAGCAGGTCAGTTATCTTTCGTTTCTTGGTGAGGGACGTCAGCCTGTTTTCCCTTGGCCCCCCTTTTCCCTGGTGCTTGCATTTTTTGTCTGAAGAGTTATCCCTTCCTGCTGTCTGTTTTGGCTTCCTCTCCTCTTTGGCAGGCTCAGGTTTCACTCCTCTGGGGCTCCTCTGTTGGGGCATCTTGGCTGTGGGGAGGGCACTTGCCAGATGCCTGGGGACCAAAGGGCAAGAGAGCTTTCTTGAAGCTTGAGTTGCCTGACCACTGCCACTCTGTCGGCCACCCAAGCTGCTAGGACCCATGGCGGGGCCTTATATTTCTTGAGAGCCTGGCCTAAGCCAGTCAATCCTGAAATCACTTCCTCCTCGTGCAGGCAACAGCCAGGTTATGGACAGAAAACATCCCACTCGTGGACAACTCGGACATGCCCTTCAATGTCAATAATGCATAAATTCACCTGCACTGTGAAGCAATTCTCTGTACTACAGCAAATTCCTCGTCACCGCCACCTTCACTTAGTGTGTGTGCAACTTTTACATCTTTGAAAGCCTTTTCATGCACCTAATCCACCCACTGGCATTGAGTCAATTCTGAGACTGTAAATCTTTACAAGAACAAACAGCCTCATCTTTCTTCTAAAGGAGCAGCTGGTGAGTTTGAACCTTGAGAAATAGGAGGCTCTCTGCTCCCATAAAGATTTAGTCTTGGAAAGAGTCTTGATAAATGACCATGGCATAAATCAATTCGAAGTCATTGCCATGGAGTCGATTCTGGCTCAAAGCACCTCTATAAGACAGAGTAGCCCTGTCGCTGTAGCGTTGTTTTTCTTTACAGAAGTAGTGAACTTCATCGTGCTCCCCAGAGAGGCTGGTGCTTTTGAACTTCCAACCTTGTGGTTAGCAGCCCAACACATGCCCCACTGCGGCATCAGGGTTCACATGAGCCATGTGGCTCAGGGCCTGACTGTGATAGTTACATAAACTGGTGTCAATTTGAGAGGATTATGAGTGAAGGGGTGGAGTCTAGTCTGTCAATCTGATCACAGCCATTGAGGCCTCTGTGTGGGCAGGGCTTTCTCATGAGAATTCTGGGAAGTCTGGTTTTTCCTGCTTGGACATGGAAGACATATTCTCTCTTGGCTCACTCACTCCCTTGGAGATGCTCTACTGACAAGACACATGGCACCATGCTGATCCACCCTGTGCCCTTGGAACTGGAGAAGCCACGTAGAGACCCCTACCAGCACTGAGATGCTTACAACGCCACTGGATCTACAAGACTTCCAACCCACTGGCCTGTGATCTTCCTGTGTTCAGCATCATTGCATGTGTTTCATGAGACTGAAGAGGCCTTTATAGATTAGTATCAGACATATGGGCTAATATCGGACTCATGGAGTTGTACTGGACTGGGTTGGGCTGCTTTCTTAATGTACAATTACCTTTTGTAGAAAACTCTCTCTTATACACATATGAGTTTCTATGGGTTTGTTTCTCTAGTCTACCCGGAATAACGCACTGACGTGTAGCAGAAGGGTGAGCAAGTGAGACTATCCTCATTTCTCTCTCCCACACCTCCTCCATTTTTCTTTTAGGCAGGGCCAAGCCCACCTACAGACACTCGTCAATCTTCCTCCCCACCTACAATGCAAGCCATGCCCAAGGAGTGGAAAGTCTGGGTGGAAAGGGCCCTGGGGCTGGGAAAACATTCCTGGCTCTGAGGCTGTAAAGCTGAGGGTCAAGTAGGTCTGGGCTGCTTCCAGACACCCACCCCACGGAGTTCCAATTCTCCTTTGGGGCTGTCTCGGGGGCCAGGACCTCCAGATATTTCTCTCTGAGCTCAGCTGTGCTTCCAAAGCCTCCAAATTACAACTTTCTAAGTGCCCTAAGCTCCCAGGTGGTGGGCTCAAGGCCATCTTAACATCTTTAAAAGCAAAGCCGTCCAGCTGCCTCCCTAAGCATGCTCACGGACACTTGCCTCTATGTTACCAACGGGTTTCCCGGACTTCGTTTCCTTCTGTTCTCACGAAGATCCACTCAGCAGTGTGACAGGTATAGATGAAGAAACGGAAGCGCAGAGAATATGTGCTGTACCCAGATGGCTGGTGGCAGAAATGAAGTTATTCTAGTATTCTCTTCTTCATCAGAAACTTGGGTAGTGCAGTAGATAAGGTGTTGGGCTGCTAACAGCAAGGTCTGAGGTTCAAACCCCACTAGCGGTTCCAAAGGAGTCAGCTGAAACTGCTCCTCTAAAGATTTCTATATGGTCGTGGAAGCCTTGTGGGGCAGTTCTGTTCTGTCTTATAGGGTCGTGAGTCAGAGCTGACTCCACATAGGAGTCTTTCCCTGCATATAGGAAAGCACCTGACTGGGCAGAGGGCACTGCTTCAGTGCAAGGGAGCCCAACAAACACACACACAAGTTGCCTTGCTGTCAACTCTGACTCCTGGTGGCCCGGGGTGCATAAGAGCAGAACGGTGCCGTACAGGTTTTTCAGAGGCTGGCTGGTCGGAAGTAGCTCACCAACCCTTTCTTTGGAAGTGCCGCTGGGTGGACTCAACCCACCAGGGTCTCAGTGAGCAGTCAAAGGCTTGCATCACTCAAGGACCTCCAGTGCAGGGAGCCCAAACTTGGGAGGTAGACAGGGCAGGTAGGTCAGTCCCCTGATTCTGTCACCTGGATGATCTAGACAAGATGTCTTCAGGGTCTCAGTGTATTTTTCATAAAATGGGAATCATGTCTGTACTTATCTCATGGACCACCCCTGATCTGATGGTTTGTCATAATGTGGCAGCTTTCATGGTTCTGTGATGCTAGAAGCAATGTCACCAGCATTTCTAATACCCGCAGGGACGCCCACTGTGAACAGGTTCCCGTGGCACTTCCAGATTAAGAGAAGACAACGACAAAGGGGCAGGCTACTGGAAACCTTACGGAGAGCAGCAGAGCCTTGTCAGATCCAGCGCCAGAAGATAAGGCTGGAAGGCACTCAGAGGAGGAGGAAGCGCTGCCTTCCCCAGGTGGAGTTCACCAAGATGCGTGGCTGGAGAAAGGCTATCAGGAATGTCATTTGCTGACGGGCATGGCTCAAGAAGAGGAGAAGCAGCTGCAGACATCCATGAATAATTTGAATCTGGAATGTCTGAAGGAAGAACCCAGGAAAACTGAAAGTCATCAAAATTAAATAGAAAATGTAAAGATCAATATTCTAGGCCTTAGTTGGCTAAAATGGGCATGATAGTGGGACAAGAGGAAAGTCAAAGGAAATAGAGGAAAGAGCTAGGAGGCAAAGGGCATATATAGAGGTCTAAATACAGGCATGTACATATGTAAATACATTTATATATGATGATGGGAAAATAGATCTATGTGCATTTGTGTATAGGTTTAGTATTAAGGTGATAGATGGACACTGGGCCTCCACTCAAGTACTCCCTCAATGCAAGAATACTTTGTTCTATTAAACTGGCATTCCATGATGCTCACCTTCCAGATGCGATCACTGAAGACAAAGTGGGTGCATAAGCAAATATGGCGAAGAAAGATATAGCGTCTGGGGTCTTGAAGGCTTAAAGGTAAACAAGCAGCCATCTAGCTCAGAAGCAACAAAGCTCACATGGAAGAAGCACACCAACCTGTGTGATCACGAGGTGTCGAAGGGATCAGGGATCAGGCATCATTAGAACAAAAAATAATATCATTGTGAATGAGGGGGAGTGTAGAGTGGAGACCCAAAACCCATCTGTAGGCAATTGGACATCCCTTTACAGAAGGGTCATGGAGAGGAGATGAGCCAGTCAGGGTGCAATGTAGCAACAATGAAACATACAACTTTCCTCTAGTTCCTAAATGCTTCTTCCCCCCCCCCCCACTATCATGATCCCAATTCTGCCTTATAAATCTGGCTACACCAGAGGATGTGCATTGATAAAGATAGGAACTGGAAACACAGGGAATCCAGGACAGATGATCCTTTCAGGACCAGTGGTGAGAGTGGTGATAATGGGAGGGTAGAGGGAAGGTGGGGCAGAAAGGGGAAACCGATTACAAGGATCTACATATAACCTCCTCCCTGGGGGATGAACAACAGAAAAATGGGTGAAGGGAGATGTTGGACAGGGCAAGATATGACAAAATAATAATTTATAAATCATCAATGGTTCATGAGGGAGCAGGGAGCGGGAACGAAGGGGGGGAAATGAGGAGCTGATGCCAGTGGCTTAAGTGGAGAGCAAATGTTTAGAGACTGATGAGGGCAATGAATGTACAGAGGTTCTTTACACAACTGATATATGTATGGATTGTGATAAGAGTTGTATGAGCCCACAATAAAATTATTTTAAAAAAAGAAAGATGGCCCAACAGAATACTCAAATTATTGAACAATATTATTGATCTCAAAGACAAGTAAGATTTTGCTGAAGGTCATACAACAGTGGTTGCAGCAGTGCACTGACAGGGAGCTGCCAGAAATTCAAGCTGGATTCAGGATGGGATAGGAGGGATTCATTCTTAATATCAGATGTACCTTGGCTGAAAGCAAAGAGTACCAGAAATGTATTTACTTTTGTTTTATTGACTATGCAAAGACATCCGACTGTGTGGTTCATAATAAGCTTCAGAAAACATTGAGAAGAATAGGAATTTCAGAATCTATACATGTTGCAGGAGGCAATATTTGTAACGGAACAAGGAGACATTCCAAGTTTTGAAATCAAGAAAGATGTATGTCAGGGTGGTATTCTTTCATCATACTTATTAAATTTATATACAGAGCATATAATCTGAGAAACTGGGCTCTATGTAGAAGAATATGGCATCAGGATTGGAGGAAGGCTTCTTAACAACCTGTGATATGCAGTTGACACAACCTAGCTTGCTGAAAGTGAGGAGGACTTGAAGCACCTGCTGATGAAGATCAAAGATTGCAGCCTTCAGCATGGATTGTAGCTCAGTGTAAAGAAAACCAAAATCAAGGGTCATGGGGAGGAGACAAGCTGGTCAGGGTGCAGTGTAGCAACAATGAAACATACAACTTTCCTCTAGTTCTTAAATGCTTCCTCCCCACTTCAAACCCCCTGCCAATAACATGATCCCAATTCTACCTTACAAATCTGGCTAGACCAGAAGATGTACACTGGTACAGATAGGAACTAGAAACACAGGGAAATCTAGGACAGATGATCCCTTCAGGACCAGTGGTGAGAGTGGCGATACCAGGAGGGTGGAGGGAGGGTGGGGTAGAAAGGGGGAACTGATTACAAGGATCTACATATAACCTCCTCCCTGGGGGACGGACAACAGAAAAGTGGGTGAAGGGAGACGTCGGACAGTGTAAGATATGACAAAATAATATTCATTTATAAATTTTCAAGGGTTCATGAGGGAGGGGGAAAGCTGAGGATCTGATATCAAGGGCTCAAGTAGAAAGCAAATGTTTTGAGAATGATGATGGCAACAAATGTACAAATGTGCTTGACACAATGGATGTGTGTATGGATTGTGATAAGTGTTGTATGAGCCCCAATAAAATGATTTGAAACAAACAAACAAACATGATAGAAGGAAGTTGCCAAGCATTGAATCTTGCTTGGATCCACAATCAATGTCTATGGAAGTAATAGTCGCAAAAGCAAATGGCATACGCATTGAGCAAATTTGCTACGTCTGACCTCTTAAGGGTTGATGAGCAGAGACGCCACGTTGAGGACTTGGGTACACTTGGCCAAAGATGTGGTATTTTCAATTGCCTCCTATGCACATGGAAGTTGAATAAGGAACAAGGAAAACCAAAGAGAAATTAATGCACTTGAGTTATAGTGTTGGGGAAGAATATTTAAAATACCACAGACTCTAGCTCATATCCTTTGGAAATGATATCAAGAGTCCAGTTTGTTTGATTTTTACAACAGTTTTATTGGCACATAATTTAAATATACAATTCAATAGTTCCATCATATCAAGTAGAATTGTACAAGCATTACCACATCGATTTTAGAACCTGGTCCCCACCCCATGGTCAAATTGCCTTTAAAATGAGCTGTGCCATCACAGTCAGTTCAAGTGCTCCCTCTCCTGCCTTCATTTTTTATTCCTTAAATCTCCTTTCCCTCCTATCCCCCACCCCTCCCCTGCATCCCCTCTCAGCCCTTGTATCAGTTACGATCCCTGTGCAGCCGCTCCTCCTGTGCTTCACAGACTGGGAAACCCAACAGAAACAACCACAAACAAAATCAAAATAAGGGGGTAAGAATAAAATAGTAATAATACAAAGACCAAAATACAAATAACGAAGAAAAAAAACCCATCGACTTTCAAAAAGCCAGGGAAGAAATTTCTGTCACGGAACACGTAAGATAGCAATTCAATTCAAAATCAATTCAAGCCGAGGCGACCAGTTTTTAGAAAAGATGACATGCTTGGATCAGCGGAAAAGACGAGGACTCCCAATGAGATGAATTGACCCGTGACTGCAATAATGGGCTGAACCGAAACAGGAGGGAGGGTGCACAGGACTGAGTGCCTAACAACAACAATGGCAACAACGTTTCCTGGAGTTTTATTAAAAGGACCCAAGATATGGCGGTGAGAGGGTTTTTAAGAATATGGCAGACCTGATATATCAACAGCGAAAATGCCTTTGGCTGCCGTTAATACCATCATCATTGTCAATTAACAGTTGCTTTCCTATCTTGATGGCAAATTGAATAGGCATTGACTTAATGGCAGTGAGTTTTGCTTTTTTAAACCTTTTGCGAGCAAGCAGAGCCTGATACAGTGCCTGGAACACAGTAAGTGCTCAGAAAGTGCCAGCCTAGTAGCTTCCCATTTGAACTCTGCTTTTATGGCGTCTCCGAGTGGTGCAAGCGGTTAAGCACTTGACAACTATCTGAAAGGTTAGTGGTTTGAATCCACCCAGAAGCTCCTCAGAAGACAGGTGTTTACTAATCGATTTCTGAAAGGTCCAGACTTGAGCATTTGATGGAGCGGTTCCATTGCAGACATGTGGGGCGACCGTGAGGCAGAATTGAGGGCAGCTAATAAGAACAGCTAATGTCCCCACCCCACTCCCCGCTCCCTGAATGGCACATGGTTTGTTTTTTGCTCATAAACAAGAGGTTCAAGGCTCACACTCACTCAGCGACATTGCAAAGAGAAACCTGGCCCCCATTCAGTCCCAGACATGCAAACCCTGGTAGCTCAGTTCTAGCCCGTAACGCATGAAGTTGCCATGAGTCCGAATCGACTGCAGAATAAATTGAGATCCCTCCTATCAGCTGGAGACAACCTGACCTGAGACTCGCAGCCTAGGGTCAGGAGGGAAAATCAGTATGAATGTCACAGTGCTCCACACCCTGGCCTCCACAGAGGGAACTGCGGGTCAGTGCACCCCAAAGGGAGTTGGCTTAGCCTGGATATCCGTGTGCTAGAACAATACCTCTCGTTACTCAGGATGTGTGGACAACTGTCTTCCGGGCCCTGTCCTCCTCCCTGCCCTCAGATCTCCCTCTAGCTTCTTGTGCCCTGCGCCTTGGTGAACAGATAGGGAAGTGTCCGAAATACAAATCCACCCCCTGGAGTGAATGCCCTTACTGTGTAGTAGGGACACTGTGTCATTCTCAGTTTAGATGAGGCTCGGGGAACTTTTCTGGAATTTTCCCTATTCATGCCCCAATTAGCAAGAATAGAAAGTGTTTCTGTTGGTCCCTACACACACTGGGGACGAGCCCTTCTGGTGGGGCTACGGGCCTGTTCTCTTGACGTTGGTATGAAACAATGGGAATGAATTCATTCATCGGATATTTATTGGATTCCATTTTCCGCTAGAAAAGTAAGCTCTTGTGGGTAGTTGGCGGAGAAGCGATTCAAATTCACGGAGAGCCCATGTGTGCCAAGAAGAACCGGCACCCCACAGGGTTCCCAGTGACTTGGTGGAAGCCGACCAGCAGCCTTATTTATGCGACACTGCTGGGTGGGTTTCACTCACCAACCTTTTGGCTAATCGTCAAGTGGTTACCTGTTTGGGCCTGCAAGGATTGCCCAGAAAGTAAGATAAGTTTTGGCAATACGTTATTAAAAATATAGTCTTTGGCCTTAGTAATGCACAGCTTAGTAAGGGATGCAAATAATTAGCCAAGAAAAGGCAATACATTGGGATAGGTGCTCTGGAAGCTGGAGACAGAGGTGTTTATTCATTTGGGGGACGTGGGGTGGGGCTTGTGTGCAGAGTAAGAAAAGATTCAGTCACAGTGCCATTGAACAAAATGCTTAAGGAGTGAACAGAGCTAAGGGATACTGAGGAGGAAATTGCGTTTGCCATGTTCGGGGATTTTGGGTAGGCCCCCAATCTTAGCAACCCAATGTCTAATAGAATGGAACAGGGCAGTCCCGCACCGCCCTCACGATTGTTCTTACGTGTGAGTCCATTGTTGCAGCCATTGTGTCAATTCATCTGGCCGAAGGTCTTCCTATCGCTGCCCCTCCACTTGACCAAGCCTGGTGCCCTTCTCCAGAGACTGGTCTCTCCTGATAACATATCCAATGTAAGTGAGACAACGTCTCACTATGCTTGCTTCTAAAGAACATTCTGGCTATACTTGTTCCAAGTTAGACGTATTTGTACTGTTTCCAACTACGAGGCTGGAAGCACTTGCAGGTGAAAACCAAGGGCCGCAGCCTTCAGTAGACATTGCCAATCAAGGTAAAGGAAACCGACGTCCTCGTGGCTGGCCCAACAGACAGTGTCACGATAAACAGAGGAAAGATTGAAGTTGTTAAAGATTTCATTTTGATCATTGTGAATGAGGGGGAGTGTGGAATGGGGCCCCAAAGCCCATCTGTAGGCAACTGGACATCCCCTTACAGAAGGGTTGCAGGGAGGAGCTGGGCCAGTCAGGGTGCAGTATAGCAATGATGAAACATACAACCTTCCTCTTGTTCTTTAATGCTTCCTCCCACTACACGCCCCCATCGTGACCCCAAGTCTACCTTACAAATCCAGCTAGACTAGAGGATATACGTGGGGACAGATCAGAGCTGGAAACACAGGGAATCCAGGACAGATAAACCCCTCAGGACCAATTATTAGAGTAGCAATATCAGGAGGGGAAGGGGAAGGTGAGGGGAGAAAGGGGAAACTGATCACAAGTATCTACATATAACCCCTTCCCAGGGGGAAGAACAACAGAAAAGTGGATGAGGGGAGATAGTGGTCAGTGTAAGACATGAAAAAAAAAAGATTTATAAATTATCAAGGGTTCATTAGGGAGCGAGGGTAGGGGGAAAGGAAATGAGGAGCTGATATCAAGGGTTCAAGTAGAAAATGTTTTGAAAATGTTGATGGCAATATATGTACAAATGTGCTTGACACAATGGATGGATGAATGGATTGTGATAAGAGCTGTAAGAGCCCCCCAATAAAATGATTTTTTAAAAAGAGGTACAGGCTCAGAAACTCATAGGAGCCATTCAACCCTTTCTTAGCAGGCCACTGTGCATCGACTTCAACTCAGTGCCAGTGGGGTTTGAGTTTCTAGGGTTGCTACGTATCAGCATCTCAACTCATAGCAGTGAGCTTTCGTTTTTGCTTAGAGGAAGGAAAAGCAGCAACCTGCTGGGAATGGGAAGGGCTGCCACCCCAGCTGGCATAGGCCTAGCTCAGGCTGAAGTCATCAAGGGTGGGGTCCAGCTGCACAGTCACTCATGTCCTGGGCAGCCACGCTGGCCTCCACCGTCAGCCACCTTCACCGGGGGAGATGCACCCGCCTCCCCATCCTCCTGACGTTATGCCAGTCATGCCCTATACATTCACCCACTGTGCGTTCTCATAGAGCTCGCAGAAGCGCTTTAGTTAGACGCTAATTTCTCTCTTTTTTTGCTTTTATTTATTCATTTATCGATCTATTTATAATCATTTTATTAAGACTCATACAACTCTTATCACAATCCATAATACATCAATTGTGTAAAGCACATCTGTACATTAATTACCCTCATCATTCTCAAAACATTTGCTCTCCACTTAAACCCCTGGCATCGCTCCTCATTTTCCCTTCCCTCCCTGCTCCCCCACCCCCCATGAACCCTTGATAACTTATAAATTATTATTTTGTCATATCTTACACTGTCCGATGTCTCCCTTCACCCACTTTTCTATTATTCGTCCCCCATGGAGGAGGTTATATGTAGGTCCTTGTCATTGGTTCCCCCTTTCCAACCCATCGTCTCTTCACCCTCCCAGTATCGCCAATCGCACCACTGATCTTGAAGGGATCATCCCACCCTGGATTCCATGTGTTTCCAGTTCCTATCTGTACCAGTACATCCTCTGGTCTAGCCAGATTTGTAAGGTAGAATTGGGATCATGATAGTGGGGGGGGGGGGAGAGGTGGGAGGAAGCATTTAGGAACTAGAGGAAAGTTGTATGTTTCATCATTGCTGCATCGCACCCTGACTAGCTCATCTCCTCCCTGAGATGCTTCTGTAAGGGGATGTCCAGTGGACTACAAATGGGCTTTGGGTCTCCACTCCACACTCCGCCCCCTTCATTCACAATTATATGATTTTTAATTCTGATGATACCTGATCCCTTCGACACCTCATGATCACACAGGTTGTTATGCTTCTTCCATGTGGACTTTGTTGCTTCTGAGCTAGATAGCTGCTTGTTTACCTTTAAGCCTTCAAGACCCAAGATGTTATATCTTTTGATAGCCAGGCACCATCAGATTTCTTCGCTACATTTGCTTATGCACCCATTTGTCTTTTGCGATCATATCAGGAAAGTGAGCACACAGTGATATGATTTTTTTGTTCTTTGATGCCTGATAACTGATCCCTTCAGCACCTCGTGATCACGCAAGCTGGTGTGCTTCTTCCATGTGGGCTTTGTTGCTTCTGAGCTAGATGGCCACTTGTTTAACTTCAAGTCTCTAAGACCCCAGACGCTATATCTTTTGATAGCCAGGCACCATCAGCATTTTTTTTAACCACATTTGCTTATGCACCCACCTTGTCTACAGCAATCGCATCAGGAAGGTGAACATCATGGAATGCCAGTTTAATAGAACAAAGTATTCTTGCATTGAGGGAGTACTTGAGTGGAGGCCCAATGTCCATCTGCTACCTTAATACTAAACCTATGAATATATGCACATAGATCTATTTCCCCATCATCATACAAATATCTTTATATATGTACATGTCTTTATTTAGATCTCAATAATTACCCTTTGCCTCCTATCTCTTTCCTCTATTTCCTTTGACTTTCCTCTTGTCCCACTATCATGTTCAGTCTTCATTTGGATTACAGTAATTCCTCTTGGTTACATTACCCTTGATCACACCCTACCAGGCCTCCTACACCCTCCTCACCACCGATTTCAATCACTTGTCGTTCCCTTGTCCCTGGGTTTGTTAACACCACTTCCTTTACCCTCACCTCCCCCTCTCCCATGTCCCCCGGGGAACTGTCCATCCTGTTGTTTTCCCCTCAGAATTATTCACCCAGTCCATCTTATTTAGACAGAACTGCAGAGACAATAACATGCACAAAAATAAGACAGAGCAAAACCAAGCAACAAAAGAAAACAAAACAACAACAAACCAATGACAAAAAGCAAAACAAAACACACCAAGAAAGAAAAGCTGTAGTTAGTTCAAGGACTTTTTGTTGGCCTTTAGGAGTGTTTTCCAGTCCAGTCTGTTGGGGCGCCAAGCCCTGGCCCCAAAGTCTATTTTTCGTATTCCCTGGGGACCTCGCCGCTCTGTTCCTTTGCTGTTCTGTTGCACACCCTTAGTGTTTTGCCTCAGTGTAGTAGGATCAGATTGGACGCAATTCCCAAGTGTGTCTCCAGTGTTGTCCCCTGTAGGGCTATGGGTCAGTGAGGGATATCATGTCTCATAGTGGGCCCAGCCATATGGTCCTCTCTGTGGATTGGCTGCTCTGAGCGGGAATATCGTCCTCAAGGCTTGGTGGGCCACGATGTGCTTCTCTCTCTCTTCATCCCACTTCATTTGCTCCCGTGTGCTCTGATCAGACATGTCCCTCTCCCTGAGCTACAGATTCAGTGCCATTCCCTGAAATAAATTCTTTTGGGAGAAGCTAATTTATCTTGAATTTCTTGAAAAAGGAAACTTTAGGGAGCTAAGAAGCAACCCACTATTAGCTAGGAGAGAAAGCAAAAAATAAATATAGTGAGCTTCTGTTCCTGGTCCCTGACATCTGAAGAGAGTGACTAAGCCAAGGTAGAAGCATTTACTGAATATGTTCATGCATTTAGTACTGGGGTGGCGTTACGGACACGAGATTACATAAGGCCTGCTGACTGGAGCCTGCCACAAGAGCCCATTCCTAGTGTAAGAAGAAGACAAGTCCATAAGATCAATACGCCACGTAGTCCAGTGCTGACGTGCATGCAACGGGGACACAGGGACCAGAAGGCTTCCAAGACGAGGAGCCATGGTACATGAATCTTCAAAAAGGAAGGAAAAGCATCCCAGAAAGAGCAAAGACAGGGTCGATGGTGTCATGATGTGTTCTGCAGTGCATCTTCCTGCCCAGCAGTGAATCCACTTTATAAAGACGTTTGAGGATAATACTGTGTTAGACAGGGTTCTCTAGAGAGACAAAACCAGATTTCTAGTGATTTTATATATTTATATTTCATATATATTTCTAAAGATAAATATATAACACAAGAAATGAACTGTTAAATTATATACAGATAGATATATAATACAAGAAATGAACAGTTAAATTATAAAGCAGTACAAATGACTCAGTGCAACTCACTCCCCTGAGAGAGTTGTGAGACACTAGCAGTCCTTTAAGTCTTGAGGGCCGCCAGTCCCTTCTCTGTTGAGAGAGCTGGGCTATATATACACAGGCAGCAAACAGCAAGGCAGGTCACCAACTCTCGGTCCCCAGCTCCAGAGATGTATATTCCAATTGTGTGGACTTAAAGGGACCTCAACTTATAACGACACAGTCCACAGGCTAAGAGTCCCACAGGTAGTGTACCCTTTAAATTGAGGCACAGAACAAGCAAGGCAGTCGCACGCTGGGTCCGGTGAGTAAAGAGCGAGAGACAAGAAAGGTGAGGCTCACTGAGCCATTTATCTCTCCGCCCTTCAATGAATCCCACTTGTGTTTATCGGCCAGGCAGGCACAATAAACTATCACAACAATGACCATCGTGAGCTTTCTACAGACTATTAAAAGAGAAGAGTATTTCTCCAAGAACTTTGGAAGTTCCCGTGTGTGCGTGCGTATGTGTGTACATACACACATATGCATATCGCATAGATAAACACTCTCCCATAGCCAGAGAGCCATTTCTGACTCATAATAACTCTATAGAACAGGGTGGAATTTCCCTTGTGGGTTTTTAAGACTTTAACTCTTTACACGAGTGGAAAGCCTGTTTTCCCCCATATGTCTGTATATCTGTATCTCTATCTGTCTATCTATCTATCTATCTATCTATCTATCTATCTATCTATCTATCCATATATCTCAGAGACATCTCCAAAGGCATGGAAATCTACAAAGGGGCTTGCAAAAGTTCTGGAAAATATTCATAGTTATATATAATATGCATACATATATATTTACGTGCGTGTATCTATAAAATTGAAGACTGGCCAAGAGAAATGACCCAAATGGACTGAGGGCCCACACTCATTCCCACACCTTATCTCCTTGTCAACTGTTGCCACGTGAGGCTTTGATTCACCTGTGAGTGTTGTCCTCTCATCCGTAGCACTGGCCTGGACAACCACAGGGAGTTTAGTTCTGCCAGGCCACCCCTGGGGCTTTGCTTCAGAGACAGTCAGTGGTGAAATCTATGTGGATGGTGCCCCCTGCAGGTATGCAAGGCAAGGACCCTGGCATTTTGTTAACACCTACTACTTTAGGAGCCCTGGTGATCTAGTGGGTATGCATGGGACTGCTAACACTGTAAGGTCAGCAGTTCAAAACCACCCGTGGTTCCTGGGGAGAAAGATGGGGCTTTCTACTCCTGTAAAGAATTTCACAAGGGCAGTTTTACTCTGTCCCATCGGGTTGCTGTGAGTAGACATCGACCCCGTGGCAAAATCGATTCATTACCAGTTTTAGTGGCCGTCAGGAGCCCTGGTGGTACAGTGGTTACATTCTGGACTGTTAAGCCAAAGGTCAGAGGGTTGAACCCAACAGCATTCCCACAGCAGAAAGATGACAGTCTGTTTCCATTCAAGATTACAGTGTGGAAAATTCCATGGAATGAACTTGACCATCACAGGCTTGGTTTTCTTTTTGTTTCGTTTTATAGTGGCCTTAGTCTTGCCCAGAAACCCAACTAAACCCCAACCCAGAGCCCCGCTGCTGTGCCTGCAGAGTCCCAGGACAATGAAGCTAGGAGTCCCGGGTGCTCCGGGTGCCTCCGGAGACATTTCCTGCGGTGCTTCCTAGGTGAGTGACCAGTTCTAGAAGGAATCCGCAGAAGCCTGGGCTCACTCCTAGGCAGCTAGCACCAGTGGTCGCATGAAAGCTGTAACATTTACGCCAACGATATTGCCTTGGCTGCTTCGCATTCAGGTCCGCAGTGCAGACAAAGGACCCCGCTCTGAAAAGCTGTTCAGTAAAATCAATTATCTGGGGGCTAATTGGATCGGACCAAGCTCACAACTGCTTCATGGTACAGTTTGAACCAACGATATAATCATAACGTGTAGCTGAATGAACTAGGCGTTCTTCATTTGCATGCCCATAAACATTACTTCTCACCCAGCAAGCTCTCGTGACTGGATGCAGAAGAGCTCATGGTTGTAGCCCTTGGCTGGACCAGAAGTATAACTGTTACTAGAAGGAGTCACTCCCCTGAAGAGCGTAGGGAGAAAATTCTCCTTTGAAGTGCAAGGGCCTGAATTAGGACATGGGTCTGGCAGGGTTTGTACTACCATCAAGTCAATTCCAATTCATAGTGAGCCTGGAAGACAGGGTCAATGGCTGTTTCTGAGGCTGTGAATCTTTATGGGAGCAGACGGAAGCATCCTTTTCCTGCAGAGCAGCAATGGGCTTGAACCCTGGCTTTGCAGTGTATCAGAGCTTAAATTCTGAAAAAGAGGTGGGTTTGTCGAAGGCTGCAGGCGCACAGTGGGAGCCCTAAATCCGGTCTGAGTCGTATGTTGATAAGGAAAGTGGAAGAGTGTGTGAGGGAAGGGGAACTGCAGGGGGTGTTGTTCATTTTCTGTACCCGGCTTTCAGAAAGGAGCCTTACAAGTGCGGCACCATATTCTTAGAAAACTCCAGAGAGGCTGTGTTGATTATCCTCCCTGTATGGAGCCCTGATGGTGTAATGGCTGCAGGTTGGGCTGTGATCCCCATGGTCAGCAGTTCGAAACCACCAACTCCAAGGGAGAAGAATGGGCTTTTTACTCCCATAAACAGCCTCAGAAACCCACAGGGCATTGCTGTGACTCAGCATTGATTCAATGGCAGTGAGTACGGGTTGACTTTTCACCCTTGGCTTTTACAGATCAGCAAACTGATGCCTAGGGAGGTGAAAACCATGGTTACATCCAGCTTTCGCCCAGCCCAGACGGGTCGACAGTGTATCAGAAGACTAACATGCAGATACTTGCTTAGTTTAGCATGGGCCTGCTTTAAGTCTAAGTGGTAATCTTCATGGAAGACACCTTGGTGGCATAGTGGGTTAACATGGGTTAAGCTGCATACAGCAAGGTCGGCAGTTCAAACCTGTCAATCCCTGGCAGAAAGATAAGCCTAACTCCTCCCATAAAGATTTATAATTATCAGACACTCTATGGGGGAGTTGTACTGTCCTTTGGGGTCATGATGAGCCAGAATCAGCTCAATGGCAGTGAGTGGGTGTGATTTTATAAAAAACACTTTTAACTGCTTCTTCAAATCCCTGCCCTGAACACAATCGCTTGCACATAGTCGGTGCTCAATTTTAAAGCATGTATGTAGACTCATTCTCTAAAAGCAGTAACTGTTTGCTGTTACAAGCAAACCACATGACATGTTTTTTCTTTAAAAAATTTTTTTTTCTTCCAAACCACAGATTTTTCCATGAGTAATCTCTCCCTTTCCCTGATCAGCTCCGGGCTTTAATGCTCTTGGTAGCCGATACAATAACTAGACTGCTTTCACCTGGCTTGAGCTTTCGCCAGTGAGCCAGCTTAGAGGATAATGGGGGAGGATGGAGGCAGTCGTGTTCATCTTGATGGATGGATGGACCTACCAGACTTCGGGAATTCTCAAGGGTGAAAAAGGCCCAAACTCAAGAGAAATACTGCTTTCTTGGCTATAAATGGAATCCATGGAACCACTCCCTCTGTCTCAGGGGGGCTGGTATGCTAAACTGCACGATCAACTCCAGGGGCTGTGGGTTGGTGTCCTGGTGCAGCTGCTAATCAGGAGGCTGGGAGGGGCACAACCTGCTCCTCAGAAGCCTTCCTCGCTCACCCGCCTCATTACAGCTCTCACTTGACTCTTAGCGAATGGCCCAGTTGCTGTCAAGTCCATTCTAACTCACAGTGACCCTAGAGCACAGAGTAGAACTGCCCCATATGAATCCCAGTGCTGTCCATTGGGGGAGATGACCACAGCTTTCGCCTACAGGGCGGCTAGTGGATTCAAACTGCTGACCCTCCGAGGTACCGTCTGACTCCTCATCAGTAAAGAAGCGCTCAAGCATGTCCTCGCTGGGCATCACTCTCCCTTGGAGATGCTCAGGCTTCTCCCTTGGGGATGCTCTATCTTTAGGAGCAGGCAACTCTACAAGCTTTTCTTTGCCCTGAATTGAGAATATTTTTCTTTAGGGTGGGCCTGGGGCCTGGGGGGAGGGTGCAGAAGAAAACCACAAATGCTTCCTCCCTCCCCCCACTATTATGATCCCAATTCTACCTTACAAATCTGGCTAGACCAGAGGATGTACACTGGTACAGATAGGAACTGAAACACAGGGAATCCAGGGCAGATGATCCTTTCAGGATCAGTGGTGAGAGTGGCGATACTGGGAGAGTGGAGGAAGGGTGGGTTGGAAAGGGGGAACCGATGACCAGGATATACATATAACCTCCTCCCTGGGGGACGGACAACAGAAAAGTAGGTGAAGGGAAACATCGGACAGTGCAAGATATGACAAAATAATAATTTATAAATTATCAAGGGTTCATGAGGGAGGGGGCAGCGGGGAGGGAGAGGAAAATGAGCGATGACAGGGGCTTAAGTGGAGAGCAAATGTTTTGAGAATGTTGATGGCAATGAATGTACAAATGTGCTTTACACAATTGATGTATGTGTGAACTGTGATAAGCATTGTATGAGCCACTAATAAAACGATTAAAAAAAGGAAAACAAAAAAAGAAAGAGGGTGGAAAAGGGAATTGACGTTTGCTGAACGCCTAGGCTAGTGCATTCAGTCTCCCAGGAATGAACGGTCACAGAGTAGCCACAGAGATGGCAGCCCTGCCCAAAGATGCAGTTGTCTTTTCAAGAGGGAAAGATGCCCCCTACTGGAGAGAAAGGATTTGACTAACAAAAGAACATATGAGATGGCTTTTAAAAGTTGGTAGAAAATGGAATTAACAGAGAAGGGCATTGTTTCGTGAATTTTTTGAAGCTACCTTGTATATATGAATATATGCATGGAATTCTGAATCCATGACATTCACTAGTAGACTCCCTAAGGAAAACTAGCCAAACTCATTGCCTCCGAGTCCATGCTGATGCCCAGCGATGATGCCCTGCGGGTTTCTGAGACTGTCTGTACCTGTTAGCCGGACAAGAAAACACCATCTTGCTCCCACCGACCAAGCCAGTCACAGCCCAACACGAAACCACCGCACCACCAGGGCTCCTTAAGGAAAACGAAAGGGAAGCAACATGTGAAAGTTTTGTTTGCGTGTAATGTTTTCTGTGCAGGAAATCCAGGAGAGGTAAATCTCTAGAGGCAGTCACTGTGTCAATGCTTCCTTGGAAGCGTGGCAGGGAAGGTTGGGTGGAAATAGAGCTAATGACAAAGTTACAAGAAAGAAGAAAACATTATAAAATTCATTGTGATAAGGATTGTACAGCTTTTCTTGATATGATTGAATTATTGAAGCTTATATGTGGATTGTGTGCCAATAAAACTGTTTAAATACACATATTTAAATAATCAAATTACGATGTGAGTTATATCAATAAAACTTAACATTTAAATAAATTAAAAGCTTAAGATTACAAGATAAAAGATCTGTAGGTAGTTCTAGGATGCAGTCACGGTTGAGAATCATTACAATAATATAATAGTGGAGAAGAAGGTGTTGGGATTTTTAAATATGATGGCCAACACTTAAAAAAAATCAGCGAGTTGGAATAAAAAGACAGACCAAAAAATATATGAACAAAAGAAAAGAGATAGAGGATTGATCTACCAACCAATTGGAATTCTGTAAAGAGGGAAGAGAGGAAAATGGAAGAGATAGATTATTAATGACAGAATTTCCCGTAACTGAGTCATGAATCACCAAACGACCCGAGAACCAAATATAATAAGTGAGAAAAGAATCACACCTTGGCATGTCGTTGTGAAATCTTATAACAGCAAAGAAAAGGCAGAACCTCAAAGGTTGGCAAGATTAAAAGTAAAGCCAAAACTAAACATGCAGATCAAGAAATAGACCTGAGATTGGCATCCGAGTTTTTAAAAGCAATGCTGGAACTTAGAAAAGGAAGTCATCTTTCAGATTATGAGGGGAATTTATTTTTAGCCTACACTCAGGACAGCTATCAATTAGCTGTGTCGTGTGGGGCAGGTGAAGGGTGAGAAGAAAGCTAAATGAAGACCTCTCAGTACTCAAGTGTGCCCTAAGTCATGTATCCTTTCTTAGGAATTTACTGAGGATGTAGTTCATAGGGAAAAGCCTCAGTGCCATTAAGTCGATTCCAACCCATAGCCACCCTACAGGAGAAGGTGGAATGGAGTCCGTAAATCCTTACAGGATCTATGTGCACATACTTATAGGTTTAAGGTAGCAGAAGGACATCGGGCCTCCACTCAAGTACTCCCTCAATGCAAGAATACTTTGTTCTATTAAAGTGGCATTCTATGATGCTTACTTTCCCAACACAACCGCTGAAGACAAAGCGGATGAATAAGCAAATGTGGTGAAGAAAACTGATGGAGTCCGGCTATCAAAAGATATAGCATCTGAGGTCTTAAAGGCTTGAAGGTAAACAAGTGGCCATCTAGCTGAGAAGCAACAAAGCTCACTTGGAAGAAGCACACCAGCCTGTGTGATCACAAGGTGTCAAAAGGATCAGGCATCAAAGAACAAAAAATCAGCGGGGAGGAGACAAGCCAGTCAGGGTGCCGTGTAGCCACTGATGACACATACAACTTTCCTCTAGTTCTTAAATGCTTCCTTCCTCCCGACTCTCGTGATCCTAATTCTACCTTATAAATCTGACTAGACCAGAGGATGTACACTGGTACAGAGAGGAACTGGAAACACAGGGAATCCAGGACAGATGATCCCTTCCAGACCAGTGGTGAGAGTGGCGATACCTGGAGAGTGGAGGGAAGGAGGGGAACCGCTCACCAGGACCTACATATAACCCCCTCTCTGGGGGACAGACAACAGAAAAGTGGATGAAGAACGATGTCAGACAGCGTAAGATATGACAAAATAATAATTTATAAATTATCAAGGGGAAAATGAGGAGTTGATACCAAGGGCTCAAGTAGAAAGCAAATGTTTTGAAAATGATGATGGCAACAAATATACAAGTGTGCTTGACACAATGGATGGATGAGCCCCAATAAAATAATTTTAAAAAGAAAAAGATGAAAATATTTTAGAAATAGGATTAAATCCCCCCAAATTATAATTCAAACCCCTTTCTTAAAAAAAAATTAAATTCTCATAAAATGTTGTAAGATTTCCGATTGTCTTTCTTACAATGCCTTCCTTTATTTACCTTGATTTAAAAATAGATTTTATTACATGCTATCTGTCGAGTCCTCTCTTTCTGAGAAGACCTTTTATAACCTTCCACTCAGAGCCATGCTCTATAGACTGAGGCATGGATGGCATCATAGAATTGCCTATGACTTTGAGAGCTTTTATCATTGCCTCTTTGGTTGAATCCCCTGCTTCCGGTGTCCCACAGCTTCCTCTTTATTTGCTCCTTTTCATGATCTCTCTCTCTTCCTTCTCCTCACCCCCGTCCCCCGCCCCACTTAGACGAGCTCTGGTGACTGCTAACCACAAGATGGGCAGTCCACCCCCTAGCTGCTCCAGGGAAGAAAGATGAGGCTTTCTGCTCCTGTAAAGATTTTTAAAAAATCATTTTATTGGGGGCTCATACAACTCTGATCACAATCCATGCATGCATCCATTGTGTCAAGCACAGTTGTTACCATCATCATTCTCAAACCATTTTCTATTTGAGCCGTTGCTATCAGCTCATTTTTCCCCTCCCTCCCCCACGAACCCTTGATAATTTACAAGTTATTATTTTGCCTTTTTACAGTCTGACTTCTCCCTTCACCCACTTTTCTGTTGTCCGTCCCCCAGAGAGCAGTTTATATGTAGATTCTTTTGACCAGCTCCCCCTTTCTATATATTTTCATCTTTATAGAATCAAGCATGGCTATCTTGTTTTCTGCTTTGGCTATCATGCTTTAAAAGATGATCCCAGCTCAATGTTAAATATATATTTATTGATACTTTGCTCTCGTAAATTTTTAATTTCCTTTAAATCCTGGAGAACTTGTGAGGTAGCTATAGGCAGAGAACAGCTGTTGGCACCTGAGGCCTTGAAAGTATTCCCTTAGGTCACTATCTAAATTTTTTCGAGCTGACGAAAACGTCACTGAAGACTTGTTCTCAGTGTTCTGGAAGGCAGACTTCTGAGCTCAGGCGCCCGTAGGGTTGGTTTGTCCTGAATCCCTGAGGGAGAATCCGCACGGTGCTTCTGCCTTCCAGTAAGAGCAGTCGGAGCATTCATTCCCAACATGGAGATGCAGTACCTGCTGTCCCTTTTCATGCTGTTCTTCCTGTTTGCGTGGCCGCCTTCTCTTAAGTGGACACCCGTCATGGTGGTTTAGGGCCTACGCTCCTGGGCAGTATGACCTCATGCTAAGTAATTACTTTTGTAACGATGCTTTTTCCAAACAAGATCACCTTCTCAGGCACTGGAGAATAGGACATGCACTTAACCTTTCGGAGGAACACAACCCATCACACATAGTAAAAACTTAAACTGTAGCTGATCTGAATCTGGGCAAAATATTTTGTTTTCTATCCTCTCAGAAAGTAGACAGGGAGGATGATTTAGGGAGCAGCTACAAACCCATTTCTCACCACTTCCCCATCGAGGAGTGCTGATGGTGCTGCTGAGTAAGCACTGAACTGCTAATGAAAAGATGGGTGGTTTGAAACCACCTCCGGTTCCACAAGATGAAGCTTTCTACTCCTGTAAATAGTGTTTGGACAGAGATGGGTGAAGGGAAACAGAGTCCATGTGAAAGAAGCACATCAGCCAGTATGACCCAAGGATTGTAAATAACACAATCCAAATCTGGAGGAGGAAATGGTATCAGAGTTTAAATTGTGGACACTTCGGTTTGAAGACGACTATGGTTTGTAGAAGCCCTAAATCCATTTGCAGGCTCCCCACATGTATTAAGCCTAAAGTGAATCCCCTCTGAACACAGTCGACCGATACGATTAGCCTTGTTATCAAACAGTAGTATAAAGTTGATTGTGGCACATAGGTTAAAATGTAATCTCATCTCTTTTTGGACCCACTTAATAGTGGTTTCAGTTTAAAAATGTAGCAGACATACAGCTGGGTTAAGTCTCTGGTGAATCTCCTCGGAGCGGAGAATGGCTTGGTATATCACGCAGAATGCATTAGAAAGCAAATTACTGCAGGTATACATTAACATTTTAACATCATTTGATCTCCCTTTTGACCCACCTGAAGTTTCTTTTAATGTATTCGACCCTTTTGATTGAGGTTTGTAGTTTTGGGTGGGGATATGGTTGGCTGTTTTCTTGTATATGAAAACAGGATATGTAAATCTCGGGACAGTAACTGGATTAATGGTTCCCTGGGGGCATGCCAGGGGAGGTGAGAGGGGGGCGTGTAAATGGAGCTAAAAAAAATGAGAAATGTTCTACAATTGATTGTAGTAATGACGGTACTATTCTTGATGTGATTAAACTATTGAATTGTATGATGTGAATTGTGTCAATAAAACTTTTTTTTAAAAGTCTCAAAAACCCACAGGGCACATCTACCCAGTCAGAGGGTCACCGGGCCAGCACCAACTCAGTGGCCATGACCAACGAGGTCAAAGGAGCCCTGGTGGCACTGTCCCCTAAGCGCTGGGTTGCTCACCACCAGCAACTCTGTGGAAAAGGACGAGCCTAATGTGTTCCCTAAGAACTGACAGCATCAGAAATGCCGAGTGGGAAACTTGGAAGGCCGTGGTTGGTTTTCTTGAACTAAGGAGACACCTTGGTCAGATTTCTCTACCAGCAGGGTTCTGCACCTAGATGTAGGAGACTTCTTCCTCATCCGGCTTGGGTGCCTACAGCTGGAGGCTCTGGGCCTCAGTAGCAGTCTCCTCCCGTTGCTGTCACCTCATCCCTTTTGTTCGCTATTGTCTCACACAGGCCACAGGGAGCTGCCCTCTTTGGCTACTATTTCACTACCAGAAAGACTAACCTGTCTGACTATAAAAGGGTGTTACCTTATTGGTTATTGAAAATTAATGTAAAGGCATTTTATAAATTGTAAAGCTGGAAGAAAATGTGTTGAGATTAAATGGGCATTAACATAAAAACACATGAAGCTAAAATCATTCAAAGTCAGCAATTTTAATTAAGTAGCTCTTGCTGATTAATTCACTGGAGTCAGGTATTTATATTGCCATTCTTAATTAAAAATAAAGTTTTAACATTGAAGGCTTCTTAAGAATTATAATCAAAATATTCAAATTTTTTGTAAATGAACTGTTTGAGAACTTAGTTAGGAATCACCTGAGAATCTTTAACTCATGGGCGATCTTGTTAACAGTAGATTCTGCTTCATTAGCTCAGGTGGAAATGCAAGTTCTCAACATGGGAACAAACCACAGAGAACCCACTGGAAGCCCTGAGAACAGTTGGGTGCCCTGGGTTCCTCCGTGTGCCAGGGGGCCCTTGTCGGAAGGCCAAAGAAGAGAAAGGAGGGGTTGCAAACTCAAGAGACGGCCCCATGCTCCCTCAGACACAAACTTGGGGCAGTGGCTGATGACACTCTTCCACATCCAACCCTATCATCTTTCAGGAAGGAACTGACCTTACAAATTAGTGTCAGAAAAAAAATGAGGGAGAAAGTGAATGCAGCAAAAAACATGAAACAGTCACTTTTCTTTTCAAAAGAACATATGCAACTCCTTATCAACTACACAGCAACAGCAAAATGTTGGCAACACATATTTGGAGTTTAGACTATTAAAATATTTATTAAAAGCCCAATCTTTTCTTCTGCTATTAAAAAGAAAACACATGGTTGGAAACATTGGAGGAAAAAATTCAAGTCCATTGCCTAACAATGTCAAACAAACAAAAGAAATGCTGCAATTTAAAACTAGGGAAACCTATACACAATGGAGAGAGAGGAGTCAAGGGGAACCTAACTAGAATAAAGCCAGAACAATCCTTTACACAGTTTACAATTTTAATCATTGAGCACATAAAACTGTACTACTTAATATATTTCTCCATGAACTTTTTGTGAAATTCAGATCGCAGTGTATCATTTACAAATCGTTTGTCTTTCTTCTGATCATCTACACCTTTTGCACAGTTCTTGAAGACAACATCATCATCCCACCTGAAAGAAAAACAAACATGCAAACAAAACCATGATGAGGTTCCCAAAAGGGAAAAGCACACCACAAGCATCCAGAATGTAAATACCTTAGAATTATTCTCACTATTCTCTTTTGCAGGTTATTCTGGAACTACTCCTAATTCAAATTTTATATAGTAAAATATCCGAAAACAGAGAACATTCATTTTGTACTGGAATAATAGGATGCTATTATGCGTCTATCAAGAATACTATGAAGACGATATTCCTTATTAATGAGATGTGAGAACAATGATAAGCTTAGTACACTGAGTCCTCCTGAGGACTCTACACATCTAAGGGTGGTTTTGGGGGTCCCAACACATACACCTGAAATGTAAATCTCACACAGGGTCAAGGACTCAGTTTATTCCTTTATCTCAAGTCCTTAGAATAATATCAGGCACACTGCAGGCTATTAAAATACTGAAAATAGTTATTTCCTCTTTCATAATTTCAAAATCCGAGACATTACCAGTGGGAGATTTTAGAAGCTTTGCATCACATACTTTGCAGTACAACTATTAATCTGTATCTATGCTTCACTTACATACATAGCGTACCTTCTCTTAACTTTGAAGTTGGCCTGCGGCTGGGACGGGCCAGTGAGATTAAGGAGTGGGTTTCCACTCAGAATGTTTTCCATACGGATCCTTTCTTCTTCAGCCTTTTGTTCTTGTTCCTGTCAAAGGCAATGACCATTTATTCACATTAATAATTCTCAGGGTCAAATCTGTTTTTTCACCATTAAGAATTCATCGAATATTACATATACAGTTTCCATTTTTCTATTATCATAAATGAACAAATAGATGAACAGATTGTTCTTTTTCCTTTTCAGTGAAAAGCAAAGTAACACTGTGGTTTTTTTTCCCTGTTGATACTTATCTCAGATGTAATTTGTCATTGGGGTAACCCTCTTCAATTTTTGTCCTATGTTTTTCTGTATATGAAACCCAAGATTGATGAATCTATAGACAGCAAATAGAATAAGGATTCTTGGGGTATACTACAGTTGTGTGTGTCAGGGGATGGGGGTGCAGGTAAAGGGGAGCTGCTAAAAACTGATTTAAAGACAGCAATTGTACAATAAGGCTTGATGTGATTGAACTTTGGAAATACATGTGTATTGGCTCACAATAAAATAGTTTCAGAAACAAAAAAATCATCTTTTAACAGGAGCAAAACAGTAACACTTGATAGCCCAAAAGATGAAATAACAATTCTCCTTGGGGACAAATTTCTTAACTAGCTCATATTAAAAAGAAAAAGATTGTTATAATTATGGAGAATAGGTAAACATCAAGTAGGGTTATTTTTCGTTTGTTTTCTTCTGAAAGCCGTAACCCATGGCTATGGAGTCAGTTCCCACTCACAGTGCCCCCACTGGGGTTTCAGAGGAACCCCTGCTTTACAGGGGCAGGCAGTCTCATCTTTCTCCCACAGAGCAAATGTTGGGTTTGAACTGCTGAACTTGTTGAATGGTGACGTGACAGTGCCACCAGCGCTCCTTTTAAGAAGCCACAGACCACGAGAAATCACATAATCAAATAATTTCACGTTTTGATATAAAGGTCTCATGTTTGCCTCATACATTCATTAGTCTCTTCCAATCTTGAAATTTTATGAAATGCATATTTCAACCTACCATATATACTCGAGTATAAGCCAACCCAAGTATAAGCCAGGGTACCTAATTACTACCTGGGAAACCAGAAAAAATGATTGACTCGAGTATAAGCCTAGGGTGGAAAATGCAGAAGCTATTGGTGAGCTTCAATAATCAAAACAAATGAAAATTACTAAAAATTGAGACATCAGTGCGGTATTTACATTTATTTTAAATAAAAAACACAAATAAAAGGACAAGTCATTTAACATTAGTAAACCAGGACAGTAAGGGGAAAATAGGTTCAACAAAAACAATAAGGTACCAACGATACTTTAAGAGTACTATTCCGAGATCAGCAACCAAGCTAAAATGTAAAGAGTTAAAATCCTTCAAAACTGGATTCCTCATCGTCATCCGTATCCCTATGCAGAGCTTCAGCTGGTGTGAGGTCATCATAGACGCTGTCCTCACTGAGATCACCATCATCACCATCACTGCTGTCATTTTCATACAAAGCGCAGTCTTTACTTCTATCCATAGCATTACTAAAACTACATTTCTGGAAGGCACGTTGCACCATGTCTTCTGGAATGTCTTCCCATGCATCTCAAACCCACTTTGCTATTAACTGTATGTCAGACGTCATGAGATTTCCTCCTTTTGTTATTCAGGCTTGACCAGATGACATCCATTCATGCCACACCCTTCGCACACGGTCTTTAAAAGGCTTATTCAGATACACGTCATAGGATGGCTCTGACTGGTTAGATGTGAGTAAACAAACATTCAAAGCCCTGCAGTGTCAGTGGTGCTTTGAATGAACAGCGGAGAAACTGCAATCACCCATGAGATAATGGGCACTCATCCCATTACCTGGGGGGTGGGCAGCGAGATGTTATACCTCGCTGGGGTACCACTGACCCGTGTATAAGCCGAACCCCAGTTTTTCAGCACACTTTTGTGCTGAAAAACTCTGCTTACACACAAGTACATATGGTAGTTTTTTCTTGAAATACATACTTAAATTGCTTTAAAGATGGGTCTGGCTGTTCCCATCTTGGAAACCCAAAGGGAGAGTTCTCCTTTGTGCAATAGTCGCTGTATGAATCAGAACTGACTCCAAGGCAGTGGGGTCTGGTTTTATGCATCCAGAGATATTAGCAAATCAGAAGACTGTGGAATTAAAATGCTGCCCCCTGGTGGTATACAAGTGACAATAGGAATGCTTCTACAATTCTGATTTATAATCATATTATCAAAACACAGCTATTGTAAGAATGTTCTCCTCTGCCAAACTTTGGAGCTTCTGGTGGATACAAATGGTTAACAGGCCTGCCAGCCTGGCAGCTTACCACAAGACAGAAGTTTCACAAACTCGGGAGTCCTGATCTTCTAAGAAATTAGTCACTGAAAACTCGAAGGGGCTCATTTGTTTCTTTTTAAATGCTAATCTTTGAAGAGAATTGTACTTTGAAATATTTTTTCTAGTTGCAATTCCACCAGTCTAAATCCTATCCCAAGAAGGCTATGTAAATTGTTCCGTCTGTTACGATCTGTCTAAATGTAGTTTTTCAAGATTCCTATCATTAACCTGTTAAGTTTTTTTGTCAAGTTGCCCCATAACCCTTTTTAAAAAGGTTAAGAGCAATCTTTTGCTGAAATGCAATCTTCCACAAATGCCTATTAAACTGAGCTGTTGTGGTTAAAACGGGATGGACAACTGTCCTTCCACGTCTCACAAGCTACTCAACTTCAAAAGCAGAGGCCAGCACCTTTCTTTTTATCTGCCTAACCATACCCAGAAACCTGGGCGTCGTCCCTGAAGCAGTATCCTGTCAATCACTCTATCTGGTCAAGTTGACCTCCCTGGTATCTCTGTCAGCACTGGCTCCTTCTCTCAAGTTCAACTATCACCCAGCTAAAGATTCTCAGAAGTCTGTGTGAGGATTACTGCAACCGCCACCTGGGCTCTTTCCAAAATCCCCATCTAGAATCAATCTCCTACCTGTGGAAATCAACCAACTCCTCCTAGTCTCAGAACAAAATTAAAACTCCTTTAGCATGGCTTGCAAACCTGTGCTTGTTGCTCCCACTTTACCTTATTGTTACTACTATCAATAATTCACCCCAAGTTTCCAGTTCCAGATATGGATCCATAGTAACTTCATCATGGAAATTCTCTAATGATTTACCTGTCATGGATTCAATTCTATTAGAGCCTCTTAAGGACCTTTCATGTCGCCTTAATGAGAATCTTAAGAATAGTATTCTGACTGAACACAACTCTGAAGTGTAGTCGGGTCAGAGTCAGCCAGGTGAAGGAAGGGCAGCTTCTTTTCAGTGGTCATGACGGTTAAAAGAACATAGCTCAAGATGCCATAGATTTTTTTTGTTTCATCAGATTCAATGGATTCCCACCCCCACCTCCCACATGGATTATTTTCACAACACTAAGTCATTCAGTATAGTTTTCAAATAATGTATCATTTCTTAAAACATTTTTTGTACAGATTGTACAGCATTTTATGGTACTATTGGTGGGGCTGATGCGATTGACATTTGTAATGTTTTAAAAGCTTTCAAATAAAATATGATATACCAGTATGTAGGCTTACGTATGTGAATTTTCTAATATTACAAACTAGTAACATTTTGAGTCCCATTTTGCGTAGTATTCTATAAAAGATTTATGGGCTGAAGATGTACATTCAAAATGACAGTTATCAGTAATCTTCAAAAAAATGAATGATTAAGATTTAAATAAATTCAAAATATGAATAACTCAATTTGTGTTGAGGATCACAAGTAAAAAAAACAAACATTTTTGTAACTAGAAAACAAAACACTTTTAATCCTATTTATACTACTCCTTGAGTTAGACATTCTTTTCTCTCATGTGTGCTCTCACACGGTGAAGAGATTGCCTATGGCTTTCAGGGCATTCTTTGAGCATGTGTCAGGTGGTGGAAAAGACAGAAACACTTAACACTGGAGTCTTACCTTCCTGGCCTGCTCTTCAGCTCTTTCTTTTTTAATTTTTTCTAGTTCTGCAAGGAGCGCTGCCGTGTCATCATCATCACTTTCCTCCTCAAAATCTTCATCTTCATCCTCCTCCTACACCAGATAACATGGTCCAAATATAGGAAGAAAAAATGCCCATCATTTCTTCTGTCTCATTTACTTGACCTTATGAAATCTTGGGGGACAGGATTAACTTCCTTAATGGGAATGATTAATGTACTCAAATATTATGATTAAAACCAACAATCAACCAACATATAAAGCCCCACTACCCAGCCTAAGAATTCTTAATATATGTCTTAGGGATTGCAACAGCACACAGTCTAACAAAATACCTTTACGATTTATATGGCAGGCCAGAAGGAAATTTACTTATGATAACATTTCTAAAACTAACAAATGAACTGTACTGCAAAACAGTACAACGTTCTCAAAAAGTGAAATACTTTTATGTAAAACAAAATAACTCCAAGTTAGCAAGTTTGGACATTCAAAATAAATTTAAAAATCAAATTTTAAAAGGTGCCATATTCTCAGATTGTCTCAAGTGAGTAACCATTAAATCTCAGTAAACTTTTTCTCTCATTACATTTTAATTACTATTAGTCAACTAGAACTAACTGCTGACATATATGCTTCATTAGAAGCTCCCTATGAGAGGCAACTCATAGGAAGAGGCTTCCTGGGTGGAGTGCTGGGTCCAGGCAGTGCAGTGGGAAGACTGCCCTCCAGAGTTGTACAGCAAACAAGTCACCCAACTGCTCCGTTTATGATAGGGAAACACAGTCTTTCCTTCGTCCAGCACGTAGTAAGACATTTCACCTTAAAGCCAAAATTTGAAGCTTAACAGAAGACTATATGTAATCACAAGTAAAAATAAACACAAGTTACTGAAAATTACTGAATACCCATTATCGGAGTGAACGAAAAGAGGGAAATCACACATACATCTGTGAGAGGATCATCCGCATCAAGGTTGGCGGCAGGAATCTGGTCGAGTCTGGGCTTCTTTGACACTGAAGAAGAGGTTGTATGTTCTGGGGAAAAACAATGATCATTAAGCGAGCTGAAACAAACACTGTCAATGCCTATCACGCTTTAGATGTGTGGGCACCAAATGCTTAGATTATAAGCATCATGACATCAGAGATCACAGCTGCACTCACAACCAAAAAACTCAAAGCCTTCAAGCCAGTCCTGACTTGCAGCTGTGTCTCTTTGGTAGTTTATTCAGCTTTCTCCCAAGCAGCAGCTGATACATCTGAACCACCAACCTTGTGGTTAGCAGGCCCCTGTTCAACTGACATCACCACCAGGGGTCCTGGTACCTAGCACAGGCCCTGGCAAATAAGCCTATGGCCAATATTTGTTAAACGAATTTATTAAAAAGTTTATTTTGAAACTGTGGCTTCATTCAGGAAATATGAGTTTAGGTATGCTAAATCACATATAGAATCACATACAGATCCTGCCCCTCCCCCGGAAAGAATTTGTTCCAAAGGACAACATTGACTCTGCAGCTCCGGGAGATGGACATATCTGATCAGAGCACACGGGAGCAGATGAAGGGGCAGGAGGAGAGAGTGGAACACAGCCTGGCCCACCAGGCCGTGAGGATGATGTTCCTGAGTAGAGCAGCCAGTCCACAGAGAGAACAACATGGCTGGCCCCAATATGAGACATGATGCCCCTCAGTGACTAAGGGCAATACAGGGGACAGCACCGGAGACACAGTGTGGGAATTGCACCTGACCTGATCCCACCACACCGAGGCAAAGCACTGGGGGAGTGCAGCGGAACAGCAAAGGAATGGAGTGGCAAGGTCCCCAGGGAATGCTGAAAGTGGACTTTGGGGCCAGGGCGTGGTGCCCCAACAGACTGGACTGGAAAACGCTCCTAAGGGCCAGCAAACGATCCCTGAAGCTTTTCTTTTGTGAAGTGTTTTGTTTTGTTCTTTGTCAGTGGTTTGTTTTTGTTGTCTGGTTGTATACTGTTGCTTTGTTTTCCCCTGTCTTGTTTTCGCGCATGTTAGTGTCTCCACAGGTCTGTCTGAATAGGACAGGCGGGATGAACTATCTGGAGGAAAAACAACGGGACCGACAGTTCCAGGGGGACTTGGGGTGGGGGGGGTAAGGAAGTGGTGTTAACAAACACAGGGACAAGGGAACAACATGGGATCCAAAATGTAAAGAGGTGGGAGTGGCAGGCCTGGTGGGGAATGATCAAGGGTAAGCTTGCTTAGAGAAGAGGTATACTCTAGCCCAGGTGGTGACGAAGCATGGTAGTAGGGCAGGAGGAAAGTCAAGGGAGATGGAGGAAAGAGCTAGGAGTAAAAGGGCATTTATGGAGGTCTAGACAAAGACATGTACATGCAAATATATATAGGAGGATGGGGAAATAGATCTATGTGTCTATATTTATAGGTTAAGTATTAAGGTGGTGGAAGGACCTTGGGCCTCTACTCAAACACTCCTTCAATGCATGAATACTTTCTTTTATTAAATTGGAACTCTATGATGCTCACTCTCCCGACACAACTGCTGAAGCCAAAGTGGGTGAACAAGTAAATGTGGTGAAGAAAGCTGATGGTGCCTGGCTATCAAAAGAGATAGTGACTGGGGTCTTAAAGGCTTGAAGATAAACAAGCGGCCATCTAGCTCAGAAGCAACGAAGTCCACATGGAAGAACACACCAGCCTGTGTGATCGAGTGGTCCCGAAGGGATCAGTTACCAGGCATCAAAGAACAAAAAATCATATCATTGACTGCACACCTCCATGATAGGATCGCTGAAGACAAATGGGTGCATAAGCAAATGTGGTGAAGAAAGCTGATGGTGCCCGGCTATCAAAAGAGATAGTATCTGGGGTCTTAAAGGCTTGAAGGTGAACAAGCGGCCATCTAGCTCAGAAGCAAATAAGCCCACATGGAAGAAGCACACCGGCCAGTGCGATCACGAGGTTTCAAAGGGACGAGGTATAAGGCATCATGCAAAAAAAAAAAAAAAGATATGTGTGTATATGTATATATATGTGTGTATGTATGTGTATACACACACACACACACACACACACCATATTGAATGAAGGGGGAAGTGCAGAATGGAGACCCAAGGCCCAAGTGTCGGCCAATGGAGATCCCCTCATAGAGGGGTTTAGGAGAGGAGATGGGTCAATCAGGGTGCGAGGTAGTACCGATGAAGAACACAGCTTTCCCCCAGATCCTAGATGCTTCCTCCCCCCAACTACCATGATCCGAATTCTACCTTGCAGGGCTGGATAGGGCAGAGGTTGTACACTAGTACATATGAGGGCTGGAGGCACAGGGAATCCAGGGTGGATGATACCTTCAGGACCAAGGGTGTGAGGGGCGATGCTGGGTGAGTGGAGGGTGAGTGGGTTGGAAAGGAGGAACTGATTACAAGGATCCACATGTGACCTCCTCCCTGGGAGAGGGACAGCAGAGAAGCGGGGGAAGGGAGACTCCGGATAGGGCAATATATGACAAAATAACGATGTATAAATTACTAAGGGCACATGAGGGAAGGGGGAGTGGAGAGGGAGGTGGGAGGAAAAAAAAAGAGGACCTGATGCAAAGGGCTTAAGTGGAGAGCAAATGCTTTGAAAATGATTGGGGCAGGGAATGTATGGATGTGCTTTATACAATTGATGCATGTATATGTATGGGTTGTGATAAGAATTGTATGAGCCCCTAATAAAATGTAAAAAAAAATTAAATTAAAACAAAAAGAATCACATACAGAAAAAGATTTATTATGGATACCTCTAGATGCCCCCATCTGTTTATTGTTTTGGGGTGCCTTTGAGTTGATTTCAACTCAGCGATTCCAGGTGACAGACTAGAAGAACTGTCCCATAATATTTTCCAGGCTATAATATTCTAGCTCAGTGGTTCTCAACTTTCCTAGTGCCGCAACCCTTTCATACAGTTTCTCATGTTGTGGTGACCCCCCAGCCATAAAATTATTTCATTGCTACTTCCTAACTACAATTTTGCTACTGTTATGAATCGGGGAACCCTGTGAAAGGGTCGCTCGACCCACAGGTTGAGAACCACTGTTCTAGAGTGGACTGCCAGAATTTTATCTCAGTGAGCCTCTGGGTCAGTTTCAACAAACAACCTTTCAGCCAGCAGTCAAGTGCCTAAAAATGTCTCATTGGTGTAAACAGTAAAAAATCACCTAATCTGAAAGTATAAAAGAGAAGAATATGGAATTAACCTAAGCCATCACATCTAATCAGCTCATTTAAGGAACACCGCGCCCACACCAATATTTTAAAACACACATATTAATCTTTTCCAATTACAACATGATAAACTGTGTCCAACACGACGGTTTCTGAGACAAATGTTCAGTTCCAGAGAAGTACCTCGGGTTGGCCGATCTCTATTTTTCTCCCGTGCGGCAGCTCTCTCTCTCTCTTCCAATTCTCTTCTGAAGTCACGGTTGCGAACTTCTTCAGGGGCATCCTGAGTGGTTTGTCTACAGTAGAAATAAACCAAAACAAATTGTTACTCAAAATGCACAGTCGTTCACATGAAAGACAATCCACAAAAGCTCACCTTGTCTCCAAGTATAAAATAACCCAATGAGATCACTACTTTAATCTGATGGTTACTCAGTCAACCTTGTGATGTTTTCACTAATTTAAGAAGCCTAAAGTCATACATATATTTTCTCATAATAAGGATGCAAATTAAAGTATCTTTAATTGTAAATTAAAATGAAGGGCTTGTTATTACATATTACTGTTTTTGAAACGGCTTTACTGAAGCCAGGGATAGGTTTAATCCGGTACTGACCAGTGCTATCTGAGGATAGTTACACATACAACACCCCCACCCCCCCACCCCCAACAGTAATTAGCAAAACTTCTGGTAGCAGTGTACAATCACAGAGCAGTTTTCATGTGAAGCACACTCTGTTGTTGCTGTTGGATGCCATAGGGTGAACTCTCCACCAGTAGGGACCCCAGGTGACAGAGTTGAGTGCCCCCCTGGGGTTTCTAGGCTGTAATTATTAAATGAACAAATTAGCAAGCCTGTCCCCACTGGAGCCACAGGATGATGTCTAACCATTAATCTCTCAGTTAACCACCAAACTCAAATTCACTGCCCTTAAGTCAATTCAGACGCACAGTGACACCCTAAGCGCAGGATCAAACTGCCCCTGTGGGTTTCAAGACTGTCGATCTTGACAGAAGTCGAAAGCATTATCTGGCTCCCATGAACTGCTGACCTTGCAGTTAGCAGCCCAACATAACTCAACAGCCACTGGGGTCCTTTTACTTAACCACCAGGATCCCTAAAATAAACTCAATGTCAAAGAAAATAAATAACTTATGATGCAATGCAAATCTGCCTTTACCTCATGTTCATGCCATCTGAGAAGTCTTTCTCGCTTCTGCATAAAGGAAGCTGAAAGCATTATTTACCTGTATTTTATCTTTGTGTGAGAGGGTAGGTCTCTGCTGGAATACTGCTTTGACAGTTGGCTCAAATCGCCTTCTCCTTTTCCTCTTCCACCTCTTGCAGGTTCAAAAGTTGGCCTGGCTGCTGTAGTCATTTTTTATATGCTTTGAACAAAAAACAATACCAAGTTATTTCCAGTTTGATACACTGCCACTGTAGAAAACATGAGTTTTCTCACAAGAATCATCCTTGTGAGACCGTATCTCAAACTCAAGACTGAAAACCTCATTGCTACCAGCAGCAATCATCATCTGATGGGAGCTGCGAGAGTGGCTCAGTGTCCCCAAATCGCCTGTTTCTTCTAACAGGGAAGTTATCAAAGAGATGAACGACACATAAACCTAAGATGTCATCTTTAACCAGTTCAAAATATACTGGGGAGTCTTGGCAGCACAGGGGGCTATGCGTTGCACTGCAAATGGACCCAACTCACTAGTCATTATGTGGGACAACGATGAGGCTGTCTGTTCGTCTCAGAAAACTCAAGAGGGGCAGCTCTATCTACAGGGTCACTATAAACCAGAACCCACTAGACGGCAGGGAGCTTGGTTTCTGGTACACAAGGAATAGCTCCTTGGCCAGCTCCTATGAGGTTAAAAAAAATCAACAAGAGATTTGAATATATTTTTCACTTTTCCCTCTTCTGGCTGCATGGCCTCAGGCAAATCACTCAGCTTAAATGGTGCCATCTGAAGCGCGAGGACCCTCCTCATGGCGCTGCTCTGCGCGTCCACACACTGTACAACGGTCTGCGACTGCGCTTCAAACACGCTGGCGTTTCCCGACACCGGTGGCACCCTCCAGCCAGTGGGCTAGTGACCTCGAACGCGCGCAGGCATTCGCGGTGCGGGAGTTCCGCAGCCTCAGGGCGACCCCGGGGGTTTCCGGGACGCTGTGTGCGGGAGCAGAAGGCCAAGCAAGTGCTCGACACGAAGATCGCGGCCCAAGGCGTTCACCACGACACACAAACACACACACGGGCCTTTTAAAAAAATCACTGACGACGAAATGCACGGCCCCGGCGAAGTTACTGGCAAAGTGTGCACGGGCAGAGTGAGCCAGCCCTGTGGTCGCTGCCATCACCCTAACGGGCTGCAGGTCTTCGGAAGGGGAGGCTCTCCGGGCGGCGCGAGCCAAACACCAAGACACTCCCGGGGGCTTGGTCCCACGACGTGAAGCCGGCCCAGGCCTAGCAGGTGTGGGCAGGAAAATCGCGCTGGCGTCGCAAGGGCCCTTCCATCTGGTTTCGCACACGCTTCGTGTTTTTCAAAAGAACGGGAGCGGGGAGAGGGCGGGGGAGAGGCTCACTGCCCGGGCGGGCGCCGCTCGGCGGACCGGGGCCTGTTTTGTCCGCGGCCTGTGGCGGAAGACTCGCCGCCCCCTCACGGCGCCCCGCTGGGCGTCCGCGGCCCAGAGCCCCTCAGCTTCGCCAGCGGAGCGGCCCCCGCCGGCCTAGCAGGTCGCGACGGCGCCCGACCCCGGAGCCCCAGCCGCCCCGGGCCCCCCTCTGCCCGGCGCCGCCGCCGCGGAGCCCCGGCCCCGACGACCACGGCAACCCGCTGACCTCGGGGCGCTCCCGGGGCCGAGGTCCGACGCGGCAGCCTCCGGAGATCACGCCGACACCATCACGCCCCGGGCCTCCCAGCTAGCTGCGCGCCCGACGCCCAGGACCCGGAAGCAAAATCGCGGCCGAGCCCAAAGGGCCGAGGCCGTGGAGGAAGTGGGCGTGGCGAGCGCAGGGGGCGGGCCCGAAGCGGCCCAGGGGGCGGGCGTTTGAAATCGGCGCCTCGCCGTCGGCAGACCCTGCACCTCGTTCCCTACCTTCGAGAGCCAATTACTTCATGTCTCTTCCGTCTCTTCCATCCCCGACCCCCCTCCCAGGCGCCTTCATTCCGGCTCTGCGTGGACGGCCAGCGCCGGGCAGCCGACCGCGGGCACACTCCCGGCTAGCGGGAGGCAGCGTGGGGCACGCTCACCCCCAACGGTCTCCTTCCAACGGCCGCTTCCTTTCGCCTCCGCTGGACCCTCCGAGCTAGCTGGGCTCCGGAAAAGCTAGTGTGCGTTTAATTGGACATGAAGAAGGAACAAGTATGTACGAGGGCAACCACGATCTTGATGAAGGTACCATGCCTGCAAAGCGAAGGCTGTGTTCGCATGGCCTGTTACAGTGTTTAACTGGGCAGCGAGTGGTCAGTTCCCGCGGGAGGAAAGACGGTGGGCATGGTAGCGGTGGATTCAGGGGTTCACCTGGCGTGGGCCGTTTAGAACGGCGGTCCCAACGGCCACAAGCTCGAGATGCAATCAGGAATAAAATGGCTCCGCCAGCGTTAGGTGGAGTTTTAATGACAGCTATCAAAAGCAAGGGGGGAAAAAATCACCCATCACCCCTCTCCTCCCTACCCCTCTCCCCCCAAGAAAAAGCACACTGAGGGCAGGGACCTTGTTTGTTTTCATCATCTCGGTAACTCTTCACACATGAGTGGGCCCTAGAAGAGATGTTCAATAAATACTTGTGGAACAAATGAAAATCGAACCGCCCCAATTCAATTTCTAATGTGAAGACCTCACAGAATTGAACATTCAAGGGCTATTTTCTGTCAAATTCTTGCTCTAAAATTAATATGGTGGAAGGTATAACTTGGAGAATAATCATTCCCTTCCCCTGTGAAGTTCAGGGGCGAAAAATACTGATTTTCCTTACTGTTGGTACTCCCCCCGACTTTGATCCCTCTCAGTAGCCGCATGACTGCCGTACTAATGGAATAGCCCGGATGATGTGGTGGTTGAAGTGCCCGGCTCATGGAAAGGCTGTTGGAACCAACTGCAGAAGAAAGACTTTGCATTCTGCTTCCTTACACATGAACAGCCTTGGGAACCCTGGGGGGCAGTCCACTCTGTCCAGTAGGGTAGGTCTTGGCTGAACGGACTGTTTGGCAATCTGTTACAGGAGTAGAAAGCCCCATCCTTTGGAGCAGCTGCTGGTTTCCAACTGCTGACCTTGGAGTTGGCAGCCCAACATGGAACCACTAGGTGACAGGGACTTTTTTAAAAAACCATACTTAGCTACTCCCGTCATAATCCCACAGTTTATGTTTAAATGACCTTTCCTGCACTCTTCACACCCAGTTAATTTATCTGCAAGCCCGGCCAATTCTCCTTTTCAAAATACGCCCTGAACTGGTCCATCACTTTTCACTCCACGGTCATTAACCAACAACCCAAACCACCACCCTCATCCATCTGCCTCCATGGTATTTGTCCCATAGTGCCTGCTACTTCCGCTTTTGTCCTGCGGTCAATTCTACATCTAGCAGCAAGGGATCTTAGCAGGCTATGAACCAGATTGTAGTACTTTACTGCATGGACTCCACTGCACTTACAATAAACATGGAATTTCCTAATATGATAACGCACTGGGATGTTATCCACAGAGACAGCAGTTTGAAACTACCCAGCAGCTCTATGGGAAAAACAATTGGCTTTTTACAAAAAGCCCATTAAGGTTCAGAGCCTTGGAAACTCACAGGGGCAGTTCTACTCTGCCCTAGAGGGCCACTGGGAGTCAGAATCAGTCTGCCCCATAGCAGGGGATTTGAGAAGGGCCCATTGGACCTAGCTCCTCACTTCCTCCTTGCCTTCTCTCTGAGGCTGTTACTCTTGTGCACAGCCAAGTGGGCATTTCTGTTTCACACTTTCTTCCTGTGGCGCTGAGTCTTCGCACTCCCCTTTCTCTGATGCTAGTGCCCCAAGACAAGTGCATCCCCACCCTCACGCGTTCGCTCTGAGGACACCTTAGTGAAGGTTTCCCTAAGATCCACCCGTTTCACCCTCATCTCTCTAACGCATCAACCTTTTTTTATTTTTTTCACAGTGCTGAACACTACCAGAACTTACTTTATCCATTGCTTATTGTCTTGGTTCTTGTCTGAGAAGACTCAACAAAACATCTATATGAGAGAAGGGGACCGCCAGCCTGAATGGTTGTAAATTTTGGCTCTGCCAGTTTAGCTCACAGCATTGGGCAAGTCCCCCCGCCCCCTTTCTGCACCTTCAGTGTCCTTATGCTTAAGATAGGGATAATTCTGCTCCCTGCCTGGTAATGGTACTATAAGGATTAAGTCTGTTATACTTAGGAAGTGCTTAGGACAGTCTCAGCAAACAGTACTTGCTAAATAAATGTCGGGAAACACAATGGTTAATATTCTTTTTATTATTGTCTATCTTCCTATATTAGAACCTAAGGTCCAGGAAAGCAGGCACCTTGTCTCTCTTGCTCACTGGTGTATCCTCTGCGTATAGAACAGTGCCTGGCACATAATAGGTGCTGAGTAAGTATTTGTTGACTGATTGAATGAATGCTGTATGATGGGGACACAATGTAGAAAATGCTCGGGGTTATTACTTGCCAACTGCCCCTTATCAGCCTTGAGCGACTCACCCTGATCCCAGCCCACCATCTACTCTTCTAACCATCAGCCATGATCAATCAAGCACCCTTATAATTCAATACCAACATGCAATATAACCAGTCCGCATGGTTAAAAAGCATTGATGTAAATTAGGGGTCTTCAAACTTTTTAAATGGGGCCAGTGCACTGTCCCTCAGACCCGTTGGAGGGCCGGACTATAGGTTAAAAAAAACTGAATAAATTCCTATGCACACTTCACATATCTTATTTTGAAGTAAAAAACCAAGGCCAAAAACACCCAGCTGACCAGATAAATGTCCTCGGTGGGCCACATGTGGCCTGCAGGCTGTAGTTTGAGGACGCCTGATATAAATGCTTTGAAAGTATTCATAAGAAAAAAACCTGAAAAGCCCCCACCTCTTAAATAGTTGAAAGTATTAATACAAAAAAGAAACTATAAAGCTTGACTTAAAAATATTATGAAAAGGAAACTAAATGTATATTTACTAAAAAATAAGTTACTCTATTAGCTGAAGCTGGCTGATAAAAAATAATATAACTGATGACCCCCAAATTCTAAATGGTCCCTTAATTCTATCTGCCAAAACCCTTATCCTACCCTTTAAGAAAATTCTCCTACTCCCCAATTCTCCACATTTCCCTCTGGTCTCAAACTTCCTACTTGTTTCCTCTGGTCCTTTTTCCCTCACCCCTTGTTTTCCAAGAGTCGCTGATCATACTTTACTGGGGAAATAGAAGCTATCAAACTAGGACTCCTCAATGCTCCCCCCCCCCCCCGGCAGATTTACACAGCGACCTGCAGCCCTGCCCACGCTCTGAGGTTTCTGTGTGTGACCAGACATGAGGCAACCCAGATCCTCTTACATGACGAGTCCCCATACTTCCAGTCTTCTAGTGACTGGCATCTCTGTGTCTTCTCTCTCTCCTTCAATTGGGCCAATCCATCCCTTTTTCAGAACACCTTCCAAATGGTGACGTATATCTCGCCCTAATGTTCCCTTGTAACAGTGTTATTATTTTAATTCATTGTGTCAAGGATGTTTTATAGAATAAATATATTTGCAAAACTGACTTTTAGATCAGGAAACAGCAGGGATTGCAGCCTCAAACATGACACAGAAACATGGGTGAAGGGAGACAGTGATAGATGTAAGATAAGAAAACAATAGTAATTGATAATTTATCAGGGGGGGAGTGGGGGAGGGAGGGGAAAAATAAGCGCTGATACCAAGGCCTCAAATAGAAAGTAAATATCTAGAAAATGATGCCAACATATGTACAAAGATGCTTGATACAATTGATGTATGGAATGTTATAAGAACAGTAAGAACCCCCAATACAATGATTTTTAAAAATGACTATGAAAATAAAATAATTTGGAGAAAAGGTAAAAATAAAATAAAGATGACAGAGGAAAACAAAGTCAAGATGAATTAAAAAACCCAAAAGGAAATCATAAAAACCTAAGAAGAAAACTTAAGAGACTATTATTGATACAACGTAGGGTTTGAAGAAGCTTTTGCTGAAGGCAGAACCCCTGTAGGTCCCCGATTGCTCGCCACAACTGCACAGAGAGGCTCCAATGGGGGCTTGGGTGTAGGCACGCTCGTGGAGATGGAAAGGCCCAGGCAGTGCTTGGCTCGGTCTGGAAAATGGAAGCAAAACTACTTAAAAGAGAAAACTGACAAATCCTTCATTTCAGTGGGAAATTGAATAAAACTCTCAGATTGCTAGTTCGAGCAGACATTAGTAATATATTAATATGTTATTGTTATTAATATATACGTATTGTGTCTATATGAAGAAGCTTCAAAAGGTGTGTGGGAAAATTACAGTATCTTTTAATTCCATTTTTTCACGAACCTTTTGAAACTCCTTCCTCTCTGTATACTACATATATGTAAAGTTATATACAAAGCAAGGGAATACACTTTTTTCAATAAGCATCGTATGTTTCAATAAACATCAGACATTTACATATATAAGTTCATGACAAGCCCTAAATAAAGTTAGGTACATGTAAAATCTATGGTCTTGACAATTTGGGAGTATTATATAAGTGGAATCATATCATCTGAGGGGCTTCCCACTACATACATAGCAAGTATATTCATTCTGAGAACTTCCCGAGGGAATATTGCGAATGCTGCTGCTTTGAGCATTATTGTGACTGTGCATGTGCTTGTGTGTAGAGTTCCTACAATAGTGCACATATATATAATTTCCCCACATTTGATGTTATACAGTTTTAAATCATACATCATTTGGTGGCTGTGTAGTGGTAGGCCAGTGATGTCACTTTCTTGTGCTGTCAGTCATTTAAATTCCTTTTTTAACTTTTTATCATGACTTAGGTGAAAGTTTACAGAGCAAATGGTGTTCCATGTAATAACTCATAACCCTCCAGTTTGATGACACGGGTAACAGTACTCTTGTCATGTCTTCCTGATGTGCACTGTCTGTCCTTCTTTCCCATTCTTTCCTTCTCTCTGAGCTTTGTCCCTGCGTGAATGCTGCCCTTTTGATCTTGTATGGTGGATTATTCTAAGGGATACATATCTCCCTGGTCTTACTGTTCACCGTATAGGGCTGACACTTGAACCATGAAGGTGAGTTCATTTCTAGGCCTAAAGAATGTCTAAAGGCTGTAATCTCTGGAATCCCACCTGACGAGGAAACCTGAGCTTTTTTAAGGTTTTGCATTTTGTTGCACATTTTCTCCCTCTGTGTCCTGAACCTTCTCATGCACTTCCTTTCTTGGTAGTTTGTAGTGGGAGCCAGGCAACATCTAGAAAGTCTGGTCTTCACATCCATTAACAGGTTATATTTTTTCTACGTATTCAGGTCCTCTTTAATGCTTCTAACTAGATTTATATTACTGTCTTCATAGACATATTCACATTTTGTTAACTCTTTACCCTTACCAAACCAGTTTCTGCAGCCCCAACTCCAAGTCATGATGACTCCACGTGTGTCAGACTGGAGAGCTGTGTTCCAAGCGTTATCAATGGCTGTTTTTCCCAAGTGGATCTCCAGGCCATTCTTCCAAGGCACCTTCCAATGCCTTCCAAGGCATTCTTCCAAGAGGATAGGTAGACTCTCCAACCTTTTGGTTAGCAGCTAAGTACAACACAACCATTGTGCCACCTATCATATATTTCCTATCATATTCTAAATGGAATCCTTGAATGAGGTGTCCCCGTCCCATAAAGATGTATAGTCTTGGGAACCCACAAGGGCAGTTCTACGGTGTCCTATAGGGTCTCTATGAGTTTGGAATCTACGTGGCAAAGAATTTGGAGTCTTTTGGAATTGTATGCTGCTGATATTCAGAAGCATAATTTTGTACCTTGATATTTTAAATTCATACATTTTGCTCGACCTTTTTGCTAATCCAGGTAGTGTAGTCATACACCTGTTGGCTTGTGTGCGCATACAGACATTATCGCCTACTTCAAATGGCAGCTTCGTTGCTCCCTTCTCTCTCTCCACTCTCCCCCTTTGTCCTTGTCTTCCTAATGGCGGCTGGAATCCTCAAAATAATATTGAACAAATGACTAGAAGAATTTTCCTAGTCTGAAGGGGAAAGTGTAACTATTCAGTGTTTAGTATGGTGTTTCCTGAAGATTTTAGATAGAGGAACTTTGATTAAAATTTCTCCATTATCTTTAGATTGCTGAATGGATGCTGAATTTTTCACACACATTCTGCCCCTACAAAGATTACATTTTGCTTCCTTTGTAATCTATTCATGACATTGTTTTCAGGTCTCATTTAACCTTTCAGTCTTAGAATAAACCCAGCTTGATTATAATGATCAAGTTTGCTCATATTTTATTTAGGATTTTTGTTTCTATATTGGTGAGATTGACCTAAACCTTTCTCATAGTACAGTATGAGAGATTTGTATCATTAAATAAGATAGGATGTAGTCTTGCTTTTTCTGTACTCTGGAAAAATATATCTACTACTGGAATGACTTTTTCCTTCTACATTGAGTAAAATTCGCTGGTGTAGCCATCTGGGCATGGAGTTTACTTTGTGGAAAGAATTTTATCTAATGCTTTTAGTTTCTTTAATATGTATTCAACCTTCTTTTTCTTCTTGTGTCAAATTTGCCATTTTTTTCTAAAAATGTCTTAAAAGCATTACCATAGTTATTCCTGTATTTTCTTTATTTTTTAAAAATCATTTCATTGGGGGCTCCTACAACTCTTCTCTCAACCCATACATCCATCCGTTGTGTCAAGCACATTTGTACATTTGTTGCTACCGTCGTTCTCAAGACATTTGCTTTCTGTTTGAGCCCTTGGGATCAGCTCCTAAGTTTTTTCTGCTCCTTCCCCCACCCTCCCTCCCTCACAAACCCTTGATCATTTGTGGATTCTTTTTGTCATGTCTTACACTGTCTGATGTCTCCCTTTGCCCACTTTCCTGTTGCCCGTCCCCCAGGGAGGGGTTCTGTGTAGGTCACTGTGATCGGTTCTTCCCTTCTCCCCACCTTCCCCTTAGCCTCCTGGTATTGCTACTCGCATTGGTCTTGTAGGCTTTATCTGATAACTTTATTTTCTGTGTTCTGTGCACATGCCATTCATAATCATAGTCTCTTTATGATTCTTGATACTGGTGTTTGTACCTTCCATTTTTGCTCTTCATTTCTACTAGAAGTTTGACAATTTTATTAGTCTTTTCCAATAAACAGTTGTTTCAGCTTCATCCTCCAATATCGGCTTCCTTTCTTTTTTTTTTTTTTAATCATTTTATCAGGGGCTCATACAACTCTTATCACAATCCATACATACACCAATTGTGTAAAGCACATTTGTACATTCATTGCCCTCATCATTCTCAAACATTTGCTCTCCACTTAATCCCCTGGCATCAGCTCCTCATCTGGTTCCTCTTTCATCAATTTCTAACTTCTTGATATTATTCCTTTTACTTTCTTTGCTTTTATTCTAACTTCCTCAGCTGAATGTGTGGCTCATTTAGTTTTCTAGCTTACTTTCTTTTATGAAGTATCTACTTAATGCTGCAAATTTTGCTTTTATTTACCAGCATCCTGCAAGATTTGAAATGTAAAAAAAAATAAATTAATTAAATAAAAAAACACCTAAAAAAAGATTTGAAATGTGTTTACATTTGTAGTTCAGTGTATTCCCTAATTCCCATTTCTTTCTGAATAAAAGGTTAATTATAAATGTGTTTTTAATTTTATAAAGTAGAAGATGTTTTAGTTACGTTTTTAGTATATTCTAACTTTATTGCTCTGTGGCCAGAGAGCATGTTCTACATGATTTCAACCCATTGACATTAGGTAGAAATTGTTTATGACCATAATTCTATAGTCAGTTTTTATAAAATGGGTGTATTGGTGCTTGAAAACTCTCTTCTGCCATTTAGGAGAACAGAGTTTTACATATGCCTAACAGGTCCTTTTTTCAACTGCATTTACTCAACTATTTTGCATTCTACCTCTCTTGAGTTGCTGGATCTGTCATTAGGGTCCTAGCACTTAGCACTTGGTCCCTGATGGAACACTTATGCCCATGTATCCCTTCCACTCCCCAGAGTGTTTCATATTAGGTGACATTTGAACTTCACGATGAGGCTTAGGCCTGCTAGGATGAACGTCTGCAATGAGCCATGGTTGTCTGCTAGCTCAGTCAACCTTCAACACTTTATTGGAGGTCATAGGTAGTTATATAAAACTTCCTTTCCTGCCCATCTTTAAAATTAACGGATGACAAGACTGGAAAGGGGATGACGTGTGTGTGTGTGTGTGTGTGTGTGTGTGTGTGTGTATTTCTTAGAGATCCTGAGAGGCCTTTAAAAAGTCTGTGGAAAAGTAGAATGAAAAGATAATGGAATCTTTTCACGAACTTTCTGAAACCCTCTCACGTCCATCTAATGAGGCACTCTAGAACCTACGACCAACGTAGAGCAAATAAGAGTAATGAAAAAAATAAATAAGAACAAAAGTGTAAAGTTAGAAAGATACCTTATATTAGATCAATAAGTAATAAGCAAACATAGAATTTAAGGGGGAGTTGAAAAAGATAGTGGGATAATAGAATGAAGAGATGATGGGATTTTTCCATGGGTTTTAAAACTCCCCAAGTTAGTACTTGCATAATGAATGAACTGAAAATATAAAATTTCTAAGAATTTTCCTAAGGAAACAAAAATGAAAGGAGGTTTTTATCAACCAAATAGCCAATAGTTAAAAAGTGAACATTATCAAGCACGTCAGAAACTCTGTTACTTTGGTAGCAGTTGCAGTCGTTGGGGCCACTCCTCTGCAGAGGAACTTGGCCGTATATAGTAAGCTGCCAAATGTTGTTTTCAGGTCATCCAGCAGTAACACTGCCCAGTGTTTTTCCTAGATCCGTTCTCACAAATAAGCAAAGGACGCATGCTTAATACAGCCTGCGTATATAGGAAACACTGGAAGTTGCCTAAAATACCCACCAATAGGTAAGTGGATGAATAAAATATAACAGTACAATGCGCATGACTATCTTGAAACCATTCATGTTGAATGCTAAATCGAGGACCTATAAAATAGAAGTTTATACTAATAGTATAATGAGTGTAAAAATTTTAGAGAAAATAGACATGTAAAATAATTTGGGGGTATTATTAATATAAAAACTAAACTAAACCAATGGCCACTGAGTCCATTTTGACTCAGTGGCAACACCACAGATTTCATAATGGACTGCACTTCCCAAGATTTTCACTGTCTGAGATCTTGTAGAATTAGACTTCCTGGATGCCTTTGGAGGGATTCCACTACCAACTGTTTTGTTTTTCGGTTACAACTTAAGGGGTTAGCTGTTTGAGCCACCCAGCAATCCCCGACTTTCATACACACACACACACCTGCCAAAAATATCCATAAATAAAAAAGTAAACCAAATCCATGCTAGTATTTGTTTATGGGGAGAAAGAAGGAGAATAGAATTTGGGTTTGGATGACAAGGGCTATATACTTGGTTAAGTAGACATTTCTTCCATTTAAAAGTACTAGAAGCAGAACAGAGACCTTTAACAATACCTGTTCTCACTACTTCTAGTCAAAGTTTTACTGGAGGTTTTAGCCAGGACAGTCAGACGAGGAAAGGAAATAAAAAGCAATCAGATTAGTAAGAACGAGAACTGTCTTTATATAAAGAATTCAACATCTCAAAAAGAAGACAACTCAGTTTAAAATTGGAAAAAATTATTTGAATATATAATTCTCTAAGATACATGAATGATTGACATAAAAAGATTTTCAATACCATTAGACATGAGGCATGTACAAATCAAAATGAAAATAAGCTATTCACAGCCATCTGAATCACTATAATAAAAGAGGACAGTAACACCTGTTGGTAAGATGTCAAGAAGTTGGAATATTTATATATATTGTGGGAATATAATAAAGGAATGTAAAATAGCGGAACAAGTTAGCAGATAGAATTGATATATGACCCACAAGTTTCACTCGTAGATATTAATCCAAGATAAATGGAAGCTTGTTCACACAGACTTGTGCACTAAAGTTCATAGCAGCAGCATTTACTGTTGGCAATAACTGGAAATAAATGTTCTTCAATTAATGGATGGATGAAATGTCGTCTATCCATACTGTGGAATATTACTTGAGTATAAAAAGAAAGGACGTTCTTATATGTCCTACAACGTAGATAAACCTGAAGTAAAAGAAGCCAGACATAAAATGACCATCTATATTATGATTCCATTCATATGAAATGTCTAGCATAGGCAAATCCATAGAGACAGACAGGAGATGAGGGCTTGTGTGAAGCTGGGTGGAAATGGGGAAGCACTACTGTTGGACAAAAAGCTTTGTGGAAGGCATTGGGCATGTTCTAAAGTTAGATTGTATAATGGTTGCACAACTATCCTAAAAACCATTGAAATGTACAGTTAAAATGGGTGGGTTTTGTGTTGTATAAATTTCAATAAAGCTATTTTTTAAGTATGCAAAGTAATTATGACAAAATGCTAAGCTTCTAAATTTGGGGTGGTTGGGATTCAGGGCTGTGTTACACATTCTCCTTATTTTCTCTGCTTTTATTACTTCTCAAAAATGCCATCATTCTACAATTTCAAATGAGGGTCAATGTACAATGAAGGAGCTGTCGATGAAAACCCTCAAGTCATTCAGAGCATACACAGCTCTTTAGTGCTTGAGTCTTAATGTAAAGCAAGAACAACTGGACAGATAAAGAACAGCATTCATCATGAAAGAGACCAAAACATCCCAAATAGGTGAACCCAAAGGAAATACAAAAAGCAAAAGAAAACTTTTCAAATTCTCATGCTTAATTCTTTCAGAGAAGAAAAGATCTATAGCCATAAAAACACCAGAAGTCAAAAAACAAAAACACACTAGAAGTGTAATCATGAGAGAAGATATGGAAAATAGAGTAGATGAAATGAAAGATGGAACATTTGGAGAATAAGAAACTCATAGCAACGAGAAGCAAGAGAACATTTGGCGAGGACCAATCAGATCTTACGGAAATCTCAGAAAATGAGCAAAGGAATACCCTAAAAGCACGCAGAGAGAGAGAGAGACCCAGGTCATAGAAAAGGGATCACGAGCCAGACTGGTGGGATTTCAAGAAGCTAGAATTAAATGGAGCAATATCCTGAAAGGAAAAAAAAGTATAAAGTCATTATAAAGACATTTTTACACTATGATAGATGATGATTATATATTTTTGGTTACTTTATAAAAATTCCCCTTTTGTATTTGGGGGAATTCCCCACATTATAATTCTGCCTCATCAAGGTTGAAACCAGAACGTAATTGTCCAGCCTCTCTTGCAGTGAAGAATCTAGGCTCTTCAAATTAGACCTCAGTGTAAGGAAAGAGATACTGCACAAGATCTGTTCCTGGAGGAGAATGGTCTGAAAGTCAACTTTCAGAGACATCCGTAGAATGGTTGCTACTTGGTAATGACCGTGGCTTAGGACCAGAGGAGATGTAGGACTATCTTGACAAAGGTTATTGGATGATGTGGGTATTCTTCCTGGTTGGACTGCCTTCAGACCCTGTGTGCTGGTCCTGGAGATTAAGAGCTACTGGTATTCTGTAATAAAGTCCCTTACTGCACATGTGTCCATACTTTCCTTCTATGCTTTCCAAGGAGACTTCTAGAGCATGTGCCCCATCAAAACAGGAGTAAACATGACAGGAACAGTAAAGAGTGTAACTATGTATTTTTTCCTATACATTACTTTTTCTGCATGTTCCTAAATAAGCCTGCTAAAAGAGAAAAAGTACAATGATGTGGACTTGAAGTCTTTATTGAACTACAGGTTCACTTCAAACATGAAAAAGAAGCAGCCTACACACACATCGTCATCTGCAGGCACAAAGGGTACAGACACCCCCTCCCCTTTTTGTGGACTAGAGACATGCAGCTCTCTTGAAGAGAGAAGGAAGCAAGATTAACAGAAGGGATCCTTTTACTTCCCAAGAGAAGTAAAAGCTAACTGTCAAGTAAAAAACATTCTTGAGATCTCTCGTGTCAATAGTGTGTAATGGGCACCAAATGAGCTGCCCAGGCAAATGAGGACTCTGGAGTAAGGAAGACAGACAAAGGTTCAGGTCTATGGAAGAAAGATTCCTGAAGTCGAGAGCTCTGTATGTAGCCCGGAAGACACGGGTTTTGACTTCAAAAAGACGAGAGAAGGGAGTTGAGAGAAATAACTAGCAGAATTTAACCAGAGGTTGCGTAAGGAACTATTCATATATACATCTGAGAAAAAGATGGCTGCTTAGCTGCAAACATTTACTTTTCTCACTCCCAAACCACTCCTAAAATAACAGGAATTTTCTTTTAAGAAATAAACTTACAAAGAGCCAGGATAAGAGCAAATTTTTGGAACCTGGAAAGTAGATGGACCGATAGAAATTTATTTATGAAACCCTAGAAAATGGGATCCTAAAACGGCAGCAGGCAAGTCTAAGAAGCAACCCAGTGATTTCTGTTCCCAGGTCTGACTCAGCACAACAGAGCTTCGGTGCCATGCGAGGTCTGTTACTAGAGCCCTTGGTGGCCCTGCGTCAGTCCACTCCTTGGAAGTTGTCTTTGTTAACCTACTTTACCAAACACGATGTCCTTTTCCAGACCCTTGTCCCTGCCTGAAACGTCCAAAGTACTTGAGACAAAGTCTTGCCATCCTCCCTGCTACAGAACATTCCGACTCTGCTTCTTCCAAGACAGATGTGTTCTTCTGGCAGTGCGCTGTATTTTCAGTATTTGCGAACATCATAATTCAAATGCATCAATTCTTTATTCACTGTCCAATTTTCACATGCTGATGAGGCAGTTGAAAATACCATGGCTTGGGCCAGGCACGCCTAAGACCTCAAAGTGATACCCTGGCCCTTCAACACTTGAAAAGTTCTTGTGCAGCAGTTTGGCCCAATTATCTCGACAGAAAGCAATGGCTCAGGATTTCATCACACTAGATACTTCAATATAAGTGGCAGTGGAAGGAGGATTTGATGAAAGGCTAAGAAGCAGAGCCTCAGATTTTCTCCCCTAAGCAGCTAGGTACGCTGCCCTCTCAAACCCTGGCAACAGAAATGGCACTTCATTTTATAGATGGGAATTTTCAGGAAGACGTGAGTGTGGTGGTCATAAGAAAAGCTCGTCAATGAAGTGAACTTCGCAAGCTAGATACTGAACCTTTCAGACCTCTTTTCCCATGTGACTTCCAGAAGGTGGGCAGCCAGGCTCTAACCTGGCAAAAGAGCAGAGGATTCTTCACTTAGACGTGTCCAGCCTTGGAGATACCAGGGTCTGGAATTCACCCAGGAAGTCGCCCAAACCTGATCACTGTGAGGAAGCACACAATCTCTGAGCCAGTCATTCGCTTAGAGCATCTAATTCATTTTCTTATACACGTTTACTATGATGGGTGACCAGGCACTGGAGGTAAACCTTAAAAATAAGAATACTAACATCAAAACGCAGTTTTGAAGAAACATGTAGGGAGAGATCATGTAACTTCGAAAATCTTTGGACATCTTAGTATTTTCAGAGAGAAACCAGTGAGAGGGGGCAATAAAATGTTTATAAAGACAGCTACACACAATAAGGGAATAATAACAAACCATTGGAAATTAAAAGTCTAATTGAAGAAGTAAGTGAAAAGGGGGCTAGAATGTTTGGAAGAGAGGACATTCTTTAGAGAGCGTAGGGCATAGTGATGAGGGATGGGAAAAGACAGAATCGTTAGCGCTGTAGTCCCGGAGGTACAATACCCAGATCATAGTTCATAGACAACGGGGAAGAAACACAGGAAGGAATCTTAAGTGGCCTCCCAAAATTCCAAAAATTAATGGATCTAAATTTTGAGGTAATATAATTTAAGGACACCTGTAGTACCATGAGAAGCGTGTATAAGCTGTGAGAGAAAGAGAACAACAAAGAGGCCATTTATAACAGACCAGAATCAGACTTCCACCCTCACTTCACACCAGTACCCGAAAATATAGTTTAAAACGTAATAGTACCATCAGAATTAAAGGTACTATTAATATGTAAAAAGAGGAAAAAAATGACATCTCCCCCTGGATAGGAAGTAACTAAGCACAAAAGATATGAAAAGTAACATGAAACAATTCAATAATAAAACATTTAACTATATGCTAAAACGTTTTTCAAGTAACTAAATTTATAAACTGGGGAAAATATTGCATCTCTAACAAGTTTTTATATAAAATAATCATGTAAGACTGAGAAATGTACATATGAGTAAATGAGAAAAAAACACTAGTAAAGTAGGCAAAGGCAGATGATAAAATTCAGTGGTCGATATTCATGAACCTGAGAGGTAATCCAAGAACGTGGGCTACATTTTTTCAATTCCTGTCTACTCCGTGGAGTCAGTAGTGAGTGGTTCTCAGTTATCCAAAGCAGCTACAACAGAAATACCCCAAACAGGTGGCTACAACCCACAGATTAGTTTTCCCCCAATTGCCACTCCAAACGAAACTCACAGCTATCAAGTCAGTTATGAGATGCTGAAAAGCCAACTTCAGCACACTGGCTCTAGAGACAGGCTTTCTCTCTATTGGCTCCTGCTAGTGGGCGTGGAGCTTTGAATCAGAATAAAAAGGTCTAGTACTCAATTGCCATGGTTACTAGGAGCCTGCCCCAAAGGATCAAATCTGTTAAGTGAACAACTGTGCCCTATTCAAATATGGTGGCCAACACCCTACTCTCAACCCACCCTGTTTGAATGTATGCCTCTCCACAATCCTACCAATAATCCACTCTGCCTCATCAGACTCTGAAAACATTTTGGATGAAGAACGTTGGCAAGACCTTTGGTGAGCAACTTCATTGGCAGGACTCTGGAGAGCAGCGCACACTCAAAGCTGCAAATTCTAGCACCGTCTGTGAGGTGGACCGAGCTGTATGTTTCCTTCTTGGGTCAAAATGCCGAGGGCCTGGCAATTACTGGACTGTCTTGAACCAGTTAAAAGGCCTGGAGGGAAGATGCTGGTCTCCTTTCAACCTCTGGACCCTGTCTTCTTTAAAACTCTCCTTATGTATTGAAATCAATCTTTCCCTGAAGCTAGGACATTCTCAGTGCAGGGACTTCAGGTACAAAGGAAGCACTCCAATTAGTCCTTTCTTTCTCCCTGGTAATAAGGTCCTGCTATCTCTGCTCACTCGTTTAATGTCTTAAAAAAACTGAACCAGGATATAATTGAATCCTGTAGATTATATTTTACATCATTAGCATACATGCCTCTCATCCTGCCTCCCACCACTTGTCTGTTTGTCTTGCCATGGTGGCTTATGTGTCGCTGTGATGCTGGAAGTTATGCTGCTGGCACTGCAATGCCAGCAGGGTCACTCAAAGTGAAGAAGCTTCAGTAAAGCTGCCAAACCAAGAACAAACAAACAAGAAGGCACCGGCTGTCCTCTTTTGGAGAAAGCAGCCACTGAAAACCTCACGCAGAGCTTCGAAACATTGTCAGATATTAAAGACCCTAAGTCTATCCCACCTTAATTACGTGTTTTGTAATTCCCATTTTTTGAAATGTTTTTTTAATCTTTGTTTACTTGTATTCATTGAAATGTATTTCTGACTTTATTTTTAGGGCAGTTTTAAGTATCTATACTATTTTTTTATAATACACAGAGTCCTCAGACCAAGGAGTTTTTCTTTTTTACATTTCTTTCTTCTTCATCTTTTTTTGCCTTTACTTTGTTATTTTTTAAATAATTTTATTATTAGGGGCTCATATAACTCATCACAATCCATACATACATCACTTGTGTAAAGCACATTTGTGCATTCATTGCCCTCATCATTCTGAAAACATTTGCTCTACACCTAAGCCCCTGGCATCAGCCCCTAATTTTTTCCCCTTCCTGCCTGCTCCCTGCTTCCTCATGAACCCTTGATAATTTATAAATTATTATTTTATCATATCTTGCCTTGTCTGACATCCCCCTTCACCCACTTTTCTGTTGTTCATCCCCCTGGGAAGAGGTTATATGTAGATCCCTGTAATTGGTCCCCCTTTCCAACCCACCTTCCCTCCACCCTCCTAGTATCACCACTCTCACCACTGGTCCTGAAGGGATCATCGGCCCTGGATTCCCTGTGTTTCCAGTTTCTATCTGTACCAGTGTACATCCTCTGGTCTAGCCAGACTTTTAAGGTTTGTAAGGTAGAATTGGGATCATGATAGTTGGGGGGGGTGGGGAAGGAAGCATTTAGGAACTAGAGGAAAGTTATATGTGTCATTATTGCTATATCACACCCTGACTGCCTTGTCTCCTCCCTGAGACCATTCTGTAAAGGGATGTCCAGTGGCCTACAAATGGACTTTGGGTCTCCACTCTGCACCCCACCCCCATTCACAATGATATGATTTTTTGTTCTGATGATGCCTGATACCTGATCCCTTTGACACCTCGTGAACGCACAGGCTGGTGTGCTTCTTCTATGTGGGCCTTGTTGCTTCTGAGCTAGATAGCCGCTTGTTTACCTTCAAGCCTTTAAGACACCAGATGCTATATCTTTTGATAGCTGGGCACCATCAGTTTTCTTTGCCACATTTGCCTATGCACCCATTTTTCTTCAGCGATCGTATCAGGGAGGTGAGCACACAATGTTAGGATTTTTTTTTTCTTTGATGCCTGATAACTGATCCCTTTGGCACCTTGTGATCACACAAGCTGGTGTGCTTCTTCCATGTGGGCTTTGTTGCTTCTTAGCTAGATGGCTGCTTGTTTACATTCAAGCTTTTAAGACCTCAGACACTATATCTTTTGATAGCCAGGCACCATCAGCTTTCTTCACCACATTTGCTTATTCACCCACTTTGTCTTCAGCGGTTGTGTTGGGAAGGTGAGCATCATAGAATGCCAATTTAATAGAAGAAAGCATTCTTGCATTGAGGGAGTACTTGAGTGGAGGGCCAATGTCCTTCTGCTACCTTCATACTAAGCCTTTAAATATATGCACATAGATCTATTTCCCCATCCTCATATAAAAATACATTTACATATGTACATGCCTTTATTTAGACCTCTATAAATGCCCTTTGCCTCCTTGCTCTTTCCTCTATTTCCTTTGACTTTCCTCTTGTCTCACTATCATGCTCAGTCTTCATTTGGGTTTCAATAATTTTTCTTGGTTATATTGCCCTTGATGAATCCTTACCAGACCTCTGACACCCTCCTTGCCACTAATTTTAGATCACTTTTTTCCCCTTGTCCTTGGGTTGGTCAACACCACCTCCTTTCCCCAACCTCCCTCTCTCTCCTGTGCCCTGGAACCATTGGTCAGTCTTTTTCTCCTCCAGACTGTTCATCCAGCCTTTCTTACCTAGCTAGACCTGCAGAGATAATAATATGCACACACACACACAAAAATAAGGCATAACAAGACAAAGCGACAAAGGAGAACACACAGCAACATAGAACATCAATGACCAAAACATAAATAATAAATAAAAATTAAAAAGAAAAACTTAGTTCAAAGTCTGTTTGTTGACCTCTAGGAGCGTCCTCCAATGGAATCTGGTGGGGTGCCACACCCTGTGACTAAAGTCTATCCTTTGCACTCCCTCGGGGAATCCCTGCTCTGCACCCTTCACGGATCTGCCACGTGTCCTCAGTATTTTGCCTCTGTGTGGTGGGGAGTAAACATTTTTGTTTTCACTAATTACCTTTTTAATTTTCAGGAATTCTTTCCTTTTTCGCTATTCTTTTTTTTTTTTGTATCCATTGTGTTTCAAGGATGCGGACTAGCTCTTATTATTTCTCAGAGGATATTAAGTATAACGGATTCTTGTGGCACCATGGGTGGGAGTTAAAAGCTGTGTCGATGATCTGAACCCCCCAACCACTCAGTGGGAGAAAGCTGTGGCACTCTGCTTCTGTAAAGTGTTACAGCCTCAACAACTTAGTGGAGCAGGTCTACACTGTCCTGTGGGATCACTTCATCTGTGTTCATGGAGACCTTTGTCTCTGTCTGATTTGGTCTCTGACTTCCAAACTCTGCTATCTTAGCTGTCTTCTCATACTAAACAGTGCACTACATAGCTAACTGGAAGCTTTGTGGGCACTAAAGGGGGACCTTGACACTGGTCAGATTATCTTTAGGAGACTCTCCAAATGCCAGTTTCTATGAATTCCCCCTTTCCCATCCCGGTATCCTCAATTTTTCCAGAAAAGGAGCTTCCACGCTCCTGCTGGAGGGGAATAAGCTTGGCTGACTAAGTGTTCTGGGGCTGAGTTGGGCGAGGTAGAGATGGAGTCTTTTCAGGGTGCATAGCACCTCATTCTCACCTCTGAGAGCCTGAAGCCTCTAAGTTCAGAGTCATCTAGTTCAATTTTCATTGCGTCAACTTCCTGAGTGCTTTGAAGATAGAGAAGGAAGAGATGTTTGTAGAAGTCCATGGTGAGGATAAAGATTTGAAGGTCTATTGGCCCTCACGTGAGCTTTCAGATATCTGGCCCTTGCGATTCCCAAGAATGGCCGGGGTTCCCAACACTTAGGTAAGGGGACTGGGAGAGGCTGGCTTCTCATCGTTCCCCATTGCAGCCACTGGTGTTCAGCTTTCCTCTACAGTTTCTTACTTCTCTCAGTCTTCTGTCTTCATTTTTTACTGAAACATAACTTCCAGAGAAAGACAGTTTGTTTATTTCTTACTTCCTATTTTTAATACTCTCCAGGAGGGAAGTAGGGAGAAGGGGCTCTTAGTACCCTAAAACAATACATTCTTTTTAAACCTATACCACATTTTTTTAAAATTTCCTTTTTTAAAAAATCACATTCTTTCTCCCACTCATAGGTGATAACATAACCTCATACTTCACAGAGAAAAATGATACCATTAGAATCTAATGATTCGATACAAATCTTCAATAGTTTTAGCAGTGAAGCTCATTAATCATTTGCATCACCCAGGGACTAATTGCTCATTGTGGCTGAGTGTCCCACTTTTCCACACATAATGACTGCCTGTCACATTGTCTACCCCTAAAACTTGCTGCTCTCTAGTTGAGTCCAACGCAGAATGGCCCCAATGGTAGCACTGCCCAGTATGGTTTTCGAGGCTGGAATGTATATGGAAGCAGACCTCTAGCTCTTTCTTCTGCTGAGCCCCTGGGTAGTTTCAGACTGCCAGCCCTGTGGTTAACAGCCAAGCACTTACACTATACACCCCCAGGGACCCTTCTGTTATCATTATAAAAAAAAAAAAATCAAGCCCACTGTCATTGAGTTACTTCTGACTCACAATAAGCCTGCCTGGGTTTCTGGAATTGTCCATCTTTATGGGAGCAGGTGGGACATCTCCCACAGAGTGGCTGTTAAGCTTGAGTGCAGATCGACTCAGTGGTTACTTGCCCACAGTTTGACCAGGGTCCTTTTAAAGTTTGCTAAATCAAAACTCATTTATCTTCCCTGCTAAGTAACCTTGCCTTGTTTTCTTTATCAGATTATCAGGAGCTGCTGCTCCTGCTAACTGCCACAAGATATTGGAGGGATCTTGTGTATATTTAGGTATCAGAGAAATCCTTCTATTTCAATGTGTGGGTGGGGGTAGTTCCCTGGCCTGATTAGGGAGGAACTCTTGTGTCCTTCCCGCAAAGCAGTTTTTATAAGCAGCATGGTCTTGGTTTTGTTTTGCATTTGAGTGTAATTCGTTTTCCATAATGGCTTGTAAGTAGGGCTAGATTGGGAGCTGCTCCTGTAAATATTTACCGCCTCGGGAACTCCCTGGAGCAGCTCTACTCTGTCTGACGCTATGAGCTGGGGGCATTTTGGGTTTAGGGTTAAATTCCCACTCCCTTCCTTGGTGAAGGACTGAAGGTTACTCTGGGAAGGTGAAACTAGAGGGGCTCTGGATCCCAGAGCTGGAGCTGAGGTGTAGGTTACCACACTGGTTATTAACTCACTGCCATCGAGTCGACACTGGCTCACAGTGCCCCTGGATGACAGGGTAGAACTGCCCATGTGATCTCCCAAGACCGTAACTCTTTATGGGAGTAGAAAGCCCTTTCTCCCGAGGAGCTGTTGGTGGTTTCGAACCGCTGGCTTCGCTGTTAACAACCCAGCCCATAACCACTAGGTCACCAGGGCGCCACACTTTTTATGAGGGTAAAAATGCGGACAACACACAGAATGGTGACACCTGTAGCTCACTTGCCTTGGGCAACCTGGGCCTATCACACCTAGGCTGGCTGGCTGGCTCATTTGGTGCCGGGAAAACTGATCAAGTTCAAATCATGGCGATTTCCCGTAGAACATGGGTAGGCCCCTCCCTGATCACAGCTACACCTTGGGCCTTTGTTGTAAACCCTTTGAACCTCTGGATAGGGCCCAGCTATCTGCTTTCACAAAGCCCCCCAGATGATGCTACTCCTGCTCACTGAGTGAGCTCCACAGTGAAGGCACCCTGGGGGCGTGGTGGGTCATTGCTCACTTCCGAACCCATCTGCCTCTTTGTGAGGAAGAATGTGGCAGTCTGTGTCCGTGAAGAGGTACAGCCTTGGCAGCCCTGTCTGTCCTAAAGCGTCTCTGTGTGGTGGAATTCAGTGTGACAACAATGGGCTCGAGGGTTCTGAACCCATAGAATAGCCTCTTGGGTGGTCAGACCCCTCCCAAGCACACAGCTCTTCAGTGCCTCAAATGAATAAGGGAGCATGAGATCTTTTTAAAAGCATGGTCAAAGATCAGAACAAACCAAAATGAAAAGCATCAACTCAAAGGAAGGGGTCAGAAAAAAACATAAACCCAAAATATGCATGATTAATCTCTTCAATGATGTATAAAATAATGCAGGTATAAAAGGCTTTGTAACAGAAGGCCATTAAAGCCTGAAAACCAGTAGACACTTTGAATCCCAAAGCCAAGCAAAAGGGAAAAGGTGTGATTCAGAAAGCGATTGATGGTTGGAGCTCACCCAGTGCTCTGCAGGACAAACGCCAGGCAGTCTGCTCCAGAAACTATTACGGTCCCGAAAATTCCACCATGCGGGGCTGCCCTGAGTCCCAATAGACCCAAAGGCACCCCACAACAGAGTTGGGAGAATATAATTCAAGAATGTTTCTGGTAATAAAGAATAAGAGTTCCCATATGGAAAGGTCTAGCACAGTAAATGAAAAGACTCACGGCGATTCACATTATAGCGAGATCTCAAAACACTGGGAATAAAGAAGTACGGCCAGGGTGTCCCTTTAGATGCAAGGACTGCAAGACTTCACCTCCCGCACTGTGCAGATGCGACGTGCCCGGCGGGAACAGTCAGTGGAGGAGCGCATCCTGTTTGGTAAAGAGGAAGCCGTCCGACAAGGTGGGCTGTCACAGTGGCTGCAACGATGGGCCAGCTTGAATACAATGGTGAGGATGGCGCAGCGTCAGGCAGTGCTTCCTACTGTTGTTAGGTGTAGGAAGGCACTTGCTGGCACCCACCAACGGGAACAAGGAGTGCACCCTAAAAGCGTCACAAAGAAGAGAGGGCAGAGAAATTAGAATGGTAGCCAAACAAAGAGCGTAGAACAAATACCCTATCGTGTATGTTAGTGATGGACAGTTGTGGTCTCTCGAATATCTCTTCTCTGTAGGGAAAGATTCTGTCATGCTAAATAGATCACTGGGGAAGGTGGCGTGGGGGGAGCTGGGCAGGATATATACAACAAAGTTCACACCAAACCAAAAACCAAACTCTATGCCATCAACTTAATCCTGACTCATGGCAACCTTATAAGACCAAGTAAAACTCCTGTGCGTTTCTGAAACTCTTAACAGGAGTAGAAAGCCTTATCGTTCCCTGGGGAGAGATTGGTTGTTTCAAACTGCTAACCTCAAGATTAGCAGCCCAGTGAGTACTTCATCTTCACACAGTTTGGATTAATGTAACTGAGCTGATTAAACCTGAGGTGCATGTAGTCTCCATTTCTCTAGCACCCCAACGGCGAAGCGTTCCCTCCAGCTCTGGGAGGAAGCTTCTACTGCCACGGCAAGCTGAGTTTGAGTGTTCCAAACAGCTGGGAGCCTTGGCCGGGCGGGTCCGTTGTTCAGACACACCAAGGTCAACAACCAGTCCCACGCTTTACAATGCCTCCCTCTAACTCTGGGTGCTCTTCACATTCCTTGGGAATCAGAAGAAGGATGTTGAGTCCCGCCCAGTGTTTTGGGTCCAAAGGAGTTGGCGGTGCTATCCCTCCTAAAGACGGAGCCAGATGCCCCGTACTTGGCTCTTCTAGCCCCATGTGTTAGTTGTTGTTAGGTGCCCTGAAATCGGTCCCTTCTGACCTATAGTGACCTTATGGACAAGGTAACAAAACACTGCCTGGTACCATTGTTCCTATCCTGCCTTACAATTGGCCCTATGCTTGAGCTCATAGTTGCAGCCACAGGACAATCCAAGTCCTTGAGCGCCTTCCTCTTTTGCTGCTGCCAAACAACATAACCTTCTCTAAGATCCTCTTTGTTAGGCTGCTAGGGACTGTCCAATAAAGTGAAAGCAAGCCTCGTCCAACCTTTGAAGTTGAAAACAATGGGAGAAAAAGAGGGGTCCACGTACTTCACCACCCCTTGCAGCTGGTACCTGAAGGGTGGGTCTGGCTATGCCTGAGGTTAGAAGTGCTTCCACCCCACAGTCAGGGACAGTCCTCTCCTTGGCATTCCACTTGTAGTAAACATTGCTCTGAGAAGCTTGCAAAATCTATCAGCAGGAGTCACAACAAATAAACCTTAACCAAATAAACAAATAAAGCGTTTAGCTCCAGAGCCTTAATCAGGGGCCAGGGTTCATTTCGCAGAGTGAAGCAGCCACTGGAGAAAGGTGAGACTTGCTACTCCAGTGCCCACGGCAGTGTGTCCTTATGGGTTGGCTTCCACTCGCTATGGCAGGGAGTTTGGTTTTTAACTTAAGCAAAGAAGCCAATGGTGGTGACCTCCTGGGGCATGAGTGAGGTAGAGGACTGGACCTCAGGCCAGCTTCTGTCTGAATGGCCCCGGAGCTGGTTAGAAGACCTCTTGAGCAGGCACTGGCTGGGAAGATGGGAGCTATGGAGGCTGTCTAGTTTGAGGTGCAAGTAAGTGAACCTTTTGCTTTGGTGTTGGGAGGATTTTAAGACAAGGTCTAGAAGAACCTTGATCCCTACAGGAAATAGGGTGCCACCTTCTTCAAGCTCCTCTTCTTCCTCCCATGGTCCTTTGACAAAATAATTTATAAATTATCAAGGGCTCATGAGGAAGGGGGAGCGGGGAGGGAGGGGAAAAAAGAGGACTTGATACAAAGGGCTTAAGTGGAGAGCAAATGCTTTGAAAATGATTAGGGCAAAGCATGTACAGATGTGCTTTACACAATTGATGTATGTATGGATTGTGTGATAAGAGTTGTATGAGTCCCTAATAAAATGTTTTAAAAAATTTTTTTTCAGGGGCACTCTTACAGGTCTTTTAAAAAATCATTTTATTGGAGGCTCATACAGCTCTTATCACAATCCATATGTGCATCCATTGTGTCAAGCACATTTGTACATTTGTTGCCATCATTTTGAAAACTCTTTCTACTTGAGCCCTTGGTATCAGCTCCTCTTTATTTCCCTTCCTCCCTCATGAACCCTTGATAATTTATAAATTTTTATTTTTTCATGTCTTACACTGACCTGATGTTTTCCCTTTACCCACTTCTCTGCTGTTGGTCCCCCTGGGAGGGGGTTATATGTAGATCATTGTGATCAGTTCCCCCTTTCCCGCCCCTCCCCCCATCTTCCCTCTAACCTCATGGTATCACTACTCTCATTATTGGTCCTGAGGGGTTTATCTGTCATGGATTCCCTGTTTCTAGATCTTATCTACCTGTGTCCATGCTCTGGTCTAGCCTGATTTCTAAGGTAGAATTGGGGTCATGATAGATGGGGGGAGGAAGTATGAAAGAACTAGGGCAGCAGTTCTCAACCTGTGGGTTGCGACCCCTTTTGGGGTCGAATGACCCTTTCATAGGGGTCGCCCGATTCATAACAGTAGCAAAATGACAGTTATGCAGTAGTAACGAAAATCATTTTATGGTTAGGGGTCACCACAACAAGATGGTTGCAGCATTAGTGAAGTTGAGAACCACTGAACTAGAGGAAAGTTGTATGTTTCATCGGTGCTATACTGCACCCTGACTGGCTCCTCTCTCCCTTGTGACCCTTCTGTGAGGGGATGTCCAAATACTAAGGTTCAGGCCCCACAAAACCCAGATTGGTTCTGGGTTTCTGGCAAGCTTCCTGGAAATTTGTTCAGAGGTAGGAACTCAGGCATTTCCCTACTAATTTTGTAAAGCGTCTCCGAGTGAGCAGCCTCCTGGAGGCCTGCTGGCGCGGGGTTATGGTGCTGGGCTATGAACCAGAAAGTTGTGTGTTTTGATGCTGTGTCTGCTCCTCAACGGATTTATAGTCTTGGAAACGCTAGGAGCAGTTCTACTCTGTCACGTAGTTCCTATCCGTCAGCGCCAATGGAGTGCAGTGGGACAGGAAGTCTCCTGATTTCATGGACTAGGTCTGTTTAAAACGCCTCTGCCTGACAGGGGCATCTGAGTAATTGATCGTGAGTCATCGTCCCCTCTCCCCACGCCTCATAATGTTGCTGTCAGGGTTGCCCCTCATTAACTGCTTGTTTTCCAGCCATTCCGCTGTAATCAGTTATGTGATGCCTTCTGACAATTCCTAAGGAGCCCTGGTGGGGTAGTGGTTCCCAGTTGGGCTGTGCTCCATATGGTCCGAGTTTGAATCCACCAGCAGCTCTGAAGGAGACAGAATGGGCTTCCTACTCTCGAAGTTACAGTCTCGGAAACCAGCGGTAGGGGTTGCTATGAGTCAGCACTGACTGGAGGGCAGTGAGAGAGGAGTCCCATGAAGATGTACAGCATCAGACCCTCCTGGGGACAGTTCTACTTTGTCCACGGAGTCGGAAGCCACTGAGGACCATGAGTGAGCAATCTCTACAGCTTGGGTTGTGGAAGGAGCCAAGGCTGTGTGTTTGCAAATTCTTTTTTTTTATATTTTAAAATATAATCTCAGACTTGATTTGTGAGGGTTGGCAGCCTTCTCTTTTCATAGGCGTCTTAAACAAAAGTATTTGGGGAAATATTTGTGCTTTGTGGGTTAACATGGAAGATGAAATAATTTCCTAGAACAGGGCAGGTGGTTCCATTGTAAGGCACTTTGGGTAGCTGATTGAATTCAGATTAGGGCTGGGGGTTTCATTAGAATTCTTTTTTTTTTTTTTTTGGAATTTTAATTATTTCTTTATTTATGTTCACCATTCATTTTTTTTGTGTGATCCAAGTTAGTTTTGTTTTTGGTGTTTTTTTTAATTTTAACAATTTATTAGGGGCTCATACAATTCTTATCACAGTTCATACATATGCATACATCAATTGTATAAAGCACATCTGTACAGTCTTTGCCCTAATCATTTTTTTCTCCTCTTTTCTTTTTTTACATTTTATTAGGGACTCATACAACTCTTATCACCATCCATACATATACATACATCAATTGTATAAAGCACACCCATACATTCCCTGCCCCAATCATTCTCAAAGCATTTGCTCTCCACTTTCATTAGAATTCTTGACATTAAAAATGAACTGAATTCTTGACACTGAAGGACGTGATTATGAGCATGTGTTTTATGTATGGTTTCCTGAGAGGAAACTTCTCTCCGGGCCCTTTGGAGGGCTGTGATTCTCAGCAAGGCTTTCCAGATTTTCACTGTTCTCTGTTGCTCGCTCCAAGTGGACCGAGGATGAGAAGTCGTTTTTACATCACAGAGTTGTTGTTTTCCCCAATTAAATTCAGTGGCAAACAAGGGATGATCTCTGCCTTGAGGAAGCATGAATGTTATTGAGTGTAAAGGGCTGGGAACCTGATTTTGAATAACAAAGTTGCTTTTAAAAAATTATAATATATTTATTGAAAAATAGCAACTAAATAATCATTTAAAATAGGAATTAAAAAACAACCAGATATGAATAATAATCTATTCATCCAACAAATAATAATTGAGGATATTAATAACTGAAGTACTATTCTTGGTACTTGGGATACAGCAGTAGAGAAGAAAAGAAGAAAAATTTCCCCTGCCTCTTAAAGCTCATACTGGTGGTATGGTAGTTCAGTGTTGGCTGCTAACCTCAAGGTCAACAATTCAAAACCACCAGCCACACGTTGAGACAAAGATGAGGCATCTTTCTCCTAAGAAGAGTTACAGGCTTTGAAAACCCAGAGCTACTGTTGTGCCCTGCTCTATGGGGTCCAAACAAACTTGATGGCAGTGAGGGGTTGGGTTTGTTTTAGCTCATTGAATATTTGATAGTGTATTTGAAGTAGGTGAGTACCATGGAAGAGGAAGGGAGTGGAGCAAGGGTGCAATTTAAATAAGACTATCAATGTCGACCTTAAGGAGCGGTTGAAGAACTAAGGCTGGAAAGAGGTAAGAGTTGCCCGTGGGCGGAGGCCATAAGACCGGATCATACTTGGCCTTTTTGAGGAATAGCAAGGAATGTGCTTAGAATAAGAGAGAGGAAGACAAAGTATGAAAGGCCTGGGGACCAAGGGGTAATGGTGATCCATTTCACATCTATGGAACTTTAGGACATTTCAAGGATTCTAAGTGGATTAGGGTAGGTATGTAGGACTTTTGCTAAGAGAGAAAGGTGGAAAATAGAGAAACAATTAGCCAAGGTCTGAGTGGTGCAGTTAACATGCTCAACTAACGACAGAAAGGTCGGAGGTTTGAGTTTATCCAGAAGTACTATGGAAGAAAGGCCTGGAAATCTAGCCAAAAGCCAGCCATTAAAAACCACTTGGAGCACACATTTCGCCTTTGACAGACATGGGGTCAACATGATGGCAACTTGTGGTTTTTAAAGAGGATTGTTGTTTGGATTGAAAATACTAAACCCACTGCCATCAATTAGATTCCAACTCATACTGACCTCATGGGCTTATGAGGCTGTAAATCTTTACTGAAGCAAATGGCCTCATTGTTCTCCCAGGAGTTGACCAGTCAGTTTGAATGACCCTCCTCCTGGCTTGTCATCTAACACTTACCAGGTGGCACCACACAGGAGCCCGATGGCACTGCTGGGCAAGTATTGGACTGCTAACCTCAAGGTGAGGGGTTCAAACCCACCAGTCAATCCCTGGGAGAAAGATGAGGCCATCTCCTATAACGATTTACAGCCTTAAGAACCCTGTAGAGGAATGCTGTGAGTCAGCATCAACTCAAGGGCAGTGTACTGTTTTTAGAGGGGTTAGGTGCCAACAAGTTGACTTTGGAATCATAGTGACCCTGTGAGACAAAGTAGAACCGCCTGCCCAGTATGGGTTTTCTTGGGTGCAATCTTTATGGGGACAGAAAGCCAGGTCCTTTCTCTGTGGAGCCACTTATTACGTTCAGACCATCAACCGTGCAATTAGCTGCGATGGTCCACTGAGGACTCCTTTTAAGAGTATTAGCAAATAGAGTTAAGGAACAACTCAAATTCGTATTAATGAAATTAAAATGAAAACACCAACCTGCTTTGAGGACTGTTATCAGCAAGGGTCAGCTTCTAGGGAAGCAGGAAGAAATAGGTGGATTTTAAAACAGATAGAGAGAAATACTGTTTTTCTAAATAGTTTCCAATTAGAATTTTAGGTTTGTTTGAAAAACTTTTTTCCCTTTGATAAAAATTTAAAGATTTTTAGCAAGCACAAATTTAATTTTTTTTACAAATTAAAATTTGTGATTAGTGGGATGTTATTCCTTTAATGACTAAACCATAGTAGACTGATCCTTTCTATTTACGGTTTCCAGATTTGGTTACTAGAAATAATGTTATGAACCTCTTGGACAGAACTTCCAGTGAGTTTCAGTACCCATTTCTTAGGCACGGGAAAAAAAACAGTTGGATCACACAGCACAAGTATGTATTAAGTTTTACTAGATAATTCCAACCTGATATTCCATTGCGATTGTGATGATTCACTTAGTGAGTTTATTTCTTCATTTGAGTTGAGTGTATAGTAAGGTCCGGTTCCATTAGGATTTTTAATTTGTAGTCCAACAGTAACTTTTGAACCTTAATTTTGAAACTCACTGTATTAATGAAATTAAATGTATTCTTTCTTTTAGGCTTATCTTTAAACATAAACACAATCTTGAGGAAGGCACATTCGGCTACAGAATCCCAGGTGTAGGTGATTCAGTAATCTCAAGAGGACAGCCAGGCACCACCTGAGAGCCAGCACAGAGTTGCAGGCACAAACCTCATTAGTGCCAGAGCATAGCTGCTTTCCAGAGCAGAGCCAGCCCACAGAGGGTGCTCCTCTCAATCGCTTCAAAGTCGGCTGGTGGTTCCCGCTGCCTCACAGCTACCCCAACCCATTTCTTTTTAATACCCTTTCCCAGCACCCTCAGCTCTCTATCTAAAGCGCACTGAGAACTTAGGCAGCGGTTGCTCATTAACATACAGCTATGAAGTCTAAGTGCAACGCTCCTCAGAACCCTACTTGTACCATAATGATATTTCGTCCAACCAAAGAAGAATTTAACGATTTCGACAAATACATTGCCCACATGGAATCCCAAGGTGCACACCGAGCAGGCGTGGCTAAGATCATTCCTCCCAAGGAATGGCGAGCCAGACAGAACTATGAGGACATCAGTGACATCCTGATAGCCGCGCCCTTACAGCAGGTGGCCTCCGGGCGGGCTGGGGTCTTTACGCAATACCACAAAAAGAAGAAAGCCATGACCGTGAGGGAGTATCGCCACTTGGCCAACAGTGACAAGTACCGCGCCCCCCAGCACCTGGACTTTGACGACTTGGAGAGGAAGTATTGGAAGAATCGCCTGTACGACGCCCCGATCTACGGGGCTGACATCAGCGGCTCCTTGTTTGACGAGAGCACTGAGCACTGGAACCTGGGGAACCTGGGCACCGTCCAGGACCTGCTGGAGCAGGAGTGCGGCGTGGTCATCGAGGGCGTCAACACGCCCTACCTGTACTTCGGCATGTGGAAGACCACCTTCGCCTGGCACACGGAGGACATGGACCTGTACAGCATCAACTACCTGCACTTCGGGGAGCCCAAAACGTGGTACGCGGTGCCCCCGGAGCACGGAGGCCGCCTGGAGCGCCTGGCCAGGCAGCTTTTCCCGGGCAGTTCGCGGAGCTGTGCGGCCTTCCTGCGGCACAAGGTGGCACTCATTTCGCCCACCGTGCTCAGGGAGAACGGCATCCCCTTTGGGCGGGTCACCCAGGAGCCCGGGGAGTTCATGGTGACTTTCCCCTACGGCTACCACGCGGGCTTCAACCACGGCTTCAACTGTGCCGAAGCCATCAACTTCGCCACCCCGCGCTGGGTGGATTACGGCAAAGTGGCCTCGCAGTGCAGCTGCGGGGAGGCCAGGGTCTCCTTTTCCATGGACGTCTTCGTGCGCATCCTGCAGCCCGAGCGCTACGAGCTGTGGAAGCGGGGCCAGGACCGGGCCGTCGTGGACCACGCGGAGCCCACAGCGCCCAGCAGCCCGGGGCTGCGAGCCTGGAAGGAGGTCCGCGCTCCTGGTCGAGCCAAGCTGGGCCTGCGGGTCCTCCGGCCTTGCAGGGTGCCGCACTGCCCTCGCGCTCTGCCTGTGGGCAGGAGTCCCAGCCGTCGAGTCCTCGCGCGCTCTGCGCCCGTGGCAGCAGCTACCTCTCGAAGTTCCTTTAAGAAGGAGCCAGGTCTTACTCCACCATCGACGCCGGACCCATCTACCCATCATCTCCAGTCTTCACAGGTCAGAAGGGGTCGTGGTCGTCGTCCTCGGGAATCTGAAGTCAAGGAAGTCAAGGAGCCGACGCTTCAAGCCTCTGCTAAGAGGCGCCTCTCAGTGGGCAGAGCATGCATAGCACCCGTGCTCAAGGCAAAGACCCAACGTGGGGATGTACCTTGGATGGACAGCCCCGCACAGCTGAGACCCGGACCTCTGCACACTGCTAAATCTTCTGGGTGCTGCGCCCCTCCCCATTAGCTGCAGGGCGTGCCTCTGTACCCTGCCGCTCTTCTAGCGTGGTCCCTTGCTGAGACGTTGATATCTCAGAACTTTGGGACACCAAATTTGCAGGACACTGGTTGTACATGACAGAGCCCTGCGGGGATGATTCCCCTGGACCGTGCTGTGTCTGTGGGATTTTCCAGATCAGTTCCTCATACTCTGTTCTCCCTTCTCCACCCTGAATTTCTGTGGATACTATCTGCACCATCAGCTGTTACATACACCGGACACCTGTGCCTCTGTTCACTGCTACCATTGAGGCTGCTGGAACTTGAACCTTAAGGCCAACTCTAGACTCTGCTGCACTTTTGAATCCTGGGCTTGGGTTCACCTGTTAGATCTCTTTCTTCTCTTCCGGACCCTCTCCTTTTCCTGGCAGAAACAAGTCCCTTCCCAATTCTGTCAGCCAGTTCCAGAGCCCCAGAGCCATGTTATGACCTTACTACGTTATTGATGCATTTAATGTATCTCCAGTGTTTGTTCACACATCTATTAAAGGTGACTAAAAACATTTTAAAAAGAGAGAAAAATTTTAAATAAATTAATTTAAAATGTGACTAAAGTGTTATATCTGTATTTCTAAAATGAAAGTTTTAAAGAGTTGGGAGAGGGTGATACTCATTTCTATTTATTTCTTAATAATTACTTCAAAGCATCCTAAGGCAAAAACCCCCACGTTTTTAATGGACTGGTTACATGGTGTGGTTGTCCATGAATTTTGGTCATGGTGTTGGATTCTGGCTGGGGTCGTTTGGTTTCCACCTGTACCTTGAAGTTGACTAGGCGGGGCTGTCCAGGTACTGGGCTAGGAAGTGGAGTGAGTGAGTTGCTGGGCTGGATGAGTAAGCATATGAACAATGCCACCCTCTGAGCAGTCTCCACGTCTCCACCCGCAGCATCTTTAAAGCTGTGCAATTCTCACGGTTGGTTGACGTAGTTCAGTAAGTCCACATATCAGTGGGCAAGATCATTTCCATTGGAAATCTGTGTTGGGGACAAACCAAAGTGGAATGAGTTGATAGTTGAGGAGCTGCCTAGAGAAGATGGTCAGGGCAGGCTCCTGAGCCTGAGGCCTTGATCATGATTTACTGGTATGTCCTACTGCCCACCAGGCTTGTATTAAAGAAAGAAACACCCACTAGTGGACATACATTTTCAAACAAAACTTCACTTGTCCCAGCCTCTGTGCCACATGATTTCTGCAGATGTATTTGTATTGGCCCCAAATGAAAGGAAGCCCATCTTTTTTTCCTATTTTTACATTTTATTAGGGACTCATACAACTCTTATCACAATCCACACATATACATACATCAATTGTATAAAGCACATCCATACATTCCCTGCCCCAATCATTCTCAAAGCATTTGCTCTCCACTTAAGCCCTTTGCATCAGGTCCTCTTTTTTTCCCCCTCCCTCTCCGCTCCCCCCTCCCTCATGTGCCCTTGGTAATTTATAGATCGTTATTTTGTCATATCTTGCCCTATCCGGAGTCTCCCTTCCCCCCCCTTCCCTGCCATCCATCTCCCAGGGAGGAGGTCACATGTGGATCCTTGTAATCAGAGCAAGCCATCTTTTAAATGTTCCTTGTCCCCAGAGCTAAAGACAAGGCCATGAGTTTCTAGCTTTGTGGTTACTACAGGATTTGGATCCCTAATTGCTCCTTGTTGGCCTAGCCCCCATCTCACTATTGGAAAGCTACCTGACAAGATTCTTCTCAGCTTACACGAGAGAACCATGGAGCTATAATTATATTGTTAAAGAAACGTTAACAGGCATACCTTACTTTGCTCTAAGTGACATTTCTGGAATTGTTTCAAGTGTTCTGCCCTGGAAATGGGGAAGGTACCAGTGACCTGTAGGCCAGCACAACCTATAGCTTGACTCTTGCCCGCAGGCTGTTTTATCCGCTGCGAAATTAGAGAATGCCACGGATGTAGTACTAGGAAGCGCGGCACGGATGGCCCATGCTGTATCTGCCATAGCGAATTTGACTCAGTACTACTCCACTAGCTAGTTCACTTTCTTTTTTTCTTTCCATTGTTGTCTTTTTTAAAAAACGTTTTATTAGGGGCTCATACAACTCTTATCACAATCCATACATACCTCAATTGTGTAAAGCACATCTGTACATTCTTTGCCCTCATCATTTTCAAAGCATTTGCTCTCCACTTAAGCCCTTTGCATCAGGTCCTCCTTTTTTTCACCTCAGTTCCCCCTCACCCCTCCCTCATGAGCCCTTGATAATCTATAAGTTATTATTTTGTCATATCTTGCCCTGTCTGACGTCTCCCGTCACCCCCTAGTTAGTACACTTTCTATGAAGTCCTCCTTCTAACCAAATCAAATGTTTGGCTTAAATGCTACCTTCTTGCCAATGCTGCTATTGAAAGACACTGCACAACAGCCCGGGTTTGATGAGCATTGACTCAAAAGAGACCTAACACAAACATTTTTCTCTAATCCCAAGTTAATTTTGATGGCAGATGGAGTTTACTTAAAATGTATCCCCTTTCCTCTGGTTTAACAGGCTGGCTTTGCCATCACAACCTTTGCTGAGGTCCTGAAAGCCAGCTTCCTTACTGTGCTGCCTCTGCTTAGCTAATTGAGTTGACTTCTTACCAGAGCCTCTCAGGCAGCTTCAGGAAGGCCTGCCAACACCTGTAATGACGTTAGATACTGGCGTGGTGTCATACATGACTAGGTTGTAATGGAAACTGGATTTTAAACTCCTACAAGGGGACTTTAGTGGGGACGCTCTCAGAGGCTCTTCTCCCCTCTGTGTTGTTATAGGAATGCCATTTCAAACACTCTCCAACCGAAAGGAGTTCCTCAGAGGGGATATGAGGGGATGCTGCTGCTGAGTAAATTAGCATTGCCCACGTTGAGTAAAGCAGCCCAAACTTAGCCTCAGCGCCACTTTACCACGCCAGCAAAGGGTAGACCTGCAGGAAGATGTCCGCAGATGTACAGAGAGGATCGGGATGCTTTCAAGATCCTGCGATTAGATCATGCGCAGAGCCGCACCCAGAGGCAGTCGTTATCAAAAGTTCCATGTCTTCATGATGCAGCTCCTATTGTCATGATGTAGGCATTGGCAGGGGCACCTTCCTGAAGCCCCTGGGCATCTTGCTTCCACTGCTTCATTTGCCTTTGTCCCAGGCAGGGAGACATGTTCAGTTCCCCCCATGGAAAATGCCCTGGGCCTTGTGGGCCTGTGCTAGAATGACACCTGCATTCATTCTACCCAGCTCCCACCTTGGAAGGCCTAGCGATAGGGCAGAGAGACACCCTGTAGATGCTCACACTGGTTTGAGGTTTCCTGCGCCATCCTATAGGTGCCACCTTTGTAGCTGCAAAACGGCATGAAAACGCCATCCTCACTTGGGGCACCAGGTGACCAGATTTTAACATTGGCAAAGCAGGACACCAGCGGGACACCATTGATAAAACTCATTCCTGGTGAAATGGCAGCCAAAAACCGTATACCCTAGCTTGTCGTACATTCGTTCCAAAATTCGGGACTTTTTAAAAACGCCACAGGATGCGGGTAAAATTGTTAAAAAAAATCGGGACGTCTGGTCACCTTTCCAAATACCATGTGTGGCAAGCGGGGAAACTCAAGAGATGTCCAATTTTTCATATTTTCAGGAGTCGCATTGCCCTTATCCCCAATCCTCAGGTCTTGTGATCTAATGGGACAATGAAACCTCAAGTGGCCAAACTTTGTAGAACCCCGAATTTAATGAATAAGCTTTACAAGTTAGAGGCCTTTGATGACCAAAATGTAGAATTTCAGGATCTGCCAAATATTGCCTTAGGAGAATCTGTATACAAGTCTGTGTTGTTGCACATCTGTTTTGTGAAGTAGAATGCGCTCGGATTTGAACAATGTGCACACACCATATTAAAAACCGTACCGGAGCCTGCTTCCATTTGTCCTTGTCCCTGCTGCTGCTGGAGATGCTGGCGGAGGTCAGAGGGGCGGCGTAGCAGCGGCTGTTAAAAGGGAAGAAGGGGGAGCAAATGAGGAATCGGTGAGGAAGAGAGCGGTGTACCCAGCCCTGTCTAATCTCCCACCTAAAGGCACCACAGTCCCCACAGTCTGCACCTCTGCCTCCTGCCTGCTCACTAGACCAAGCTCAAGAGCCCAAGCCCAGGTCTCTGTTGTGTGTCCATAGGCCAGTGCCACCAAAGTTTGAGTTCAGGGTGGGAGTGGCATCCTCAACATCTTTAGAGGAAATAGTTTTGTTCACTGTAAAATCCCTAAATACAGAGGCATGTGGAGCTGACCGTCACAAGTTAACGTGTGCTTCCCATGAAGGGAGTCCCAAGAATGTGACTACTCTTGGACAGTATTTGATTAAGAGTACAGTCTAGGGAGTTCATGACAAAACACTTGTGTAAAATGTCTCAGAAAACTGCTGACACCTGGTTTTGCATAGCTGACCCTGAGATGGCTACAGATTAGCTGTTTGGGCAAACGAATTATTTTGAATTGTTTTATGAGCTTTCTTTTTTTTCTTAAGCGTTTAAATATTTTAACAGTTTTATTGACATCTAATTTGCATAACATAGTTCAATTGTTTATACATTTTTAAAAGTGTTGGGAAATCATTGCCATGATACATTTTTGGATATTTTCTTCTTTATTGTGCTCATTATTACTATTGTTTTAAAAATCATTTTATTGGAGGCGCATACAGCTCTTATCACAATCCATACGTACGTCCGTTGTGTCAAGCATATTTATTCATTTCTTGCCCTCATTTTCATTCGACTTGAGCCCTTGGCATCAGCTCCTCATTTTCCCTTTCCCTTCTCCACCCTCCCTTATGAACCCTTGATAATTTATAAATTATTATTTTTTTCATGTCTTACACTGACTGATATCTCCTTCGCCCACTTTTCTGTTGTCCATCCCCCAGGGAGGGGGTGATATGTAGATCATTGTGATCGGTTCTCCCTTTCTCCCCTACCTTCCCCTCCCCCTCCTGGTATCGCTACTCTCATTATTAGTCCTGGGGGATTTATCTGTCCTGTATTCCCTGTGTTTCCAGCTCTTATCTGTACCTGTGTATATGCTCTGTTCTAGCCAGATTTGTAAGGTAGAATTGGGATCATGATAGTCGGGGGTGGGGGGGGGGTGGAGAAAGCATTAAAGAACCAGAGAAAAGTTGTATGTTTTATGGTTACTACACTGCACCCTGACTGGCTCATCTATGCTCTGTGTGGCTGGATCAGTGCCAGGACAGCTTCTAGCAGCAAGTGACCTTGAATCTCCCCCACCCGTGCGGAGCTAACCAGAGCTGGCTGAAATAACTAGCAGCAAGTGGCTTTGAATCTCCCACACACACCTGCGGAACTGACCAGAGCTGGCTGTGTAACCTGTCAGCAGCTTTGCAAGTTTTTTTCCATCTTTTACTCGTGCCCGTTTTGTTCACGGTCCGTTTGGCTCAGTGCCTGTTTTGTTCTTGCCCACCGCTCTGCACCCAGCACGAATACACCCGGAACCAGGAAGACACCTTACATTCCAGAAGCCGGACATACCTGTCCATAGATAAGCATGACTTCTATAGCCTGCAGTGAGACTCCTCCGGCCCAGACACTGTGGACCGTGGGACTTCGCCCAGGCTGGGTCTTTCTCCCCAATAAGGCCTGTTTGCTCTAATTCGACTGATTTGGTCTCTGGTGCCTCTCGACTTCCTTACATGCTCATTGTTATTATCTCCCCATTTCACCCCAACCTCCCCTTATCTTATGAGCTTACAATAGTAACTTCTGGAATCTCCTAATAATTTTGTGATTGATTAGATAAAGCCTTCTAAATGTCAACCAATCAGAAACAATTGCCTTTTCATGATAGTTTTATATAAAATAGCATCCTGAAAATAATGTACTGGAGCACATTGTAACTTCACTTAGTGTTGTCCAGTTTGAACTATTAATACTCGGTAAAACTGCCTCTTACTTCTAACAGAGTACTGAATTTTCTTCTTTGACAGGCATGTCTGTCAATGACCATGGGAAGATTGTGAATACTTGGGGGAGAGTTATAAGTAAATTTTGGCAACTAGGTTATTTTGGAACCCTTGACTCAAGAGGCAGGTGAAATCTGAGAGGCCTTAGAGGGAGATTCTAATGAGAGAGAGCCATCAAGCCCATCCTCCCTTTCTCTTACCTCTACCCTGAAAGGACACGTGACTCAGCACATTGCCAAGAACGATGTGATCTTGTGGATCGCAGTTCGACTCCTAACCACTGCGCCACCATCCCGAATTGCCCAACATTATCCATTCCAGAGCTCATGTCCAGATAACCTATTGGCTGCCAGTGCCACATGATAATGAGTTGCACAAACTGTGGATCCTGAGACCAACTTTTCTGCTGGAGTAAGAGCCAACTGGGATGCAAGAATAGGGCTAATGGAAAGCAGGATAAGGGATGAGACAAGCATCGGGGTACTGCCACCCCCCTCCATAAAATCCAGCACCATCCCCCTAGACATCTTCAGCTTCTTCAACATTAGGTGAGCCGCTGGAGGATGGAGGCATACTTTGCTTATTAAGTCTTTGCTCCGCTTACTGTTTTTTCATACTTTTATGTTTTAATGTGGGGGGGGGGGCTCCCTTGATTGTGGTGGCAAACCCGCCAGGGAAGCACTTGCTAGCTCTTCTCCAGAGAAGACAAGCCTGGCAGCATCGTCTTTCACACATAACCAATACATCAGATGAAGCGCACATCTCCAAAATCCAAGGAAAACTACAACATCTTATCAGCAATCCAAATAACCCCATCCAAAACTGAGCACAGATGTGGACACTTTACCAAAGACAACATCCAGCAGGCCAACGAGATGAAGATATGTTAAAAAAAGGAACAATAAAGAAATGTTTTCCATCATTAGCAATAAGAGAAATATAAGTTAAAACAACAAGACGTTTCTGGCAAAATTCAGTAAAACAAAAATAAATGTCAGAGAGGATGCAGAGTTATAGGAAGGTGTTTACATTGCTGGTGGGACCTTCGAATTGCCCAACTACTATGCAAATTTCCTAGGATGCAAATAGAAATACAAGTAGCCTGGTTCAGCAATCTCTCTCCTGATATGCACTCTCAAGAAATTAAGAATACAACACAGACATATGCACACTTACATGGATCACAGGAACAGCCATAATAGCAAACTCATGGAGCCAACCCAAACCCCAATTATAGATGACTGGATACACACGCTCTGGTACATTTATACTATGGACGATTACACATTAATCACAAACAAGGACAACTCTCTTAAACACCGTAAGACATGGACAAAACTAGAGAACCCTATGCTTAGCAAACTCAGTAATCCTACAAAGATAAATATTTAATATCACCATTGTTATAAGGAAAAACAAAGAAGAGACATGTTTTATAGACCAACAGACAAGACTTTGATGCCTATGAGGCGGTCTAGACAGGGCCAGGAGCAAGGGGAGGAGCATAAAAAATGGAGGTTGTTTTTTGTTTTTTTTAAGTTTTATTAGGGGCTCATACAACTCTTATCACAATCCATGCATACATCAATTGTGTAAGGCACATTTGTACATTCACTGCCCTTATCAAAAAATGGAGGGTTTAATAGGCTATTGTTGGTTTCATTCCTTGAAATGGGCTGTGTAAATGTATTTAGGATGTTTCTTTTCAAAAGCAAAACAAAAATATACCCCCCAGATTCCTTATCCCTCAAACCTAAATCGTGGTTTGAAAAGTTCATCTCAAACAAACAAAGACCGAACAAATTACCACAGGAGCCCTGGGAACCTCGTGGGTTAGGTACTGCACGGCTAATCTTAAAATTGGCGGTTCAAATCCACCAACCACTCTGTGGTCGCCGGATGAGACTGGCTCTTGCTGTGAAGATTGAGTCTCAGGTGTTCTGTATCAGGTCTTTGCAAGCAGGAGGCGGCCGGTGGTAGGAGGTTGGGTGGGGGGTTCGGGCTGCTCTGCAAAGTCAGTTGCTACACTTGCGTCCACTTTGGTCTCCGTATATTCAGGTTCAAGATGGAAGACATCAGTCAGTCTCATGGAAGATGGAGTAAGAATGACCTCTTTTTCTGCTAAGGGGGAATTGAGCATAATGGCCTATGAACCAGGTCTCTTGAGATTAAAGACAAATTTCCTTGCACAAAAGGCTTACTTTTACATTAAATAGAACTCTTTTATGCCCACTCTTTACAACTCAGACTTCCCAGCACCTTTGCATATTCACCGTAAAGAACTTCCTCTACTTCACTGGGAAACCCGCAGAGCTTCCCACCAGCCCATCCCCACTCCTGCCTACTCCAACTCTACCTTTTTCCCATCAAACGTCTCTGCTTCTACAAAGCAAACCAGAGCTGTCTCCTTTGCACTCTTCCCTCCTCTAGGTCGTCCATCGGACTGTGGCTGTCTCTCCTGCTTCCCAACCACTCCGATTTGAATGAAAGTACCCTCTACCAAGTAAGGCGATCACCGGCCTGGAGATGAAGCCGTGTGACCCAGGGAGGGCTGCCAGGTAACAGGTAAGTGGCTGAAATGTTGCAGGGGCTGGTTTTTAAAGGGAAGTATTTTAAAATAATAATTTAAATGGTAAACTATTCATCTTTGTTTATCTGAACTGCACATTTAACATGGTGCTTTGTATCATTTTTTGCTACATCTGGCAACCCTAGGTCTAAGTCAACTACTAGCTCTTGGTTAATGGTTAAAAAAGTAACAACCCCAAAACGGTCCTTGGTACATGACTGAACACATTCCCAAGGCTGTGTGAGTGCTGTGCTCTCTGCCGTGAGCACCAGCGTTTGCTTCTGTGTTGTTGGTCATCTGCAGGTTGAATACTCTTCTAGGATTCACGTACAGACAGACTCACAACGATGACTGACTGTAACTGAAAGCTCCTGAGCAGAGGCAGCAAAGGGAAAAGGCATAGCAGGTATGCCCTGGAGAAAGCAGGCTCCATCATTCAGTCCTCTTCCAGGACACTCTGGGTTCTAGCAAAGAGTTGTGACAATGTGTGTGAAATGTTGTCTAATAGGGAAGCGCATTAGACACTTGACCAACATTTTTACCAGGGACTCTGTTGACATCAGCACCCTCTGCCTGAGAGGCACTCAGAGTCCAGCCTCCCAGAAGGGACGCAGCAGTTTAGTGTCGACCATAGTGTTTAAATAATATAGGTGCCTTGAGCCATTCTTAACAAGTTTCCTAGTCACCAAGGGCCAGTCTTGCCAGCAGGCTTTTCCAAGGATAATGGTCTGTGACCCACTAGGTTAACTCTTTTCTATCTAGCTTGAAATTGTCTCGTGGGTACACAATTAGTAGGACAAACCTCTCAAGTCCCCAAATTCAAAACTCACTGCCACTGAGTTGACAATAGACTCACGGCGACCCTGTAGGACAGGGTACAATTGCCCCTGTGGGTTTCTAAGACTGTAACTCTTTGCAGGAGTAGAAAGCCCAGTCTTTCTCCAGAGGAGCTCCTGGGTGGTTTCGAATCTCTGACCTTGTGGTAAGTCCAAAGTGAACATATTCATTTTCCTTCCCACCCCTGTACTTCTGCAAGCATTCTTTCCCATCTCAACAGTTGATTCTGACTCTCAGACACCCGTCAGGGCAGGGTAGAGCTGGCCCAGTGAGTTTCTAAGACTGTAACTTTTTACAGGGGTAGAAAAGCTCATCTTTCTCCCACAGAGCGGCTGGGCTAGTGGTTTCAAATTGCCAGTGTTGTGATTAGCAGCCCAAACACATACTCACTACACTACCAGGGCTCCTTCCATCTCAATAATAATGGGCACAAATGCCCATTCAAATATCCAGCTAAAATCACAGTTATCATATTCAATTCCTGTCATTTACATCATCCAGTCAGCAAGTCCTCCCAAGGTATCCACTTTTGTGCATGCCTGTGTTTTAATACATGTCAGCTGATACCTGGAGGACATCCCAATGTAATTGCTTCTTGTTTAATATTTCAAAAAGCATTCTCTATATAGCCTCTAAATGGCTCATTTTAAAAGACAGATATTAGGGGGGTTATTAAAGGGGAGCTGAAAGCATGGAGTACAAGAAGAAGAGAATCTTTTGAAACTGATTGTGGTAGCAATTGTACAATGCTGCTTGATGTGATTGAACTGTGGAATGAATGATAAGACCTCTGTATTAGCTCCCAATAAAATGGTTTTGAAAAAAATAAAATTAAACACAAGTTTTAACAGAGCATTTCCTTATTAATCCTCATTCTAACATTTTAAAATAACCTCAAATGTATAGAAAAGTTTCTGAGTACAGTACTAAAATTTCCCCCAAAACCATTTGAAAGTAAAATTAATATATGCCCACAATGCCTATCTTCCTCCCCAAAATGCCTTATTGTGCATTTCTTACTAAAACACATACTCCAGTATACCATCAAAATTAGAAAATTGGTCTTGAAATGACACTATCATATAATACCCAGATGCCAAATAATTTTTGCCTCTTACTGATGGGGCTATGAGCTAGGGATTGGACTGCCATCCATAAGGTTGCTCACTGGTTCAACTCCTCCAGCCACTAAGAAAGCGAGAGATGATGTTCGCTGCTCCCATAAAGATACACAGTCTTGGACACCAATGTGAGGCAGAAGTGACTCCCGGCACTGTGTCTTTTGTCCACCATTCTTTAATTTGAACTAGATATTAGTCGGGCTGCTAACTGCAAGGTCAGGAGTTTGAAGCCACTGGCGCTCCTTGGGAGAAAGACTGAGCTTTATACTCTGCTCATGCAGAATTTGTACATGGATCAAGAGGCGGGTGTGTGAACAAAACAAGGGACCACGGCCTGGTTTAAAATAAGGGAAGGGGTGTGACAGGGTTGTGCTCTCTCACCATACTGAGTCAATTTGCATGCTGAGCAAATCATCAGAGAAGCTGGATTATATGAAGAAGTGGCATCAGGATTGGAAGAAGGCTTATTAACAACCTGCCACATGCAGATGACACAACTTTGCTTGCTGGAAGTGAGGACTTGAAGCGCTTGCTGATGAAGATCAAGTGTTACAGCCTTCAGTGTGAATCACAACTCTGTAAAGAACACCCAGATCCTCACAACTAGACCAGTAGGTAACATCAAAATAAATGGAGGAAAGGTTAAAGTTGACCAGGATTTTGTCTTTTTTTGTTGTGGTTGCTATTCATCCTTTATTTAAAATACAAAGAAAAGTGTGGATCCACAACCAATGCTCCCTGAAGCAGCAATCAATAGATTAAAAGATGTGTCTGCATGAGGTTAGTCTGCTGCATAGAGCTCTTGAGAGGTATTGAGAAGCAGGCTGTTACTTTAACGACAAAAGGTCACCTGACCCAAGCCTTGGTATTTCAATTGCCTCAATTTCCACGTGAAAGTTGGACAATGAATAAAGGAGAGTGATCGGTGCATTTCAATTGTAATGAAATGCTGAGAGTACGGGACTGCTAAAAAGAGAAACTGAACCCTCTGGAGGAAGTACAGTCAAGGTGCTCCTTAGAGGCAAGGATGGAGAGACTCTCATCTTACAGACTTTGGACCTGTTGTCAGGAGAGCCCACATCATGTTTGGTAAGGTAGTGGGGGGTCCGGACACCGCGGGCGTAGCAATGGGCTCAGGCTGAGGAACAAGTGTGCGGAAGGCGCAGGACTTGGCAGTGGTTACTGGGTTGTGCATGAGGTCACCGTGGGTTGGAAGTGACTCTGGCACCTAACAACAACCCAGCGTCACAGTGTCCTCAGAACTCCCAGGGGCAGGCCTACGCTGTCCTAAAGTTGGCATGGACTTGATGGCAGTGAGTTTGTTTGATTTTGGGTGTGAACGGTTCTTTAAGGAACCCAAGGGGTAACTTAGGTTAAGTATTGAACTAGTGACCACAGTGTTTCTGGTTCAAACCCACCAGCTGCTCCATAGGGGAAAGACAAGGTTGTCCGCCTCCATAAGTACTTAGACTCTGAAACCCTACGCAGTTCTTCTCCATCCAAAAAGGAGCTCTATGATGTGGAAATCAACTTGATGGGCGTAGGTGTTTGGGTTTTATCTCTGTTCTTATCCCCAATTTCTTTATTCCTTTTTTAATGGAACCTGGTCATTGCACTTAGGAGGAGTCCTTTTGCCCAATGCTATGCACCAGTGAGATAGAATGAAGACAAGAGTTTTCAAAATGCTTCCCAACATCTTTTCTTCCTGCAATTCTGCTGACCATGCCACCCACCCAGTGGCCTTCCTCCCTTCAAGAGAGGGCTGAGACCACCGGGAGCAAAGAGCAAGGTTAAAGATCCTTTCCGGAGTTTCCATAAAGACCAGGCTGTTTTAAGGTCAAGAACATTTTTTAAAGAAAATGTCCCAAACTCATGCTACGTATCAAGAGCAAAGCTTGAAGAGCTGAGCATGGCGTTTTTTATAGGGCATTTGGAATGCTCCGGAGGCGGTGAGGTATATGGGAAATTCTCCTTGCAAAAGATGTACAAATGCTTGGAGCGCTGAGGAGAGCCTCAGAGGAAACAAAGAGGTAAGGGAGAAATCGGCGATTGCCTTTGCGGGTCCAGACTGCCTAGCACTAGTGAAAGAAGGGCAAGAGACAGGTTTGGGGGACTCCTAGTTCAGACACAACTGAGGGCCTATATTAGTGAATAGTACACAGTCACCATTGTTCAAGGCAACTCCCGCAAAGCTAGGGCCCACTGGCTTATTTCCCCTTCAGGCCCACCTGAGGGAAATTTCAAGTCCTCTGCCTCATTCTCTGATCAAAACCCATTCTCTCCATAGCTTCATTAGACTTAGACTTTTCTCTCCCAAAGAGATACTTCTAGAAACTGTCCACAGTTGCCACAAAGACTTGAAAGTTTTCTTTCTTTTAAAAAATGTTTTATTAGGGGCTCAGACAGCTCTTATCACAATCCATCCATACAGCAATTGTGTAAAGCACATCTGTACATTTACTTCCCTCATCATTTTTGAAACATTTGCTCTCCACTTAAGCCCTTGACATCAGCTCCTCTTTTTCGTCGGACAGGGCAAGATATGACAAAATAATAATCTATAAATTATCAAGGGCTCATGAGGGAGGGGGAGCGGGGAGGGAGGGGGATAAAGAGGACCTGATGCAAAGGGCTTAAGTGGAGAACAAATGCTTTGACAACGATGAGGACAATGAATGTACAGATGTGCTTTACACAATTGATATATGGGTGGATTGTGATAAGAGTTGAATGAGCCCCTAATGAAACATTTAAAAAAGAGAGAAAAATGTCAAGTGTTCGTGTCAACCGTGGACAGTTTCTAGAAGCGTGTCTTTGGGAGAGAGAAGTCTGTTTAATGCAGCTGTAGAGAGGATGGGTGAGCTTTGATCAGAGAATGAAGCAGAGGCCTGGGTCCACAGGAGACGGGACCTCACTTTCCAGCTTTGTTCTGGAGCCCTGGGAAACAGCACCTATCTCCCCACCACAGAGAAACCAAAGAACCGGACAAACTGGCTCCTTCGGCAATATGTTTTGTTTGTTTAAGGGTGAGTATGCAGGAGCATTATTTCAGCCAGAAAAGGGTAGCAAAAATGATCTAATAAGAGGGCTAACTTGAATAAGAGCAAGGTCATTAAAAATTGTAGCATTTGATAGTTGGCCGATGGTGGAGGGCAGTAAGAGTAGAAGGGACAGTTCAGTGGAATGACCTTGACCTCCACTTAAAAGTGACAAGAACCTAACCCTGACAGATGCTAAAACCCTGAGGCCTGTATCCCATTTTCTAAGTCTCCCTCCCAGGTTACTCTAGGACTCACCCACCTCTTATCTAAACCTTCTATTGTGTGTAACATTCTACCCCCAGGCCCTTCTCACAGCTCCTCCCAGTTGGGGTTTGATCTAAGTACTTGAGCTGTAAATTCATTCAAACTGAAATCAAACTCAAGGTCCTTCCTTCTATGCTGACTCTTAGTTACCAGATAGGTAGAACTGCCCTTCTGAGTTTCTAAACCGGAGTTCTTCCTGGGAGTTCTCAGAAGGCCCTGTCTTTCCCCCAGGGAGAAGCGGATGGTTTCCATCTGCTGTCTTTGTGGCTAGCAGCCCAATAGTAACCACTAAGCCCCAGGGCTCTATTATAATAAGCACATCAGTGTCCTTCAAATTCATGCCTCCTGAGTTCCTGGTAGGAACCACATGATCTGATGCACTATTCAACCCAAGGTCAGAGCCCAGGTGGTTGCTCTTTGGGCTGCTAACACCAAGGTTACTCAAGGTTGGTAGTTTGAAACCACCAGGCTCTCCCTGAGAGAAAAACAGGAAAGAGTTACAGTCTCCGAAACTCACAAGGATAGTTCTGCCCTGCCCTATAGGGTCACTATAAGTCACCCAACGACTTGGTGCCAGTACGTTTTTTTTTTTCATTTTTCCTTCCTGATGTTGTAGTAAGCTTTGTGTTCAGCTGCTGCTAATTGCATGGTCAGCTGGTCAAATCCACAGGTGGTTCTCCAGGAGAAAAATGAGGCTCTCTACTCCTGTAAAGATTTAGTCTATTTACACTCTTGGAAACCCAAAGGGGCAGTTTTACCCTGTGCTACAGGGTCACTGTGAGTCAGACTTGACTTGGCAGTGAGTGTAGCGTCACTAAGGAGCCCTGGTGGCATCGTGGGTTACATATTAGCCTGCTAACTCATGGCCAGTAGCTCGAAAGGACTAGTCACTCCATTGAAGAAAGGCCAGGCTTTCTGCTCCTGTAAAGAGCTACAGTCTCTTAAAACCACAGGGTCACTGAGAACCGATTCTATGGCAGAGTTTGCCCCCCAATTTAAGGATGTCCTTTCATTCAGGAGGCCCATGCTGCCGCCTTGCCTTCGCAGACAACGACATGCCTCTTCCTTTTGCTGACAGTATCTGCTTTGAAAGCTAGCACTAGATTCCGCAGGCAGCCAGCAAAGGTAAATGAGGGCTCTTGCCTTTTGCTCCCAGGAATCTCAGGGGCAAAGGATCTGAAGTGTAACATGGGCTGCAAGGTGCATACGATCATGGATGCTACCCTACAGCATTCCAAGAGTCCAGGCATTCCATCAGCAATGGAACATTGTAAATTGTCTCAGTACAGAAAGTGTGTAAACACTACCTAGCTTTTCAACTGGCGATGAGTTTTTGTTTGTTTAATAAAGGTTTGGTAGCAATATCTTTTACTTACTCTTTTCAATATTCCCCAGATTTGAGTGGTTTTGTAAAAAATGTCATTATGAGAAAGTGGTATCTGCTAATTTGATCACAAAATGAAAGATGAGTACGCACCATTATACAATGGTTACATAACACCCACCATGACATTACTGCAAAATTACATCACTGGCACATTGCTCTCCTACACAGTGACCTATGGCCCGAAACCAAGTGATTTAGTCACTGTGTCACTAGACTACTCTAGTAACGTTATGGGTTATAAAGTTAATATGCAAAAATTAGTAGCATTAGTATAAATATTATTCAATTAAGAACTCTGGATTTGGGGGAAATGGGATTGCTAGATCATAGAGTTTTTCCAATGATTTTTTGAAGCCTGTTCATGTTGGACTAAGTATTTTACTTGTAATATCAAACAAAAAATAAAGGGTTTTGTTTTGGATGCCCTCAAAGTTTAATATCTACATATCGCTGCAGAGTTCCCATCTAACCCCTCCCATAAGCCCTTGCAGTTTCCCCTCTTGTTAACATCAAACATTAGTATGGTGCATTTAATAAATCACTATGAAGCAAAGTTCATATTGTATTCAGATTTTTTCTTAGTTTTACTTTATACACCATTTTCTGCTCTAGGATTGTCTTCAGGATGCCACATTTCTTTCACTTAGTTGTCCTGTCTTTAAGGTTCATCTTGGCTGGAAGAGTGTTTCAGACTTTGCTTACTTTACATGGTCTTTATAGTTTGGGGTGTACCATTAGGTATAGAGTAGGACTCCCTCCTAATGGGATGGACCTGATGCTTAAAAAAAGTTTTTTAAATTTAATCATTTTATTGGGGGCTCCTACAACTCATCACAATCCATACATCCATCCATTGTGTCACACACATTTGTACATTTATTGCCATCATCATTCTCAAAACATTGTACCTAATGCTTTTTTCATCATTACACTGGGCTTGTGAGATTCTTGCAGAAAGATCACAGAGGGAAAGTGCCATTTTCATCACATTGTACACACTATTCACCTGATTGATGACCATTGTTCACCTTGACCTTCAGACTGAAAGGTCACTCCCCTCTTGAATTACTCTTACTCCCCATCTTGACGTGCCCAATTCTGTAGGAAGAAATCACAGGTAAGATCATTACATTCCCTCCCATGGCCACTGAGCAGATGTCATCTTGTAGAGATCCTTACAGGACAGAATAGACCTAACTGCCCTGTCGGGTTTACTGAGCAGAAAGCTCCATTGTACTGCTTCGGACTGCTGACCTCAGGGTTGGCAGCCCAAAGAGTAACCGTCTAAACCACCACCGCAACATAAGGGTTGGAATTCACTTGACGGAAATGGGTTTGATTTGTTATTTGGTGGCCCAGTGGAGAATGACCCAGTAGGAGTCTTCATTGGTGTGGCTTCTTAGATTATTTGCCCAGTCTACAGATTGGATAAATACAGTGGGAGAATACAACCCGGGCACACATTTCTCCTGATTTTGAACCAGACAAGATTCCCTTGCTCTGTTCGTAAGACTGCCTGTTTCTGGGCTCCTTGGCTTGCTTAGACCTTTACAAAATGAAGTGAATATTTTTCAGACAAAAAACGTCTCTTAAGTGTGTATAAGACAGAAGCTAGAATCCTATAAAATGATGTGAGTCTCACAAGGTTTATTTAGAGGTGCAAACAATTCTTTCTTTTCTGAAATGCATGTTGATATTGCAGTGAACCAGGGGGACTGCCAGCGATGGTGAAACTGGTGAGTTGATTTCTCAGTGGTTTGGCACTTACTGTGAGGTGGTCAGCCGGCACAGTGAGAAAGGAGTGGAGTTGTGCTCCCCTGAGTGGTTGCCATCTTACACAGGAGGTCACTTCTACTGCATTTTCCCAAGAATCAGCTTTTGGTTTAGGTCAGGATCTCCATTATGTGTTACTGTATATACTCATGCATAAGCCGACCCAAATATCAGCTGAGGCACCTAATTTTACCACAAAAATTGCATTAATAATGTGCTAAAAAACTCAGTTTATACATGAGTATATACGGCACATAATCTTTTGCAGTCTAGTTTCACCTTGCCTTAAGTTTTCTGTGGAGTATTTCATCCAGTGCTCTGTTGAGTGCTTAATTCATTTATGTGCATATTATATTCCAACCATATTTATTTTTCACTTTTAAGTTCAAATAAATATTTCTCATTTTCTGTCTTATATTTAACCTAAAGTTTTATCTTCTGTATGTTTTAAGACAATTTTTACTGTAAATTAGGTGGGACTCTACATTTCAGGTCATTAGCATGCATTTAGCAGTCTAAACCACTATTAAACACTCCATTACCCTACCCCATGCCGGTTACCCCTGGTCCCCTCATTTGAGTGCATTCAGGATTTTTTTTTTCCTTGCTGGGATTTGGAGCTTTGAAAGGACAAGGGAGGTCAAAGGGAAATGCCACAGACACATGGTTGGCGTCAGATCAATGCATCATAGCTAGGTGAGGTTCCTGAATGGGATTGGGGCCGTGGTTGGGAGACGAACATTATGTTAAACATAGGAACTTACAATTAGACGAGGAAGGGCGGGACTTATTACTGGTCAACCCCAGCACAAGGATCTCCATGGGGGACACACCGAGGAAGCCCCTACGCGAGGTTGCCTACCTTGGGCTGCTCACCGAGGGAGAGTCATTCCCGTCTGAGGGCAAGACCATTCACAGCTCTGTCGGAGGGAATTCTGAGGAGACTTCATTCACTTGGGGACTCGGCAAATGGATTTTGGGTCACATTTTATTTTTGGTATTAACATGCCAATTTTCTTTACCTTACTGCCAATTGTTGTTAGGTGCCACCCGGTCTGTTTCGAACACCGTCTGGTGCTATGGCATCTTCACAATTGTTCTTATGCTTGAGTCAACTGTTGCAGCCACTGTGTCCGTCCCTCTTGCTGAAGGTCTTTCTTTTTGCTGCCTCTTTACCAAACGTAATGTCCTCCAGGGCCTGGTCTCTCCTGACAACATGCCCAAAGTATGTAAGATAAAGTCTCACCACCTTTGCCTCTAAGGAGCATTCTAGCTGTAACTTCAAGACAGGCTTTTTGTTCTTTGGGAAGTCCATGGTACTTTGAATATTCTTTGCCACCACCGTAATTCAAATACATGGATGCTTCTTTGAAATGACTTATTTGGTGTTCATCATTCACATACATATGAGGTGATTGAAAACACCATGGCTTGGGAGAGGCACATCTTAGCCCTCAAAGTAACATCCTTGCTCTTCAATCCTTTAAAGAGGTCTTGTGCAGCAGATTGACCCATTACAATACGCCCTTGGGTCTCTCGGCTGCTGCTTCCCTGACCATTGACTGTGAGCCAAGCAGGAAGAAATACTGCAGTCTTTTCTCCATTTCTCACGATACTGCTAGTCAGTATTTCTTTGACCATTCACTTGTTTTGAATGTTCTGTATCCTGTGCTTCAGGTTCGGTTTCGAGATGTCTTTGAGACCGTCTGCTCTGCAATGTGACTGCAGCTGAGCATCAGGGGACAGAGTTGCACTTCCAAATGAAGAAACTCACAGCTGCAGGCTGAGCCGCCACTGGGCTGGGAGGACCTGCTCTACTTGGAAAAATTCGATTCTCTGGGAAAAAATGCTGGACAAAGGGGGCTTTTACCGGTGAATCAACAAACCTGGAGACACTTGTTGAAAAGTTTGAGTCTGAGCTGTTGTGTTGCCTGACAGATCAACACATGACTTCAGATTTAGAAAGAAAGATTTCAACAATTACTTGCAGCATTCTTGGGTATCTAGAATATACCTAAACCGTGGGGGAGCTCCAGCTTACTCTTTTGCAGCCATGAAGATTGAGTGTGGTGGTGCCCAGAAACTGAGTTGTGGGATCATGACATTCCAGCCAACCATGGAAGAATTCAAAGATTTCGACAAATACATTGCCCACATGGAATCCCAAGGTGCACACCGAGCAGGCGTGGCTAAGATCATTCCTCCCAAGGAATGGCGAGCCAGACAGAACTACGAGGACATCAGTGACATCCTGATAGCCGCGCCCTTGCAGCAGGTGGCCTCCGGGCGGGCTGGGGTCTTTACGCAATACCACAAAAAGAAGAAAGCCATGACCGTGAGGGAGTATCGCCACTTGGCCAACAGTGACAAGTACCGCGCCCCCCAGCACCTGGACTTTGACGACTTGGAGAGGAAGTATTGGAAGAATCGCCTGTACGACGCCCCGATCTACGGGGCTGACATCAGCGGCTCCTTGTTTGACGAGAGCACTGAGCACTGGAACCTGGGGAACCTGGGCACCGTCCAGGACCTGCTGGAGCAGGAGTGCGGCGTGGTCATCGAGGGCGTCAACACGCCCTACCTGTACTTCGGCATGTGGAAGACCACCTTCGCCTGGCACACGGAGGACATGGACCTGTACAGCATCAACTACCTGCACTTCGGGGAGCCCAAAACGTGGTACGCGGTGCCCCCGGAGCACGGAGGCCGCCTGGAGCGCCTGGCCAGGCAGCTTTTCCCGGGCAGTTCGCGGAGCTGTGCGGCCTTCCTGCGGCACAAGGTGGCACTCATTTCGCCCACCGTGCTCAGGGAGAACGGCATCCCCTTTGGGCGGGTCACCCAGGAGCCCGGGGAGTTCATGGTGACTTTCCCCTACGGCTACCACGCGGGCTTCAACCACGGCTTCAACTGTGCCGAAGCCATCAACTTCGCCACCCCGCGCTGGGTGGATTACGGCAAAGTGGCCTCGCAGTGCAGCTGCGGGGAGGCCAGGGTCTCCTTTTCCATGGACGTCTTCGTGCGCATCCTGCAGCCCGAGCGCTACGAGCTGTGGAAGCGGGGCCAGGACCGGGCCGTCATGGACCACGCGGAGCCCACAGCGCCCAGCAGCCCGGGGCTGCGAGCCTGGAAGGAGGTCCGTTCTCCTGGTCGAGCCAAGCTGGGCCTGCGGGTCCTCCGGCCTTGCAGGGTGCCGCGCTGCCCTCGCGCTCTGCCTGTGGGCAGGAGTCCCAACCGTCGAGTCCTCGTGCGCCCTGCGCCCGTGAGCTCTCACTCAGCCTGTGCAGCCGCCATCACCACCCACAGTCCCGCAGAATACAACCTGGCCCCCAGGACCCCAGATCTCCCTGCCCAGCATCTCCAGCCTCCGCCAGTTAGACGTCGTGGTCGGCCTCCTCGGGCCCGCAGGAGCAGCCCATCAAAGCCAGGGCCAGGAGGCATAGAGCAGGGACAGTTCTCGGCCCAAAGACTCAGCCCCTTCTAGGGAAAGGACCTTCCTTAGATGACACTGCACCTCCGAGTCTTGGACCCCAGAATCCTGCTAAAGTATCCAGGTGCTGTGGTGACCCTGATTGCCAACCCTCGGAGCTCCCACTGCATGGTGGTTCGCCGATGCATCCTGGCCCATTCCCTGACTGTGTTCTGATGACTCCTTCCACTGACAAGTCTTGGAGAAAATTCGCCAGTGATGCTGAGGTCCTGCCCAAAGTTGTTGCCAAAGACCACTCCTAAGCCTCTAAGGTTCTGCCCACATTGAAGTTCCCCAAATCTACTGACTGTGGTTCTTGGGGACAAATCCAGTGGGTGTAGCTGCACCTCACAGGTCCTGATGATGACTGCTACCCTCCGAGCCCAGGTCAATAGAAGATCCTGTCCCTTGTACCTCGGACCCGGCCATCCTCAGGACCAACAAGCGCTCCCAGCTGAGCTTCAACTTCGGGCTGGTTCTCCCCACAAGGGAGGCCCATTTACCTCATCTCCTAGTAAGGGCAACTTCCTAGGCTGCCTGATCCTTTTCCTAATATGACAAGACAACCAGTGGCCACTGAAGTGGACCTCTCCAATGGTAAGGCTACACTAGGATGTTGTAGTACTTCCCAGGGACCCTCAGACCACTGCTGGACCCTTCTCTGTGTGTGTTTTGTATGTACCAAGACTTGGATGCCAGCCTCAGGATAGCTCCCTGGTTTAGATGTGTGTGTCCAGTCTATTTGGACTCGTGGCAATCCCAAGTCTGAACAAGTAGGCTTGTTTCTTGGGCTTTCTTGGCTGTACTCTGTAAGGGGGTAGATTGATAGGTCTTTCTTTTGGCATGCAGCTGGTCGGTTCAAACTGCCAAACTTTAGAGACAACCCCCTGCCCCCCGCCTCCCACCAGTTGTCGGGACCAACATTGGATGATGCTGGGAATCTGAGGGAGGCATTGACTTCATTCTAAAATGCATCTGGGCTTTGGAGACACTGACCCAGGTGCTTGCTACATAGCCAATGCTACTTCAGAAGCTTCTTACAATCACTCAACCAGCCAGGCCACTGCGCATGAATTGACTAGAACCTCTGACCAGTGGAGTCTGCCAGCCAGTTCAGGGCTCAGAGATGTTGTACTGGTGTTTATTAGATTTGTTGTTTTTAGTGTATGTATAGTAGGGGAATAAAACACCGTAAATTATATTGTGAAAAGCAGAATTATATAAGAGAGATATGTAAAGAAAGTGACTCATCACCTATTGAGATAACCTAAGAAGCTTGTACCGGACGGCCGCATTAACCATTCTGAATGGGCCACAGCAGATTTCCAAGGTACAGTGGGAGGGAGAATATTGCAGAAAAAAATCATAAAAGGTCAGGTTTATAGGACCGCTAGAGCTATTTTGAACTGAACTTTGATGGAAACGAATCCTGTAGGTCATGTTTCAACAAAATGACCAATTGACTCACAAATAATTACCATTTGACTCATAAAATAAATAATATCACTGGTGATTATTTATTTGGCTGTGCTAGCTCTTAAAATTCTTTTTCTCCACAAATATTTTGAAACCCTCTGAGCGTGTGTGTGTGTCTGTGTGTGTGTACATGTACACAGGAGCAAGTCAAATGTACTACTCGGGTTTTAGTTCACGCACACACGGGTTTATGCCAAAGAAAATGGGTTGGCATTAAACATGCCTCAGTCATCAAAGGAAGGCTGCATACAAGTTCTCTGCCTTCGTCTTCATCATCGCCACAACATGCCTGCTGCTTCTTTAAGGGCAGAAGAGTGATCTTAGAAGAAATTCCTGTTGTCTACAGGCCTTATCTAGCCCCTGCAGGCTCCTTTTTGTTTCAAAACACCATGAATATGTATAAGGAACTCTCAACTGTGCTACAAGGGCCGCTTTGAATGGTGTACAGTGAAATCCAGAAGTTTTCAGCGAACACCCCCTTCAGAGCTAGGTCGAAGGTGCATTTTGATGATTTTGTTTAATAAAGACTTCTATGAATCTTATAGCAATATTTTTTACTTACTCTCAAAACCCAGTCCTCAATTTCCCACATGGTTAGGTTCAAAAGACCCAGCAGGTGTGCGAAATCACCGTTCTGGGGAAATGGAGGATGGCTGCATCATGATATATCTGCCCAAGTGCACTGTTATGAAACAACAGTATGACATAACTGCCACATCTGCCTGCCAGGTATTGGCTGGTGGGTCCCGATCGACCTTTTGGCTACAGCGACATGGCAAGTGCTTTAGCCCCTGTGGCACTACCACCCCTAGTTGTGCAATGAGTTAGAAAATTAATGCACAAAACTCAATCTTAGTATAGACAGTACCCAGGTAAGTAGGGGCTTCAAAAAGTTTCTGGGAAGTACAATGAATATGTATTGGCATTTTCCAAGAAACGCGTTGAAGCCATTTGTATTGCACTAAATGCCAGTGTTACGTAACCTATGGCAGAGTCAAGATTCCCAGCCACGCCACAGGGCAGGGTAGAGGGTAGAGCTGCCTCTGGGGGTCTCCGAGGCTGGACTCCTATGGGAGCAGAAAGCTTCATCCTCTCCCTCAGCGGGCCTAGTGCTTTCACACTGCTGCCCTTGTTTGTGCTTAGCAGCCCGATGGGTCACCAACCATGCCACTGCCATATAGTTCTCCAACCACAGAGCCATGTGCATAGATAAAAGTCTAAAAAAAAGCCATTGAAAACACCTTAAAAAGAAAAATAACCCAATGAAGAAAATTGGCACAAGACATAAATAATTTACTATCCAGGCAGCCAACAATCATGAAGAAATGCTTAAGTTCATTAATCATAAGAGAAATACAAATTAAAACAACGGGGAGCAACCACCTCCCACAGATTCTCTTAGTGAACTTAAAAGCAAAATAATGAGTGTTGGAGAGTATATGGAGAGGTTGGAATGTCCTGACACTGCTGGTGGGATTGCAGAACTGCAGCCACTGTAGGAAGCAATATGGCACTTCCTTCAGCAAACACATACGGATACCTTGTGATTCCGCCTTGCATGCAGCCACAGAACCGAACAAAGCACAAGTGCACTATGTTTATCAGAGCAGTTTCTTAAATTGCACAAAGATGCAAACAATCACACACACAATGGGATATCCTTAAAAACATCCTTAAAAGTCAATGACAAGCTTTTCAAACACTTCATGACATGGACAAAATTGGAGGAGGCATTTTGCTCAGCAAAATGAAGGTAACTGTTTCAGGACACCATTATTACAAAGGGAAACATGGTTTTCCCATGAGTAGAACACGCTTTGAAGACCATGACAAGGCCACAGTCGGGGCTGGGGCTGGGAGGAAAGAGACAAGGCGCAAGTGTAGGTGGGTGGGGAAGAAGAAAGGACTGAACCCCATACCCGGGGGCAGGAGACGGGTGCTGACTGGGCCCCAGTCGCTGTACAACCTCACGTAGTACGTATTTCTTTGTAGATGTTATATGCCACCACGAAAAGGTGGAGGGGGGGGGATGGAAAAAAAGTGGTTCACAGTCTTAAAAACTCTCCAGATGCCTTACCCATCAGGCCTAAAATCTGGTTATCAAAGGAGAAAAAATAAAATCAAAACTAACTTAAATTATCTTGTGATACATAAGCTAGTTTCAGACACAAACAAAAGATCTAAACATATATCCTAGAATTACAAAGATCATCATTTAAAAATATAGGGGTAAACTTAAGGGCCTTCATGTGAGGCATAAACACATTACAACATGTACCGAAAGGTACCCAAAGGAGAAGACAACAGAGCACTTTAATCTCCTACAAATATGACTTGTATGTACATCCAAAAGCTTCCTCACCAAATAAGCAAAGAACCACAGTCTGGAAAAATATGTTTGGCAATAATATTTCAGAAAAAGGGAAAATCTCAGACATTTAGAAAACTGTAATGCTGCAATAAGAAAAGACAATACAATCAACAAACGGGCAGAAGACATGAATAGACAATTCTCCCAAGGTGACACCCAAGGTCAGCAAACATTGAAGATGTGCTCCAGCTCACCAGCCATACAAGCAATGCAAACTCAAACAACTACGAGAATCGCCTCACACTGATGGCACCAAGTTACCAACAGCAATGCAGGAAATACTAAGTGCTTCAGAGGATGTGGAGAGATCGTGCCACACAGCTTGCTGGTGGGATCGCAAAACTGTGTCCCCACAGTGGAAAGTTGTATATGCTTCTCAGACAAGTGGGAACAGAAATGCCAGATGTCCCAGCCATCTTTCCACTCAGTATGTGCTCGAAAGGAGTAAGAAGCAAAATATAAACATAGACACCTATGTTGATCATGGCCCTCTTTACAGAAGCGAAATGATGGGAACCACCAAATCACCCATCAGCAGACCAGCCAAAGAAACTCCATTTGGTCAACTGCTAGAGGACCTGCCTGCTCCCCCTTTCCCTTCTCCACAATCTCAAAAATCACTGCTGGTGATTTGAGAATGCATTCTTATGTTCCCGGGATCAGGACATTGTAATTAATCTTGATTATTCTTTAATATTTTTCCTTTTGATTATCCTTTTTGACTACTCTTTACATTGTTCCTTTTGATGTTGTAATCAGGATATCACAATTCATCTTAATATTCTTATTTCGTTAACCAGGCTGTTATAATCAATCCTGCCATTGCAGTTTGATGAATTTACCATACCCTGCAATGCATGCTTGCTCTAAAGGAATGTTACCGAACCCTAAGCCTAACACTAACCCTAAAAGTCTAGCACTAACCCTAACCCTAACCCTAAGTCTACCACTAACTCTCACCCTGACCCTGACCCTAAACCTAAAAAGAAAAGAAATAAAAAAGGAATATTACCAATAACTTTGCTTTCTGCTTTTGTCATACCTGCTTGCTCTATAGGAAAGTCCCTGATAAATGAGTTAGTTGTCTACATAGGCGGGTCATTATCTTCACTCAGAACTACAGCCTAAAGAATCGCTTCCAGCAGCAAAGCAACAAGTCCACATGGAAGAGCACACCAGCCCGTGCGATTACGAGGTGTCCATGGAATCAGGCAACAGGCATCAAAAGGCCCAAGACAACAAGAAAGCATATTGTTGAGAATGAGGGGTGTTGGAGCAGAGACCGACCCCAAATCCATCTGTAGATGATAGGACACCCCCTCACAGAGGATCACAAGCAAGGGATGAACCAACAAAGGCACAGTATAGCACTGATGAAGCACACAATGGTCCTCTGGTTCCTTGAGGCTCCTTCACCCACCACTATCATGACCCCAGTCCTTTCAGTTCTGGCTAGACTGGAGCATGTACTCTGGTACCGATAAGAGCTCAGGACACATGGAATCCAGGTCAGATAAACCCCTCAGGAACAGCAATGGGAGTAGTGAAACCAGGAGGGTAGGGGAAAGGTGGGTGGAAAAGGGGAGGAAGGGGGAAGCGATCTCAAGGATCAATGCATAACTGCCCCGCCCCCTGCTCCGGATGAACAACAGAAATGTGGGTAAAGAGAGACAGAAGTTGGTGTAAGATATGGAAACAATAATAATTTATAATTTATCAAGGAGTCACAAGGTGGGGAGGGAAGGGAAAAAAGGAGCTGATACCAAGGGCTCAAACAGAAAGTAAATGTTTAGAAAATTATGATGGGAACATATGTACAAATATGTGTGATACAATTGATATATGGATTGTTATAAGAGCTATAAGAGTCCCCAATAAAATTATTTTAAAAAAATAAAGCAACCATGCTTAACCCAACTCAGAATAAGAGGAATAAGAGGTGTACAAATGAAAACTAAGAGACAGTTTCTCACCTGAAACAACCAAAAAGAAAACAAGAAAAAATGAACATACAGTTTCAAATATTCAAAACGCAATGAAATGTCAACATACGCTTTATTCTGAGCAGTTTTTTCTATGTGTAGAGCGAGTCTATTCTGTTTGCTTGTTTTTTAAAGAAAGCAGATGGCTCCAGGTAGGGGTATTCCAATGAAATTTATGAAGTCAAGACGGAGAAGCAGCAAAGATCAACCATGGACTATTTTCAGTGTGATCGCATGAACCCCACTGTAGTCAGGCGCCGTCAGCCACTCTGTCCAACAGGACAAGAATGCTGCCCACTGCAACGCCACCCTCACAACTGCTGCACCCACGGAGCCCATCCGTCTCATTAGGGGTCTTCTCTTTGCACTGATCCTCACCTTGACTAAGGCCTGGTGTCCTCTAAACACTGTTCCCTCCTAATAACAAGCTCCAACTACTAGAGAAGTCTTTCCACCCTCAACATTTAAGAAGCATTCTGGCTGTACTGCTTCCCAAACAGATTTGTTTGTCGGTTTTTTCAAACCACAATTCAAAGGCATCAATTCTTCTCACGTCCTTACTCGCTCCTGGCCCAGCTCTCACACGCATAGGAGGCAATTGCACCTCCGGGCCGCGGCTGGCGTTCGGTGGGCCTGCAAGTCTTCCACGAGTTCTCTCCGCCCTCTTGACACTGGCAACAGGCCTTGGGCAGCAGCTTTGGTTTCTGGACTGCTGCTTCCTTCAGCCTGGATCGTGGCGTCTACTGAGATGACGTCCTGGGCAACGTCAGGCTTTCTCTGTTTCTCGGCATGGTTACTGATTTCCTTGAGGATTTTTGTGTTCTTTAGGTTGAAGTGTAACTCACCCAGGCAGTTGTCTCGGATCTTCATCAGTAGGGACCTCAGGTCTTCTTGGCGTCCAGCAAGCAAGGTTGTGTCATCTGCATATGACCTCATTCTTCCCCCAGTTCTGATTCCCCATTCTTCTTCATATGGTCCAGCTTCTCCGACGATTCGCTCAGCATACACACTGAAGAAGTGTGGTGAGCGAAGGCAACCCTGACACACCGCTCCAGAGTTTAAGCCAGCGGTATCCTGTTCTTTTGTGCCAAAGACCCATGTAGGGCACAATTGAGTCCTGGAAGTGTCATTCTCAATGTCACCCACAATCAGCTATCACAGGGAGGGTCCTTGGAAGCCGTGGCAAAGTCAATACTAATACTACGCAACTATGATCCCTCGGTCTCTGTCCTTTTGGAATCTGGCGTAACTTCCTGATGCACTGTTGCTACCATTTCGTAGTGACCTTCAGCAAAATTCTACTTGCATATGATATTGAAATCGTTCTAGAATCTCCCCATTCTGCTCGTATGTATTATTCTCCTTCCATCGACGAAGCAGAGGAAAGTTACCATGCAGAAGGTCTCATTAGTAAATATTAGAGCCAGTATTAAAATCCAACTTGTCAATTTGTGCTCTGCTCTTATCTAATCTTCTATATGGAAGTCAGCATCATTTGATAAGATTCAAGGCTTACTTCATTTCTGGATTTTCCATCAAGCTCATCTTCCTCCATTAAGCATTGATACCAGTCAATTCAATGTATTGGAGTAAATGATTAAGTGACATCTTGCTGGAGTTTTGCCATCTTCCTTTATCCTGACTAAATATCTCTCTGGATCCTTACCTTGAAACTTTTTTTCTGCTTTAATTTTATGTCAACTTACAAACTACTCTCCAGAGCCAGGACCACAGTCAAGGTGGCTTCCAAAATAAAAACACAAAGTCATTGCCATTAAGCCGTTGTTAATTCACAGTGACCCTATAGACAGGGTAGAACTTGCTCTGGGGGCTTCTGAGACCACAGTGCTGGACAGGAAACCCCTCTTTCTCCCTTGGAGCAGCCGGTGGTTAAGAACTGCTGACCTTGAGGTTCGCAGTCCAATGAGTAACCACTACACCAGGGCACCTATATATGAGCTACAAGTAGTTGCTAATTTTGTTACCTTAAGAGTTTTGAAGACGCAGTTTCCAGCAAAAGCTTTTCAATTTCTGGGAAACCGAAGGTGAAATGAGGTTTGGATAGGAGTGATTCGGGAGACTGGATCGGGAAGCTGGTGCGCATTGACTTCGATGTTGGATGAAACCGCTTAGGGCCAGCCCATCCGTTTATGCTGCTTCACGTTGGGGTTGATCCCAAAGGGGCAGCTCCTACTTAATACCCCACCTTTGTTCTTGCTGTGGTTGTGTTTCATATGTGAAACATTTTTATAATGAAAATAGAGTTGAAACAAAGTTGGCTTTTTATTTTTTGGGGAAATTTTTTTTAAAGATGTTAATGTGAGGCAAGAGGGAGTGACCATTTCCGAGCCTTGAGGAACTTATAGAATTGTGTGTGTTTGCACAGCCAGCCAAATGGTTTCCTTCAGTGAGATGACAGCAATCTGAGGGCTACTAGCCAAGGGAAGGGGGTCTTTTGGACTCTGCTTGCTGGGATGATGATAGAAGTAGATTAGGGCTGATTGTGGAAAATGATTCTTCCTAATCTCATCCAAGATTTGACTGAAACATGCCATTTCCCTTGTTCAGAAATTGCTGAATCCAGGACGTGGTCCACAATGAAATGGCAAACTGGGAGAGGTCTCATCGTCATAATTACTTAAAAAGTTAAAGTTAGAGTTGGTGGGGGGCTGGACAGATACGCACCCAGGCTTTGTTGGTGTTGTTACATTAGCCCTTTTGTGTCCAATAACGGCATTTTTCACAAGGATAGCCAGCATTGTCAGCTATATCCAGGATATGCCTTCAAAGGTGGTGGTTTGAGACTTGCTCATTTAAAACCATGTGAGAAGATGGTGCTGTTCAGAATCTACATTGAACAATATTGATATCTCCTCCCGTCATTTAGGAAATGTCAACATTTTTACAAACAGACTCATTTCATGAAACCTCAACACACATGAAGCGGGACTGCCAACAAGGAAACCAGAATGTTGACACCACTGTAACAGCCACTCCTCCCCAGCAGGTGGCGGGAGTGAGGGCAGGTGTGCCTATTAAATCCATACACTATCTGGGGGAGAAAAAAACAGAGCTCTGATTCTGGGGGAAGTGGAGCCCTGGATAGGATGTCTTGGGCTGCTAACTCAAAGGCCCAAAGTTCAAGTCCACACAGAGGGCTCTTGGAAGAAATGCCTGGAAAACTGGCCACTGAAAACCCAATGGAGCCCTGCCCTGCCCTGCCCGACTTGCCTGGCATCACCTGGACTCAGTTCCCTTGACAGCAGCTGGTTCATGGGAGAGCCAGCACCGAGGGGCACGTCCAAAGAAGACTTCCAGGGGAGGAGTCGGAGCTCTACAAGGACAGTGAGAGCTTGTGAAACCAGCCGTGTGTGTGTGTGTGTGTGCGTGCGCTTTTGTGAAGCAGCGTAAGCCGTGAAGCCTTTGTTTTCTCCTTGGACCAGCAAGGCAACCGAGAGGCATGGATTGGCTCTCCTCCTCCAGTCAGCCCCGGCGGCAGAATAGGGTGACTGCAGACATGAAGGGGTAAGGCAGATAGACCAGCCCTGGGCTGTTCTGCAGAGAAGAATCGAGACTTGGGGAAGCCTGTCCTGTCCACAAACGGCAACTCGTAAGCCTTATGCGGCCATGTTGGTATATACGTGTGGTTTTAAAGTAAAACTGAAACTGAAAATAAAACTATCATAGTTCCATTTATAAAAATTTTAAAGGATATTATTCAGACAATGGTGATTTCCTTTGTTTGTCAAAATCTATGACTCTCGGATAATTTTTAAATTGTGGTGAGGGAGGGTGCTGTCTCTTCTGTCTCAAAGTTGCTGGCCCTGATCGAGAGAAACTTAGCTTCCCCGAAGACCCATGTGATCCTCCTCATCAGGGGCTGCGATGTCCTTCAGAAAGGACGTCTCCTTTCTCTTAAAAGCATAGCCAAGGCTGCGGCGTGAGGTTCTGGGTGTCTGCGCAAATGCCCACGGTGGGACCCTGTGATGAAGAAGCTGGGTTTTTTGAACCCGCCTCTCATTAGGGCTCCTTGTGTAGGCTCAGCCTCAGAGCAGTAGGTTAGGCGAAATGCCTTTGGAAAGACGACACGCTGCTGACCAACAGCACAATCCATCAGTCCTGGGCTGGCACTCAATGGTGGAGAGGTCTGTTCTCCCTGGAGTTACAGGCTCGAGTGTCTGCAGAGGAGGCCCCTGTGAAAGCGGTCCATGCGGCTGAACTGGATTCCCACGTGGGCTGCCACGAGATGCAGGCCTGGGAGGAATCCCTCTCTGTTGGTAACTGCATGGAATCCTCACACTCCTTTCCCTCTCTGGCTCTGCATTCCATGTCATCTCCACTACGGACTTAATTACTTTAAAAAAAATGTGTTCTAGGTGAAAGTACACACAGCAAATTAGTTTCTTTTTTTTGGTCATCATCTTTCTCAAAACGTTTTCTTTCTTTTTTTAAATCATTTTATTAGGGGCTCATACAACTCTTATCACAATCCATACATACATACATTGTGTAAAGCACATCTGCACATTCATTGCCTTGCAAATTATTTTCTTTTTTAAAAATCATTTTATTGGGGGTTTGTACAATTCTTATCACAATCCATACATATATCCATTGTGTCAAAAATATATACATATGTTGCCATCATGATTCTCAAAAACATTTGCCTTCTACTTGAGCCCTTAATATCTGCTGCTCATTTTCCCCCTCCCTCCCCACTCCCCCCTACCTTATGCACCCTTCATCATTCATAAATTATTATTTTGTCATATGTTACACTGTCCAACGTCTCCCCCACCTTCTTCTCTGATGCCCATCCCCCAGGGAGGAGGCTATACGTAGATTCTTGTAATCAGTTCCCCCTTTCTACCCCACATTCTCTCCACCCTCCAGGCATCGCCACTCTCACCACTGGTCCTGAAGGAGTCATCTGTCCTGGATTCCCTGTGTTTCCAGTTGCTATCTGTACTAATGTACATCCTCTGATCTAGCCAGATTTGTAAAGTAGAATTGGGATCATGATAGTTGGGGGGGGAGGAAGCATTTAAGAACTAGAGGAAAGTTACATGTTTCATCGTTGCTACCCTGCACCCTGACTGGCTCATCTCCTCCCCACAGCCCTTCAGTATGGGAGTGTCCAGTTGGCTACCGATGGGCTATGAGTCTCCACTCTTCACTCACCCACCTTTACAATGATGTGATTTTTTGTTCTTTGATGCTTGATAAACTGGTGCCTTCGACAGCTCGTGGTCACACAGGCTAGTGTGTGGGCTTTGATGCTTCTGAACTAGATGGCCACTTATTTATCTTGGAGCCTTTAAGACCCCAGACACTATATCTTTTGATAGCTGGGAACCATCAGCTTTCTTCACCACATTTGCTTATGCACACATTTGTCTTCATTGATTGTTTCAGGAAGGTGGGCACCCACTGATATGATTTTTAGTTCTTTGATGTCTGATATCTGGTCCTTTCTATACCTCATGGTCAGACAGGCTGGTGTGCTTCTTCCATGTGGGCTTTGATACTTCTCAGCTAGATGGCCGCTTGTTTATCTTCAAGCCTTAATACCCCAGATGCTATATCTTTTGATAGCCGGGCACTGTCAGCTTTCTTCACCACATTTGCTTATGTACACATTTTTCTTCAGTAATCGTGTTGGGAAGGTGTGCATCCTGGAATGCCAATTTAATAGAACAAAGCGTTCTTGCATTGAGTAAATGCTTGAGTGGAGGCCCAATGTCCATCTGCTGCCTTAATACTAAACCTATAAATATATGCACATAGATCTGTTTCCCCAAACTCTTATATAAATATATTTACATATGTACATTCCAGTCTTTAGACCTCTATAAATACCCTTTGTCACCTAGCTCTTTCCTCTATTTTGTTTTACTTTCCACTTGTCCCACTACCATGCTCAGCCTTCATTTGGGTTTCAGTAATTTCTCTTGGTTACATTGTCCTTGCTGAGTCCCTACCAGGCTTCTCACACCCTCCTTGCCACTGATTTTGGATCACTTGCTGCTCCCCTGTCCCTGGGTTGGTCAGCGCCACCTCCTTACCCCCTCCTCCCCCTCTCCCGTGTCCCCCCAGAACCATTGGTCCCCTTGTTTTCTCCTCCAGACTATTCATCCAGTCTATCTTATCTAGATAGATCTGTAGAGAAAATAATATGCACCAAAAATCAAGCCATAGCAAGATAGGCGATGAGTGAGAACACAGAGATGACAACAAAAAGGAAACCAATTACCCATAAAAGAATACATTAATTAAAAGAAAAATTTTTAAGAAAAAGAAATAAAAACCTGTAAACAGATCAAAGTCTCATTTGTGATCTCTAGGCATGTCCTTCAGTCAGGTCCAATGGGCTACCATGCTTTGGCCCCAGCAAATTATTTTCTTATTGGACATTTAAAACACAAATTGTTCTCTGCCATCCCCACCCCCACCCCCTGTACCCATGTACCTTCCCCATCCGTCCCTCCCATTTCCCTGCCTCTCTCTGCTTTCTTCCTGGGCTCTGGGGAGAATGTTGCATGTTTACTGTTTGAAGGCGCACATTCCTCACCAGAGACTCCTTATTTTTATAGACCCGTCCATTCTTTACCTGAGGAAGGAGTGGCTTAGGCCAATTGCAAAGGCCATTGTCTCTGGTGCTGCTCCAGTCTCCATCTGTCCAGCGAATTTGGTCTTTTTGCGTGTGTATGGATTTGAGTCTTGTTCTGCAGTTTTCTTCCACTCCACCAGGGACTTCCACTGCCTCCTTGGAGGCCGCTGAGCACTTGCTACCACATCTCCAGACCCGGCTTAGAGGAGACTGCGGTTCCTACTGCCGACCAGCGGCTTTCCTTGATTCGCCTTCCCGCCCACGGGGGAGGGCCCAGTGGGTCTGCCTCAGCAGGCCACCTGTAACCATCTCAGAACACACACTACTCGACACACTGGGATGCCGAACATTCTCTTCATGAACAGTGTTTTTCCAAGTGACTAGATGTCCTCTTAAACTATGGTCCTTAGCCTGCAGGCTCACAACTCAGTTCCACTAGGTGTTTGACTATGTCTAAGAATTTTCTACAACTGTGCCTGCTATGTGGGAGAAAGACAGGGCTTCCTATTCCCACAAGGAGACAGGCTCGGAAACTCACAGGGATATCCTATCACTATAGGTCAGCCTCAACTTGAGGCAGCTAGTTTTTTCTTCCATTTGTTTGTTTGGGGTTTGAATGCCCCATGTGAATATACACACACACACACACACACATATATGTATATATATACATATGTGTGTGAATATATATATATATAATCTCACATATAAATCGGTAATACCCAGAATATATATATGCATAAACACATACTCCCCATATACCATCCCACCCCATATAGCATACATGCTGACCTACCCACGTAACCGTCCCACAGTACTTAGGTTAGTGCCTTTGCTGCGGAACTGCATGTGTTACAGTATGTACCGTGTTGTTTTGTAGCTGTGGTTAGGTCCTCCTGTCAGTCAACAGGGAATCTCCAGGTCTTTGGAGTTCCTAGGTGGTATAAACAATTAAGTGCTCAGCTACTAACAGAGAGGTTGGTGGTTTGAATCCACCCATGGGTACCTCAGAAGCAAGCCCAGGTGATCCACTTCAGAAAAATCAGCCAGCATGAACCCGATGGCGCACAGTTTTCCTCTGAAACATGTAGGGCTGTGTATTGGACAGGGTTCTCTAGAGAGACAAACCAGATTGCTAGTAATTATATATAAATAAGCTTTGCACAGTGGCAATATCATAGCCAGTGAGGTTTATCTGAGGCGTGATTATTGCTAATTGAAAAAAAATTATATATAAATATATTTATAAAGATAGATATATAATTCAAGAAATAAACCATTAGATTATATACAGATAGATAATACAAGAAATTAACAGTTAAATTATAAAGCAGTGAGACACTAGCAGTCCTTCAAGACTTGAGAGCCGCCAGTTGACAGTCCCCTTCTGTAGAGAGAGCTGGGCTATATATACCCAGGCAGCAAACAGCAAGGCAGGTCCCCAACTGTCATCAACTGTCAGTCCCCAGCTCCAGAGATGAACATTCCAATCGTGTGGGCTTAAAGGGACCTCAACTTACAGCGACACAGTCCACAGGCTAGGCATCCCACAGGTAGTGTACCCCTTTAAACTGAGGCACAGAACAAGCAAGCCATTTATCCCTCTGCCCTTCAGTTAATCCTACTTGTGTTTATCGGCCAGGCTGGCACAATAAACTATAGCAGGCTGCCAGGACCTGGAACCAACCTGATGGCCACTTTTTGGCATGAGGTCTGTGGTGGCTCAGTGAGTTAAGGCAAGGGTGGGCGGTCCAGACCTACTGGCCACTCCATGGGCAGAAAGAGGAGGGAGTTTGCTTTCACGAAGATGGAGAGCCTCAGGAGAGCCTCTGGAGAGATTCTGCTCTGTGCCACAGAGGCCCTGGTCATTGGCGTTGACTCACTGGCAGTAGGTTTGCTTTTACTTCAAAGTGGTGCCTGTGATGAGCTGAGCCAGGTTTTGCCAGCAGCCAACCCCCAGAATGTTGCAAAGGCACGAGGCGCTCTGCTCTGGCGGGGCTCGGAGAGAGGCCTCAGACTCCCTCCTCACCACCAAGGAGAGGGCAACTCCCAGGGAAGGCTGACTGCTTGTCCAGTGCAGACGGCTTCGCCTCCTGGATGCGAGACTCTAGTCCTTCCTCATCACCGCACCTCAGCTTCTTGCTTTTCTTTTAAATGATGAAGTGAAGCCACAATGATGCCTTTGGTATGCCTTTCCGTTTTCCTTCCACTCACAAACGGAACCTCTCGGAAGTCCACGATTGGTGCGTGTTTGCAGAGTTGGTGCTGACGCGGGATGGTGTGACCCTCAAGGTCAAGATCTTGCAAACTAGCTGGAGCCAGCAGTCCCAGCCTTCCTTCAGAACACTCACCTTTGTTGAGCAATCTTTAAACAAACCCACTCTGTCCTTAGGCACTCCTGTTCTTTATTTAGGCCAAAGAGGGCTCTTTGCCACGTCACACCTGTGTTGGGGTTGGCACCCAAGTACAGACCCATTCGAATACAACTGGTGCTAAATAAATGTTAGCTATCATCCTTACTACTTATCAGCCCAGCCTTAAAGATGGATGTTAAAAACTGTACTTGAATGTGCACTTGGAGAAGTTGAGGTTTGAGTCTTCGGATAATTTGAGATGTAGGGGGACAAGTTCAGTTAATGGGTTTTAAGGACTTGATCACACTGAATTATTCATGAATGTTATTCATTACATTCTCCCTCTTTTTTGGTTTGTTTAAAAGTCCTTTCCAGGTATTTAGGAGCCCTGATGTAGTGGCTATGTGTTGGGTTGCTCACCCCAAGGTCAGCAGTTTGAAACCACCGTCCCCTTGGCAGGAGTAAGATGAAGCTTCCTCCCATAAAGAGTTACTGTCTCCAAAACTCACGGGGGCAGTTGTACCTGCCCTGGATGGTCACTATGAGTCATGAGCTACAAGATGGCAGTGAGCCCCAAGGCATAGAGAAGCCCTGGAGCCCTGGTGGAATTGTGGTTGCACATTGGGCTATTAACCTTAAGGTCAGCAGTTTGAAAGCACCAGCTGCTCCTCTGGAGAAAGACGAGGCTTTCTACTCTGATGGTGTAGTGGTTCCATGTTGGGCTGCAATCCGCTTGGTCAGCAGTTTGAAACCACCAGTAGCTCCTTGGGAGAAAGACTGGGCTTTCTCCTCCCATAAACCAATTTCCCTCTCTCGGAACTCCACGGGGCTCACTATGAGTCAGCATTGACTCTGTGGCCGTGAGTTTGATGGGTTCTAGTTCTACTCTCATAAAGAGCCACCGTCTTGGAAATTCACAGGGACAGTTCTAGTCTGTCCTGTAGGGTCACTATGACTTGGTATCAACTTGATGGCGGTGAGTGAGTGTGTGTGTGTGTGTGTGTGTGTGTGTGTGAGAGAGAGAGAGAGAGAGAGAGAGAGAGAGAGAGAGAGAGAGAGAGAGAGAGAGAGAGAGAGAGAGAGAGAGAGACAGAAGTTATGCTCAGCAGTTCAAACCCACTGGTTGGATACTTTCTGTCCCCGTGAAGATTCACAGCTTCAGGAACCAAAGGTTCAGTTCTACTATTCTGCCTATAAGGTCATCACTAGGAGTCAGAACTGAGGTGAGGTCATATATGAATTTGAACTTGCTCTTCACCCCTCACTCCCATCCCCACCCCCAGCCAGGTGTCTATCATTATTTTAAATCAGAAACCACCAACATTTGCTAGGAATGGGTTCAGAGATAAGGAGGGGGAAACACCACACCCCAAACAACCAATTTGACTCCGGCAGAGACCTATTAAAAGCCAGCCTGTTACCTGGCTGCCTGGTCGTCCCCACTCTGCTCCACAAGCCTGAATCTGAAGCACCTAGCATCCTCCTTGCGCTGACCTGCAGCGGCTGCTGGGAAAGTGGCCCGGGACCCCGCTCATTCATCCTCAGCGATGGTGGCGGCTATGGAGGCAAGCAATTTTCGCTAGGAGAGAGGAGAAACAGAACTCAGCCCTCCAGGAAAAGGGTGTAGTTGTTAAAGGCGCCACCATATGAAAAAAATACAACATTTGTGTAGCTGGGTTTATGTCGGGGTTTTTTAGTTTCTTTTCCTCTTTCAGTTTTATTGGCACATAATCCACTTCCTACAATTCAATCGTTCAATCAGATCTAGAAGAACTGCACAATCAATTTCACAAGAGACCACTCCTTACCTCACTTCTAGTATCGGTATCCTTGTTGCTTAGTTATTCACGGCCTCTGCCCTCCACCTCCAGGTCTGTAGGGCGCAGAGAGCATGGGTTTCTCCTGCCATGATTAAATTCTTCCCCTCTCTCTTATCCCTAATGCAGCCTCTTCTCAAAAGACTCATATGCTGTGTCTATGTATTTCAGGGCCCATTTATTCATTCCACACATTTATTGGGCATGCACTAAATATCAGGCTTTTTTTTTAAATTGAGGAGTGTTGATGGTGCTCTGGGTTAGGCATTGGGTTTCTAATTGAAAACTTGTCCATTCAAACCCACCAGCTGGTCCTCAGGAGAAAGACGAGGCTCTCTGGGCCAGTAAAAAATTACAGCCACCTGTGGAGGCTATGAGTCACACTCAACCTGATGGCTGTGGGTTTGGTTCTTAGACTTGGGGATACCACGGTGAAGAGGAAAAGTTCCAATGCTCCTGGCTCCACGTCTCCTACTGGCATAAAGGTGGACCTAGAAAATGTCAACCAGTCACAAGGACTATGGGGAGAAATAAAGCAGAGAAGGAGGTTAAAGCCAGAGAGTGGATCAGTGGGAATGGTGAAGGTTCACTGAGCAGATCATTCCGTTTTACATTCCACAATTCATACACATTTTGTTGCAACTCACCCATTGTGGTCCCCACAACCCCTGAGTTTTCTGTTTTCCTTCCTCCTTTCCTAACTCCTCTGCATTTCTTTTTCCATTTTATTTTATTTTTCTTAATTTTTAAAATGTTTTATTAGGGGCTCATACAACTCTTATCACAATACATACATACATCAATTGTGTAAAGCACATCTGTACATTCATTGCCCTCATCATTTTCAAAACATTTGATTTCCACTTAAGCCCTTGGCATCAGGTCCTCTTTTTTCCCCCTCCCTTCCCACTCCCCCCTCCCTCATGAGCCCTTGATAATTTATAAATTATTATTTTGTCATATCTTGCCCTCTCTGACGTCTCCCTTCACCCGCTTTTCTGTTGTCCGTCCCCCACGGAGGAGGTCACATGTAGATCCTTGTAATTGGTTCCCTCTTTCCAACCCATTCACCCTTTACCCTCCCAGTATTGCCACTCACACCCCTGGTCCTGAAGGTATCATCCGCCCTGGATTCCCTGTGTTTCCAGTTCCTATCTGTACCAGTGAACTCATCTGCATTTTGACCTTGGGTAGATGCTGTCCTTTTTCATCTCGAGTGATTGGTTATTCTAAGCTGTTGATACCCCACTAGTGTTATTGTTCCCCTTATAGGCCTGTCTACTGCCTGAAAATTGAGCCACAGGAGTGAGTGTAGTTCCAGACCTGTGGGGTGACTGAGGCCACAACCTTGGGGGTTCCTGGTGGCAAGCCTGCTCTCTTCCATGATTTTGAGTTTTGGTAGCCAGGCACCATCTAGTTCTTTTGGTCTTCTGCTTGTGGACATCGATGTTTGTTTGGCCCATTAGTCCACTGGAGTCAAGGTTTCCATGTGTCTCCAATTTTCATCACTCTGCTTTCCTCCGGGCAAGATGAGGCCAAAAATTGGACCTTAGGTGGCTGATCATGAGCTTTTAAGGCCACAGCTGCTACTCAGCAAAGTAGGATGTGGAACAGGGGTCCTCAAACTACGGCCCAAGGGCCACATGTGGCCTGCCAAGGACATTTATCTGGCCCGCCGGGTATTTTTGCCCCATTTTGTTTTTTGCTTCAAAATAAGATATGTGCATAGGAATTTGCTCATGTTTTTTTTTTTTTTTTTAAACTATAGTCCGGCCCTCCAACGGGTCTGAGGGACAGTTAACTGGCCCCCTGTTTAAAAAGTTTGAGGACCCCTGATTTGGAAACATTGCCTTTATTGTGCCAGGTGACTTTGTTACGCCAATTGATTTGCTATCACCTCCAGTGGATGATCCTGAGGTCTCAGCTCAGTGACTCATTCTTTCAAGGAGTTTGATTATGTTTAAGATGGTTTATAACCACACATACACGGGTACAGATAAGAGCTGTAAACACAGGGAATTCAGGACAGATCAACCCCTCAGGACCAATAATGAGAGTAGCGATACCAAGAAGGTAAGCTGAGGGTGGTGGGGAGAAAGGGGGAACTGATCACAATGATCTACATATAAGCCCTCCTAGGGGAATGGACAACAGAAAAATGGGTGAAGGGAGACATCATTCAATGTAAGATATAAAAAAATGTATCAAGGGTTCATGAGGAAGGGTGGTGGGGAAGGGAGGGAAAAATGAGCTGATACCAAGGGCTCAAGTAGAAAGAAAATGTTTTGAAAATGATGATGACAACATATGTACAAATGTGCTTGGCACAATGGATGCATGTATGGATTGTGATAAGAGCTCTATAAGCCCCCAATAAAATGATTTAAGAAAAAAGAAGGTTCATAACCTAGAGGGGCTGCTCCTTTTGATAGGGTGGTGTGTTAGCCCGGGTAGACTAGAGAAACAAATTCAGACACTCACTCATGTGTACAAGAACGAGCTTTATATACAAGAGCACTCAAATACTGAGAAAACATCCCAGCCCAGTTAAGATCAAGTCCACAAGTTTAATATTAGCCCACATGTCCTATACGAACCTAAAAAGTCCTCTTCAGACTCATAAACACATGCAATGATGCTGAATGCAAGAAGACCACAGGCCAGTGGGCGGGAAGCCTTGTGGATCCAGTGGCGTTGTAAGCATCTCAGCGCTGGCAGGGGTCTTCATGTGGCTTCTCCAGCTCCAGAGGTCTGGCACCATCAGTCTCTCTCCATGTGTCTTCTCCACAGGGATGTCTTGCAAGGAGTGAGCGTGTGTCCTGCCTCCAGTGAACTATTTATTTCCTTAGTGCCTCCAAATGAGGTCATCTAGCTACTACCTGATAGACAGGCTAGACTCCACCCGTTGACTCTGAATCCTCAAATGGACACCAGATTCTGTAACTTGCACAGGTGGTGATAGGAGACCTCTCTGGAGAGATGCTGTGAACGTGCCATGTGGGTGAAGAGCTGAGGGGCAAGAGCAGATGCCCAGAGGTGGAGTGTCCTTTGGCAGGAGACTGGAGTGTGAGAATGGGGCCGAGGCAAGGATCGGGGTTGATGGGCAGGCACAAAAGTCTTCATCCCTTCTGCTCCAGAAGATCCCAAGTGACTGGAGAGGGGGCATTTCAGTTACGGTGGGGACAGGAGAACACAGGCAGCATCAAGTCTGGAAACACATTAACAAACTCACAGTCAACCTGGCCACAGGCTTTGTCTTGACCAGATGCAGGTTTGGTGTGTGCAGCAGTCCCGCCTCCATTTTTGGTGCCCTGCTGTCAGCTTGAATGGGGTGGCCCTGACTCATCCTTTGTTCTTTATGTGTTGCATTGAATTGGATCGAACTAGCAGATGCAGCAGATCTCTGAAATCCACTAAATCAACATCAGCCCTTTAAGGTATTTCTGAGCAACCCGATCAAGGACGTGTAGTAAATTCACCTATGTTGACGCCCATAGGTGAATCATACCCAAGGGTGTGGAGCTAGTTTGACGGAACTGGACACTTTCTCCTCTGAGAGGCCTACAGAAATTCCCTTGAAAAGCCAGGTGAGTAGTCAGATCGGGGATTGGAACTCCGTTTGGAGTCATGCACAGGAAGGTTTGTCTCAAGATAGGAATAATCTTCAGAAGGGTGGCAAGGGTAGGAACTGGTTACGGCCCGCTGACTGGTCCCTTCTAGCAGCTGCTGAAGAGGCACACGATACATCGGACCTGAGGGACGCCTTGGGAACCAGGTGGTCAAATCTCCCCAGATTTGGGGAGATATCATCTTGACTATGTCTACATATGACCCTCTCATTTGATAGAATTTAAAGTAATTTATTTAATTTACATTTCATCCCACTCAAGTCAGATTCATACAACATTTTTTTCTTATATGGTGGAGATTCAATAAATATTGCTGATCAAACAAATGAATAAAATGCAATTATCAGTAGAAAAGGAAAAAAGGTACCTAGCCATGGCAGATAAAAAGGGGGTGGGGAATCAGTGTATTCAGGTTTACATATTACCTTTCTTTCTTGGAAGCTGTCACACCGCACAGTCCAACATGCATTTTATAGATCAGTAACATTATGCTGACATGTAAGTGCAATTACTATGCAGCAAAAATGATTCAAGAAAAAAAAAATACCCAACATGTCTCTTCACTTTTGTATAGGCGATTGCTGATTTACTCTTAACAGATGTTTGTATTTGGATCAAATGCTTATGTGTATATAGGAATGTCACAGTGCAAACTACTGGCACAAAGTATTAAAATTATTTTGTGATGATTGGTGGTAGTATTATAATGTCCATTATACCTCAAAAAAAAAAAGAAAGAAAAGAAATGAAGCAAGGGTTACCATAATAAGAATTAAAATAAGTAAGTAGTCTCTGTTGTGGTAAAAGTATTGCTATGAATCAGAATTGACTCGATGGCAGTGGGTTTTCTTGTCCAGCATTTAATTTTATTTCGATTCTTTTTTTAAACTATAATTGTATATTTTTAATTTTAATTTTTAAATCATATTATTAGGGGCTCATACAACTCTTACCACAATCCATACATACATCAATTGTGTAAAGCACATTTGTACATTCATTGCCCTCATCATTTTGAAAACATTTGCTCTCCACCTAAGCCCCTGGCATCAGCTGCTCATTTATACCCCTCCCTCCCGGCTCCCCTTTCCCTCAGGAACCCTTGATAATTTATAAATTATTATTTTGTCATGTCTTGCCCTGTCTGATGTCTCCCTTCACCCACTTTTCTGTTGTCCGTCCCCCAGGGAGGAGGTCACATGTATATCCTTATAATAGGTTCCCCCTTTCCAACCTACCCTCCTAGTATCGCCACTCACACCACTGGTCCTGAAGGGATCATCTGCTCTGGATTCCCTGTGTTTCCAGTTCCTATCTGTACCAGTGTACATCCTCTGGTCTAGCCAGATTTGTAAGGTAGAATTGGGATCATGATAGTGGGGGGGGGGGCGGGGTAGGAAGCATTTAGGAACTAGAGGAAAGTTGTATGTTCATCGTACTACATTGTACCCTGATTGGCTTGTCTCCTCCCTGAGACCCTTCTGTAAGGGGATGTCCAGTGGCCTACAAATGGGCTTTGGGTCTCCACTCCACACTCCCCCCTCATTCACTATGATAAGATTTTTTGTTCTGATGATGCCTGATACCTGATCCCTTTGACACCTCGTGATCACACAGGCTGTGTGCTTCTTCCATGTGGGCTTTGTTGCTTCTGAGCTAGATGATCGCTTGTTTACCTTCAAGCCTTTAAGACCCCAGACACTATCTCTTTTGATAGCGGGGCACCATCAGCTTTCTTTACCACATTTGCTTATTCACCTGCTTTGTCTTCAGCAGTTTGTCGGGAAGGTGAGCATCATAGAATGCCAATTTAATAGAAGAAAATATTCTTGCATTGAGGGAGTACTTGAGTGGAGGCCCAATGTCCTTCTGCTACCTTAATACTAAACCTATAAATATATGCACATAGATCTATTTCCTCATTCTCATATATAAATATATTTGCATATGTATATGCCTTTATTTAGATCTCTATAAATGCTCTTTGCCTTCTAGCTCTTTCCTCTATTTCCTTTGACTTTCCTCTTTTCCCACTCTCATGCTCAGTCTTCCTCTTGGGTTTCAGTAATTCCTCTTGGTTACATTGCCCTTGATCAAGCCTTACCAGGCCTCCTCCACCATTCTCACCACCAATTTGGATCATTTGTTGTTCCCTTGTCCCTGGGTTTGTTAACACCACTTATTCCCCCCCTCCCCCCCTCCCTTGTCCCCCAGGACTGTCGGTCCTGTTGTGTTCTCCTCCCGATTGTTCATCCAGCCTACCTTATTTAGACAGACCTGCGGAGACAATAACATGCACAAAAACAAGACAGAGCAAAACCATGCACCAATATACAACAAAACAACAAGAGGGACAAACCAATGACAAAAAAAAAAAAAGAGAAAGAAAACACAACAGAAAGAAAAAGCTTGTAGTTAGTTCAAGGACTGTTTGTTGGCCTCGAGGAGTGTTTTTCCAGTCCAGTCTGTTGGGGCACCACGCCTGGCCCCAAAGTCCACTTTCAGCATTCCCTGGGGACCTCACCGCTCCATTCCCTTGCTGTTCTGTTGCACCCCTTTGTGTTTTGCCTCGATGTGGCAAGATCGGATCGGGTGCAATTCCCACACTGTTTCTCCAGTGTTGTCCCTTGTAGGGCCAGGGGTCAGTGAGGGGCATCATGTCGCATAGTGGGGCCGGTCATGTGGTCCTCTGTGGACTGGCTGTTCTAATTGGGATTATCATTCTCAAGGCCTGGTGGGCCAGGATGTGCTCCACTCTCTCTTCTTCCCAGCTTCATCTGCTCCCGTGTGCTTCAATCAGATATTTCCCTCTCCAAGAGCTGCAGATTCAGTGCTGTCCTTTGAAATAAATTCTTCTTGGGGGAGGGACCGGTGTCCACGTAGTAGTTGGGATTGGGGCTGGCCCCTCAGACCTCTCCCACCATCAATTCTTATGGAAACAGTAGTAAAAAAAATCCAATGATATTGGGACCATCTGCTACCCCACATTCTCAAACTCACTGCCATTAATTGGATTCCTGCTCAGAGCTCCTGTACCATGGACTAGCCCTGCCCCTGGGGTGCTGAGGCTGTCAATCTTTAAGGGAGCCGCAAGCCTTGTCTTCATCCCGTGGAATGGCTGATGTGTTTGAACTGCCCATCTTGCAGCTAACAACCCAATGTGCAACTCACCACACCATCAGGGCTAGCCTTTTTGAGAAGTATTAAAAAGCAAAGCCACTCTGACCAAAGGCAGCAGAGGAAAGGGGTTGAGAACTACGACTATGTGTGTCAAAGAAGCCCCTGCTTAGTGTTCAGCCGCTGTGATCCATACACGGGCGGGTTGAAGTCTCTACATGAAAGAACAGCCTGGTGATCCTATCTTTTCAACATCTTCCACTTTTCTTCTACGAGCCCAGTTTGGAGAGTCAAGCTGATGGGGATTTGAATGTCTAGCTTTGTCCCTAATTAGCCAGACTATAGACAAGGTGCACATACAACTGAGGCTGCAGCCCCTGGAGTTCCAACCTTGGCTCTCCCTTACTGGCTGCCCTTGGCCAGGGTGGCTTCGAGGATTAAATAACCCACTGCAAGTAAAACACCAGTGACAGTTCCAGGTAAGGACAAACTATTATTTGACTTTTTGTTTGTTTTAGTAAAGCAGATGTAACTCTCATGCAGTGCCCCAATGAAGTTAGCTGTTTTGTTTTTGTTTTCAGTTTAGCTGTTGTTGATGCTTTCATGATCATTATTATTACTTTCAGACTTGAAGAGACAGACCTACTGTCTTCCCTACTAACGCACTTGAGAAAAGAATGACAAAGGAACAGCACTGAGCACATTGTCACTCATCCTACTGGGGACCCAGTAGCATGGGCATCTGTGTTGAGCTTCTGGGAAATGCAGGTCAGAATGCACTCCAGAATCGGCATTCAAAAATTCTTGTAAAAACAAGATCCTCGTTCTGGCTAGACTGGGGCATGTACACAGGTACAGATAAGAGCTCATGACACACGGAATCCAGGTCAAATAAACCCTTGGATACGGGAATGAGAGTATCAATACCAGGAGGGTAGGGGAAAGGTGGCAGGAGGAAGGGGCAACCGATTGATCAATAGAGCAATGACAATGATCAATGCATTACCCCTCTCCCCCACCAGGGGGGTGAACCACAGAAACGTGGGTGAAGGGAGACAGAGGTTGGTGTAAGATATGAAAATAATAATTTATAATTTATCAAGCTGTCACAAGGGTGGCAGGGGGAGGGAGGGAAAAAAGAGGAGCTGATACCAAGGGCTCAAGTAGAAAGTAAATGTTTAGAAAATGATGGTGGCAACATAGGTACAAATATGCTTGATACAATTGATGTGTGAAATGTTACGAAAGCTGTAAGAGCCCCCCCCCTCAAAATAAACAAAACAAAACCCAAAACAAAAACAGAAAAACAAGATCCTCAGATGACTCACTCACCGTTGGAGGGGATCTGGCACTTGGCTCTCCTCACTGACTTTCCACTGGAGTCACAGTACTTACGGAAGCCTGCATCCCACCCGCAGACATTCTGGTTTCATTGGCTGGAGCACAAGAATGTCATCGTTCCCTGGGTCACTCTCCAATGCAGGGAAGGCGAAGAACCCCCCGTCTGGCACTTGCTCCACGGGGAGTCAGGCTGCCGGCTCAATGGGAGTTTTCTTTTCCTCAGCAGCATCCATGGGAGCCCTGCTTTGTTTTTCCTTCTTTTCAGGCCCCTGTGGAAGTCTGAAGGGCCATGAAGAGGACACGCTTGTTTCCTGTCCCCACGACTCCAGTCGTCAGTGCAGCTCAGGGCTGGCTTCATGGCCAGCTTGCCCATTTCTCGTTATTGCTGTGCACAGTGCCCAGACTGGTTGGCCGTGGCTCTCACTCAAGTCATTGTGCTGAAGAGCTACATTTTCCTGGAGGGAAGTTTGTATTTCCTTGAAATAGGGTTCGTCTCTTTTCCCTTCTCAGAGGGACCAGGAGCTGCTTCATCGGGAAAAAAATCTGCTAAAGATCTCTTCCTGACCTTTCATCTGAGACCTTCGGCCCCTAGTACAAAATTCATATTCCTACAGGGGATGCACGTTATCTCTGAGCAGAGCTGCTTCTGGCCCGAGTTATGGTTGCTAAGACTGTATGGGAATGAGGGTCATGTGCTGTGTTAGTCTGGGTTAACTAGAGAAACAAATTCATAGGCACTCATATGTGTCTAAGAAAGAGCTTTATATATCAGTAATTAATTGTACATTAAGAAAACATCCCAGCCCAGGCCAAGTCCCTACATCCAATATTAGTCCATATGTCCAATACTAGTTCATAAATTTCTCTTTCTTTTGGAAACCTTGCATAAGCAAGGTCTCAAAAAATTGGTTGATGACTCAGAGTTGTTTCTCTCCATGGAAATCTTTAGTAAAAGGCAAAACATTTATACGATCTGAAGAGAAACCAGAGTATATCATAAATTTCTCTTTAGACTCACTCAGCCATGCAATAATGTCGAATGCAGGAAGGTCACAGGCCAGTGGGTGGAAGGTCTTGTGGATCCAGTGGCGGTAGAAACATCTCAGAGCTGGCAGTGGGTCCAGTGTCAGTAGAAACATCTCAGTGCTGGCAGGGGTCTCTGCAAGGCTCCTTCAACTCACAGGGCTCTAGTGTAGCTCCATGTATCTTGTCAGAAGGAATATCTCACAGGGAATGAGCATGTATCCTGCCTCCAGCGAGCTATTTATCTTCTTAGCACCTCCAAAGGAGATCATCAAGCTGCGACCTGATTGACAGGTTGAATTCAACCCCTTCATTTAAAAAAATTTTTTTTATTGGGGGCTCTTACATCTCCCATCAAAATTCATCTATTCATCCATTGTATCACGCACATTTGTAAATACGCTGTGATCATAATTTTCAAAGCATTTTCTTTCTACTTGAGCACTTGATACCAGCTCATTCCACACATACCTCCATGAACCCTTGATAAGTTATAGATTATTATTTTCATATCTTACATCGTTCTCTGTTGCTCTTCACCCACTTTTCTGTTGTCAGTCCCCCTGAGAGGGAGCTATATGTTGATCTTTTTAATCAATTCACCCTTTCTCCCCTTACCTTCCCCTTATCCTGATGGTATCTCTATTCTCATTGTTGGCTGTGAGGAGGTTATCTATCCTGGATTCCCTGTGTTACCGGGTCTTATCTATAGCTGTGTGCATGTTCTGGTCTAATCTGATTTGTAAGGTAGAACTGAGGTTATGATAGTGGGGGAAGGAAGCATTAAAGACCTAGAGGAAAGTTGTATGTTTCATGAGTGCTATACGGCACCCTGACTGGGTCATCTCTTCTTTGTGACCCTTCTGAGAGGAGGTGTCTAACTGCCTACAGATGGGCTCTGGGTCTCCCCTCCATGCCCTTCTCCCTATTCACATTGAGTATGATTTTGTTCTGGGTTTTAGATGCCTGATACCTGACCCCATCAACACCTCGTGATCACTTAGGCTGGTGTGCTTCTTCCATGTGGGCTTTGTTGCTTCTGAGCTAGATGGTCCTTGTTTATCTTCAAGCCTTTAAGACCTCAGATGCTATATCTTTTGATAGCCGGGCACCATCAGCTTTCTTCACCATTTGCTTATGCACCCATTTTGTCTTCAGTGATTGTGTTGGGAAGGTGAGCATCACAGAATGCCAGATTGTCAGAACAAAGTGTTCTTGTGTTGACAGAGTACTAGCATCAATCACAATATCCATCTGCAACCTTAATTCTTAACATATAGATATAAGTACATAGATCTATTCCCACCTCATTATATATATTTACATATGTACATGCCTGCTTTAGACCTCTATAAATCTCCTTAGCCTTCTGGTTCTTTCCTCTACTTCCTTTTACTTTCCTCTTGTCTCATCATCGTGTTTGGCCTTCATTCGGGTTTAGTAATTCCTGGCTGCTACATTGCCCTTGATTGAGCCCCACGAGGCATCCTACACCCTTCTCTTCATTCTCCATTGAATTTAATTCACTTGTAGTTCTCTTGTCCCTGGGTTGGATTCCCCCCCACCTCCCCTTCTCCAGTATCCCCCCAGAACAATTGGTCCCATTCTTTTTGTCTCCGAATTATTTATCCTGCCTATCTTATCTAGACATGCATAGACAGTCATACGCGCAAAAAAAAACAGGCATAGCCAAACAGAACAAAGGAAGTCAAAACCAACAAAACAAAAATGACAAACAAAAAAAAAACCCCCCAAAATAACAACAACAGAAAGAAAGCCACTGAAAAAAATGGAAAGCCAATATATAATTCAAGGTCTGTTTGTTGGCCTTTGTGAATGTTTTTTACTGGAGTCTGATGGGGTGTCACACTCTGTCTCCAAAGTCTATTTTTGGTATTCCCGGGGATTTAATCACTCTGCTCCCCCTGCTGCTCTGCTACGTGCCCTCAGTGTTTTGCCCCAGTGTGATGCATCCCTTCGTTCTTAAGTCTCAGTTTGACAATAGATTATGTAACTACCACGTGGCTATCATTTTCTTAAAATTTTCAGAGAAACTGGAAACTTGGGGTTTTTGACTTCAATGTACTCATCTAATCAAAAGCGAGGTTTTTGATGTTGGATTCTAGTTTTTTGATTGGCCAAGTCAAGCATACCGAAGACAGCATTAGCCATTGGCCTTTGAGAGATGAGCCGCGTTTTAAACAAGTCATGTCACGTGGTCAAAGGCTTTGGACTTGTTCTGGGCCTGTAAGTTTGGTAGGTCTTCTGCCAGAGGCAGTCCTTAAACATGTCTCAGTTGAACTATGACTATTGCTAAGCATCTCCAAGTCCACTTGCGGTTACTGCCCACCTTGTGGCCTGACCTGGTCCCAGCTATTGTAGGAGTTGTGGGGAGCACATCCTATTGCCTTAGAGCAGTGTAGCAGAAGGAGAACAAACACGATTTCTGTACTTCTGTCTTCTTCCTGGTTACATAGTGGACTACCCATTGAGCTGCTAAGCACAGGTCAGAGGTTCAAACCCATCAGCCCCTCCAAGGGAGGCACTTGAGGCTGTCTGCTTCTGTAAAGACTGAAAGTCTCAGAAATGCTAAGGGACACTTCTACTGTGTCCTATATGAATTACTATGAGTCAGAAGCAACTGGATGGCAGTGAATTTTTGGTGTCTTCATTCTTCTCTGACTCTCTCTCCCCCCGCCCCCCAAGCCTTCCTCTCCCGGAATAACAATCTGAAATGGCATTGGATGCCCTTCCTTGTTGACAGCTGCCACGTCCCTGCCAGTGACTGGACCTTTCTCCCTCAATATTCTCTTTATACATGATGATGTGACTCGTGTTTGTTGCTAATATTAGATCGACAACAGATGCCCCATTGTTTGGCCCTGGGTACATTCAGAGCAGATTAAGAATGCAAAGACAAAGGCCTCCAGTGCCTAGTGACGTTAACAGTAGAAGCTGGTTCAAGGGGCAGCAGGCTTCTCCTGTGTTGGGCCCGGTGAAGTGGACGGGCCTGTGACCGACCTAGCAGCTGAGTCTATAGACCAGATCCCCAGGAATGTAGGCTGAGCTCTCTCAGTGAGGGTGTGTGAGTGGGTGTGAAGCTTCAAAAGGAGGCATGATCACGTGGGAGACAAGCAGCAATACCCAGGTCTGCGGTACAAAATGAAAAGTCGCTTAGTCACCACTGGTGGCCAACATTAAAACTCAGGTACCTTCCCCTCCTAGAGCTGCAGAAACAGACCTATGACCAGCAGTGGCTAGAGAGCTGGGTTCCAAGCACTGGCTTGAGGTGAAGGCTCTTTCCCTGTTGGCTCTCTGAGAAGGTCCTTGTCTCTTTTCAGCATCTGTTTCTCGACTCCTTGGTGGTCTTTATGGGGTGGGCAGGGTGTCAATCATTCCCCTGAAATCATTCCCCTTTTAGACTTCAAAATGACGAGCTGAACATACCATGTACACTGATATCCTCATGAGCATGCCAAAGAAAACCCTCTTCCAAGATGGGATCACAGCCCCAGGCATAAAGGGTGAGGACTGACAACACCTTTTTGAGGGGTGGGGTGCAATTTAATCCACAGCCCAAGGGAAACCAAGGGGCAAGTTTAGGAAAACTAGATATTTCAATAGCACGGCCAATGCTGTGGTTCTTTCTGATCCTTCCCATTTTTAACAACAACAAAAATCTAGGGCTCCTTGGTAATGTGGAGGGTCAGTGCGCAAGAGGAAGACCCTCTGTGAGATGGGCTGAGACAGTGGCTGCAACGATGTGCTCAATAGAGCAATGGTTGTGAGAATGGTGCCGGGAGGGTAGTGTTTCATTCTGTTGTACAGAGTGACAGCTCCGTGGTACTTAACAATATCAACCACAACAACTATTGTCGTTCTAGAGCATCTGTTCCCCAGATTAATTCATGTGGTCCTTCTTTGTCCCCACAACACAGATTAACTCCCGTCAGTGCCCTTCTCACGCCGGATTGTAATAGCGTGTCTGCCTGCCTGCCTGCCCTACCACACTTCAGGTTTCCTGGAGCAAAGGACTCGGTCCACCTTGCCCTACCGTGGAGCTGGCTCCAGCATGGTCTCTGTCATGGAAATCACGGCTGGGTGAAGGTCCCCTGTCTTGTCCTGCTCTGGTCTAAGGAAAGCAGCTTTCAGAAGATCAGTTAGCAGAAGACTTAGGGCGAGAACCAAAGGCTTTCTCATGTGGTTACCCATGTGGCACCAACAGGCCCTGGCATGATGTCATATGAACAGGGACTTTTTAATACCCTAAATCTATTGTAATTCACTAGCTATTGGAAAATATTTAACAGCATCTTGAAGAAAAATGAATGCATTAGGGTTATGAGAATCCAAATGAAGAAAGGCATTCTCTCTCCCCTTCCCCCCTTTTTCTTCGCTCACTCACTCTATTGAAGGCTTACTCTTTGCCAATTGCTATATTTACGTCTAATTGAGGACAGGACATCAGTAATTATGGCACAAAGGAAATACTAGGCTTAACCGGCATCATTAGAAGGGGCCCTTAACCTCGTCCAAGCAATGCATACGGTTTTCAGCGGTCATCCCAAGTGGGGAGCTGAGCCCTTGTCTGATCTTAGTCTGGAAGCTCTGCTGAAGCCTGTCCACTGTGGGTGACCATGCTGGCATTTGAAATACCAGTGACACAGCTTCCAGCACCACAGCGACACATAAGTCACCACAGCATGAAAGACTAACAGACAAGTGGCAACAAAAACGAGGACGGTGCTCAACGAGACGGGTGGACACGGTGGCTGCAGCAAGGGGCTCCAGCACGGGAATCACTGTAGAGATGGTGCAGGACTGTCCCTATGGAGCCAGCTCGATGGCACCTAACAATAACTTAACCTTGTCCATGTGTACGTATTTGGGCGCAGGGATGGAGGGCGAAGCCATGCTTGTGGAAAGACAAGTGGCACAAGAAAGTGATGCTTAAGTTGCCTTGTAGAAAGGAAGGAAGCGAAGAAAGAAAGAGATGAAGGGGTGGAAGTAAGGGGCAAGGACTCCAGGCCAGGAAGAGGAGTCACTGATGATGGCAAAACTCAAGTCAAGTGTCATTTTATCCCACCTCAGCCCCTCTCTCTCCCTTAAAGGCGTTGCTGGAAGTCTTCCACAAATGTAAGATTGGCACGCGGTGAGTACAGAGGCCTCAGAGGGTCTGGTACGAAAGGCGAAGCCGCCTCACTGTGAGAAGAGTCAATGGAAACCACAGGCAGTAGCGGTGATCTAATGGGGAGAGAGGAGTGAATTATGGACAGAATGTGCACATAAAGATCCCGCTACCGGCAACCTTTTTCCGGGATGAACATTGGAACACCCTTAAATTAGATCGAGGCACACCCACCTGTCAGGTGATCCAGAATCTTCAGAGAGGGGTTTTGTAATTTTCAAAAGCATGCTTAATATTATAATTTCATTTTTGAAGGCAAGCCTGAAGAAAGAAGTGCAATTGTTTTGCACTAGTCAATAAGGTTATACAGTAGGAAAAGTATTTTAGCTGTGGATCTGCAAATGTTCTGTGTGCACGAATGTCACTGACTGACAGAGGGATGGGGATAAACCACTGGGGGTTAGGGACAAGGTTGAAGAAATTTAGAGAACCAGTAAAATAAAAATCTTACAGCTAATTTCAGCGTTAAGGAGGGGAATTTATTTTGCTCTGTTCTTGGCATTTTCAAAAACATGCATAACAAAATCATCCTATTTTACATTCATCACCCACCATACTCCAGACTCATTGGCAGCCATTGGAGATTCATAAATAACACAACTCCACCCTTGGAGTTTATAAACTACTAGATAATTGAGGCACAGGCCTCAATGACACCCTAACATGACAAGTACCATAATAGATATGTGCACAAAGGAAACAGGGAAGGGAGGGATTAAGTCCTAGTTATTTAGTTACACTTGTAGAATTCTTATAATTGACACCGTAAGCTGACATTTGGGAACACCTATTCCGTTGAACATCCGGGAGAGCATCAACCTCATGATCAAGACCTCCCAGGGTAAGATGGCTTGGTCAAGGTACTGGGACTAGGTAATCAGGGTTAACTAGGTAGCCTCAGGTTAAAGGGGCCTCTAAGTCTAGCCCCTCTGTGATAGCACACTAAATATGTCTTTATTATTATTACTACTACTATTATTATTAAAACACAGATTAAGATTTCATTTCAGGAACCCAATCTATTCAACTCTTTTAGCCATTGACATGTGAGGGATTCGGTCTTGATATCCAAGGTTTGTTCCTGTAAAAATTCTCCACCTACTTTATAGCCTCAAGAGCCCTGGTTATCATTGGGCTGTTAACTGCAAGGGCAGCAGTTTGAAACCACCAGTCTCCCCTTGAAAGAAAGATGAGACTTGCTACTCTCATAAAATGTTACAGTCTTGGGAACCCACAAGGGCAGTTCTACCCTGTCCTACAAGGTCACCATGAGTTGGCATCGACTTCATGGCAGTGAGTTCAGTTTATTGTTTTTTACTCCCTCTGATCTGTCGTGACTAAGAGTACAGACCAGGCTTGAGAAGCAGACGGACCTGGTTTAAATCTGGATGTGCCAGCCTGGGCAAGCCCTTTGATGCTTTGGCCCTCCATGCTCCATGTGGCACATCAGGAAGTGAACTAAGATGTTACATAAAGGCACCTGGCCCAGAGTAGGCAGAGCTGGTTCTATCTCTACCAGGTGCCTTAGACCCAGCTACCAACATCTCTTACCAGGACTGTGCAAAGGTTTTTCACCATTTTGTTTGGGCCACCTGAACTCACCCATAGTGTCACAAATGAAAGATAAAAAAAAATCCTCATCGTGATCCATCATACTGCCTTCTAAAACACTGGACGACATTAGTGGATCAGAGAAACAATTTTTCTCTTGAGCCATCGCAGGTACTTTTAGAAGAAGACACAGAGTAGCAACGCCAGATTGCAATGTGACCTGTAATCAGTAAGTATCATCTCAGGAACCTGAAAAAATCATACTCATTGTGGTCAAAGGAAGGACATCGGCCTACCATACCCTGCTTCCTTTGTTGCCCCCATTTCTCATACCCTTCCCTCAGTCCTCTTCCCTTCCATTCCTTCTGGATGCCACGTTCCCACTGGCACACGCTGTTTTCTTCTTTGCCTAGCTACTGGCTACGAGACTGTCCTCTAGGTCTCAAGTACCACTTTTTATTTTAATTCTTAAAAAAAACATTTTGTTAGGGACTCATACAACTCTTATCACAATCCATACATATACATACATCAATTGTATAAAGCACAACTGTACATTCTTTGCCCTCATCATTTTCAAAGCATGTGCTCTCCACTTAAGCCCTTTGCATCAGGTCCTCTTTTTCCCCTCCCTCCCCGCTCCCCCCTCCCTCATGAGCTCTTGATAATTTATAGATTATTTTGTCATATCTTGCCCTGTCCAACGTCTCCCTTCACCCCCCTTTCTGTTGTCCGTCCTCCAGGGAGGAGGTCACATGTAGAGCCTTGTAATCGGTTCCCCCTTTCCAACCTACTCACCCTTACCCTCCCAGTATTGCCCCTTCCACCCCTGGTCCTGAAGGTATCATCCACCCTGGATTCCCTGTGCCTCCAGCTCCTACATGCACCAGTGTACAACCTCTGCTCTATCCAGACTTGCAAGGTAGAATTCGGATCATGGTAGTGGGGGGGTGGGGGTAGGGAGAGGAAGCATTTAGGAACTAGAGGAAAGCTGTATTCTTCATTGGTGCTGCGTCCCACCCTGACAAGTACCACTTTTTTAGGCATGCCTTCTGGGGCTCTATTTTGGACCCCCTTACAGGTAATATCTACCTTCAGTTTTTAAAAATTATTTCTAAGAGAATGCTGAGCCATGGTGGCATAGTGATCAATGCGTTCGTCTGCGATCCTCAAGGTCAACGGTTGGAAACCAACAGCTGCTCCACAGGAGAAAGACGAGCGGCCTCGGAAATGCACAAGGGCAGTTCTACCCTGCCCTATAGGGTGGCTATGAGTCAGCACCGACTCAATGGCAGTGAGTATCCAGTTCATCTAAGCCTCAAGGTGCCAGAATTTTGATGGCAACCATCCTGTCTCGCCTGCTACAGTACCCAGGGCCTCTCCCAGGCTGGCACGGTTGATTGATTGACAAACAGGGGAGGGAAGGATTGAACCATCCAACTTACTGCCTTCCCTTCTGTGTTGTGTGCCTGGGCTCTGAATTTCCTAACTTCTTTTCTTGGCCTTAGTGTTTCTCACCCACCAAAGCCGCATCAGCGTCTTGTAAGTGTGGAGGCGGTCATTCTTTGAAACGGGGCAAATAGAAGAATAGTTTCCATCAGGGTTTCAGAGAGCATCTGGACCTCACTTGTTGGGGAAAGCACAGCTCCGTGAGCATCTCCACCGTAGCTTGGCAACCTCGAGGGCTCTAGGGGCACGCTTGACCAAGAGGCGTCTCTTGTGTCCTCCCCCGCCCCGCCCCCCTCCCCGACCTTGTCCTAGTGGAAGCCCGCGTGCCCGCTGACTGCAGGGAAAAGGCGCCGCGGCGGCAGGTGACCTGCGTCTCCGGGCCCGAGCGCCACGCCGGGGACGTCGTCGGCCTCCCCAAGCTCCAGGCGCGGGCCTCTGCAGCCATCTTCAAGGAGGAGGGACGGAGGCGCGGTCTCGGGCCGCGGACCCGCCCTCGCCGCCGGGCCGCCCAGCCGAGCTCGCCGCGCCCGACTCCACTTCCCCCGCCAGCCCGGCCCGGCGGACCCCGCTCCCCGCTCCCCGCTCGGCCCCGCGGTGCGCGCAGAGGCCGCCATGGGCAGCGCGCGCTGGCTCGCGCTGGGCAGCCTGGTGGCCGTGGCCGGGCTCCTGGAAGGCCGGGTTGTGCGCGAGGAGGAGGCCGGCTTTGGCGAATGTGACAAGTTCTTCTACGCCGAGACGCCCCCCGCGCTGCCGGCGGCCGAGGCCCACGTGAAGCTGTGCCAGCGCTCCGCGGGCGCCGCGCGCTTCGCCACCCTCTACAGCACCCAGGACCGCACCCCCGTGTACTCGGCGTTCCGCGCCGCGCGCCCGGGGGCCGGCGGCCAGCCGGAGCACGGGCTGGTGGAGCCGCAGGTAAGCTGGTGGTCCCGGCCGCAGGGCTCTCCGTCCTCGGGCGCTCGGCATCTCCCCGAGGGCAGGACCTGGAGAGGCCACCCCCAAGGCTCGGGGGACATCGGTCCGGAACCCGCGCTTTCGGATCCACCCTGCCGCAGCCCCGGAGGAAGCGCCTTCTGCACCCTGGTCAAAGCCGCGACTGGGCGTTCCGGAGCCGCAGGGGGGTGGGGTAGGAGGGAGGGCGCCTGGTGGGTGCCTCTCGCTCCGTGCCAGCGCGGCCCTCTGCAGCGCCGCGCTCGGTTCCTGCGTGGCGAGACAGAAACCGGGAGGCGAGTGCATCCTGCAGAAAGCGGAGGCTGGGCGCCCACGGGCGTGGCGCAGGTTTTGGCCACCGCGATGCATTCTCATTTTCCAAAGACGGAGGTGGAGGCTGGGGGTGGGGGCATGAAGAGCCCAACTGGTAAGATGGGGCAGGTCTATCGAAGCTGGCTTCCTGTCCATAAAACCAAGTCGTTCCTCCCACACCAATCATGTGGTAAATCCGAGTTTGGGAGATAACTAAAGGTATCGATTAAAAAAAAATTCAACCAGATTGTTACAAATAGTAAGGGATCATGGACTGCCTCCATCTGATGGGAAGGACAGACCAGTTTTTCCTGATTCTGCATATCTATATTATCAGACCACTTAAAAATCATGTCCCCTCCCTGGTGTTTTGTCCTACCTGGTTTGGTCAGACACTTGAGCACACCCCCTCCCCCCCCCCCCAACCTGCCTGCACATTTCTCTGCCTCCATTCCTCTCCGGAGCACCCAGCCAAGCACTAGCCAGCGACCCCTGGCCCTGCGGCCTAGGCCGCCCTCGCTGGGGGTGTAGCTAAGGTACCCAGCGCTACCCACTCCTAATGGCTACAGCCTGGCCACTACCACTTTGGTAAACAGGAGACAAGAGGGCTCTTAATTGTGTTTAGCTATTTCTAGCACTGAGATCTTGTCTCCATCTTCAGCAATTCTCCCTTCAGCTTCCTTCCCTGTCTCCCCCTCCATTTGCCCTCCCTCACGTGTTGATGTGAGGGCCCCTGAGACCAGGGGTGAGGTCATACTGTGGTAGTTTATCAAAAGGTATTTTAATCTGAAGTTAGTTGGTCCCTAAGTACACCCCTAGGACTTTCAGACTGTCCCCCAGCTCATTATTCTCAGTGAAGCCAAGCGACAGGACTGACTACTTTTGCCTTGAGGATTTCATGAACTCCTCGGGGAAACAGAACGTACCCATGAAAAAGACGTAGGAAGACATGCCAAACGACTGTCGATGACATGCTGAGCGCAGTTATTAATCACCTGCTGTGTGCCAGGATGCATGAGAATTGAGCGTGGCTCCAGAACTCAAGGGTCAGCAGGTGGGACTTGCCCTAGAGATGTAGTGTCTGAAGAGAATCTGGCTTCCTGGGTTCCAATCCTGGTTCCTCCGTGGACCAGTTGTACATGTGGATGGGGTTCACTTGGAGAGCCATCATAGGGGAGCTGTGAGGGCCAAAGGCACTGTTACACTTAAAGCCCCGAGAGGTGTCTGGCACTAAGTGCCAGCTGCTGAGACATAAACAAAGCCAGAACCCCATAATTTAATAGAAGTAAACAAAGCCCTACTATATCAGCCAGCCAGTCTTTGAAATGACAGGGCAAACAGGTTAGGGGAATCTGGCTGGGACTGGAAGGATGAGGTCAAGCACAGCAGGAGGAAGACACCCCGAGGGGGCCATTTAAAGCAGAAAGACTATATCATGAGCGAGAAACACATGGCAAGTGTAGGGATCAGTGCCTGGGCGGGGGGTGGGGGTGGGGGGGTTGGCACAGCTAAGCTAGTGTCAGTGAATCAGAAACTCGTGGAAGGGAATCGACTGCAGTCTACCCAAGTGTTCACAATGAAAGGGAATAATGGAAGGGAGGGGTCAGGTATGAAGACTAGTCAAGGAAGGCTTAAAGAGGCAGCTCCTGAAGGAGTCCTAAGGGACACCACTTGGCTGGGAAGAAATGGACCGTCGGCATACAGGCTGTGTGGCCTCGGATGCCTCCGTGGAACATGGAGGAACGGGGCACAAGATAGGATGGAGGTCGTTTCAGATGGCAGCTTGAGACCGGACTTGTCTCGCAGTTTGGAAAAGTACAACGGGAAGCCAAAATTCCCAGCCAGTGGCCCAGCATAGCGGGGTGCTTCAGGTCGACTCAGTCAGGAACCAGAAGGTACTAGAAGGGAGCGAAGAAAGCAGTAGATGGAGTTGCCGGAAGAGGGCATGTTCTAAGTGCACTGCAGCAAACCTGACTTCCCAGAGACCGATCTCAGAGCCCATGTCCCTACTGCAGGAAGATGCTCCGGGCTCAGTGTGGATGTGATGCTGAGTCACTTGGGGCCCATATCACCTTTGCATGAGGTCAGTGCTACCAGGAGGTGGAGAAGAGGGGTGGGACCGGAGACGAAAGGTGACTTGGTGTTTGCCTTCAGGCGGGCTTGCACCAGGTAGGGCTAGATTGACACATACTAGGACTCCCAAGGCCCTGCTTGGCAGCTTGGTGACTATTCCAGGATTTCTCTTTGAGAAAAGCGCCCACAGCAAGTATCATTGAAACTTAGTCACTCAGTGCTTCAAGCTTTGAAGGTGTTGACCCTACACCGCCAGGGCAAAGTTCAAACCACCGAAGTTTCCAGGGCCCTCTGAGGAATGGGCTCCTGCCTGCAGCTCCAGCCCTGTCACTTACCCTGCCCCACCCCCACATATTCTGCTCTAATATTACCCAACCGTCTGTCTGTCATTTCTGTTTCTTTATTTATCCTGAGTCCTCATGTTCCGAATGCCCCATCTTGCCCTTCCCGTCCTTCTCCTCATAACATTCTATAACCTATTCCATCCTTTCTGCTGAGAAAGGATTCCCCACCCCCCCACAGTTAACTCCGCCTCCTGAGTTAGGTCCATCTCTATTTACATGCTGACCGACTTACATGCACGCCGCTGTGTATCTTTTTCCCCAACTTGAGCCCTCGAAGGTGGAGTGCATTGCATTCCATTTGTACACAGAGTATCCCGTGCACAGAGAGCCTTCAGGAAGGTGTGAGTAAAAGAGCTATATGTTGCAGGAGGATCAGCCAGGCAGCGGTACGGGAGACGTTCTAATTGAGATTTTCTTTTGTTTGGATGAGGGAGCTTCCTGTTCCAGAAGCTTGCCCCATCGCTGGCCAGCAGCCCCTGTTAGAAACATGCTCCACATGCAGACTGGGAGCCTCCCCACAGTCCAACCATCAGTCAGCTCTGGCCTTTGGAACTGCCCCAATGGATTTGGACCCCTTCTCTCCAGAACAGCCCTTCAGTGTTGGGTACAGGGGCTCATGCCTGCCCACTCTGGGCCCTTTCCCTGGACCTCTCTGAGGGTCAGATTGGGAATTTAAAAGGAGGCAGGGGGAACGGAGAGCGGGCGTGCTTTCTGTGATACACACTCATCTTTAAGGAGCGAGTGGGGTGGCGGTGACTAGGAGATGATACACAGCTTGAAGGAAGAGGCCTGGAGAGTTTTCAGTCAAGACTCTGTCGTCCTTCGTTCAGGGAGCCTCACACCATTTAGTCCCTCAGCAACTCGGCTGAATGTGGAAGGAATGGAGGAGGAGGTTCCGGTGACACTCTTCTGAAGTTGTCAGTTCAAGCCAAACACCAACTTCAAAGACCCCTGTCATGTTAAAAGCATGAACCCTGGAAGCAACTGGCCTCATAGACTAATGAGAACAGCTGACAGTTGTGTAGTCACACGAGCATACTGAGAGGGAAGAACCATTCTCTTCATTGACAGCTGTGGGGAAAATGGCTCGTGAATGAATTAATTGATGGGCCCAACCTCACACGGCTTGGCCTTGAGCTCATGGACTGTCTATTCCTAGTCCAGTGCTCTTCCATCATACCACGGGGAATCTTTGCGGTCACGGCACAGATCTACGGCATTAATGATCTTATGACTTTGTAAGATCTTTCCTAAGAGGGTTCTAAAATGTTGTTGTTTTTACCTGCTGTAGTCGGTCAACTGTCGTGAGCCTGAGGGTTTTCATGGACGGACTGGTGGACGTTCCTCACCAGGTCTTTCTTCCTCGCCTGGCTTAGTCAGGAAGCTCAGCTGAAACGTGTTCAGCACCTCGGCAACACAGAAGCCTCCCCTGACAAATGGGTAGTGAGCGCTCATCGAGTACATTGGCTGGGGATTGAGCCCAGGTATCTTACGGGGGAGGCGACAGGTCTATCACCGCAGCCCCACTGGCGCATTCTTCATTCCGACTGCACAGCTACCTTCCAGTACTTGTCAGACGACTGAGAGCACAGCTTAACCGACGCCCAGGCCTCTCAGAGCGGCACTCTCTGGAGTGAGGGGGATGGTCTATTCCTCGAGGGCCCACCCAGGGCATATTTACAATCTTAGTGGGTGGCACAGGGACGGTCACCTGCTGGAATCTTGCTTACGCCCTTGGTCTTTAACTGCCCCCCTGGCTTCCTGCTGATCGACATTGATGATCAAAAGCTCTCTAGAGCAGAAGAATGCCTGTCTAGAGTGATGGCCAGGAGTGATGGCGCCCGTGGACCATTGAGTGAATGGTGGGGTGGAGTTAGGGGATTTCAGAAACAGTAAGGTGTCCGAGCTACCGCCACTTGCTCTGTCCTAAGCAAAACAAGAGTGAGCAATGGCATTCCATTCCAGTCGGCAAGCAGCTCCCTCAGCCAGATGGTTCCCGAGCAGCTCACGCACACGTGCTCCCTCACCGTGGCGCTGCCACACCAACAGGAACCGCCGTGCTGTGCCTCATGGCACTGTCCTCCTCTTCTGGCTTTTCCCTTTGACGTAGCAGGCTCTTCTTGGGAGCAGTCGAAGGTTCTTGGCTTACATTGGCCGAACATTTCAGGTCATTTTCCCTCGCAACGGTCCAGAGGTGCTGTCACTCGACACTGTTCTTTCCATTCTGAACCCCGTTTTGGCCGCCCGGAGGAGGACTGTCCTTCCAGTGGGCAAGGGGTCTCACAAGGTACCTCATCTCATCCATGTGACAGTGTTCCAGGTAGGTGTGTGGCCCGTGTTCGGCAGCTTAGGAGGCAGAAGCTCCGGGAGGGGAGGGGCTCACCCGAAGTCACACAGCTGTTTCATGGGCAAAGCCTGCATTGGCGCCGAGGCGCCCCCCCCCCTCCCCCCGCAACCTCCAAACTGCTGGAGCGCTCTCCGGTTAAACACGCTAGAGCAGCGGGTCCCCACCTTCCTAATCCTAATGTCGCGGCCCTTTCCTACAGTCCCTCGTGTTGTGGGACCTCCCCAACCATAACATTATTCTAGCAGGCTGCTCTCCGGTTAACACGCTAGTGGCTTTACTCCAGCGTCTACACCGATGGCCCTCCTTTTCATTTCATTGCCTTGAGTTCAACCAGCTTTGAGGACAGCCTGCAGCTTTCGTCCTGCCATGCTGCTCAGCACATCGCAGCTTCCCTTTGCCTCAGTCGTTAGCTCATTGTGATCGGATGGAGGCCTCCCTGGGGAAATAAGAACTTTATTCTCCGGGCTTCCATGTCCCTGTCTTTTGAAACGTCAGCGGTACAAATGAAGACCGGAGCGAGGGAGGGAATCCTGCGCCTTGCTGTCAGCTCGGGCTGGGCTGCCCGAGAGCTGCTGTTACCCAAGAAGATGTTTTTGTTCGTTTCTCTCCTGCAAAGTGCATATCAAGTTTGGACAGGCCCCGTATGGCACACTCCTTGGGGACTGCAGGCATGCTGGGTACTTTTTTCTGGGCATATTTTTCATGTGTGTCCTCCCGTGATTCTCACACCAACCATATAAAACAGGTATGATTGGTATGACTGGTAGAGGAGGACACAAAGCGCAGAGAAGCTAAATTACTTGCTCACATTTAGCTAGTCAGTGATGGAGCAGAGGGTTGAGCCCTAGCTGGCTGGCACTGGCAGACATACAGACACAGGTGTCTCCATTACCAAATGTATTCATGATGTTTTGGGGCCATCACCCATGTGACGCTCTTGAATGAAATTCCTCCTTTGAAAGTTCACACACCGCTTTACTGGGATCTTTAAAGCCTGGGATATGCTCAGCATGACTGCCACATGCCAGCGGACACCAGGTGCTCCACTGCTCCAGGAGTGAGTTACCTTTGCACCTGGAGCACCGGTGCGTTCCATGCTCATCATGATGCCTTATTCCTGGCTGCACCTGTCCCGAGCATGTCCCATGGCCCCTTTGCGAGTCACTGCCCTTCTCCAGGGCCATCGAGACTGTCACTCTGCTGTGCAGCAGGTCCTCTTCCCTGGTCTCCGTGAGAAGGAACGGCATGGTCAGGGAGGGAGTCAGCGTTTTCCATGTGCAGGACGCGGAGCTGTGCCTGCCAGAGAGGCAGGGCCGGTAGGTTGGGTGTGACTCCTGAGACAAGGAAGGAGAAACTGGCTTCCAACTGGATAAGAACTGCCAAAAACCACACCCTCCGGAGTCCTGTTCCAGCAAAGGCAGAGAACCCATCCTATGGCCCCAGTCCACTCTGGAACCGTGTCTGTACCCAGCCTATTTTCCCAGGGAAGTGGAGCGGCTGAGCGCAGCTGATCCAGCTCTGGGGCCAGATGAGCGACCTTGATCAGGCCTCAGACACCCCACCTCCCGGAGGTGTGGACATTTCTTCTCCTTTATGACCCTTGAAGAAGCCCTAGCCTTTCACCTTTGCACCTGCTTATTTCTACCTTTCTTTCCTGGGTAATCTGGATTCAGCCTCTGATGGGCAGATGTGCTTTCTGTAGGTGTTTGGGAGACAGCAGTGTTTCCTGGCATTAGGCATCTGCCTGCCATTATCTCGGCCGTCCTAACCCAGGGAGCGGGGTGGGGAGCTGATCTGCAGTGAGTGGAATGCGTACTCGTTTGAAAAATATGCATGATTGAGCAGGGACCGGGTGAGGAATTGGCCCTTGTTTATGCTTTTGGAAGATGGGCATGTGCCACAGTCTTAGCACATGACGGAGCCCGGAGAAAGGGAAGCACGGCCGCTCTTTCCTCATCCTTGACCTTCCCGCTGTCTTGTGAGCCAGGGTACCTGTCCCAGCAGCAGATGACTCCGTCCCTCGTGGTGACGGGTAACCTTACTTTCGCTCCGCTGCTGGGCACGCTGCACTCCTGTGATCCTCCCGCTCTGGGTCCCCGATGCGGCTGAACAGGCAGAACTTTATTTTCTCACAGTTCACGAGGCTCCACCTCCACTACCAGACTCAGCCTCTGAGTCAGAGCTAATTAGGCCTCATTCACATTACAAACAGGGTTTGTTTTTCCGTCCCCCAAACAGGATTATATCCATGGGAATAGGGATTAGGCTTCCAAGACATATTTTGATGTTAGGTGCCCTTGAGTGGATGCCAACCCGTAGCAACCTTACGTCCAACAGAAGGACACGCCGTCTGCACCGTTGCTCTTCTCTTGCAGCTCATTGTTGCAGCCACTGCGTCAATGCAGCTCACTGAAATCCTTCCTCTTTTTCTCCGTCTTCACTTTAGCAGGCATGATGCTCTTCTTCAGGAACTGGTCTCTCCTGACAACACGGTCAAAGTATGTCAGACAAAGGCTCATCGTCCTTGTTTCTAGGAAGCTTTCTGGCTGTTCTTAAGCCAAGAGAGAGCTGTTAATTTTTTCTTTTGGCCATCCACAATCCTTTCAATGTTCTTTGTCAGCACCGTAATTCAAATGCCTAGGATTTCCTTTGGTCTTCCTTCTTTATTTTTATTTATTTTTAACAATTTATTAGGGGCTCACACAACTCTTATCACAGTCCATACATATACATACATCAATTGTATAAAGCACATCTGTACATTCTTTGCCCCAATCATTCTCAAAGCATTTGCTCTCCACCCAAGCCCTTTGCATCAGGTCCTCTTTTTTTTTCCCCTCCCTCCCCGCTCCCCACTCCCCCATGTGCCCCTGGTAATTTATACATCGTTATTTTGTCATATCTTGGGTCTTCCTTCTTTAATGGCCAACTTTCACACGAATACATGGGGATTGAAAATATCATGGCTCAAGTCAGGCACACCTTGGTCCTCAGAGGGAGACAATTCGACCCGTGGCTCCAACCACATGCACTCTGAAACCCAGTCTCCCTTCATCTTTTATTCAGGCCCTTGCTCAACAGCTTCCTGCCCCGTTAACACATGCAGCCGCATTCTCCTCTAGCCTTTCTCTTCGCTGCCACCAGAAGAGCCTCTCAAAACATGAACCTAGCCTCGAAGCCCACGGTCTCGCCAGAAGCTCTTGGAACTTAAGCAAAAGGACCACTCATCACAGCCCTTCAGCACAGAGTAGAACTGCCATTGGGGGCTAACCAGGCTAGAGTCTTTATGGCAGCAGAAGGACCCATCTTTTTCCCAAGGAAGGACTGCTTTCCAGCCTGTCCAGATGAGCAGCTGCACACTTAACCACCAGGCCTCCAAGGCTTTTAGGAGCCCGTCAAGGCCCCCATTTCATCTCAGATAGAAACTAAACTCCTTATCACTCTCCCCAGCATCCTGCCTGATCTGTCCCCCACGCCTCCTTCAGCCTTATCTGGTGGCACACATTTTGCCATGCTGTGGCTGTGAACACTGAGTTTACATTTTAAAAAAATGCTCATGTTTCTCTCCCACCATAGAGCCGTTGTATCTTCTGTTTCGTGTGCTTTCCACGATCTCTCCAATTAGGTGTGTCGCCAGTAGCACCAGACACACCTCTTTTGCTCGCACATTTCAGGTGTCATTTATGCCTGTGACTGATGGTTGCCCAGCTGGATGCTGAGTCCCATGAAGACAGGCCCTGGGAGGATTGTCCTTCCCTAGTGGATCCTCTTTGTCCGACATCAGAGTTAGAAAACTTGCTCTGTGAAGTGCTAAGGAGGAAACATTTTAGGCGTTGTGAGTTTTATGCTCACTGTCCTAACGATCCAGCTCTGTCATTTTATCATGAAAAGCGAAGACAGAGATAATATGGAAATGAATGTGCACGGCTGTGGTCCAATGGCAGTTTCTTTCGGAAAATAGGCCATAAGCTAGATTTGACCTGCATGCTGCGGTCTGGTGCAACACGTACTAAGTGCTGTTGAAAACATCGGTGTCTGTGGAATTTAAAAACTATGCCTATAATGCTCTAGAAGCAGACTCATAACTTTCAATTCATTAGACTTACAAGTTCCAACCTATAATTTTTATTGTTATGATATTGATAGTGCTTATTATTTAGTTCTTTTTAAAGACTCTAAAAGTAATATGTGAATTTTCCCCTAGCATGTCAGAAAACTATAAAGAAAAAAGATCCCACTTTTCACAGCTAGCCTATCTTTATTGTGTGTGTGTGTGTGTGTGACATCCTAGAAATTTTCATCACACATTGAGATTCTTATACACTTTCATACCTTTCATCCAGCCAATCTGGATTTGGCATCCTTCTACATTCTGTAGAAACCACGTCTGATAAAGCCCTCTCAAACACCATCAGCCCCTTGGAGTGAGAGAATGAGGGAATCTTTTCATGGGAGAATTTGTGCCTAACTGTAAACAAGGGATGTTTCTTTGAGCATTTTCACTTGGAAAGAGAAGACCTGAGGACTTCAAACACAAAATCCAGTGATATGTTTGTTTCGAGAAAATAGAACAGATCATCTTCAGGTGGCTTGAGATCATACCTTCAGCCCCGTTTCCGTGTTCTGGCGCGTTATCTTTAATTACAGAACGACTAATCACTAAGACATGATTGGCCTCCTCTAAAGGAGGCAGGGGCCCTGGGCCTCATTGACTCCCCTGGACCACAAGGCCAGTAGGTAGCAGAGCTGACAGAGCACCTGGTTTTGAGTCTGATGTTCTGTTAATAACTTCTGCTGTCATGTAACCTCACTTTCCAAGAGAGAAAAGCCATTATAATAAAATCCAGGAGAAAGAAGCCAAAGAAACACTAACTGGAAGGTAGAAACATATTGACTTGGAAGAAAGAGAAGGGAGGAAAAGGTAGATAGGAAGGAAGGAAGGGAGGAAGGAAGGACTCACTCATTACCATCAAGTCAATTCCGACTCATGGCGACCCTATAGGACAGGGTACAGCTGCCCCTGTGGGTTTCTGAAACGAACTCTTTAGAGAAGTAGAAAGCCCCCCCTCCCCCCCGCCCCAGAGATCTGGTGGCTTCAAACTGCCGACCTTTTGATTAGTCACCCAACATGTAATCACTAAGCTAGCAGGCCTCCTCTCCCTCAACACTGGGAAGAACAGAGAAACCCAGAGAAACATAAATTACTTTGCTTAAAGGCAAATTTTTGGTTTATTAGATTTAATATCTAAACATATGGTTCAGTCATGTCAAGGAGAATTGTACAATTGTTTCCAAACAGTCTTTCTACAGGGGCTCTTTGACATTGTCTCCCCTTCACCCCACTGGAACCTCCGACACCCCTCTTCTACTTGCCGAATGACAGGTTTCTGATTTATTCCCTTAATACAAGAAGTTGTGCGCTTACACATCTCAGTGGGGGTGACAATAAGCCGTTCCCTTTCAGTGAGTTGTTATGCTATGGAAAGGTCGAAAGACTGTCGATTCTCTTCTGACGTCTCTAAAGTGAAGGGTGAATTTTGCCCGTTGGCTTTGGGGGAGAGCTCTCATAGAGCCGCATGTGTGGATGTAGGTGAAGAACCTCTTCCAGTTTTCAAGTGAAGGGGACTTCACAGTCAAGGTTCCAGTGATGTCTTTCAGGCTGTCATTCTGTGCCCTGGTAGTTCACTGACCCGGCTTATTACTGCTATTGGTGACCCTCTGTCTCCCTCTCTCCCGTGGCCCCGTCACTCAGGCCCAGTGGCTGATAAGAAGGATGAAGGTGAGGAAGTGTGATAGGGCTGAGTTTTCTCTCAGTTGACCTAACTATTGATAATAACTGTCATAGCCAATCAGAGACAAGAACTTAACATCAATCTCTTCTTTTGACTGTAGAACTGGGGTTTAGGAGATAACCATGGAACTATAGGGTACTTCAGGGACGGAAGCAAGCTCACTCTGCTTGGGCATGTTTCCATTCATTCATTCATTCATTCATTCATTCATTCCAGATCAGTGGCACTAGAATCTTAGCATGACAAAGGATGAATGGTTTGTCATTCCGCTGCTGATTGGGTACTTTTATCAATATTATCATTATCATCAGCATCAAACGCCATTGATTAAGAACTCAAGACTAAGCCAAGAAAGGAATCCAATCCATAGATCCTGACTTCAGGTGTCTTATTACTTAGTGGGAAGGCAGACTATGAGCAAGAGGTGGATTTGCTTAATTCTCTCTTCCATTAGACAATTATTCGGAAAATGAATTGTGTAGTGTGACACACTTGGGTTGGGTCCAACCCTGCCATTTATTGCTCTCTGTCTTGGACATTTGTGACTTAAGCTCTTGGAGCCCTCATCTGTGTAGATGGCCGATAAATTGTCCTGTTCCTACAGAGCAGCGATGCGGGGTTGGTGAGGCGGTGGATGCTCTGCCCGGATGTTTAGTGCACTCCGTGCTCCTAGGTCTAACCTAGTGTTGCTGAAATGCTCCCCTCCCCTTCGCTCATACATCTTCCTGGTTCATCGCCACCGTAGCCGCATGGGTCCCAGCGTTCTCTTGGTACAAAGCCGCTGTACGACCCTCCACCCGTTCACCAGCTGCTGGGTTGCTGTTGCCGGATGATAGTCTCCTCTACTGAAGAATTTTATACAAGCTCCCTTCTGGGGCCAGGAGAGCCTTTTTCTTCATTTGTTTCCAAGATTTATTATTAATGTAGAAGGTTCTGCTGCCTTCAAGATGCCTGTCCCTATTTCCGAAGGACTTAATGCATTCCTTCTCTCGAGAATGGGGCTCCTCAGGCACCTTGCGCTCACTCACTCAAGCGTAATTGCATTCCCCAACCCCAAACTAAATGCACTGCCCTTGAACAGGATGGATTTCAGCGCTTAGCACCGTTAGAGGACTGAGTCAAACTGCCCCTTTGGGTTTTTGAGACTAAATCTTTTCCTCAAAGAGCAGCTCGGCTTACCAGTCAGTGCCTGCAGGACTCCTTTTATGTGCACGAGGGGCAGGGGTATTGCAAGATACCACCAGCAGATTCCATAGGCATAGGGGTTGATATACACAGTTCCCAAGGGAAGTAGAGCCGGGTAACTTCTAGAAAGCAAGGCTTCCGTGTCTCTCCAGGCTTCCTTTCTTCCCTGTCCTAGAACCACTTCTTCTGCTTGCCCATTGGTCAGTTTGGCCACCAATCTGAAGCTACATCCAAGCGTTCACATGCTCTCCACCAATTGTGGCCAGCCTCTGAGTTTGAAAAACTTAAGAGAGCAATTTGGTCAGTTGTCAGGCAGATTGACTGGCCCTTGGTTGTAACTTGTACAGAAACGGGCAGGATGGGGTCGTGTGGTTAGAAATGTTGCCCTTTCAGAGACAGTATTAAAAATACTTGGTTAAGCTAGAAGCATGCTCTTCATGCTAGAGGCCCAAGGTGGGTGTGACCTTCCAGGTCGGAGTGAGGTAGAATCTTGTGAAAGACTTGGGTTATCTATAAGAATAGGGGTTTTCTCAACAAGAGTTCTGGCAGGAAATGGGTGGAACTCTCAAAGTAGTTGAACCAACAGAATTTAGTGAAGTGTTTGCAGTGAATGAAGAGCACCAAGCAGGCTGATGAAGCACTTAGAGACTGGCAGTGCAGGAAGCTGCCCCTCTCTTAGGCGTGATGGGGTAGAGGGTAGAAGCCTGGTGAGACCTGTGCTGTAGAGAACCTCAACCAAAGCTGGAACCATGGCAACCAAGCAAGGAATGAATACGCCAGTCAGTCCCACTCCTGCTCTCCCATTGGCTGCCCCAGTCAGAGGCCACCAGCGGGGTGCTCAGGTAATGTGGTTCCTAGAAGTCAGCCACCCAGGATGCAAATCAGGGCAGAGAAGAGTGAAGAATGGGTCTAGGAGGCAAAAGGAGACCACCTAACACAGGAGCCATGTGGTCTGAGCCTGATCTTGACACCCAGGTAGGATCTGGGTAGCAGAGATGGTGAGGACCTCCCCCGCCTGTAGGGACATGGGCACTTGTATAGAAGGACAAAATGGTTGGAGGTCAGGGAGTTCTTTGGATTGGAGGAATTTTAGTGGAGGAGGCCTATGATCATACAGCTTATCATTTTACCAGGAAGCAATAGGGTACATTGAAAATGTTCAATGAGAAGAGTGATGTGTTTAAAAGCATATTAATAGCAAAAACAGACTTCTCATTGTATCTGTGAGTAAGGTGGGGAGGTGAGTAAGGTGGGGAGGTGAGTAAGGTGGGGAGGTGAGTAAGGTGGGGAGGACCTGTACTTACCACACTGTAGCAGCACATTCGTTGTTCTAATAGGTGAAAAACAGACAGACAAACTCCCACGTCCACACCATCTAATCAATATTGATTCACGGTAGCCCTCTGTAGGGCTTCCAAGAGTGTAAATCTTTACCGGAGCAGACAGCCTCCTCTTTCTCTTGAGGATTAGCTGGTGGGTTTGAACTGCCAGCCTTGTGGTTAATAGCTCAAAGCCTTAACCCACAGGGCCGCTAGGAACCCTTGATCCAATTACCAACACAACTCTGGTAATTTGTCGCTGATGCCTCTCACTAAGAAGGATAGACTAAGCCCTCTGTATAGACTAAGCCCAGCTGGTGCACTCCGAAGATGATTGAGAAGTTTGTTTTTCAGCACGAGCACCGGTTGAATTAACTTCACCTGGGGATAAAAATGCATTTTTCCTAGTAGTTCCTCCCCTGGCCTACTGAATATATTCAAAGCATAGGAATCTGCAGTTTTAAAGGGGCCGGCTTGACTCTGTTGCAAACTGAATTTGAGATCTGTGGATTAAAGGGATGTCACTGTTTTTCTGTAGTGGCTGCCAACGTGAGGGTTCAATTCCACTGAAACCTGGAAATTGGAAAATGGAAAAAATGGGAATTGGAAAAAGGTGTGGTCCATCAGCTTCCAGTGAGAGTCATATTAACCTCGGGCACTCCACCCACAGAAATTCTGATGCCATTGGGTCTGGAGCCAGGAGCCCCGTGGTCCTAGCCCTACACATTGATTGGGCTGCTGAGCGCAAGGTCATCAGTTTGAAACCAGCAGCTGCTCCTTGGGAGGAAGACGGGCCATCTATCCTGTAAAGCAGTGGTTCTCTACCTCCCTCATGCCGCGGCGACCCTTTCATACAGTTTCTCAGGTTGTGGTGACCCCCCCAACCATAAAATTATTTCCATTGCTACTTCATCACTGTCATGTTGCTACTGTTATGAATCAGGCGACCCCTGTGAAAGGGTCGTTTGACCCCCAAAGGGGTCTCGACCCACAGGTTGAGAACTGCTGTTGTAGATTTACAGTCTCAGAAACTCACGGGGCAATTCTCTACCCTGTCCTATAGGGTGGCGATGGGTTGAAATGATGCCCTGGTGGTGAGTTTGGTTTGGTTTGGTTTGGGTTGGAGTGGGTAAGGGGACTGGAGAACTGGTATTGATTGAGAAGCTCTACTCTGTCTGAACTTGGCTGGGGAACAAACTAGAAATGGGGGCGTCTCAATTTCATGGCCATTTCTGAATTCTGTACCCCGCCAGGCAAAGACACATGTTCTGGAGAAGAGAGTGGAGTAGGGCATGGAAACCGGGCTCCCTTGAGTAAGGAGGAAGGAAACCTGAGAGCAGGGCTGACGTAACCTGAGAAGGCGCTCGCTGCCTTTTCTTGGAAGAGCTTAAAGGAGTCTGTTCCAAAACGCTGGGAGAGGGTCTCTGAGAAGGAGCAGCCCAGAGGGCGTTTGTTTGCCCCTGGGGCCACCTGCTCGCCTCCCCCAGGCCTCTCCCACCTGCATTTATTGCCTATTTGGAGTTGATGCATTTTTTCAAATCCCCTCTTTTGTTGATTTATTTTAAAAAATTATTTTTCCATGTAAAAAGGAAGTCTGACATGGAAGTGCAGGGACCTCTTCTCGCTGTATCTTCCAGTTTACCATCTTCGGAGGAGAGAATTCTTTAGCCATGCCCCTCCTTGGGCAGCTCCCCTGCTCAGTACTCACGAGCTAGCCACCTGCAGGCAAGTGTGACGAAGCCCCCCTTCCATGCAGGGTACCAGGTTTGGTGCTGGACCTGTGCATCTCACTGGCACCCCCCTGCAGTCAGGCTTCAGCAGAGCTTCCACACTAGCACCTAAGAACTGGCGGCAGTCTGCCCTTGACAATCAGCCCCTGAAAAGCCCCGTGCACGGGGTCTCCGTGAGGTGGGGCTGATTCTCGGCAGCATCGCCACCGACAGGAAGGAACGCAATAACCCGGAGCCCAGAGGAAGTGTGAGTCACGGAGGAAGGGGCAGAGCAGGGCCGGCTGCCTTGCTTCTGAAGGGCCGGCCAAGGGAATCGTGTTTCCAAAGCTCTCTCTGTTCCCAGGAGGACCAAGAATATTTTACATGCCAAGCAGGGAGGCTTGGCTTTTCTTCCGTGGGCGGGTCTCAGCGTTTTGTTGATTTCTTTCCCGTCAACTGAAAGTCTAGACAGGCTGCTGCTTCTCCAGTGCCCTTGGTCCGGCTCATGGGAACCCCCACCCTTCTTCTCCCACATGCAGCTCTCTCCAGTGCTGGGGATTTTCCATGGTAGATGGCTTCTCCTTGGACATAGCGGGCCTTCAGGCTAGTTCATTCTGATGAGCCTGCCTGTCCAGAGCGCTGTTAAGCCCTGGCCAGCTCTGAGTTGAGTCCTCAACCTTCCTAGTGCCCAGACCCTTTCATACAGGTCCTCAGGTGGTGGTGACCCCAACCATACAATGATTTCCGTTGCTACTTCATCACTGTAATTTTGCTACTGTTGTGAATCAGGCGACCCCTGTGAAAGGGTTGTTCGACGGGGTCTCGACCCACAGGTTGAGAACCGCTGGCTAAGCAGCTCTGCTCCGCGGGTGTCAGTTGCACCACGATAGCGCATAAGGAGGTAAGGGCAGCAGGGTGAAAGCTCTCCCTCTCTCTCTCTCTCTCTCTCTCTCTGTCTTGATGCATTTCCCATGCTGCGGATCCTGAGGCAGCAGCACCGGTGGGCAGTGCCCCTAGGAGTCTCTGTTTTCTCATTGGGAAATTGGAGTGTGCATGGGGGAATCTTGTGGCGATCAAATGAGGTCACCCCTGACAAGCAGGGCGATGGTGCTAGTAGCTATGGGCAACACAGAGACCATCAGACCCTGGCCCTGCCCCCTCCTTGCAGGGGTCAGACAGATGGACACACAGGTAATGTCAGTAGAGGGACAGACTCAGCCCTACGTTGTCTCCGGAGGTGAGCCTGCCTCACTCCATCACCCACTCCCGTCCCAGCTGCCTGACACCTCTCCACTTGTACTGGTTGCCTCCGCATCCACAGGGCCGCACCTGGTACCTGTGCCTGCCAGCTGCTGACTCACTGCTTTTTCCATCTTTTCCCTTTGATGTCTCCACATTAGCCTCCACCTGTAACCCCAGGGCCTGCCCACCTGGACACTGTGGTCAGCCACAGCCAGGCTGCCTGCACTGACAGGTGCTGCTGCAGCAGGCCTCCCACTGCAGGCACTTAGCAGACCAGCTCCTCTCCCTTGCTGTCCCTGGGCGACACACATGATTGCTCAGAGGTCACAGAAGTACGGAAATAAAAACCGCGGCCTCTGAGAGCTGGCCCACGCCACTAGCCTGGCTGCTGTTCCCTCCCACCCCGCCCCGCCCCGCCCTGGCCCAGCCTGCCTGCTGAGCAGCCACTTTGTCCTCTCTTGCTCATTCCCTGGCACGGTGGCCTCATGAGGCTTCCAGACCCTTCTCAACTCTCCCTCCACTCTGACCTCCCTGGCTACCACCTCTCCCCTCATGGCAAAGAACCCAAACACCACTTCCCTGGGAAGCTGTCAATGCCAGCTCACTGCGCCACCCTCCCGGCATCCTCCCTGGCTTTCTCAGAAGAGGTTGCCCTCATCTTAGACCTAATTTTCCCCTAATATTGTATCCTTTCTGGTGTATTGCTGCCATCGCGATGGTCTGTACTTAGTACTTGGTTGTCTGTGTTGTCGTTAGGTGGTGTAACCCATGTGCAATGAGACGGGAGGTTGCTGATACTGTACCATCTCCATGCGGGTGGGCGTGCTGGAGGGCACTGTTGCCTTCCAGCCCAGGGAGTCACCGTCAGCACAGGGTCAGATGATAGTCTGTTGGCATCCATAAGGTCTCTTCATTGGTAGAATTTTCTTCTTAACTTACCTCAGTCTGGAAGCTCTGTTGTAAGCTGTCCATCACTGGTGGATCAGCTAGCTGTGGAAATGCCCTAGCATCGCTCCCAGCATCATTGCAACACACCAGCTGCTAGAGTGGGGCAAACAGACAGATGGCAGACTTAGAACTTAGTTCAGTGTGATTGAGAAAATAATTACTGCCTTAGGCTTGGTTCTTAGAGAAGGAAACCGTGCGTGCGAGAGAGAGAGAGAGAGAGAGAGAGAGAGAGAGCGCTCAGACTGTGGATACTTCTGATTCCCATAGCTACAGGGGCTAAGAAATCCAAGTTTGGCAGGTCAGACAGCTGGCTGCTGCCTCATGGGTTGTGGAGGCTGGAGAATCTGAGATTGGCAGGCAATATGGCAGGCCACTGGCTAGTTTTACCAGAATTCATATATATTGGATGCAGGCCACACCTCCGAGGAACCACCCTTTCAATTGACTGACTATTCACAGATATCATCATCATCATCAAGGTCATGACTAATAGATTATCTGAGAATTTATCACAGGGGATGACACATTATAACTGTCACACTAGCAAATCCCTACCAAATTGACAGACACCCATAACCATTTACAACGAATAAGAAAATCTATGAAAATTAAAGGAAGTATTTAATGGGCGCTTCGTCTACTGTATACTGTTGTTCTCTCTAGTAACACTTTCCTCTTGGTAACTGTAAGCTTCTCCCGCCTTTCATTCTTCCCACCCACTCACCACTTATCCTTCGGCCGAATTTTTTTGTGCTGCTGGTCATCCTGGGGCAGATCCATGAACATCTGGCCACTCTCAGGGCTGATCCTGATACAGTCCCCCAAGGCCCAGCCCCTTGGTTGATCTTGGATGTCTCAGCCGGGCCACCTAACCTTCCAAGTTTTATGGCCTATGGGACCCTCTGTCCCATCAAATGCTTGATACTAGAGTTAAAGGAGCTCTGAGAATGCTGCATGTCTGAGCTGTTCCAGAATAAGGCCTTGTGAACATACTGTGATTGTTGGTTCTGTAGGGTTCGGAAGAGAGTGAGAGGGAGGAGGCTTAGTCACCTGGTTCTGCTATACAAGAAACTGAAAGCAGGTAAAATCTTCACAAACAAATTTATTTTCTCCGTGTCTGGGGGCTGGAAGTCGGCATTGACCTAAGGAGTCTAGGGGAAGGCGCTCCCTCTCTCGGTCGGCTCTGGAAGGAAGTGCTCATTCTTTGGTGACCCATGTGAGATGTGGCATCTGCCTTCAAAGAGATTGACCTGGAACCTGCCCTACACTCGTACTCTCTCATGCACACAGCAAAGAAAGCTCATTTCCAAATGAGGTTATAATCATGGGTATAGTGGTGGGGATTTACAGCACATCTTTGCAGGGAACACCATGCAACCCATGACACAAGATAAGAGAGGGGAGGATAGTTTATCAACTTAAGTTCTCCTCGTCCCTTCAATGGTTACCCAGGATTCACAGATAATATTAATCTTGCTAGAGCTGATTAAGGAAGTTAACGGGTTGTAAGGCAAGCCAGGAATGTCTCTCAGAACAAGTTACCAAGTGCTTTCTTGGGTACTGATAAATGTCCCAAGGGCATGCGGCTCCTCCCTCTGCCACTCTCAACTGGAAGGCGTTCCGCTGGAGCCCTGTTGGTCAGCAAACCCAACTCCCCCGAGGAAGTGCCCAGAGGCACCCCGCTCCACAAGCCAGCCTCCTGATGAGAGCATCAGCTGCCCTTGCTCTGTAGGCTGGGAAGCCCACCACTCCTTCACGCTCCGTCTCCTTGTTACCCTGCTACTCCTCTGATGTCACAACCGTCTTCGGGATCCGGGAGGCCCACTGCAAAGGGATCTCGGGGTTCAGAGGATGCGCTCCACTTCTGGTTCTTGCTGGTAGTAAAACCCCACCCCCTCCTTGTGCCACTTTCTCAGAAGGCTCCATTTATACACAGCAGGATGGCATGCTAGGCAGTTCTGTTCACAATTATGCACAGGTGAATCCTCTCAGTATCATCAACACTTACCAGACTTTCCCTAAAGGGCCTTTAGTGAACGTTAGCAACTTTGGCTTAAAGAGCCACATTAAGTAATCCATTGTCCCTGCAAGACAGACAGAGAGAGAGAGAGAGAGAGAGAGAGAGAGAGAGAGGAGAGAGAGAGAGATCTTTCAAGCTGGTGAGCCTGTCGTTCAGTAGCTGGCAGTGGCTAACGCTTCATGCTTATGTTCTGCATTTCATTAACATGCTTAGTATTGCACCTCCTCACGCCTCACTCCCCGAGGTAAGTACGCACCGGGTGACCACTCCCCGGGGTTTGCATGGATCCTACAGACCTGAAGCCCCAGGGCCTGGGCTTACACACATCCAGCCAGTCTGACTTCTGATCCATCTCCCCTAAAATGTTCTGCGGAAGCCGAACATAAGATTCCTCCCTTATGTAGAGTCCAGAATTCTACCACCTTTTGGGGCTCCCTTTCCCCAGGTAAGGGGGTGCAGGAAGATAGTCTTTGCCTGTTCCTATACTCCATTCAGCCCACAAGCTAAGGTCCCATTCTTCTGCCTTCTACTTAAAGACTGCTTAACCAAGAGATCTTTGTGATCATGCTAATGACTTCCTAATCATCAAAGGCCTTGGCCTTTATCTCCACCCCTCCTTTTCTCCTCAAGTGGCACCCCTGTTAATGCCCCTCTAGCTGCAGCTGTCCTGTCCCTTGATTTTGAGATGATGCAGTTATTGCTGTTCATTGTGTTCATTAGCTCCAATTATGGCATCCCAATATACAGCCAGATGAAGCCTCGCTCAGCCCTGTGCCACCCTCGCGATTACTGGCTTGTTCGTGTCTGATACTAGAGTGCCTTCCAGCCTAGGGGGCTCATGGCTCAGCACTGTATTGGACCATGAGAGGTTTCTACTGGCTAATTTTTTTGGAAATGGATCAACAGGTTTTTCTTCTCTGTCTGCAAATATCACCGAAACTTAGCCACCAAGGGTAAGCCTGCTGATATTGGAAATACTGGTGGTTTTGCTTCTAGCATCAAAACAGTGCCTTAGCCACGACTGTTGAGACAAACCAACAGGTGGTGGTGGACATGATGCTGGGTGACGCTTTCTTGTTTTAGCTTTGCCTCCCAGCTGTCTCTTCAGTCTGCTCTTGTCTCTAACAGTGGCTGGGACTTTGCTCCTCGTGGGGATGGAGACGTGGGCTGTCCCGGGCATAAGGTGAGGGGTTTCGTTGTCTGTTAGGCTGGGCTTCAGCCTTACCTCGTTACCTCCAGGTGGGAGGACTTTGGGCGTGCCCCTTGTCCCTTGCCCAGAATGCAGTGAGATGTTGGCAGTGCCTCCCTGTGTTTCCTCTCGAGTGCAGCGGCAAACTTTACTCATACGCAGACCTGCTTTACCATTTTTGCTGTATCTGAGTTCTGTTACTAGTTACTGGTGGGTGAGCATGGACCCGCACGGAGCTGTAGGCATAGGGGAGCAAAGCAAGGCTCAGTCCCGTGCCTGCACTGCCAACGCTAGAGTGTTTGCACCCATTGCTGTGGCTACTTCCAGCTCACTCAGGGGCTCCCTCGTTGTGACTGGCCGCCTACGGCATCACACGTGGGCTCCTTCTCTGGTTGCTCTCTCCAGATGGCGTGTCTAAGCCCTGCCATCCTCCCTGCTCAGGGACATTCTGGTGGCATTTCTTCTGAGACTGCTGTGTTCGTTCTTGTCACACACCATAATGCAGTCAGTATTCTTCAGGGCGTCTCCTCCCCGGCCTCATGTTCACATGGATGCTCCAGTCCCCAGAGCCATCAGTGCATCTCCCCTGGGTGTAGGGGAAAGTCCAAACGTGCAAGCCCAGCATTCAAAGCGCCTAGAAGGAAGAGCAGAGCACCGAAACACCACAGGCCCCGGAGTTCCAGCCCCCGTTCTTCCTGACCGTGCGGCACTGGCAAGGCCCTTGGTCTCGCCGTGCCTCACCTTCGCCTTCTGCAAAGGAAGGCAGCAAAGATACTGTTAGGATTAAAAAGATGCTTTGTGTAAAGCATCTTCCAAGGTGCCTGGTGCACAGCAAAGCACTCAGTAAACGGTAGTTTAAATTATTCCATTATAAATTTTAGGTATGTGTGTCCTGATAATTTTACATATTACCATGTCAAGTTTCGTCTTGACCTTACACTATTGTACACACACACACACACACACACACACATCAGACAATTTGTCATCTGGTCTCCAGCACGCCTTTCCGACGCAACCTTACACTTTGTCATGGTCAGCATTCTCTTTCCGTAGGCGGCTCGTCTCTCTCCTCCAGTCTTTGTTCAAAAGTCTTGCCAAGTCTGCACTGACCTTTCCAGGCCACTAATGCATCAAAAACCGTGCACATTCTTCAAGTCCCATTTCAGGTTTCATTTCCCGCACAGAAGTCTCCCCCCTGAGTTCACCTTCTCTGAGTGTAGCCGAATCCCTCTGAGATCCTGTTGTTCTTTTAAAAAGCAAATCATCCATTCTGCATTCTGTATCCACTGCACTGCACTCTGTCTTGTTTCCCTAAATAGACGACTTTCTTGATGTGTCGCTTTGTTTCTGGAGCATTTGACCAGTGATCGCGACCACCGATGCGGTCCTAGCTCCGGAGCAGCCACTTTAATGGGTGACCTTGAACAAGTCATTGAATCTTGATGTGCCACAGTTTTCTCACCTGCTAAAGAATGACAATAATGGTGCCTAGTTGTGCGATTAAATGCGTGAAAACTTAGCTGTCACTTGCCCATTTAGTACGCGTAAAACTCAGAATCCTGCCTCCTAGGTCGCAGTAAATGTGTTTGCTGTCAGTAGTAGAAGTCTTGGCATTCCTACTATCAGTGGCAATGGCATTCCTACGGTATCCATTCCTGAACATCCTCCTAGGATCTCTGCTGGTACAGCAGGTTGTGTGTTGGGCCTCTAACTGCAGGGTCGTGAGTTCAAATCCACCAGCCGCTCTACAGGAGACAGATGAGGCTTTCTGCTCCCTTAGGATTTAAAGTCTCAGAAACCTGTAGGAGTAGTTCCACTCTGTGATGACAGTGAGTGAGTTCTAGTGTTTCTCCCCGTGTTCTGCTGCTGTTGTGGAACTGGTTGCAACTCACAGCAACCAGATGTACACCAGAGCAGAATCCTGCCTGGTCTTGCTGCAGCCTCACAAGCACATTTTATATGCTTAATAGATGTCGCATTGAATGATGACTGTTTCCTCTCTAGTACTCTGGGTAAAGTCTGGATAGACTAGAGAGACAAATCCACAGAAACTCATATGCATACAAGAGAGAGTTTTATATAAAGGGTAAGTGTACATTAAGAAAGCATCCCAACCCAGTGCTGCCCAAGCCCATAAGTCCAACACAAGCCCATATGCCCAACACTGATCTACAAAATTCTCCTCAAACTCACAAAACACACGCAATGACACTGACTGCAGGGGGAAAGCCGAATCAGTGAACGTGTAAGCATCTCAGCGCTGGCAGGGATCTCCACGCGGCTCCTCCAGCACCCAGGGCTTCATCGGGATAGTTCCATGTGGCTTCTCCTCAGGAATGTCTTGCAGGAAGTGAGCCTTGCCAGCTGAAGCAGGGAACTGGCTAAGGCAGCTGAACCCTGGCCCTTTCATCAGAAAGCCAGAGACCAGAGAGCCAGAAAAGCAAGGCTCACCAAGCCATTTATCTCTCCACCCTTCAATTAATCCCACATGTGTTCATTAGCCAGGTTGGCATAATAAACCTTAACCGTCTCATACTCATTTTCCATTTCTCATTCTTCTTTTCTTGCTTGTATATTCGCACAGAAATAGAATATCTCCCTCAGTTAATTCCGAAGCAAGAAGGAAGTCCCATGGGTCTAAATAGTTTTTACTCTCTGGAATAAGCAAACATGCCAGATCATTGAGGGAAACTGTTTTTCCTTGATACTAAATATGAACAGGAATGTACTACCAGATTATTTATGGGTTCATTCTTCTGAAACTCTATTTAACAGTGTTGAGATTAGAAGAAGAAAAAAAAGTCCATTAAATACAGGCACTCTATCTAATTACATTGGGAATCCAGGGGGATCAGGTCAGCTGAGGATGTGACTAGACAGAGAGCCTTTGTACATGTCCCCGCACCCAGACATCGCTGGGTGTCCCCAAGTAAGACGGGCACGTGCCGCAGAACAGCTGCCGCCTGCACACTAACCTGAAAGTCCTCTCATGTCCTCGCTGTGCTTCTGTCTTTAGGGAGAAGTGCTGTTAGTAACTTATTGTCATTTCAACACGAGCTCATTAAGCTGTATCTTCAGAGAGCCTGGGATAATCCACCTGCCCTTTAAGTTACAGTGGGTCTAAGGCTGTTTTCAGCAAGTGCTATCATTGTTTTTGGCATAGCTTTGAGTTAGGTGTGTCTCATACACACCCGGTGGTTTTGTAGAGGTGAGCAAGCATGAAGCTGATGGGGAGTTCCTACAGTGATCTTATGTAGATTTTCAGATGATGGACTAACAGAGGCTATTAAAACATTAGTCATCCTGGGATCAGAAGACATTTTTGGCATTTGTTAAAAACCTGGATTTAAGACAGGAAGTAACAGGCCAAAGGAAATTTCTTTCAGCAGGGATTCACTAGCAGAGCTCTATAAGGTCCCGGGACTTAATATTTTTAAATAAGTGACATGGTAAAATGAGTTTATAATGTCCCAATTTTTTATATGACTTGGAAGTTTCAGAATACAAAAATCTACAGGAATAAATTTCAAGAAGACGGAAGGAGCCACAAGAATGGTTAAAAGAGTTGTAGGAAATAGATAATGTGAAGAAGTCGGTGAGTGAGCAGAATCCAATCATCTCCCAGCTGGCTGATGTGATTTAGGAGACAGCTGGGTCGGAGCAGTGTTGCCGCTTAATTTCAGTAAGGGGCTCTAGCCTTTTAACTGCCGGTACAGGAAGACACTATTTACTTATGTGAAACACAGTTACGAAGGCACTTTCTATTCCCAAATCTGTTCCCTCTCAGGGCCAAGCTATGTCATAAACTAACTGAGCCCCACTCAGGGTTTCACCTGTAAAATGGGTTTCCTGCCTAATCTTAACATTAGTTCACGGAGATCCCTGCCAGCGCTGAGATGCTTACATGCTCACTGATTCGGCTTTCCTCCTGCAGTCAGCATCACTGAGTGTGTTTTGTGAGTTTGAGGAGGACTTTGTAGATTGATGTCAGACATATGGGCTAATGTTGGACTTATGGGCTTAGACTGGACTGGGTTGGGCTGCTTAATGTAAAATTATCCTTTATATAAAACTCATAAAATATGAGTGTTTATGAATTTTGTTTCTCTAGTCCACCGAGACTAACACAGGGTGGTTCAGTAACTGTCTCCATTGTGGCCATGGCTCAGCTGATTCAGGGGCCAAGCACAGGGCTTCTGAGACTGCCTCTGGCGGCCGACCCCAAACTTCCCTGCTTATCTAGAAGGTAGTCTCAATAGAGCAAAGAGCTTTAACCAGAGCAGAAAAATCCTATAGCTTGAGACAAGAGCCTCCGGCCAGGTGCCTGAATGGCTGTGGGATTCCTCCCCTCGCCTGCAGACGCACAGAAACATGGCATAAAGTGGTTTGCATTCACACCCGAGGGGGAAAAGCCAGGGGGCGACATCTTCAGGGTGTGTCAAAAACTGTTATTATAATTCTAAAATTGATGGTAGCGATGATGGCACAACTCTTTTTAATACGATTGATCTAATGGGTTGTATGTTGTGTGAATTATATGTCAATGAAACTGTTAAAAAACTTTGGCTACAAATCATAAAGCTGTCATGACATAAGAAGATATGTAAATGAGAAGGGATTGTTTCTCGACATGCACTTCCATCTCCGGCCCTACCCTTCTGAAGGTCATCTCTCCATCTTTCGATCCCATCCCTGAAAAAATGCTGAGCTCCTCAATGCGGACCACATCCGACAGCAGTTTGAGAATTCACGAGGCACTCAAATCGTGTTTCTTTGAAATATTCTTTGAATTTAGGAAACACAAAGAAGTCTCGGGGGGCAAGGTCAGGGTTGGAGAGTGGAGGGGGTAGGGTTTCCCACATGAACTTTCATAGGACAGCCCTTGTTGCCCTCTAAGAAGGAGCTGGTACATTGTCGTGATTGGAAAAATAAATTTCTGGGTCCAACTTACCTGGCCCTTTTCTCACCAATAAAGTTCTTCATTTCTTCCAAGGAAATCCAGCAAGATTATCCTTTTGGGAGTTCAGCCCCGCCCCCCCCCCAAAAAAAAACCCCAAAAACAACACACACACAAAACCAAAAAAGCCACTTCCCGTTCCCTCATGGCTGACCTCCTCCGTCTTGGATGGGACTGGCCCAGCTGCTTTCCCGGGACCACTGCTTTGATGGCCCTGCTTCTCGGTCCCCGACGGAAACTAAGACAAGTGTCCGACTGGAAGAACTCGTCTGCAGCCACCCACCGATGGCAGAGATGTGCACAGCACATCTTCTTGGGAATAAACCAAATCAATGGCCCAGAACCCTAGTCACAGTATATTTGTACTTAGCTTCAGAGACCGATAGTCAAATCTATGTACGGGAAACCACTTGGACTCGAAGTTCTAAGGCTCTGTGTTAGGCCAGGTAGACCAGAGAAACAAATTCATAGGCACTCATATGTTTATAAGACAGGGCTTTATGTACAAGAGCAGTTGAGTATTAAGAACACATCCCAGCCCAGTCCAGATCAAGTCCCTAAGTCTGATATTAGCCCGCATGTCTGACACCAATCTATAAAGCCCTCTTCAGACCCATGAAGCATATCCAATGACACTTAATGCAGGAAGATCACTGACCAGTGGGTGGGACGTCTTGTGGATCCAGTGGTGTTGTAAGCCTCTCAGTGCTGGTAGGGGTCTCCACTTGGCTACTCCAGCTCCAGAGGTCTGGCTCCATCAGCCTCTCTCCGTGTGTCTTCTCCATAGGGATGTCTTGCAGGGAGTGAATACAGAGAGAGAGAGAGAGAGAGAGAGAGAGAGAGAGAGAGAGAGAGAGAGAGAGAGAGAGGGAGGGAGGGAGGGAGGGAGGGAGGGAGGGAGAGAGAGAGAGAGAGAGAGAGAGAGAGAGAGAGAGAGAGAGAGAGAGAGACTGACTCCCACCTCTAAGGAGGAAATGCAGGAGTTCCCAGAATCCTCAGGAGAAGGCCATGCCCACACAGAGACCTCATTGGCTGTATCCTGATTGACAGGCTAGACTCCACCCTTACACCCGAATCCTCAAATTGACAGCAGATTATGTAACTACCACAAGTTTTAACCCAGTGGTTCCCAACCTTCCTAATGCTGCGACCCTTAAATACAGGTCATGTTGTGGGGATCCCCCAACCATAAAATTATTTTCATTGCTACTTCATAACTCTCATTTTGCTATTATTATGAATTGGGTGACCCCTGTGAAAGAATTGTTCGACACCACCTGCCTCAAAAGGGGTCGCGGCCCACAGGTTGAGAACCACTGCCCCAAGCTGTCAGGAAATAGGTGTTTAAGTCGCAGACCCTGTTCATGGCATGGACTTAGAACCACGCGCACTGAGTGAAAAACTGGGAGCGAGGAAAGTGCTGCCACCCTGGTGGGCCAGACCTGACAGTTGTCCCTGCACATTGTGATAGGAAGTAGTTGCCTGTGCCAGGTCATGAGTAGAAATAGCCATCTCCCCTCCAGAAGTAAGCCCACAGCCAGCACCTTTTTCCCTCGTGTCCAAATCCACATTGATTTCTCCATGTGGAAAGCTTGAACTGAGAAAATAACTGGAAAAGTAGCTTGGGATCATTTCATTTCATACAACTACTCTGGCTGAAGAAACCACAAAAACAATGTGATTGGATGGTTATTCTTTTTTTCCTGTTTAAGTAAACACCGGGGACTTCTTTTGAGGATAAACTCACCAGGAAAAGGGGAAAAAGGCAAAGCACTTAAGTATACTCATCACCTTGAAGTCAGCCTGTCGATGCAACCGACAAACCTGAGACACTAAATACAACAGTGAATCTCAACAGGATTGACAAATAATATTTACAGATAAGATACAAACTGCCATAAGAGAAAAAGGAAAAACACAGGAACATTCGGAATAGAACCAACTCGAGATGCCAAATGCAAAGCACTGGCACTGAATTAAAACGAACCACCTCCACAGGTTAGATAGACAAGACACAACTGGGGATTCGGTGAATTGTACGATCTGTCAGCAAATTCATCTAGAACACAGCACTGATGGTTAAAAGCTAAAATATGAAAATGGAGAAAAGACATGTCTAAGATCGAAAGAGAGGCTTTACTGTATTTCTAATTGGGGTCTAAAAGGAGAGAATAGAAGGTTCTGGGAAGATCAATGTTTACTTGTAAAGCATCTTTTTAAAAAATAAATCATTTTATTGGGGGTTCTTACAGGTCGTATAACATTCCATATATCAGTTGTGTCCAGCACATTTGTACATATGCTGTCATTATCATTTTCAAAGCATTTTCTTTCTACTGGAGCCCGTGGTACTGGCTCCTAATTTTCTCTCCCTTTCCCACCCGCCCACCCTTGAAAAATATAAATTAATATTTTCATACCTCACACCGCCGCTGTCCCCATTCTCCCACGTTTCTGTTATTTGTACCCCTGGGTGTGTGTGTGTGTGTGTGTGTGTGTGTGTGTGTGTGTGTGTGTCTTTTGGCATCCTAAGGAGCCGGTGTGACTGTGGGTTTGGTGTTAGACTGCCAACGGCCAATGGTAGGCTTGCCCATTTCTCCCTTCTTGGGAGAAAGGGGAGGTTTACAGTTCTGTTCTGCCCATAGGGTTGCTGTGAATTGGAATAGACCCAATAACAGTCTGTGTTTGAGAGTTTGGCTGTTTTTATCGGAGACTTAATACTGGATCAGATAAGCCTCAGGAAATTTCTCTATTTTCAAAATTTTGTGTTTCACTTTTGACTCCCAGGATCCACACTGATTGATGTCCATCCGAGGGCTGTTCACAGGCCATTATCAGACGAGCTCAGCCTAGAATGCATGGCATGTGCAGAGTCTTTGAAGGAGTGGCCCTGTGTGGATCACCAGACTCACAAGGAATTGGACAGGAGTGGGCAGGTGGGCACTGGACACAGGGACGGCTGTTCCATAGGCTTGTCTTCACATGGCCTGCCGTGAAAAGGACTGAGTAAATCACATCCCATCTTTGAGCATTGGAAGTTGGTAATAAGTTACAGGAGAAATTAAAATAGAAAGTTAAAGATTTATCTGGGAAGTGGTTAGAGATTCCATGATGGTTCACGATGGACCAGAAACCACAAGTAAGCTGAAGCTATAGAGCAGAGAAAGCTATACAGAATGTGCACAATGAATAGGTGAAGAAACGAGGTGGGAGAGAGAGTAGCAGCAAGCTCAGGTCTTGAGGAGTCTCACCGACTTTAGTGCCTAAATCCCGGAGGATTAAGTCCCATGGGATCGACTGCGACCCACTTCCAGTACAGCAATGCCAAGTTATACCACAATCCCTGGGTCTCTCTGGAGCCAGTTGGTTCAATTTTTGCAGGGTTTCTATGCCTTTTTATTGTTCCAATGGGTACCTTATTAATATAGAACAACTTGAATGAGTATTTAAAATAATCTTTTTTTAACAATTTCTTTTTTAAAAATCATTTTATTGGAGGCTTGTACCACTCTTATCACAATCTATACATATATCCATTGTGTCAAGCACATTTGTACATTTGTTGCCATCATCATTCTCAAAATATTTTCTTTCTACTTGAGCCCTTGGTATCAGCTCCTCATTAAAATCATCCGAAGGAAGAGCCTAAATCCAATTTACCTAGGTTACCTTGACGGCATGGGCCCTTTCCCCTGAATGTCTTACGGGGCTCTGGAGGAGGTTGTGGTGGGAGGACCATTTTACAGTTGTTCCCCAGCAGAGCTGGCTGAGCTTGGGTTCTTTCTGTGCCCTTCTGGCCCTGCAGCCAAGAGGGCAAGGGAGCTGCACGTGTTCCTAGTAAACAGGGACAGCAGCTCCTGTGGCCTGGCCAGCTAACCATCCCCAGGACTCGGAACACACTAAGAGAACCCTGGGACAGCACCTCGTCCGCAATTGGCTGCTAACTGAAAGGCTGGTGGTTCCGTGTTAGGGATAGTACTCTGCTTTCATCACAATTCCAGCCAAGATGGTGGAGCTGGAGGAGCTCTACTCTGTAGCACACAGGGCCATCCACGCCACATCAAGGGTTTTGTTCTCGGATACCCTGGAAATTGCCGTGGCTGTGCTGCCCGAGGCCATACTGCTAGCCAGCTGCTCGGCTACCACGCTGGGCATGAAGGCCCGTCGTCTGTCACGCACTGGTCATTTCCTTCCCAGTCCCTCCTCAGCCTGGGCACTGCAGCTCCAGCCGATCCAGATGTCAGGTTCCCTCTCTGCAACCTCAAGGAGCTTCATGTACTCCATGGTATAGAGATCTGAGAAAATTATAGACTTTAACTCATATCAACCCAACCCAACCCACCGCCAGGGAATTGATTCCAACCCCTTTGGTCCTATAGGACAGAGTAGAGCTATCCCACGGGTATCTGAGACTGTGAATTGTACTGGGAGCAGGCTGCCTCTTCTTGCTCCCATGGAGTGGCTGGTGGCTTTGAACTGCCAACTTTTAAATGAGCAGCTCCATGCTTATCCTACAGCACCACCAGGCTCTGTTTATAATCCATATGCCCAAAACAAAACAAAGCCACGGCCTTTGAGTGGGTTACAGCTCATAGCATCCCGACACAGGGTTTCTGAGACTGCATATTTCTGTGAGAAGATAATCTCATTTTTCTCCCAAAGAGTAGATGGTAGGCGTGAACTGCGAACCTTGTGGCTAATCACCCAATATCCAACCTACAAGCCTACCATCTGGAGAGAGTATGGGTTAATAAAACGAACACACAAAAGCATACTTTGAGGGAAAAATGATTGATCTCACTTTAAACCTTGTGACTGCCACTGTGCCTTCGTTTTTCCATCAGTAAAATACTTTGCATATAAAGTTACATTGGAACTATTAAATTGGTATTTTATGAAATATTAATACTGATACTCCCCCTCCCCCCTGACAAACACTCCATGTTCTAGTCCTTACTACCCCTACGCAAAGGAACCATGGTGGCACAGTGGTTAAGCACTCGGCTGCTAATGGAAAGAGCAGTGGTTAGAACCCACTAGCTGATCTCAAGGACGAATGAGGTCTGGTGATGAGTCTTTGCAGAGAGTTACCCCCACCCATCGAAACCCCAAGTCAGCCATGGAGTCCACATGGACCCACCTTGATCCGATAGGACAGGTAAGACGGCTCGGTAAGTTTGCAAGACTGTAACTTTTTTTTCTCCCAAAGAGCTGCTAGTGGTTTCAAACTGCCAACCTTGTGCATCTCAGCCCAATGCATAACCTCTATGCCCCATGACTTCCATGTCAGGACTTACAGCCTACTCTGTCCTGGACGGTCACTCTGAATCAGAATCCACTCAGCAGCAATAGGCTTCAACAGACAGGCATGAGCGCACCCACGTTTCCCATTGCAGAACTGGGCAATTCTGTTGCCACTGTGCCACATTATTTCCCCATCACCTCCAGCTTTTCATAGCTGCTCTCTTTTTTTAATGACTTTGAGATATTGATGGATATAACACCATGTACTTTCCCCGTTTCTGAAGATGTAGGTTGGGTCGAAAGCCTGTTACTATGAAGTCTGATATGATGGCTAGCAATTCTGATATGATGGCTAGCTTAGGGCCTGGCGGTTAGTAAGAGTGCTCTGAGCTCCTGGTGCATGTCGATCTGGGTTTCAGTTGGGTCTTTTGCAGAAACACATGGTCCCTGGCCTCAAAGAGTTTACAGTCCAGTTTGGTAAATGAAAATATAAATCAACAAACAAAAATAGGTGCTATCTAAACCAAAAGCCACATACTCACTACCATCAAGATAAATTGACTCATAGCAACCCTATAGGACAGCGTAGAAGCGCCACTGTGGGTTTCTGAGACTATAACTCTATGGGAGTAGAAAGCCTTGTCTTTCTCCTGAGCCGCAGCTGGTGGTTTTGAACTGCTTAGCAGCCCAACACCTTCCCACGATGCCGTGGTACCCTGTGAGTGTCAGAGTAGAAAGCTGTGGTCCCTGTGGATTTTCAGTGGCTGCTTTTTCTGAAGTTGAAAACTAGGCCCTTCTTCTGAGGCACCTCTGGGGTTAGCAGTTGAGCACGTGAACTCTCTGTACCATCTGAAGACCTAGGTTGATCCTAACTATTTGTCCTTTCAGATTGGTGAAGTGAAAGTATATATTGTACTGCTGAATTTTAAAATGTACATTAAAAATGTACAGGAGGACCAACAAGGAGGTATATATTGATTAGAATTGCTCTGTAACACTGATCTAGATTGGCCAAGAATGAAAAGGAATTATTAATAATAGTAACTGTCTTGGGAAGGTTAAGTGGGAGCAGCTCTGGCTCCAGTTCGAATTGTCGCCTGGCCTGCTGGTGTCCGGTAACTTGCCTCCAACCGTGCACTTTCCTCCAGGTGACTGATGGCAGCGATTGCAGTTACTTTTCTTACAGCCTACAGTGTGTAAGTGTTCCTGATTTCTTGGAGCATGCTGAAAGTTGCTTTCCATTTGTTTCCACATTTACATCTCCTATGACTCTTCTGGGGAAAATATTGTAAAAATGAATGATGGAATTCACGAAGCCACAGCCAGTCAAAAATGAGTGTCAGGGAGCATGTTTGTGTGTCCATGCTTGCGGTAGGGGAGTGCCGCAGCGCACCGACAGGGAGGGGGGAAACGCAGGGGGGAAACCACAAGGATTGTGGGCTATTTAGAATGACGAGCCCATGTACCAGAGACCTAGCCTTTATTAGAAACCAGCGTGCAGCAGAATGTTCCAGTACATCCTCTCTGCTGTGAGCAGGGGGCTCATTCAACACTTGTTCTCTTCTTTCAGATCGACGACCCCACCAGCAACCTCGAGGAGATGATTAGTGAAGCCGAGGCCTCCATCACCGTGAGCAATCTGGGAAGCAAGCAAGCCCTGAATACAGATTACCTGGAGTCTGATTATCAGAAAGGACAGCTGTACCCGGTCCCTCTTAGCCATGATGACCACATGGCCACATTCACGCTCACCAACGCAGTTCCGATGACCCCATCCTTCAGAGAGCGCTGGTACACGAATCTCAACAGCCTCATGGACCGGGCCTTAGCCCCACAGTGTGGCAACGGCGAAGACCTCTATCTCATCACGGGCGCGGTGCCCTCGGACCGCAGGGTGAAAGGCAAGGTGGCGGTGCCTGAGTTTGTTTGGCTTGCAGCCTGCTGTGCCGGCCCCGGCGGCTGGGCTATGGGATTTGTCAAGCACACGGGGGATGGTGACGTCATAGAAGATGTAATGGTGAAAGAGCTGGAGAAACTGCTTCCATCTCAGCCCCAGCTGTTTCAGAACAACTGTGGTGACACGGAGCAAGACACAGAGAAGATGAAGAGACTCCTGGAAATGGTCAATCAAGTGCAGGACGAGGAGCGGGCGGTGCTCTCTCAAGAGCGTGCTGTCCCCCTGTCCAGCTCAAAGAGCAAGAGGTCGGCTGACCTGTTGCCACCAGAGGCGCCTGAGGAAAGTAGCAGCCTGCTGGGAAAACTGATCAGCTTCATCGCTACCCCGTTCATCAAGCTTTTCCAATGGATTTGTTACCTGGTGGTTGGAGTCCTGAAGTACCTGCTCTTTTTCCTGTGGTCCATTACCAAGCTGGTGATCAATGGCCTAGAAGGTTGCCTTTACCGCCTGGGCTCAGCCACCATCTCATACTTCGTAGCCATTGGCGAAGAGTTGGTGAGCATTCCCTGGAAAGTGCTCAAGGTCTTAGTCAAGATCATCAGGGCCGTTCTCCGGATCCTGTGCTGCCTGCTGAAGGCTGTTTGCCGAGTTCTGGGCATCCCTGTCCGAGTCCTCGTGGACGTGGCCATGTTCCCTGTGCATACGATGGGCGCCGTTCCGATTGTGTGCAGGGACATCGCTGTGGGCCTTGGTGGCGCTGTCTCTCTGCTCTTCGACACTGCTTTCGGCACCATGGGTGGTCTGTTTCAAGTTGTTATGGGTATCTGCAAATGGATTGGCTACAGAGTTCCTTTAGAAAATTCTGGGGAGTTATAGACCCAAAAACCCAAAATGAATAGTGTTCAGCCAGAGTGAATTTTATTTTATTATTTCAGAGAGCAATCTGGAATGTTCTGTGTGTTTCCAATGGGGTTTCTGTTGAGTTAATTCTTACATTTGGCCTTCAGTGAGGGTGTTGGCCTGTTTTTGCCAAGAACAAGGTGCAACTTAGACTTGACCCAAAAGCCATGTCCGGGGTAGGGTTATGTGTGCTGCGTGCCTCCAGTGCTGTGGGTGAACTTCCAAGCCACTGGTAACTGCAACTCTTCACTCTGATATAGAAGAGCCCTGAAATGTTCTGGGTATCCCAGAGTGTGCTCCTCTGTGAACCTAAGAATTGCAGAGGGAAGAGGATAGTTAGAAACAAGAAAACCTTCAACTGAAGGGTCTTTGAGAAAAGAGGAAACGAGTCTTGTTCTAATGATTCCCTGAAGCTCGAGGCAAAGGCAAGTCAATGTCCTTGGCCCGCTCGTTAGCCATTGCTGCTTTGTGCTCAGCACCCCACCAAAACTTGGTGACGCACAGACTGTGCCTGTCTACTGAAATCACTTTCTGGGCTGGGATTAGAAAATCTGTAGGCATCTAATTTATTGACAACTTGAACATTTGTAGCCACCCATTCAAGAGTTGGGAATCCCCACAGCAAAGTCCCCACCACTATCCCCTTCACTTCCTGCACGTGCAGTTTCAAAATCCCTGGACAGTCTTTACCCCACCCTCCACCCCTACCTTTTTGTAGCCTTAAAGTCATGCTAAATCAGAACCACCTGCGACTGTTTTCACCTAACTGCAAATTCGACTTCTAGACACACGCTAGAGGAACAGGTCGCATTTGCAACCCGGGGACTGCCCGTGTCGTTAGAGTCCCGTAGTTTCCAGGTTCAGCTGTGCTCCCCTTATCTTTGCGTCCCCGCAGGCACAGCGTGTGCTGCTCTGTGCTTGGCCAGAGGAGGTCCGACACCAGGAGAACGCCAGGCCAAATGCTCCTCGCCCCTTGCAGGTGTCATGCAGGTTTCTCAGGCAGCAGCCTGAGATCAGCTAGTCTTGGATTGGTGTGTGCATTAAAGCTCCAGTTGAGAAGGTTGAAACCAATGCTCTACATGCTGGGTGAATGCGAATATTCATATCTATGACACACGAGATAAACTGTTCTGAGTACTTGAAGCAAATACCCAATATAGCAAACCACACAAAACATTTATCCTTACACGATTGCTTTGGAAAAAAATCTGTAGAAAAGAGCCATCTGCATAAACAATGGCTCCAGTCATTCTGAAAGACAAAACAGAAAACAAAAACAACACAACAAAACTGTATATGAAATTCTTGACTAAGAATGATTACCTCTTGGAAAATAATTTTTATAGTGTATTCGAGACTGGAAGTTGTATGTCTCACCTAATCAGGCAAGTTCGATTTGAGAGTGAATCCCCAATTTTTAGAGTAAGCACTTGTATTTCAATCTTGCACTGAAAACATAACAGGAGAAACCAGAATCTCCCAAACAAGGCTCTGCCTTCCACGCAGCTGGCCGGGGGCCGCCTCGGTGTTTCTGAGTGCTCTAACGGGTTGCTGTGAGCTAGACGCGAGCCAAGTAGAAACACTCACCTCGAGGGTGCGGATGACGAAGCAGCAGAACCATACAGGCAAAACTCCCTTGAGAAAGGCAACGTGGTGCTGACCGTGGGCATCGGTTGGTCGATGAGAACCAGAGGTGTCCTGAGAAGTCAGGTCAGAAGGCCGGTAGATAGGACCCTAGAAGAGCTGCAGCCAATGGGCTGCGTGTTGCAGGTTTGGGGAGGATGAACACTAGCCCCATCCAGGATAGGGGAATTGGTACTAGATTTATTTCATACTCTTAAGCAGTATTTTATAAACACTCTGGTTAGCGAGCATAAAGATCTGTAGTTGAGTCTTCCTTCTGTTCAGCAGGATGGGAAGGGAAGTGGAAAGGTGTGGTTTCCCTGGTGGGGGATAATCAGCCAAGAATCCTGCTGGATAAAAGAGAGGAACTTGTCGAAGTGACCATGGAGACGCTGGCACTGACCCTTCCTCTGGGCAGGAATCCGAGGCACAGGACAGCAAGGTCTGTCATCAATTTCTTGACCAGTGATGGCTGCTCAAGAGCTAAAGTCCCGTGTCCACATGTCCACCTGGGCTGTCAGGTACTTGGTGAGTGTGCAGCCTGTGGCCTTGGACCACAGTAAAATCCTTGAATCCATCAAAAAGACCCAGGCACCGACTCGTCAGTGAACTGGCTGTGTGTGGTGGAGATGATTAGCTATCGTTTTACCCCGTCCTGCTGTCTCCTCGGGACGCCATTGTCCCTCATAGCACCAGTCTGCTTTCTGAAAGGCCCAAGGGAGGCATCCTCAGCTGCCACCGCCCCCAGACACCCTGCCAGGGGCAGAGCACTCACGCCGGCCTCTGCAGGGCCACATGGAGGTGCCTATCTTTGATGTAAAGCCTTTTCACCTCTGCTTGTTGATTTTTTTCTGTGACATTTGGGAATCTGAGAAAGGAGAGGGACGCGATGTCTGAGACCCTCGTGGGGACTGCTGGTGCTGGCTGTGCCTGTGTCCCCTGGAGCAGGCTGTCATGGGCTGGGACCCCGGCAGCTGGCTGCACTGCTGATCTGTCTCCAAAAAGCTGCTGGGAGGTGGGAGTTCGGGTTTATGGCCCCCTCCCTCTGGTTGACAGTCTGCCGTGGCTCTGATTTGGCAGCCACCTTCAGGATTAGGGAGCTGACGTTCTTGTCTGGCTGGGGTCAAGCAGCCACACCTTGGAACTCAACTCTTTTCAGTTGTGCCTTTTGGGTGCTGGTTTCTCCTTCAGCGTCAGCATTTCCTGCTAACTGCAGGCGAGGGGTTGGGAGAAGGAACCGAAGCAAAGGCCTCTTCATTTGCTCAGGGGTCCATCTGTCAGCCCTGCGCTGCCGGCCAGGGTTGCAGAGATGAACAGTGCACAGACCCCCACTTTGAGGAGCTCACGGTCTCATTGGGGGGTGCTCCAGTGCAATAGATGCTGGGCATGTGTGCTGGTAGAGACTCTACTTAGGGTCCTGGAACTGCTCTGGAGGAAAAGCAATGAAGCCACGGAAGTCAGGGGAGGCTTTACGGGGGATGGGACAGAAGTCCACGGGGCACTTTGAAGCTATGTACCCTGATGTACACCTTGCAGATGCTCAATAAAGTCATAATTATTGACAACTTGTTATCATTTTTGTAAGCTCTCTAAAAGGACGACTCATAATGGATGAGGCGAGAGGCTTCACATCGTCTCAGTTAGGGATTACTGGGATAACAGGGATACTACCGCCTGGTGGGTTTAACAAAGCTCTTTATTTCCTCGGTTAGGAGTCCGGAAGCCCGCATCCGGGTCACCACCTGCACAGTAGGTTTGCCCTTTCTGTTGGCTTTTCCTTCATTTTCGACAGCGTGGTCCTGGGTGATTTTCTTGGGGATCGGTGTCTGTCCTCCCCCATCTCTGCTTCTTCCTCTGCTTTCTGATCCTCAAAGAGATTGGTTCAAGATGCTCCCAGCACTAAGACCGCCCCATCCACCTCGGAGTTAGGTTGCTTCATGACTTCGTGACTTAGGTGCCCTCTTGCAGTCATTCACTGTCAACTCCAAAGCAGATAGAGTTCAGTAAGGAATCAGAAAACATAGAACTTTGTTGTAGAATTTTCTGTGCTATATAGAGCTGCGAGAGGGTGTTTATGTTCTTCAATTTCTGAAAATCAACCTAGTAAGATATCACCAGGATTACCAGACAGTTTGCAAAACAGGGTGATCTGCCTCGTACAGAGGGTGGCTAGGGAAACCAGTGAAATAGGACATACTCATTTAGTGAATGTAAGGTTTATTGAGGCGCCAAACAGAACCAAAGCTCCAATTGGCAAAGTTTTAGAAGTAAGCTTTATTGAGAAGCTTGCGGGCGTGTTCAGCAACTCAGGGTATTGAGCTATTGAAGTCGCACCCTACAGGTGCCGAGGGGAAGTTTTTATATGCCGGAGAGAAGGCAGAGGGGTGGGAGTTCCTATTGTTAGCAGGTGCAGCTGGCGGGCTGCCTGGGATACCTGGTGTTCTGAGCACATTCCGTGCTGACCACGGTCATCCTGCCCTTTCTTTGTGGTATTCTGAGAGGGTTGTTCACCAAGGGAGTGGAAGGGCAGCAAGGGGTGAGTGTGAGAGCTAAGATGGAGGTGTTGGATTCAAAATGGAGTTCCTCGTGCCAAGACTAGGCAGTGAACATGTCCTGTCTCCTGAACAGTACATTAGGCACAGAAGATAGACCAGAAGTACAGTTGGAGTACAGTTAATAGTGTGGAGAAGACCAGTAAGTATATATATTTCATACAAGTACTTAAGAGAAACACAGTCATCAGTTTTTGTTGTTATTATATAAAGTTCCTGTTATTCTTTTTGAAAAAGTTTATAGAAAGGCTGATTTAAGAATACAATCCTTTTCCTTATGGCATATTTTATGTGCAAGTACTTTTTTAAAATCTATTTTTAGAAGTTTTAAAAAATCATTTTATTGGGGGCTCGTGCAACTCTTATTTTTACAGTAAAAATTTTTTTAACAAAAAAGAGGTTTCAGATAATGTAAGTTCCCATTGTAAAGTAGTTTTATTGGCAGATGCAGCACATGTCAGACAATTGAATCGTTCGGTCATACTCAGAAGGCTGTGCAATCACTACCACAATTCAGGGACCGTTTCTTCTCTTGCTTGGTGCTGACACCCAGTTTTCTCCATCCTCGCCTGCCAAGCCCTTGGCAATGATCAATTCAGTTACGGTCTCTATCTCTACCTGTCCTGGATGACCTATACAGAAAACCATACAAAACCCAACAATGATTAGACAAAACATGGAAAACCCAATCAGAAAGAAAACAGAAGGTATTAACAACTGGTGCAAAGTGGGAGATCCAATGATCAGATGTTACATTTTAACCTAGCAACAGCTGCCGTAATCCACTTCACGATGCACTCTTCCTGACTGCAAGGTGTCCCCGTGCCTCCAGTGTAGTCAGAGGGGCTTCAGCGGAGCCCGAGCCTGGGTACGCAGCCTGCACATGGATTTTGGGGTTCCACTGTTATCCACAGCCTTCTGAAAACGGAGTGTTCACAATTTAAGCTCTGATACTATTCCCTCCTTTGGATTTGGATTTTATGAGTTACCGTCCTTGGATCACACAGACTAGCATGCTTCTTCCATGCGGACTTAGTTGACACCTCACTGGGATGGATGCTTGTTTGAAGATAAGTCTTTAAGACCACGGATGCTGTTCTGATAGGTGGACACGGTCTGGTTTCTTCACGCGTTTCTAGGGCACTCATGTCTTCAGTGCGCGCTTCATGAGGGTGAGCGTCCAGCGGGGCCATGTCACAAGAACTAATTCTTTCACACTGGGGCTATAATTAAATGCAAGCCCTAAGCCCATTCATATTTCTCTGGGTTATATATGTCTCTGGGTCACTTTAGAGATGCCATTATCATTTTATGATACAGAACATTATCAATCATCTCCCCTGGGGTATAAGGTAGTCTGACAATGGCATTTATTTAGCGAAAGGTAAAGAGTTTAAAACACTGTTGAGAAAGGTAACTTATACAAATAGAGGCTGAATTCAGGCCACAATACATGAATTGTTGACTTGTACAGATGAAACTCTTAAGTAACTGGACACTACGCAAACAATGGGGCTGGGTGATAGGGCAAAATGTTGAGTAACACGCATTCACAAAGACAGAACCACGTCTACCAGATGAATGCATGTCATAAGCAAGCAAACCGGAACAATTCACTGCATCAAGTTGATGCGGACACATAATGACCCTACAGGATAGGGTCGAACTGCCCCTGTGGCTTTCAGAGACAGTAACTCCTTACGGGACTAGAAAGGCCGGCCTTTCTCCGGTGGAGCAGCTCTGGTAAATATATGTAGTCCTGGGGCACCGTTCATGGGCACCCTCAAAGCAAGAGATCTGCTAAGTTCCCATTTTGAGAAGGGGGGAAAATATATTTGAAACCTTTTGTCTAAGAAAGGATTTAGATTCACAAATGGAGCCAGCCCCTTGAGCTAGAGGCGAGATGGTGGAATGGAATCTACCTGTTTTATCCCCTGGTGCAGACGCCCACCAGGTGGGCAGGTGCCTGACTTCTGGCTTCCCTGAGTAATCCCAGCCCCCGCTTTCAGGTGACTGATTTCAAAGGACTGTGGAAGGTCATTTACAAAAGGACGAAGACGGAGTAAACGCTGAGGACAAGCATCTGAGAATCCTCAAACTACTGATGCTGAATTCCATCTCAGAGGGGAGGGCTTCTGGGGAGCTTCTGGGAAAACCGGCAGTCCTTTGCTCAGACGTTGTTCAGTGAAATTCAAATCTTCCTTTGAGAAAGGCCAAGGACCGCTGCTCAACCAGAAGCCAGAGCTGCTTCCTTAACTCCTCTTGTTTCTCTACCGCTTGTGACCTGGTGGGCCAGCGGTCCTGGTGCCACTGGTGGCAAGAGCCCTTTGAGATGTCAGCGGAGAGGCTGGCCAGGCAGAAAGCAAGGTCTGGGTACACTGCCAGTTTCCCTCCACTTCAAGATGGAGAAGCTCGATGGAGCCTTCGAGGTGAAGGACCCACTAGTACTCATGAATGGGTTTCCCCTTGGTCATCACTGCCCTGAATTTGTGCTCCCACCCGTACAGGAAGTGTGATTCCTGCCGGGCTGGGACCGCACGGTTGCCTCCACAAGCTCTCCGAGTCTAATCTCGACACTAGGAATTTACCACCAAGTTTCGAGGTGTATTCCCACCTCCTAGGTTCACGCTCTAACCTCTGGAGTTCCTATTCAGACCCAGAAGTACACCCAACGTCCCTGGGGTCCTAGGGGCCCATAGCTTCTGGGATTCACCCCAATCTCTTAGAGTGCACCCCAAAAACACAACTGTGCAGCCTGATCCCCAGTTCGCCGCTGCTGAGGGCCCATTTCCCTAGATCATTCCTAGGAGCATCCTTCCTTCATCCCCAGATAAAAGGATCGGCCCTTTCTCCAACGGGGATTTTTCCTCATGCTGGTTTCCCATGTTTTCTTCCCACAGAGAAGTCTGGGGATTGTGGACCAGATACTGCACTGTCTCGCAAAAGCCGATCAACCAGATTCTGCCGCTGCCCCTGGCCCTCCAATAGTATAGATACATTAAGGTAACAAGAAAAATATAATACATCACTCAATGAAAGAGCCCTGGACTAGTTGTCCTATACACTAGAATTGCTACCATGTAGAGAAACATTAATACAAACAAGTGATGATGTTTTCAAAGAAGGACGACAAGGAGGAGGCTATTTGACTTGTGATTAAAGAGAAATGATAGATGTAAATGATTACCATGGTCCTCCACTAACCACAAGGTTGGAGGTTCAAGTCCACTCAGAGGTGCCCCAGAAGAACATATAGAAATGGATTTGGGGTTTGCACTTAATCCTAGCTCCAATCAATTAGTTATTACGACATGGCCTTGCTCTATACTCGCCCTCACGAAGAACCATAGAAGATATGGGTGCTATGGCAAAGTGTGGTGAAGAAATTGGATGGTGCCCAGAAAAAATAGCAACCGGAGTCTTAAAGCCTTGTTTCCAAAGAAGCAGCCATCTGAGTGAGATGTCAACTAAGCCCACGTGGAAGAAGCACCCCCACATCTGTGGTCCAAGATGTGGACAAGATAGAATTCAAACTCGAAGGAGAGAATGGTAGCAGGACTTCAATTATGAAATTCTGGTTTGCAGAGGCCTATGGGTGACAGTGGGAGCCTGAAATACATCGGCAGGGTCTCCACAAGGATGCTTCCCTGCTGACCATGCGTGAGAGATGGCAATAGCCTGGGTGTCAGATAGAGAGTGTTGGAGAGACCATTGGAGTTGATTTAAATCACAGATCTGCCTCAAAGGGTTAACACCTTGTCATTGATCTCCCTTTGAGCTTGATCTGGTTGGAAATATTTCTTGGGGTTTTCTGGTTGGTTTTCCTATTGTTGGGAGCATTCTTGACTCTCTGTTATGTATCTTTTTATGTTTTTAGGTACATGACACCCAGGTTGGGGGAATCTATATAGACAATAACTGGAATGGGGTTCCTGGAAGGTACGGCAGGGGAGGGAGGAGCCAGTGGGGAGCTGATATCAAGGAGTGTGTGCAGGAAGGAAGGAAATGTGTTGAAAATGATTGTGGTTTCGATTGTACAGCCTGCTTAATATGACTGAACTATTGAATAAGATGATGTTTGGATTAAGTGCTCATCATCCAAAGAATCCACTAATAAAGTGATTGGGTGGAAGGAAAGAAGAAGAAAGGCCTGGTGATCCCTTCTGAGAGATCACAGCCATAGAAAGCCCTGTGGAATACAGCTCTTCTCTGAAGCACCCGAAGGCACCATGACTGGACGGTAAATGGAAAAACAGAGCCACGAAGCAACCTTCTCGTCTACGCATGTCGATTGTGTCTCTTCCCAGCGCACGTTCCCCAGCTCCTCCGCAGGTCAGCGGGGCACAGAATCAAGACCCCCAATCAGATGTCGATTTGTTCTGGTCCCCTCATTTAGATCACCACTACTTTTTAAAGAGAAGACCTATTACATAGAAAGATGCTGAACCTATGTTCATCATTTAAAGTTGAACACCCCCCACTATGTTTGTATTATACTAGGGTTTGCAAAATGTGCTTTTGCTAATTTTTAAACTCAAAACAGACAAGCAAACTCACTGCCATTGAGTCAATGCTGACTCATAGCAGCCCTGTGGGACAAAGCAGCCCTGCCTCTATGGGTTCCCCAGAGTGTAAATCTTTATGGGGCTAGAAAGCCTCATTTTTCTCCCATGGAGCCACTAGTGGTTTTGAACTTTTGACTTTGCGGTTAGCAGCCCAACACGTAACTGCTATGCCACCAGGGCTTCTGAGACGTCCTAAACCACGCCTGGGCAGTGAGGACGTCTAAGCTCTAGCAGCTGTGGACTACAGGGCTGTCATGCAGCCAATGTGACCTCTGTAGGGTTTGGTTGGTGTTGTTTTTTAAAACTGGTTTCACCTGCCTCTTAAACCGCAGCCTCTTAAAACCATAAGGTCCTTTGTGAAGCTGGAGAAAAGAGCTTATGCTGTTAATTGTCCCAGCTACCGTGGTCAGAAAGGAACTTGGATGAAAGGAATCGTTGGCATTTTTCTGAACCCACACGCCATGGATACTTTTGTTGTTTTGATCTGATGTGTGTGTGTGTAGTGGTTTTGGTTGCTCTAGGAGGTGGGGCTTCCCTGAGGAACAAGACCCAGCCAAGTCCCTTGGAGTCCGCAGGCTGGTGTTTCCCTGCCAGGCACCCCCCTTCTGCATGGATCAGGGTCAGATATGCAGAAAAGGGTCAGCGGCATAAACACAGAAAGTGAGGAGGCACAGGGCTGAGAACTTCCACTTAAGATACAAGTTGATACACAGCAAAGCACTTAGCAAGATCCAGAACGTGAAGACCCAGGGTTGGCCAACAATGAACCGAGGATCTGCAGCATCTGCTGGGAGCTGTGCGTCTCTTTCTGCCTCGTCCCTGCACACAGGCTGTCTGAGTGTTTGCCTCTGGCACCGGCTCCGTCTGAGTCATCTTTATAGCCCATTTCTCAGCATCAGGATCACAGTTCTTGGCCCTGAATGGAGATTCGTGAATAGTGGTTAAATTTTAACAAAGCAGTCAGAAGACGCCCTGTCTAGTGGAGGGTTGACTCAGGATTGTTCGGAGAAAGCCTGGTCGGTAGCAAGTGCTCATTAACCACATGATGCGCACTTTGTCTGGAGATGCACTCTCTGTGTAGAACTTGCATTCTCATTTCCACCCCAGATATACTCAACCAGAAAATCAACCTGCATTTCAAGAAGAACTCCACAGACATCCCAGTGATTCTTATGTATAGCCCTGGGATTCTTAGAAGACTCACCTGGAGATGCTGGTGTGCTTGTAGATTTGATTCCACACATCGGGGGTGGAAGTACTGAAACCCTCAGGAGGGGAGTGAATTGGAATGACCTGGCTCAAAGCCCTGTGAACATCAAGTTATCATTTCTACAGGTGTAATCGTTGTTTACCGAGCACGTTCGTTTTTGTTTACGTGCATTATCTCATTTAATTTTCACAACCGTCCCAGGAGGTAATGTCTTGATCTTGATTGCTACAAAACTAACCGCCCTGATGCAAAGGGCTTAAGTGGAGAGCAAATGCTTTGAGAATGATTGGGGTGGGGAATGTATGGATGTGCTTTATACAATTGATGTATGTATATGTATGGATTGTGATAAGAGTTGTGTGAGTCCCTAATAAAATGTAAAAAAAGAAATAAATAACTGAAAGAAAAAAAAACTAACCACCCTACAACTTAATGGCTTGATGCCACAATTGACTCTCAGCTGTCATCTTTCTGAGGGTGCACTGGGCTCAGCGGGGCCCTTCTCAGGGGGTTGCAGCCAGAGGTTGCCTGGAGCCGCAGTCATCTGAGGGCTCGCAGAGGTGGTATATTCAAGACGGCACACTCAGTTGAGCAGCAGTGGATGCTAGCTGTAGGCTTGGCCTCTTAACCAGACCGCCTACCCATCATCTCTCCAAGTACCTCGGGTTTGTCTCACAGCATGGTGACTGATCCCATGAGGGCCATCCCGAGAAGCCCAGGCAAATGACCTGCCCTCATGGGACCTCGGTAGCAGCGGAAGTCCCAGAACATATTTCCACCAGTTTCTAAAGTTCAAGCAGGTCACTGAGGCCAGTCCAGGTTCAAGGGGAGACAAATCAGACTCCACCTCTTGATGGAAGAATGGCCGGGCCTTGTCAGAAGAGGACATGGGATGGGGAATATGTCCATGGTCACTTATAGAAAATACAACCTGTCACAAATAGGTGCTAGTACACAGGGAAGACAATGTAAAAGGAATTGCTAGGTGATAGGATTAAATTATTCATTCTGTCAACTCAGTCCATTATAACCCTTATACTTCAATGGCCCCTGGGTGGTGCATCTGGTAAACAGGTGTAGCTGCTAATCGGGAAGTTGAAGGGTCCAGTTTACCCAGAAGCTCTCCAGAAGAAAGGCCGGTGAACTTCCTGTAAGAAATGAGCCAGGGAAAACCCGATAGACCCAGCTCCACTCTCATCTACAGGGGTCGCCACACGATGACAACTGTTGATTTCTTTTTCTTTTATACATATTCCTCTCTCACCGTGTCCTGAAACTGTAATAATGGAACACTGACCCCTTTGCAGGAGACAGTATTCGTTTCACAGACGGGAAACACTGTGCACGTGGGTAGGATTGGGACCGCACTCCTGAGGAACGCCGTGGAAGGGGAGCTGACGCTGGCTGAGCTGGTGCAGTGGTGCAGGGACTGACACACACTGTGCCCCTTGAATCCGAATGACATGCTTGTGCCTTCAGGTGAAAATGAAACAATTAGAGGAAGGAGACCGTGGACCCGGATTCCCTCAGGTACGGAGTGACCGATTGGGATTTGAATGAGGTTTGTTTCACTCCATAGTTCATGTGCTTCCCGGGAGTCCGACGCAGAGATAGAGATTGAGGTGAAGAAAATTCACTGCTGAGTCCTGCCACCTGCGGAGGGGAGAGAGGGAAGGAGGGAAGAAGGTGGTCAGGATGTGGTCTTAACAAAGACCTCAGCAGGGCCCCGGGGACACTGGGAAGCTGGGATAGGCCTTCAGAGTTGTCCAGGCCAGGGTCCTGGGCCTTTGTTGACCCTCCTCACTCACAGCAAGCAACGAGTAAATGTTTGTGGAATAAATAAAAGCATAAGGCAGTCAATCGAGACTGACCTAGTCTAAAGGGGCCAGTGTAGAAAGCTTTGGTACCATGGATGTGTCCGAGAAGCCAGGTCTAGCTTAGAACAGGAGACTCTCCTATATAGAGTATTAAGGCCCTATCTCCAAGACTAGGAGCCCTGGTGGCTTAGTGGGTTATGTGTTGGGCTGCCAACCACAAGGTCAGCACTTCGAAATCGCCAATAGCTTTGTGGGAAGAAAATAAGGTTTTCTACTCCTATAATGAGTAAAAGTCTCAGAAACCCACAGGGGCAGGTCTATCCTGTCCTCTAAGGTCACTATGAGCCAGAATTGACTTGATGGTAGTGAGTTGTTGTTATTTTAAACTCCAGACAAGGAACCTGGAAGAGCTGTCTGGTCAGGGTTGGACAGCTACTGGGCCAGCCAGTGGTTGGAACCTACCAGCTGTGGTAGAGAGAGGAGGGTGTCTGTTCCGTAGCATTACAAAGCCGTGGTACCCCTATGTGGGGTCATGATGAGTGAGAATCTACTCAATGGCGGTGGGTTGGTTTTGGGAACTGCAAGACCGACCTCGGAAGGTCTCTAGCCCACACTGAGCTGCAAAGATCTAAGAGGAATGGAGCACGTCGCTCTGTGTAACAGTACCGAGGAGCCACAGGGAGGCCTAGAACATTTTTTATGTTGTCATGTTTAGACATGACCCCAATTGAATCAACATCCAGCATTCAATCTCTTTGCTCCCGGATTCCATATTGTCTTGAGACCCAGTGAGGAGTTCCCCAAAGTAAATAATTCCAGAGTCATCCACTCTGAGAGACCCCGGTGGGAGTTGGTCGGTCAAAGAGACTGTCATACCCGTGACCGTTGCAGCGTCTTCTTAAAAGGGTAGGGAGAAAAATGAGTGACACGACAAAGGAAATACACAACTCCCTGGCCCCGTTTCTCCTGCCTGCACCTGATCCAGCCTCTCCTTCACCTCTGTGGGTGACAGGACAGCAGGGGGAAGGAGACTCCACCAAGGAGAGGAAAAGGGGGAAAATAAAGAGGGGTCGGGCTTACGTATTGAAATGTGTGCTCTTACTGGTTCCATGTGTTAGTCCGGATGGACCAGAGAAACAAATTCATAGATACTCATATGTGTATAAGAAAGAGCTTTATATAAAAGAACAGTTGTATATTGAGAAAACACCCCCAGCCCAGTCCAGATCAAGTCCATAAGTCCGATATTAGCCCATATGTCCGATTCCAATCTATAGAATTCCTCTTCAGACTCATGAAACACATGCAATGACGCCAAATGTAGAAGATAACAGGCCAGTGGGTTGGAAGTCTTGTACTTCCAGTGGTGGTGGAAGCATCTCAGCACTGGCGTGGGTCTCCACATGGCTCCTCCAATTCCAGGGCTCTGGCTTCATCAGCATAGCTCCATGTGTCTTATCAGCAGGAAGATGAAACAGAGAGTCTGTGTCTGGCCCCCAGTGAGCTATTTATCTCCATTACACCTCCAAATGAGGACATCAAGCTAGACTCCTGGCTAGACTCCACCTCTTCCTCAAGTCGACATAGATTATGTAACCCTGTGAGCAGAATAACTGGGATCGTAAGTTTTCAGATGAAGAAATTGAGATCTAAAAGGGTTAGTTGAGACCCCAGGGGTGTTGAAAAAAAATAACAAGGGGAAACAGGAGGAGGGAAGGAAAGAGCCTAGAGTAGAACACCTTTCTAAGAAGTGGGGGCTATTTTACAAATGTTGCCCCCAAACCCTCAAACCGTGAGTCACCGGGAGGGAGAGGAGTCCCGGGGTTCTCAGCCCCTTTCCCATCCTCCTCATCATGTCCAGACACCTCCCAGAGGATGCCAGACAGGTGCTCTTGCCTTCGTCATGAAAAGAATTCGCTGTCCATGGGACACAGGGGAGCTTTCAAACAGGTTGTTTCACTTGCGCTTCACAACAACCCCAGCGAGATAAAGAAGTGCGGGTGCTGTCTTGATGGAAGATGGATCGGAGACTCAGAGAGGTCAAGCAGCCAGTCCAGGATCATGCAGCCAGTGTCAGAACCAGGATTCTAAGTTGGGTCAGCACCTCACACTAAGCCTTCTGCCTTACCGTTACTGTGTACAAGTTCCATCTGTGGTCACCGCAAAACCCGCCCGGCCTTGCCTGTGGTGGATCCAAACATTCTCCGCAGGGCTCTTGATTGTATCTGCTAACGGCAAATCTATTTTTGCTGATGGAGTTTTAGTTTATTGTTATTTGGGGAGTGAGGTTAGTAGGCATACAGCCTCCTGGCCTTCCTCACATCACGTCTCACATCTGTATGGAGTCATTTGGCAAGAAAAAGTGGCCCACAGTTCATGGGAATCGAGGAGGAGGACAGGACAAGGGAGAGGGGGAGGGGGAGGAGAATTCTGTGACCTATGGACGTGTGAGTGCAAGCACCTCGTTTTTGCCTCACCTCAAAATACCCACCCCCACATATGGACAGTCCCAGGAGCCAATCCTGCTCCTCTCGTCTGGGGCCTCTGGGGTCACAGCAGCACCACTGGCCTGTGCCCTTGACATCTAGCCTGGGTCTGAGGCCGGATCTCCCCTCTGTGGACAATGCTGCCAATAGGTCCTTGAGAGAGGGACCTTGTACCCACAGCACCCCAAAGGGCAGCACTCTGACCCCGAGGGTGGCCAAGCTCTTCCACAGAGCTGGGGCCAGGGACGAGGGTGGTGTGTGAGAGAAGGGCTGGGGCTGCCATGGACTGCTGGAGCCTGCACAACCGCTGGAGTCAGGGCGATGGCAGCCAGAGCTTTGGGATAAAGAGAGGAACATGTCACAGTGGCATTCATCCATCATTCTTCAATGTGCAGTTACATAATTTTCAGGTCAACTTGAAGATATAAAAGGAGTCTAGCCTGTCAGTCAGGTCACAGCCTGATGGTACCTCCTGGTGGGCGTGGTGTTCTCATAAGGAGGGTCCTGGGAAAATTCCTCTCTCTGCGTCACCTTCTTGCTGTCTAGTCACTCCGAGTTGGGATTATATTAAGTATTATATAAGCGTGCGTGTGAGTGAAAAGGGTACAAAATCCGAGGAAGATTTAGTAACCAAACATGGAAATGTGAAGCTCTCCTTTCTAGGCGTGTCCTCCATCATGAATAGTCAGTTCCCTAAGAAAGCTGAGCTCTTCAACTGACAGCCCGTCAAAACCACCCTGTCAAAATGGCATGGTGGGTCCTCCAGGGACCCTGATCATGTTCCTTTTGAAGGTTCTTTCAGGTTGGGGAACTAAAAGGTATCTGGGACAAGATCTGGGGTGGAGGTTGGGCAGAGCAAGGTTTCTCAACAAAACTCTCCTAAACTCGCCCACGCTGTTCTGGAAGAATGGGCAGGTAGGTCGTCATGGTGGAAAAAGAACATCCTTTAGGGGAGGAAGAGGGAACCCATTGTGATAATGGACACGTAACCACACGCCCGCACCCCCACCCCACGAACAACAGAAACCGTGGGGGAAGGGATACGGTGGCCGGTATGAGATATGAAAATAATAATAATTTATTATTTATCAAAGGGTCACGAGGGTGGGAGGTAGGGAGGGAGGGGAAAAAGAGGAGCTGACACCAAGGGCTCGATAGAAAGTGAATGTCTAGAAAAGAATATGGCAGCATAGGTACAAATATGTCTGATACAATTGATGTATGGATTGTAGTAAGAGTTGTAAGAGCCCCAATAAAATGATCTTTTTAATAAAAAGAAAGTCTTTGATGCAGTATCCCTAGCCTTTTTCTCACCAATACAGGTTTCAATTTTCTTTAAACTTCTTCCTAAGAAACCCCCATGATCATCCTGCGTCCTTTGAGAAAAATCTATCAAGAATCGATCCCTTTGGAATCCCCCAGAGAACGTAGCCTTCGGAGCTGGATGGAACTTGCCCAGCAGACTCTCAGAAGCCACTGCTTTGACTGGACCGTTTTTTGAAGGCACCCTAAAAAGACTACCCCGAAACCCACCGCCCTGGAGTCAATCCTGGTCCATTCGAACTAACTGTAACCCCAGGTAGGGTCCCCCAGACAGTAAACCTTCCTGGGAGCAGACAGCCTCTTCTTTCTCCCCAGGGGCAGCTGCAAAGGGTTGGAAGCGCAGGCCTTGTCAACAGCCCAGCACCTCCAGGGTCCCTGTACAGTTTAAGGGACCGGAGACCCAGGCATTCCCGAGAGAACGCGTCTGCAGCTCCCCAGCCATCACACGGGCATGCGTTACTTGGAATAAAACCGTGCATGTGTGTGAGTGAACGGAACCAATCTTTTTACTTATGAGGCCCCTCCACCATGAACTGTCCGCGGACCTTGAAGGGGAACAGGGTTGTGGGGCTATTGGAGGGCACACAGGACTCTCCCAAGAGAGCAGGGAAAGCGCCCTCCTTTCCACTCCCTCATGGACTGGGGGGGTGGGGGAGCCGTTTTCTCCCAGGGAAAAACCTCCAAGAGTGTGGCTGGGGTTTTCGGGTTCTCGGTGGAGTCCTTTAAGGCGTGGGCATAGCGGGGTAGGATTAACTCAGACTGAGGGTGTGACAAAGGAGCATTGTTCCCCCGGTCAGGCTGGCAGCGCAGGCTGTGACTGGGCAGGGCGTGGGCGCGGGCAGATTTAAGCCCCAAGAAAGGACTTCCAGGCTGACCCACGATGGCCAACCTCACCATACTTTGGGACAACCAGCTGCGCTCTCTCCCACCCCACAAAATGCCAAGGAACTTTTGGTTTTTTTCTTTTTTTCCTTTGCCCAAGTGGCGCATGAATCTATCTTACCCCTGACCAGGCGCACAGAGATTTGATGGCAGACCCTTCGGAGCCGAGCTCAGGTCCTCTGACCGCCCCCTTCCAGCTCACTCACGCCCCCTTCCCCTTGCGCATGTGTGAATCGAAGAAGCTGGGGCCCTCGCTCAGGCCTCCAGTGTGGACGAAAGTCCTGCCACCAGGCAGGCAGCGAATGTCACGACGGAGAAAGTCCCCCAGCTTAACATCAAGCTCCCTACAGGGCAGCTAGCCACTAGGCATATAGACATAGGCATACAGACATATAGACATAAATATAGGCACCTAGACATACAGATATAGACATATGGATACAGACATAGACATGGGTGCAGACACAGACATGTAGACATACGGACATAGACATATGGACATGGACACTGACACATAGACATCATGATAGACATGTAGGCATATAGACATGTAGACGTGTAGGCATATAGGCACACACATAGACACAGACATTGCTGGTGAGTATTGGGGAGCCCCCTCTGACCAATAGCGGCCCAGGGCTGTCTAGCAGAGTAGAGCTACCCCAGACGGCTGTCCTTCTGCACGGCATCTACACTTCACTCAGCAGCCTTGTTCTTAATCATTTTGACATGAAGGAAAAGTCTTTTATAGAGTAAGTGATAGACATTGTATTACATATTATCTGCCCTCTGCCGTCCAAGCAGTTCTGACTCGGAGACTGTGTATAGGGATCCGAGGCTGTAACACTTTACAGGAGCAGGCAATTCCATCGTTCTTCCTCAGAGCGGCTGGTAGATTTGAACTGCAGACTTTGAGGTTAGAGGTCTAGCGCTTACCTGACAGCACCTGCAGGGCTCATAGAGTGGAAAAAGTACAGGCAGATGTCTCTTAGAGGCAAGGATGGTGAGACTTTGTCGCACATGTTTTGGACATGTTGTCAGGAGACAGCAGTCCCTGGAGAAGGACATCATGCTTGGTAAAGCAGAGGGGCAGCAGGAAAGAGGAAGGTCCTGGACAAGACGGGCTGACACAGTGGCTGCAGCCTGGGGTGAGGGTGGCGCAGGACGGCAGTGTCTCATTCTGTTGTTCACAGGGTCGCTGAGACAAACGGAAGCGACAGCGGCCGACAACAACGACACACTCTAGATCACATATGAAACAGTAGCGTGGACACCGGGCCTTGGAGAAATGCATGGACAGTGGAAGGAAAAGATCACGGAAACTCCCCGTGCGCTTTTGCAGCCCCTCATGGATTAGATACATTTCATTCATATTTTAAATACATTGTAGGCATTGTCTAAGTGCATTACATAGCCGAGGAAATCCCACCAACTTTTCAGTAACATGTGGTGCTCACGGTGTGTGTGTGTGGGGGGGGGGTGTGTTGCTTGTCGTTGGCAAAGATGCTCCCCTTGGGGAAGAAAAGGTGGACTCGAGTTCTTCCTCACTTGTGTGATGCCTCTCCAGTCCTGGGGGGTGCTGGGTGCCTCTCCCCAGTGCATGGTCTCGAAGGAGACAGGGTTGGTGTCTGGGGTTGGAGAATCAAGAGGAAAGCCCCCCACAGATTCGCATCCAATCCCCTGGCCTTGGGCTTGCCTTGCCCATGCTAGTGGCCAAGAGTCTGATGGCAGTGACCCCGCCGCTTTCTGGGTAACTTCCTCATGCACTGCATCTGCAGGGACCCAGGGATGCTCACTGAGTCCTCACAGTACCCTGGTGTGAGCCCTAGAAGCAGTCCACAGGGGGCCAATAGGACAGCCAGGGCTCTGACCCGCAGGCCTGACCTCCTCCTTCCTCCCTGCCTTCCTGGGGCTGGGGATCTTTGAGAGTCTAGAGAAGATGCAGACTCCTACAGCAAATGCACTTCCCTTCAGAGGTCCCTAGACACCCAGGAGCCTGGGATGGGATGCAGACCCACCAGGGAAGGGCTCTGGGCTCTGGGCTCACCTTCTCCTAGCCCGGTGGGGCGAGCGAGTGCCCGGTGTCTGCAGAAGCCCAGGGCCTCACCCGGGAGGGCTGCGCTGGGGAAGTCTGCTTTATGCACCCATTTTGTCGCCAATGATCATGTCGGGAATGAGTATCATAGGACGCCACATTATTAGAACAAATTGTTTTTGTACTGAGGTAAGATTTAAGTAGAGGTCAAGGCCATATTTTGGCTCTCTTGAAATTGTTTTAATGTTCTTCAGCTTCAACCTGAACATACATAAGAGCCATTTGTGGTTCTGTTCCACAGTCAGCCCTGGCCTCATTGTGGCTGATGACATTCGGCTTCTCCATCATTTTTTTCTACAGAGCTACTTGGTTTGTTGTTGTTGTTTATGAGCCGAAATACATGACTTGCCAACATGTACAATTAGACTGTTAAGTGACTGGACACCATTTACACAAACAATAGGGGTTGGTGATATGGCAAAACTTTCAATAATATTCATTCACAATGGCAAAGCCACACCTACCTATGAAGGACCAGCCTCTCCACAACCGAATGGTTCTTGGGGCGGTTGTGTAATTGTGGGGTAAATTAAAGAGACATCAGACAAGATGTCTGCATGCAAGGGCTCATGACTTCAGGAGCCAGGTCAGAGGAGAGAGAGGGTATATCGTAATGTAATCTCTCGAGTTTATATCACCTCCGCCATGCTGGCCACAGGGAGCACATAAGGAAGGGGTTGGACAATAGGCTTACCCTCATAACATGAGGGGACAAGCTAGGGATGTTCACACAATAGGAATGGCAATGATCTAGGAACCGAGACACCACCCCTCTCTCCTTTTCCGGGCAGGTCTGCCCACCCCTGCAGATATGCCCACATGCGAGTACCCGGTGTGAAGACTGGCATGCTACACCATGCTTCAAGACAAAATTTCATTTATTCATAATTAGAAATAAATATTTCACAATATATAATTACTGCACATATTGTTTTGTGATGAATCACTATGCTTTAATTATGTCCAATTTGTAACAATGAAAACATCCTGCATATCAGATATTTACATGATGATTCATAACAGTAGCAAAATTACAGTTTGGAAGTAGCAATGAAAATAATTTTATGGTTGGGGGTCACCACAGCATGAGGAACTGTATTAAAGGGCCATGGCATTAGGAAGGTTGAGAACCACTGCACTAGAGGAATACTTATGGCAGGAAGTCACAAATGTAGCAAGATGGGCGGGCTCTAGAGTCAAGAGGGCAGCCTAACCTTGGTCGTCTCTGAGCTGCCTTCACCTTATGTCTTTGAGCTCTTCTTCAGGGGAACAATCCATGATCCTTTTCAGAAGGGAGTGGGCCCTACGTAGCGTGAGACAGACAATAGGATTGATTGCCTTAGATGACTGACAACCTCCAGGAAGATAGCCTTCAAGCAGTTGACCTTCAAGAGTATAGTGAGCGACCATGTGTTTGCAGACAGCACCTTATATTTGGCATTATTCTGGGGGGACATTGCGGAGAATGACTTTAGTGGGGCATATCTCCAGCCCATGAGAACCTTGGCCTCCCAGACTTCTTAATGTATGACTGTTGAAAGTTTGTCCACATATATTCTCTTTCCTGTTTGTTTCCCATACCTACAGATGAATATATGTCCTAATGAAGCAAGGAGGACATTTACATAGTAAGTACATGGTAGTCCTGAGAGATGGAATTAACTGGATGCATGTGTACTCATTCCATTTAATATCCACGCATATAGTCACCGTTTATGTTATTGGTCTTGTGAAATTCTAGCATGAACTTTTCAGCTTCTTTCTTATCACAATAGCCATGTTTTCCAATTACCAATCCTTCAGCTGTGTGTCCAACTTTTGCATTCCAATCAACAATAATTATCAGTGCAGATTGAGTACATGTTTAATCAACTTCAGATGATAGAAGTTGGTAGAATTCTTCAATTTATTCATCATCGGCTTTTGTGGTGGTGCATGAAATTGAATAATAGTTATATTAGTATGAACTGCTCTTCCTTGTAGGTATATATATATTATAACAGATAGCACTATACTTCAAGGCAGATCTTGAAATGTTCTTTTTGACAGAGCACGTGATGCCAGTCCTCTTCAATGTGCCCACATGACTGCTGGGTTCAAAGGACCACTGCCAGGCTATTGCAGTGCATGAGGGCCTAAGAGCTTTATGCATTTCATTCCATTTCATTTCAACCATTTCCAATCTCCCTAGATTCATACTTAAGATGTTTCACATTTTGCTTACTAATGTTTGTTTTCAGCTGTGTGTCCTAATTTTGAGTTGTGTCACACCAGTAAATGAAGGTCCCACAAGCTTTTATCCACATCATTTAAATGGACTCTCCTCTCCTCTCTCCGTCTCCAGGTGGGTTGGCCCACATGCAGATACGCCCACATACAAGTACCTGGGGTGAAGACTGTTACGCATGTTACACCATGCTTCAAGTCAAACTTTCATTTATTTGTCATGAGAAATAAATATTCTTGCCCTCAGGAAGAGATCACAGAAGACATAGATGCTCTAGCAAAGGGTGGTGAGGAAACTAGGTGGTGCCGCTATCAGATCAACTAGCACCTGGCCTCTTAAAGGCTGTCTTTTAAAAATCAGCCATCTAAGTGATGTGTCAGCTAAGTCCACATGGAAGAAGCATGCCAGCCTGTGAGATTCAAGGATTATAATGAATAAAATCAAAGACCAGAGGCGAGAATTGTGTTAGAGCTTAACTTCTGAACACCCAGTTTGCACAAGATGATGATGGCAGTGAGAATCTGAAATCCATTGACAGGGTCCCCACGTGGATTCAGTCTCTGGAGAATCCCCTGTGGCCTTTGGCCAGGGATGTGAATGCCCTTGCCATCAGACAGAGTGAGTGCACTGGAAGGTGGATTAATGCCGACGTAGTTAGGTCAAAATGAAACACCTTACCATTGATTTGCCTTTTGCCTCATTTTAAATTTGTTCTAGTTTTTAATATTTGCTACTTTCTTTTCAGTTGAGGCTTCTCTGTTTTCTTTTGTTATTTGTTGTTGTTATTTTTGTTTTTGTATGTTTTTCTGTATGTGAAATCCAGGATAAGTAAATCTACAGAGATGGCAATAATTTCTTAGGGTTATGGCAGGGAAGATTGGGAGGTGATGAGGGGTTAATAATGATGAGTATAAGAAATAAGACGATTATACAACCCTTTTTAATATGATTAAATCATTGGATTGTATGATATGCGAACGATCCTTGTATGTCAATAAATCTCTTTAAAAAGAAATGAAGCATGATATTTCACGATAGAATTATGCAAGACCAATAACGTATTCATTGAAAAAATATATTTTTTTTCAAAAACCAGAACAGGAGCTATACATATAGACTTCACCAAATGGAAGACACAGGAATCAAACGGACTATATTGGTGGAAAGAGGTGATGGAGAAGCTGACCATCATTAGCCAAAACTAAGCCAGGAGGAGACTTTAGATCAGAACATCAACTTCTCATGTGCGAGTTCACATTGCAGCTGAAGAAAATTAAAACACGTCCACCAGAGCCAAAGCACAGCCTCAAAGATCATCTCAAGAGACTTTGAACACCATGGCAGATGGCCCACTGAGCCATGGGCTGACATGAAGAAGAGCGTCGAAGACGAAAGGACTGGGTCTGTATAAGAAGACAGCAAGAAAGGGGAACCTCCCATAAATTGGATGTGAGGAGAGACTGAAGCGTGCTCTTGAATGGAGACTAGCTAAGACGCAAGAAAGAGCTGAACCAACAATTCCCTAGATCAGCTCGAGGAGACAAAGGAGAGAATTGCAGCGACATGTACAAAGACCTGGAGTTAGAAAACCAAGAGGGAAAGACCAGCTGCACAGGAGAAAGGTGTGGCCGTCTGTCTTCCCTAAGGACCACAGTCTTGGAAATCCTCTGGGCAGTTCTACTCTGTACCATAGGGTCGCTATGAGTCAGAATGGATACCATAGCTATGGGTTGGTTTTTTTCTCTTCCCAATAAAAAAGACAATTTTGTGCATATAAAATTTAGTTTTCAATATGATTAGAAACTGCTACTCAGAAAAGTGACTTGCCACAGGTCTTGGGGGCTCAGGCCCCTTGTCTCAGGAGATACCAAAGTCACATGACAAAACATAGTACACAAAGTCCAGCTCCTTCTTGGGTGAGTAGTGACTGAGGTTTTAAAAGCTGGTGAGAGGTCCTTTAAGGTGAGACTATTGTTCTCACCTGCCCAGAGAACAGAGGAGTGATTAAAATCAAAGGCATATGGAAACACTTAGTCCAAGGACTAGTGGACATCGGTCTCACAACCTGAGAACCAGAAGAACGAGATGCTTCCCAGCTGCCACTACCAACGACTTTGAAATGGGTCATCACAGACGGTCCTGGATAGAATAGAAGACAACATGTGGAACAAGCCTCAAATCATAAAAGACATCCAGCTTAGTGCTCAGACAAGCTCCAGTACTACGCTCAGGTCCTCCTTCCAGTCTGGAACTGAGCTCACCTGTGTGTCTCAATTTTCAGCCAAACGGGAGACAGCTGAATAAGGGGGGTTACTAACGTTAGTTAGATATACACACCGTAGGCTAATCAACCATTTAAGAGCAAAAGGGCAGCATTTGCCCCAAACCTGAGTCCAGCATGGTGAGGCCTGCAGGAGGAACGGAGACCCAAGCACTGGGAAGAGGTGGCAAGGGGAATATTCCGTTGAGGGGATCACAGTGAACGAGACGAACCAAAGTGTACGAATCATTGAATGTAAAACGGGTGATCTACTCTGAAAACCTCCTTCACTCAATTCACGATAGAAAATTAAAAAGAAAGAAGAAGGCGACTTATCCAAACTCAATCACGTAATTAATTATCGGAACGTGGGCTCTAGAGCGGCACCATCGGTGTATCATTAGTAACTGCAGAAGCCCAGGTAACTTCACAGCACCTGTTGTTTTCCAACTCTACCGTCCAAGGTCTTCGAACCGCTCCCCACCGCATCCCCAAGGTGGCGGCAGAGTCCACGGAAAGGCGCTGCCTTGCTGGAGCTCCACTTTGCCGGGACAGGTGAGTTGTGCCAGGTAGGGGAGAGACAGGTCATTAGGAGCAATGGGGAAAGACAGTGTTTTTATGCAGCTGTCATTTGTAACTCCAAAGGAAATTGCTTAGAGTGGCGTGATGGTTACTTGTTGATCTGCTAACGGCCAGATCGGCAGTTCAAAGCCACCAGTCGCTCTGTGGCGAAAGACCGGACTTTCTACTTCAGTAAGGAGTTCAGGGTCTCGGAAACTCACAAGGGCAGTTCTAGCCTGTCCGACAGGGCCATTATGAGTCAGCAACTCGATGGCAGTGTGTGTGTGTGTGTGTGTGTGTGTGTGTGTGTGTGTGTGTTGTTTAAGTCATAAAGTTGACACCAGAAAAAAATGAGTACAGTAAATTTTAAAAATCACAGAAGAAAATAACTTCTATTTAGATGAAAAGGACCTGCACCCTCCAACTCCCAATCAGAGAGCTAGGAAGCAGCAGAGGGGAAGGCCCCCCTGAGGCCCTTTTCTCTCCCCCCCCCCCCCGCCCCCCGAGTGCCCACTGTCTTGGCTGGGCTTGTCTGCTGAGGAAGTTTTTGCTGTTTGAGGGTGGAGACAAGGTCCCGCTGATGCTACATCAGAGTGGATCCATTATATTGATTTCAATCCAAAGCGACCTTCTCCTGGGTGTCCGAGCCTATGAAATCTTTATGAAATCTACAGGAGCAGACAACCTCTTGGTTCTTCCCCAGAGTGACTGGTGAGTTTGAACCACGGACCTTGTAGCTAGCAGTCCCATGCCGAATCTAGAGAGTACCCATGTCTCCGTAGAGGGGATTCCGTGCTTGCTTCTTTGTGGAGTAGAGTGATGTCCATGTGGAGGGTCAGTACATTGGCTTGTCATGGGGCCCTGTCCCTGCTCCTATCCTAATAAACATGTTATCCATGGATCCATAAAGAATCAGAGGCAAGGCCATTGGGTTTGCCAATGCCAGAACACTCAGGGTGCTTGTAAGGGTCCATTCGGACAGATTGACAGTGTGCAAGCCCAAGCACTGTGGGTCCACAAACACAAGGAATCAGCAGAACTTTACCCTTGTTCAAGATATTTTGATACGAGCATCTTCGGAGAACCATGGCCTTAGCTAGGACTAGCCAACCAGGAGGCTCCGTGGAAGATAAGCGTGGCAATGGACGTCTGGGACTAGCCAACCAGGAGGCTCCGTGGAAGATAAGCGTGGCAATGGACGTCTGGGACTAGCCAACCAGGAGGCTCCGTGGAAGATAAGCGTGGCAATGGACGTCTGGGGCTAGCCAACCAGGAGGCTCCGTGGAAGATAAGCGTGGCAATGGACGTCTGAAAATCCCGCCTATGGAAAGCCCGTCACAACACAGTCCTACTCTGATGCCCAGAACTGACACCAAGGCAACTGGAAGCGCTTAAAGTATCATTCCCAAGGCTGCTCAGCTATTTAAGTGAATGACATTTCTGCCATGCCGGCGTGGCTTCTCTGCTTCCCCTCCCAGCTCTAGCCAGCTGTGAACCCTGCTCATTCTTTCTAAATAGCCCCTCTCAACTCTGTCCCAGCTGACCTCCCACCAAAGGAGTGTTACCTATCTCTACCTTGATATCCTTATGGGATCTCATTCTAAAGGGAATTTACATCAGTAAGTGTGATCCAAGGATTGTAAATAATAAAATCTGAAACCTGAGGAAGGAGTGATATTAGAGCTTAAATTCTGAACTCCCGGTCTGCAAGAGGCTGCAAATGCCAGAAAATTCCCCAAACCCATTTGCAGGGTCCCCCATACAGAGAAGGCTCCTCCATAACAGAGCAAGCCTCTGACGATGGACCAGAGATGGGAAAGGCTCTGTTACCAGACCAAGTACCATTGTATGGTAGTACTCAGGACAAAATGCGACACCTTGTCACTGATCCCCCACTGACGCAAGTATAATTGCTCTAGTGTTTAATATCTTCTACTCTGTTTCCAATTGAGGCTTTTCTTCTATTCACTGTGTCGTTGCCGACGGGTCGTTCGTGTGTATTCTGCATTGATTGTAAGATTCTCTGCATCTGAAACCCAGGTTAGGTAAACCTAAAGGGAGAACAGCCACATCAATAGACTCCACAGGGAGGCTGGCAAGAAATGGGGTGCTGACAACCACGAGCACAGGAAGAAGGATTGTCTGGGAAATGATTGTAGGGACCGATGCCTATACAACTCCTAGGAATGTGATCGACTACTGACATTGTGAGATGTGAATTGTGGGTTCGTGAAACTTAAAAACCAACAAACGGGTTTTAAAAAATAATGAGATGTTGATACCTACCACTTTATGATGGCCTGATTTAGACAACAAACTAACAAGCGAGGCCCAGACTTTTCAGTTTGAGTAGAGTTTCGGATAAGCAGTGAAACTTTTGTGGCATGAAGTATACTCGGGGTACAATCATTATTATTTATCTGAGATTGAACTGGCTGCCCTACCCATAAACGTTAATTCTGGAATACCACTTCCTTCGTTCTGATGTTTCACTAGCTTCCTGCAGGGCTGAGGTCACAACTCAATTCCTTGTAGACTCTGGGAGGTAACTGCAATATGGGAAGTGGGTGACAATAAGGAGAGGTGGGGCTTGTAGCTAAATTGCAACAATAACAACACGAAAGAGCAAATACTCCGCTAAATTAAAACCCAGATTTTTAAAAAGATACAATAAAACATGATGTAAGTAATACAATTTAACAAACAATAGCACAAACAAACAAAAGGAGACAACCTTCCGCTTTCAGCCTGCAGTCTTGTCCTAGACTCAGCCATTGCTCTCTGCCATTCCTTCCCGCCATGTTCCAGAGAATTCTTCTCACCCCTGAGGGCCGAGGGCCTCTTCACCGCTGGCCATCTTGCACTCGGCCTATGTCTCTGGCCCCCCTACTCCCCGCTTGCAGCCATCTTTACCCTTTCTATAATCGGGCCTCCTCTCTCTCCAAAGCGTTCTCTCATGCTGCCATCAACTCTGCACCCCCCCCCCACCCACCCCCACCCCCGCCCCCAGGAGCCCAGAGCGAAGCCTGGAAGTGATTTACATATGCACCCTATTGTGATACAATTCAATAGCTCATAAGTCAATTAAACTGCTGGGAAAAATAAAAGAGGAGGGAACCTGTCGACTACACCTCGGGCCTTCACCTTGAACCTCGGCAGCATCTCCGTGCTCTGGACTGCCGTGCTTTTGCAAACCCAGGGGCTGAGTGCGGCAGGCTGCACGTGGGACACTGACCCAGGCTTCCCCCACCTGCTCGCCATCTTTCCCGGCTGCTCCCCCAGCACCACCTAATTCCCTTTGCAGGCATGTTTTCCCTCTGAGGCATTAGCCCAAGTTTCGGCCTTGGTGTGATGAGCTGTGGAGGGCGGACGGAAAAGTTCATTTTTTCACAGGGCTGATTAGAAGCTGTATTTGAAGGCAGCTGGCCCTCGGCCCTGCTGGGTAGTCCAGCTTTATTAGAAAATTAGTCATAGCCTTTCAAAAGGCTCCTCTGTGCACGTTGAACTGAATTCTGAAAGCACTGCCATGCAATCTTGGCAAAGCCCCACGTCTCTTTCCAAGGGCGGAGAAGGGGGCAAGGAGCACCGAAGGACGGCTTGAGGCCAAGGCCAGGCGGATCCTTTGGAGAGGCGAGGCCACACCCTGGAAACGCATGAAGGACACACTCGCTGGGGCAAGGAAGGAGAAGCACTGGCTACCAGGCAAGTTCTTGGTTTTATTAACTCCCAAGATTTTTTTAGCATTTTATTAGGGGCTTGTACAACTCTTATCACAATCCATACATATATATATATATACATCAATTGTATAAAGCACATCTGTACATCCTTTGCCCTAATCATTTTCAAAGCATTTGCTCTCCACTTAAGCCCTTTGCATCAGGTCCTCTTTTTTTCCCCTCCCTCCCCGTTCCCCCCTCCCTCATGAGCCCTTGATAATTTATAGATTATTATTTTGTCATATCTTGCCCTATCCGGTGTCTCCCTTCACCCCCTTTTCTGTTGTCCGTCCTCCAGGGAGGAGGTCACATATAGATCCTTGTAATTGGTTCCCCCTTTCCAACCCACTCACCCTCTACTCTCCCAGTATCGCCCCTCACACCCCTGGTCCTGAAGGTATCATCCACCCTGGATTCCCTGTGCCTCCAGCTCCTATATGCACCAGTGTACAACCTCTGCTCTATCCAGACTTGCAAGGCAGAATTCAGATCATGGTAGTTGTGGGGGAGGAAGCATCCAGGATCCTCCCAAGATTTTTTAAAAGCTCACTCCTCTCTCAGAATTCCTGGACTCCCCAGAGATGCCTGGCAGGGCTGTGCTGAGCTTGGGTTGGCCAGGTCCAGGCGGGGCTGTCACTGAGGCCTGGGAGTGGCTAACAGTCTTGGGGTCTTCAAAGCCCTCTCCTTTCTGGACTTCCTCCCTCAGACTCCACCACTGCCCCACCAGGGAGGGCCCTTCTAGAATTCCACTTGCCTGGTTGAATTTTGTTTGTATTCTTTATAAATAGAGATGCTTCTCTTTACTGGGGAAGGTGCCATGGCCACTACAAGCCCCTATTGTAGCATTAGGCTCTCAACTTCTCCACGGGGGGGGAGCGGGGGGGGGGGACATGGCTATAGATGATCTGAGCAGTGTCCTGCCAGGAAGGGAGTGGGAAGCAGAGAGGAGCTGAAACAGGTGAACTTTACTGGCTTAGTCCCTTTCATTACATAGTCTGTGGTCGTGTCTCTAGAGGGGGAGGGAGGTTGCCTGGGCTTATGTCCCGGGCATGGTGCTAGGAACTGGGGTATGGTTCCCCGCCGGATGGAGGGGATGGGGGTCCCCAGTGCCCAGGAGGAAGGAGTGTGGACACGTGGCTAGGGAAGTGGTTCTGGAGGGAGTGCGGATTCTGCACGGACTGCCCTCTCTGAGCCCAGGAGCGCGCCTGTGTAAGTAGCCTCTCTGTGCCGTAAGCTTTGTCTCCAAAAACCGAGGGTAATAAGGCAACCATCATTGGGAGACTCGTGTGAGGACTTTAAGGCGCTTTGCTGGTGCTGTGGATTTTGGGGTCAGGCTGCTAACAACAAGGTTGCTGGTTCCATCGCACCAACCATTCCGAGGGAGAAAGCTGAGGCTGTCTGCTCCTGTGAAGATTGAGTCTTAACAACCCACCACCATCAGGTCACCATGGGTTGAAATGGGCTCCATGGCAGGGCTTTGGGATGAGGATTTAATTGTTGTTGCTATTGGGTGACCCAAGGTACCATCGAGGAACCACTGCCCATTCCCGTGCCAGCCTCATAATTGTTTTGTTGGCGCTGATTGCTGCAACCACTGTGCCAATTCATGTCCTCGCGGCGGTCTTCCTCTTGTTCATGGACCCTATCATTTACCGAGATCAGTGTCCTTTTCCAGGAGCTAGTTTTTCCTGGTCACCTGTCCGAAGGACATGGGACAAAGTCTCAGCGTCCTGGCTTCTAAGGGACATTCTCTCTGTACCTCTCCTGAGGCAGAATTTGTTTGTTCTTCTGGCAGTCCCTGGCCTCTGGCGTCTCCTTCGCCAGCATCCTAATCGCATGGATTCTTCGCTGGTCCTCCTTACTCAGTGACCAATGGTCACATGCACCTGGGGCTGTGGGAAAGAGCACAGCTTGGGTGAAGGGCACCCTACTCCTCAGAATGACAGGTCGGCTCGTTGACACTGAGGATGTAACAAGTTCAAATATTTCAAGCACTGTAGCCCAGAGCCCCGCGCTGGCGCCTGCACCGAGCACTAAGGAAGTGTGTATGAGCCCAGAGGAGGGTGTGACCGACTGTCTGGATGGGGCAGGGGAGGCTTCAAAGAGACCGTGACATTTGATTTGCACCCTTGAAGGAGGAGTAGGAGTTCAGTAGACAGAGGAGGGGCTGGGGGAACCAGGCAGGAGCCAACATAAGCAGCGGTGGTGGAGAGAGGGGGGTGACTGTAGGAGCAGCAGGGGCTGGGGCGGGGATTGGGGGGCTCCAGCCCAGGATGCCTCATTTGCATGCTGCTGTTGCTACGTGCCATTCATTCCATTACACGGGAGGGTACAAAGGCACAAAATGAGTCTGCCTGTGGGGTACAGCCTAGGCTGGGACACTTGCTCACTGCCGACTCTCAGTGACAGGACAGGACTGGGCAGAACTGTCCCTGTGAGTGTCTGAGACTGTAACTGTTTATGGGAGTAGAAATCCCATCTTTCTCTTACAGAGTGGCGGGTGGGTTCGAACTGTGAACCTTGGGGATCACAGCCCAATGTGTAAGCACTACCCCACCAAGGCTCTATTGATGGCAGCCCTAGGAAACTAATGCACCTGGAAAGTAGGTCCTGTTGTCCCCATCTTGTGAGATGAAGCAGGAAGACGGGAGTGTGCCCAGTGTCCCCGGGTCAGGTGGCGGTAGAGCTGGCGTTTGAACCCGAGCCTGACTGACGCCGGCAGCGAAGCTCCATGTGTCTGGTCTCACAACGTGGTGGTTGCTGCCTGAAAATCCCGCTTCACACTCGCCGCCTCAAGTCGGAGTTTCAAACACTGAGCAGATGTTTTTCCAAATGGCTGTTCGAGTCGTGGAAGGTTCAAACTTGGTGCCGTTTGACAACCACGCTATCACTGGGTGGCATTGCTGACGGCAGGTGGACATTCTCTGACAGCTCCGGATTCTAGAAGCCGGCTTACTTTTGTTTTCCTGACTATGCAAATACACTCGAGCGTGCAGGCCATAACCAACTGTAAATAACATTGAGAAGGATGGGAATCGGAGGGCGCTTCCTTGTGCTCATGCAGCACGGACGCACAGACCAAGAGGCAGTTGCTGGCACAGAACGAGGGGATGCTGCTTGGTTAAACACCAGGAAAGATGCGTGTCAGGGAGCCAGTCCTGTGGGAAGCCGGGTTATCTGAAGAAGAAGAAGGCATCAGGATTAGAGGAAGGCTCGTGAATGCCACATGACGTGCAGGTGGCACAACCTTGCTTGCTGAAATGAGAAGAGAATTTGAGGCACTTGCTGATGAGGATCAAAGAACGAGCCTTTGGTATTACATGGGTTACAAGTCAACGTCACGAAGATCACACCCTCACAACTGGGCCACAGGCAACGCCGTGATCCACGGAGGAAAGATTAAAGTAGCCCAGGGTTTAATTCTACCTGAACCCACCGTCAACGCTCATGGAAGCAGCTGCCAAGAACTCGGACAGCGTCGCGCACTGGGCCATCGGCTGCGGGAAAGGGTTGAAGAGCGAAGATGTCACTTTCACCTGCACCAGGCTGTGGGGCTTTCAAACGCCTCTTGTGCTGGTGAAACGCGGCGATGAAGAGCAATCGTGTGTGTGTGTGTCCCTTGATGGAGAAACAGTGTGTGTGTGTGTGTGTGTGTGTGTGTGTGTGTGTCCCTCTTGATGGAGAAACAGTGTGTGTGTGTGTGTGTGTGTGTGTCCCTTGATGGAGAAACAGTGTGTGTGCATGTGTGTGTGTCCCTTAATGGAGAAACTCTCTTGTAATGACTTCACTTCGGAAAGAGTTTGTAGGCAGGATTTAGAATGGGGGATTCATTTTCACCATGGGGATCCTTTCTGTGTGGTTTTGTGTGGGTTCCACCTGATTTTCACTAACATTGCGGCCCTCCTTTGGTCTCCCAGTCATAGTGGGACAACGAGAGAGCACGTAGGAAGACAGGTGGGTTTAGAGCCATAACCCTGTGTGGAAGGTGGTCTAAAGGAGGCTTCTCCCAAGAGCCAGGTCGTTTCTGAAAGGAGGCTGGGGTAGTGGTGGTAGCATGAACATATGTGTGGGGATCTGATAAAAAAAATGAAATCGTGTGAATCCCAGTGTATCCATTCGGATTCAGCAAGCCCGTGTGGCGTCCTAGAGCCACTAACAGGGCACGTGTGAAACCCCATCTGCAGTGGGGGCAGCAGCAGGCAGAGGTCATGCCAGGCTGAGACCACAGGCTGAGGCGAGACCAGACTCCACCGTAGAGCAGCGCCGAGAGGACGAGGCTGTGAGGCAGAGGTGCAGGTGGGCGTCCCGGCCTCAGAGGCACCGACCGAGGGACCGCGGAGCTGAGGAGGGCCAGAGAGAAGGACGTGGCAGATGGCTGAGGAGAGGCATTGCTGTGGGTCAGGGATCGTATCTTTAATGTTTTCTCATCCTGACTTGTGGTAACCTGGAGCTTCGCTAAGAACGCCCCCTAATTGTGAGCTGTCTGTGAGCTCAGCGTGGCCCTTGCAATGAGCTAGGAAGCCCAGACGAAACATAGACCCTCGTGGGAGAGGCGGTTGGCGTCAGAATAGGGGACAGATCGAGGGTGGGGACATGCCCACCTCTGCCCCTGGCGCTCCGTCGAGGGGGGGTACTGCTGTGGCCTTGGCTTCTCCTCGCTCTGCAGCCGCAGACGTCAGATGTGGCCCAATGCCATTTCCTCCAGGTGCAACCGTCATGTCTCACTTGTCTGTGAGCACACAGCACACAGAACACTCTGCATGGCTTCCTCTGCGAACGTGGTCCCCTCCTGCGCACTCCTTTGCCCTCCGTCCCGGGGAGATGATACCAAATGAGTGTTTCTAGGATTTCTGCTCACCTGTCCAGCACTTCTGAGGCTCCACCAGATAGGGTTGTGATCCTGGAAGCAGCTGGGCATTGATTTGGTAAATCAAGGCCGCAATTCTTTCCACTGTTAAGAGGAGGGGCCTATGAAGTGGGGGGGGGGGCGGGGTTCCTTTTGCTGCTCCACCGTCCTTGCCATAAACAAGCCAGACACCGACAGAAGGCTCCCGGTCAATCCCAGTGCCAGGTGGGGGGAGGACAGGCGGCTGCAAGAGCTGAGGGGTGGAAGGGTCACACTCGGGGGGCGTGCATGCACATGAACAAAAACTAACAACCTCCGGAAGCCACTGTCTAAACCTTATCTGCCGCATAATGCACAGTTAGAGGGTGCCAAGTGGTGAGGCCAGCATGCGGAGCCAGCCGTCGGGGAGTCTGGCACACGGGTGGGAAGGGAAGGCCGTGCACGTCCAGCTTGCTTTCTAAATTGTCTGAGGGGCATCACAAAATTCCTGGAAAATTCCCATTGCCTTTCAAGGCCATCTTTTCCACGAACGCTTTGAAAGCTCCCTAGGAGAGGCTACATCTTTAAGAGGCCAGAATTCGGAAGGCCCTCGGTCAGATGGGTTGGCAATGCAGCTGCAGCAGTGGGTGAAACATACAAACAAGTGAGAGGGCAGCTCAGGACTGGGCACTGTTTCATTCTGTTGAGCACGGGGTCATTATGAGTCGTAACTAACTTGCCTGCACCTAACAACAACAACAACCTCAGTCACTGCCATTGATTCGACGACGCTGACTCCTAGTGACCCTGCAGGAGAGAGCAGTGCTGCCCGGCCCTGGGAGTGTCTGAGACTCCACTGTTTAGAGGAATAGAAAGCCCAATCTTTTTCCTGGGGAGCGGCTGGTGTTTTCAAACCTCGGACCTAGCAGATCACAGCCCAATGCATAACCACCAGGCCACCAGGGCTCCTGACTAACAACAGCTATTGAAAATATTTAAGAAGCTATTTAAGGTATTCTAAAAAAAAAAAATAAAACCCCAAAACCAAACAAACCTCCAAGCAATGGCAGTACAGCCACCTTGCTGATTCTGGTCAGACTCTGATTGTCAAGGAGATGCTACTGTTTTATAATAGACACATCCATCCTTATGCTGAAGGTGCCATTAAAATGACTCCACGAAGCCGCCCTGGGTGAACTGGGCTTTACCTCACACTCACCCGTAGCGGCGGGAAAGAACTGGCAGTGGTTGGACCAATGTCCAACACATCTCTTCCCTTGAGAGTGCCCAAAGAATGGTGAGCCCGGGCTACCATAGACTTACTGTCTTAATGCCCCCCTTGCTTGAATATGACATGTATGAGGCTGCTAGGGACGGTGCTGCTGCTGTCAATGACTATTTTTGAAAGTACCTCCCTGTCACCAGCTCCCAATGTTTGCACAGTGTCCAGTCACTTAAGGGCTTAATCTGTATAAGTCAACAATTCATGTACTGCTGTTTTTAGCTGGCCTATACTTGTGTAATTTCCTTTTCTCAATTGTGTTTTAAATTTTACACCCTTGGATAAATTAATGACACTATCAATAGATTTGCTTTATGCCCCAGGGAGATTGACATAAAATGACAATGGTATCTCATGTCTCTAACGTGAACCAGAGGCATCTATAAGCCACAGGCATATTCACGGATTTAGGACTAGTTCTTAATTTTAGCCCCAATCTAAGAACAATTAGTTCTTTTAAAAAATCATCTTATTGGGGACTCATACAACTCTTATCACAATCCATACATACATCAATTGTGTACAGCACATTTGTACACTCATTACCCTCATCATTCTCAAAACATTTGCTCTCCATCTAAGCCCCTGACCTCAGCTCCTCATTTTTTCCCTTCCCTCTCTGCTCCCCTCTCCCTCATGAATCCTTGATAATTTATAAATTATTATTTTGTCATATCTTGCCCTGTCCGATGTCTCCCTTCACCCACTTTTCTGTTGCCCATCCCCCAGGGAGGAGGTCACATGCAGATCCTGTAATTGGTTCCCCATTTCCAACCTACTCTCGCTCTGCGCTCCCAGTATCACCACTCACACCACTGGTCCCGAAGGGATCATCTGCCCTGGATTCCCTGTGTTTCCAATTCCTATCTGTACCAGTGTACATCCTCTGGTCTAGCCAGACTTGCAAGGGAGAATTCGGATCATGATTGTGGGGGTGGGAGAGGAAGCATTTAGGAACTAGAGGAAAGTTGTATGTTTCATCATTGCTATATCGCACCCTAACTGGCTCGTCTCCTCCCAAGACCCTTCTGTAAGGGGAAGTCCAGTGGCCTACAAATGGGCTTTGGGTCACCAGTCTGCTCTCTCCCCCTTATTCACACACAATGATATAATTTTTTTGTTCTGATGATGCCCGATACTTGATCCCTTCGACACCTTGTGATGGCACAGGCTGGTGTGCTTCTTCCATGTGTGCTTTATTGCTTCTGAGCTAGATGACCGCTTGTTTACCTTCAAGCTTTTAAGACCCCAGATGCTATCTCTTTTGATAGCCGGGCACCGTCAGCTTTCTTCACCACATTTGCTTATGCACCCATTTGTCTTCAGTGATCGTATCAGGGAGGTGAGCACACAGTGGTATGAATTTTTGTTCTTTGATGCCTGATAACTGATCCCTTCGGCACCTCGTGATCACACAGGCTGGTGTGCTTCTTCTATGTGGGCTTTGTTGCTTCTGAGCTATATAGCCACTTGTTTACCTTCAAGCCTTTAAGACCCCAGATGCTATATATTTTGATAGCCAGGCACCGTCAGCTTTCTTCACAACATTTGCTTATTCACCTGCTTTGTCTTCAGTGGTTGTGTCGGGAAGGTGAGCATCATAGAATGCCAATTTAATAGAACAAAGTATTCTTGCATTGAGGGAGTACTTGAGTGGAGGCCCAATGTCCTTCTGCTACCTTCATACTAAGCCTATAAATGTATGCACATAGATCTATTTCCCCATCCTCATATATAAATATATTTGCATATGTACATGCCTTTATTTAGACCTCTATAAATGCCCTTTGCCTCCTAGCTCTTTCCTCTATTTCCTTTTACTCTCCTCTTGTCCCATTATCATGCTCAGTCTTCATTTTAATTTCAGCAATTCCTCTTGGTTATATTACCCCTGATCATGCCCTACCAGACCTCCCACACCCTCCTCACCACCGATTTGGATCACTTGTGAACAATGAGTTCTTATAACATGGTCCTGCTTTATGCTCACTTTTGTGTGATGATGAAACGAGATGATGCTCACATAACATAAAGAAGAGCAGCTGGATCTTAAAGCCTGTCTTCAAAAAGCAGTCATCTAAGTGAGGTGTCCACATGGAAAAAAGCACACCAGCCCGTGTGACCTAAGGACTGAAAATAATACAATCCACATCTGAAGGAGGGAATGGTATTGGAGCTTAAAGTGTGAAAACCTGGTTTGCAGAAAGCCATGGAGGGCAGTGGATGCCCCAAATCCATGTACCGGGTCCAGACGTGGATTAAGCATCTGGTGGATGCCCTCTGATGATATCCCAGGGCTGTGAATTGCCTTGATTTCAGAAAGCATTATCAAGTTGAGTAAGACAGATAGAGTTAGGTTAAAAATGTAATACCTTATCATTTGATCTACCCTTTGACCCATGTTAACGTTGTTTCAGTTAAAAGAAAACAACAACAACAAAACCCGAAGGGAAGTATACGTGGATTAAACCTCCAGTGAGTTCCCTGTGACCGTTGACCAGGGAGGTGAGTTGCTTTGCTCTCACGCAGTGTTTTGGCAAGTGGATTATGGCAGAAGCAGCTAGGCGTCAATTTGACACCTTAGTATTTGATTTACCCTTTGACCCATTTAAAATGTCTTCACTTTTTAATATTTCCTACTTTCTTTTCAATTGACATTTTTGTTTTCCTTTGTTATTATTGTTGGTTTTGCATGGTTTTCTGTATGTGGAATCTGTGATAGGTCAATCTATAGAGACAGCAGACGAGTTAATGGTTTCTTGGGGGCTAGCAGGTATTGGGGAGCTATCAACAATGAGAATAAGGCAGAAACAATGGGCCAAAATGGACTGTGGTGATGAGTGCACAACTCTTCTTGACGTGATTGAACTATTGAATTGTGTGCTAGGTGGATGAAGTGCCAATAAAACTGTTTAAAAAATAAATAACATTAAGAGCAGGAGAAAGATGGAGGGTAGCTTGGACTGAAAGGAAATTAATTAAAAGAATAAAGGACTTTTTAATTATAAAAAGTTATTTATTGAACATTCTGATTTTAGATAGAGTGAATATTTTTTGAATTTTCATCTATTAATCAAATAACTGAATATTTTATCACCAGTGTTTCTTTTCATTTAAAAAATCATTTTATTGGGGGCTCATATAGCTCTTTTCAGAATGCATACATGCATTGTGTCAAGCACACTTGTTGCCATCATCATTCTCAAAACATTTTCTTTTTTTTGTGTTTTTTTTTCAAAACATTTTCTTTCTACTTGAGCCCTCGGTATCAGCTCCTCATTTTTCTCCCTCTCTTCCCCACCCTCCCTCCGTCTCTCCCTCATGAACTTGATAATTTATAAATTATTATTATTTTGTCATGTCTTACATTGACCAATGTCCTCTCTTCACCACTTCTCTGCTGTCCGTCCCCCAGGGAGGGGTTATATGTAGATCCCTGTGATCGGTTCCTCCTTTCTCCCCAGCTTTTCGTTCCTCTACACTCCTACCATCTGTTCTGCTCTTATGGCTTGGCTTAGTGTGTGCTGTAGTTTCCTATAGGTTTCAGCTATATTCACTGGGCGTTTCCCACATTTCCCCCACTTCCCCCATATAATCCAGACATTATTCCATGCCATAGTTGAAGCACATCAAGCAGTAAGTACAATTGCCACCACAATGAGTTTCAAAACATTCTCTACCTTCTTGAACGCCTTGATACCAGCTCCCTTTACCCTACCTCCCTTCCCCTCCCCTTATCCCTCCTCCCCCCGAAACCCTAACTGTAGTTGTTGTCTCTATAAGTTTACTTATCCTGGGTTTCATATACCAAAACCATAGAAAAACATGTAACAAAGGTTCGAGAAAGCTACCACCAATGACAAAATACAAGAGCTAGAACCGAATATAAAAAAAGGAAAACCAACAGAAAAGATTAAATACCAGATCAAGCCAAAGTGTGTCAGAGGGTAGATCAAGTGACAAGTTTTAACTGTTCAAATCAGATCAATCATTTTAATCTGTGGTCATCGTCTCACCAATCTTCTCTGTCTGATCACCAGGTTAGTCCCATCCCTCAATTATGGTTAGAGGGAAATCACCGGAGGCTTACTGCCTGTGTAGATCCTGTGAATGTACTTTGGGCTTCCCCTGTTATCCATAGCCTTCTGCACACCAGAATGTCACATAACCAAGGTCATTTCCCCTCCTTTTTTAAAAGTTACTTGAATTTGGAACATCGTCCTCACAGCCTTGTGGGCCAGGATGTGCTCCATTCTCTCCTCCTCCCCCTTTATCTGCTCCCGTGTGCTCTGGTCAGATATGTCCCTCTCCCGGGGCTGCAGATTCAATGCCATCCTTTGAAATAAATTCTTCTGGGGGGAGGGCCCCCCAGACCTCTCTACTGGTTCCCTACTCCATGCCGGCATGTTGCATTCACATCTTGGAGCACTGGGTTGAAGTCTGGACCCTCTCTCCCTGTGGAGATATAAACAATACCCTCCCCTTGGGTGGGTTAGTGTCCTGTGCCCCCGCTACCCATTTCTTTTGTATTATTAGTTTTTTTTCCTTTCTCCACCTGTCCACAGAGAGGACAATATGGCTGGCCCCACCATGAGACATGACGCCTCTCACTGACCCATATCCCTACAGGGGACAACACCAGAGACACAGTGTGGGAATTGCACCCGATCTGACCCTGCCACACCAAAGCAAAACACTAAGGGGTGCAATAGAACAGCAGCAAGGGAATGGAGCAGCCAGGTCCCCAGGAAATACTGAAGGTGGACTTTGGGGCCAGGGCATGGTGCCCACAGACTGGACTGGAAAACACTCCTAAAGGCCAACAAACAATCCTTGAACTAACTACAGGCTTTTCTTTCTTGTTGCATTTTGTCTTATTTTTTGCCAGTGGTTTGTTGTATATTGCTGCTTGGTTTTGCTCTGTCTTGTTTTTGTGCATGTTATTATCTCTGCACATGTGTCTAAATAAGATAGGATGGATGAAAAATCTGGAGGAGAAAACAACGGGACCTTTGGGACAAGGGGAGGTGGGGAGAAAGGTAGTGGTGTTAACTAATCCAGGGACAAGGGAGCAACAAGTGATCCAAATCAGTGGCGACAAGGGTGTGGGAGGCCTTGTAGGGCATGATCAAGGGTAATGTAACCAAGAGGAATTGCTGAAACCCTGGTGGGGACTGAGCATGATAGTGGGACAGGAGGAAAGTCAAAAGAAATAGAGGAAAGAGCTGGGAGACAGGGGTATTTATAGAGGTCTAGATAAAGACAAGTACATATATAAATTTTTTAAATATGAGGATGGGGAAATAGATCTATGTGCATATATTTATAGGTTTAATATTAAGGTAGCAGATGGATATTGGGCCTCCACTGAAGTACTCCCTCAATGCAATACTTTCTTTGATTAAATTGGCATTCTATGATGCTCACCTTCCCGACACAACCGCTGAAGACAAAGCGGGCGAATAAGCAAATGTGGTGAAGAAAGCTGACGGTGCCCAACTATCAAAAGATATAGTGTCTGGGGTCTTAAAGGCTTGAAGGTAAACAAGTGGCCATCTAGCTCAGAAGCAACAAAGCCCACATGGAGGAAGCACACCAGCCTCTGCCATGACAAGGTGTCGAAGCGATCAGGTATCAGGCATCATCAGAACAAAAAAAAATCTTACCATAGTGAATAAGGAGGGGAGTGCTTAGTGGAGGCCCAAAGCCCATTTGTAGACCATTGGACATTCCCTTACAGAAGGGTCTTGGGGAGGGGACATGCGATGTAGCAATGATGAAGAATACAACTTTCCTTTAGTTCCTAAATACTTCCTCCCCACCCCCAACCATGATCCCAATTCTACCTTAAAATTTGGCTAGAGCTGAGGATGTACACTGGTACAGATGGGAAGTGGAAACACAGGGAATCCAGGACGGATGATCCCCTCAGGACCAGTGGATGGTATAGGGAGGGTGGGTTGGAAGTGGGGGAACCAATTTCAAGGATCTACATGTGACCTCCTCCCTGGGGGTATGGACAACAGAAAAGTAGGTGAAGGGAGATGTCAGACAGGGTAAGATATGGCAACATAATAGATTGTAAATTTTCAAGGGTTCATGAGAGAGCGGGGAGCGGGGATGGAGGGGGAAAAATGAGGACCTGATACCTGGGGCTTAAGTGGAGAGCAGGTATCTTGAGAATGATGAGGGCAATGAATGTACAAATGTGCTTTGCATAATGGATGGATGGATGGACTGTGATAAGAGTTGTATGAGCCCCTAATAATAAAATGATTTTAAAAAGTCATTTTATTGGGGGCTCATACAGCTCTTATTACAATCCATCCAGCCATTGTGTCAAGCACTTTTGTACATGTGTTGCCATCATTTTCAAAACATTTGCTTTCTTGAGCTCTTGGTATCAGCTCTTCATTTTGTCCCCTCCCTCCCTTTGCCTTCCATCATTAACCCTTGATAATTTATAAATGATCATTTATTTATGTCTTACCTTGTCTAATATCAACTTCATCCACTTTTCTGTTTCCTTCCCCAGGGAGGTGGCTACGTGGAGATCCTTATATCGGTTTCCTTTCTACCCTGATTCCCCCCACCTTCCCGGTATCACCACGCTCACCACTGGTCCTGAAGGGATCATTTGACCTGGAATCCCTGTTTCCTGTTCGTATCTCTACCAGTGCACATCCTCTGGTCTAGCCCGGATTTATAAGATAGAATTGGGATCATAATAATCACGGGGAGGAAGCATTTAAGAACCAGACACAGGAGTCCTCAAACTTTTTTTTTTTGTATAAGAAAGAGGTTTATATACAAGAGCAGTTGACTATTGAGAGGACATTCCAGCCAGGTCCAGATCAAGCCCATAGTGCAATATTAGCTCATCTGTCCAATACTAATCTATAAAGCCCTCTTCAGACTCACAGAACACATGCAATGGTGCTGAATGCAGGCCAGTGGGGTGGAAGTCTTGTGGATCCAGTGGTGTTCCTCAAACTTTTTAAACAGGGGGCCAGTTCACTGTCCCTCAGACCCATAGGAAGGCCGGACTATAGTTTAAAAAAAAAGCTATGAACAAATTCTATGCACACTGCACGTATCTTATTTTGAAGTAAAAAACAAAATGGGGCAAAAACACCTGGCGGGCCGGATAAATATTCTCGGCGGGCCACATGTGGCCCGCGGGCTGTAGTTTGAGGACGCCTGAACTAGAGGAATGTTGTATGTGTCATGGTTGATACACTGCATCCTGACTGGCTCATCTCCTCCCTACAACCCTTCTGTAAAGGGATGTCCAGTTGTCTACAGATGGGCTTTGGGTCCCAATCAAGGTCATTTTATGCCGTTAAAAAAAAGGTTCTACCATGAACCAGCTTCAATCTGGCTTTTCTCTCCTCTCCCAAGGGAATAAACATAACTAGTTTATATAACCTCTCAGACCCTGGACAGTCTAACTGAACTGTATTTTCCAAACCCACCTTTTAATGCCAGGTCCACTACACCTGCCGCGAAGACCACATTCTGTATTTTTGTCCCCACTGACCTCTCCTCTAGAATATTCTGTTCTCTGCAAATCCTAGCAATCCTAAAAGCATTTGTTTAAATATTACCCATTGTATAAAACCTTCACTGATAGCACCAAACAAAAGAGCCCTGATTTCCTCTGTGGGACACAGAAAAAACAAGAACCCCAACAGTGGCCAGTCCCGTGAGAGCAGTCCTATTTAGTGTTTGACTTTAGACAAGTTGCGTAATTTTGCTAAGCTCACTTTTTACAACTCCTTGAGATATTCAGGATATGATGGTAAAAGGAGCATTTAAAGTTCCAGTGGGGCCGTGGTTACACGTTGGTCTGCTCACCGCACGGTCAGCAGTTAAAAACCACCAGCCGCTCTGAGAGACATGGAGGAGACTTTCCACTCCTGTCATGTCAGTCTCAGAAACCCACAGGGGGCAGTTCAGCCCTGTTCTATGGGGTCGTGATGAGTCAGAATTGGCTCATTGGCAGCGACAGAGAGAACCTTTAGACGGGTTTTTAAAATGACCCTCAGCTTACAAGCTATTATCTCATTATTTCCTGTATTCCTACCTTGCCCTCTTCTAACCAACTTTTATTCCTTCCTAAAGAACCTTCTCTTAGTTGCTATCATTTCCTGTATTTTCTAGATGGGGAGGCTGAGGACCCACAAGATTATGTAGCTCACTCTAGGACAGGTAAATAGGACCACTGGTGGCATAATGGGTTACAAGTTGGGCTACTAACAGCAAGGTCAGCAGTTCGAGGCCACCAGCTTGCTACTCACGTACAGGGTAGCAGTTTTGGAAACCTACAAGGGCGGTTCTGTTCTGTCGTAGAGGGTGGCTATGTGGCAGAATCAGTTAGATGTCCATGAATTTCTAGGCCACGTAGTGAGCACTTGTGGAGCTGAAATGTGGGCTTAGCTCACGCTCCTTTTCAAAAGCCTATCCCATACTGACGAAATCTGGGTTCCTCTGGCAGCAAATCGGAGGACGAGGGAGCGAAAGAGGAAAGGAGGGAAAGGTAATAGAGTTGGTACTCTGAGAGGGGCAGAAGGTAGCACCTATTCATTGACTAGTCAGCCATTGGTCAGCTAACAAACACAACTCCCTGCACTGTGGGCTGAGCGTGCTGAGTGCAAAGGTGGTTCCTTCTGGCATCCTACCCTGGGGTGTGTAGGCAGAAGCAAGCAACCTAGGGCCATAGGAGGTCCTTCTCATTGCACCTGTGAAAATGTGGCCCAAATCTGCACAGAACTGGCTAGCGCAGCAGCCATAAGGGCTAAGAAGACTGAAGCAGTGTACAAGAGCTGTGCGAATCAGAAAAAAAATAGTAACTGGGCTCTAAAGGTATCTCTCAAAACAAGCAGTCATCTAAGTGAGGTGTCAGCTAAGTCCACATGAAGGAGCACACCAGTCTGCATGATTCAAGGATTACAAATAATAAAACCCAAGATCAGAGGAGGGAATTGCATTAGAGCTTACATTCTGGGCACCTGGTTTGCAGAGGCTTTGAACGATAGTGAAAGTATAAAACCCATTTAGAGAGTCACCATATGGAGGAAGCCTCCAGTCAGCTCCTCCAGACCATTGCCTTGGGATGTGACTAGACTGGTCCTCACCCAGAGAGCACCGGGAAGTGGGTTACTGCAGATATCGTTAGGTTCAAATTGAACAGAGTATCTATTATTTTGTTGTCCCTTTTGACTAATTTTTAATCTGTTCTAGTTTCTATTACCTTCTTCTTTCTTTTGGATTGATGTTTTTGTTTGATTTTGTTGTTATTGTTGGGGTTGCTAAAATAGTTTTCTTTCTATGAAATCCAGGATAGGTAATCCATAGAGACAGGAACTGGTTGATAGTTCCTTAGGGTTATGGCGAGGAAGATTGGGGAGAAACGGGACACTAATAATAAAGGGCACATGAGTGAAATGTTCTAAAGTTGTGGTGATAAATGCACAACTTCAAACATTTTAATACACCTTTTTTTGGGGTCTCTTACAGCTCTTACCACAATCCAGACATCCATCCATGATGTTAAGCACATTTGTACATTTGTTGCCACTATTTTCAAATTTTCAAAAACATTTTCTTTCTACTTGAGCCCTTGATATCAGCTCCTCATTCTACCCCACTTCCCTCATGAACCCTTGATAATTTATAATTTCCCCCCTTGTCTCACATTGACCGGTCTCCCTTCACCCACTTTCCTGTTGTCCATCCCCCTAGGAAGGGATTATATGTAGATCATTGTGACCAGTTCACCTTTTCTCCTCCCACCTTCCCCTTCCCCTCCTGGTGTTAAACCTCTTATAACAATCCATACATCCACTGTGCCAAGCACATTTGTCCATGTTGCCATCATCCTTTACAAAACATTATCTTTCTACATGAGCCCTTGGTATCAGCTCATTTCCCCCCTCCCCCCAAACCCTGATAAATTATTTTCATATCTTGAACTGTTTGATGTCTCTCTTCACCCACGTTTCTGTTGTCAACCTGGATGTGTGCAGTGGGGAGAGGGTTATACATCGATCATTGTGATTTTTCCCCCTTCCCCCCTACCCACAGGTTCCCTGAGGGGTCCTGGAGTCCATGTGTCAAGAGCTCTCATCTGTACCAGTGTACATGCTCTGGTTTAGCCAGATTTGTAAAATAGAACTGGGGTCCTGATAGTGGGGGACAGGAAACATTAATGAACTAGAGGAATGTTGTGTTCTAGTCAGTGTTATACTGCACCCTGGCTGGCCCATTTCTTCCTTGTCACCCTTCTGTGAGGGGATGTCCAATAGTTTACAGATAGGCTTTGGGTCTCCACTCCGCCCCACCTCCTTTGCATCAGTATGCTTGTTTGGGGTCTTCTGATGCCTAATGCCCAAGCCTGTTGACACCTCGTGATCACAGACTGGTGTGCTTCTTCCTTGTGGGCTTTGTTGCTTCCCAGGTAGGTGGCTGCTTGTTTATCTTCAAATCTTTGATACTCCAGATTTTATATCTTTTAATAACCAGGCACCATCAGCTTTCTTCATCACACTAGCTTATGCACCCATCTTGTCTTCAGCGATGCTGTTGGGAGGTTGAGCATCACAGAATGCCAGGTTATTAGAACAAAGTGTTCTTGCATTGAGGGAGGACTTGAGTAGAGGCCCAATGTCCACTGATTGCACAACTTTTAAAATATGTTTACACCATTGGATTGTTTAGTATGTGAATCATATGCCAGCAATTTTTTAAGGGTGTGCAGAACTTGGGAGATAAAGGAATCAATCAGTGGATGTTGAAAAGTACTGTTACCAAGATAATTTTCCAGACTTTCACTTTAATGAGATGAAGAACTTGCATATGTATATTTTAAGTATAGGTCAGTGCAAGAAGGAGTCTAATGTATAAAGGATTCTCATCCAAGCTTCTTTTTAAGGTCTAGCTTTATGGGAAGGTTCGGGTTCACCTAAATGTTCTGAAATATGTCAACTAAACAATTATGGGAGAGTTCCTTTCTAAATCCACAAACTAGGAAGTGTTGTCATTAGACAAGGTGATTTGGTATCTTACCTTTCATCAGACAGATTAGTAGTAGAAATGATTCTGTAAGAGATTCAGCTTTGCCAAATCATCTTCAGGATGAAACTACTTGTTGCCTTGGGAAGGGGTGTGAGTAATTTTATCTTTTGAACTCATAAATTTAGATATTTTAGATATTGGGATGTAACATCCTCTCCACAGTGATCATATATTTGAAACCAAAGGCTCCATTTAGGATCAAGGTGTTTTTGTGTGTGTATATATATGTATATATATGTATATATGTGTATATATATACACACACACACACATATATAAATTTGGTGGGTAAAGTTAGCCAGCTAAGAAAGTTATCTAAACTCATTTGAAATAGATTACCTATTACCTATTAGTAAAATATGGTAGTATTTCATGGATACCAAGATCATCTATATCCTTAAGAAATTAAGCCAAGGTAGGGTAGGGTAGTTCAATGTCAAAAAATAAATAAAAATCTGCCATGCTAATTCTAGATGTGGCCCTTGGGCAAGCGAAGCTCTCTCAGGCTCCATTCTGTCATCCATAAAACTCAGCAGTTGTTTACAAAGTTATTACTAGGATTGAATGATTTTGTATGTGAAAGGATATTGCTAGGATTAAGTGACATTTTGTATGTGAAAGGACCAAGCCTAGACATACACATGAGTTTTATTTTACTTTAATAAATTGGTTCAAAGCGATTAAGGGATTCATAGAGAGCTAGGGGCAAAAATTCAGATTTTGACCCCGGGGAGATCTTGTGGCCGGGCTAGGCTATTGGCTGATTGTTTGCTCCAGCGAGTCCACCCTTTATCTCTCCAGAGGCTGTAGGTGATTAGAAAGGACAGACTCTCATTAGCCAGGAGCTCATGTCCATGGCTTTCCCATCCCAGCTGGACGTCTGGCACCAAGGAGGATCTGCTGCCTTAGGTGTTATGTTTTATGTAATAAACAAGCTAAGAGCAATGGGAAGTTATAACTTCCCTTGGCGGAAACTTTTGCCCAGGGCTTTACCTCCTACATACTTCCTCGTTCTACTTAGAAGACTTACCGTCACTTGACATTGTACACGTCTAGTCTCCTCCTCCCCCGTAATTATTCTTCCTGTGATGTTACTGCAGAGAAGCCACACCGCTCGCCAGCATCTTCACTTAGCCCCGTGGTTCTCAATCTTCCTGATCCCGCGACCCTTTCATATAGTTCCTCATGTTGTGGTGACCCCCAACCATAACATTATTTTCGTTGCTACTTCATAACTGTCATTTTGCTACTGTGACGAATTAGGCGACCCCTGTGAAAGGGTCGTTCAACCCCCAAAAGGGGACGAGACCCACAGTTGGAGAACCACTGACTTAGCCATTTACACTTACATCTATAGTATGTTGTTTCACGTGTATCTTCACACTTCACTAATTCTCAACCAACTCCTCTCAATTAGTCTTCCCTGCAGTTCACAGTGAGGACACCAAGGACCATAGAAATGAAATCACTTCCAAGGTCTCCAAGCCAGTAGAATGAAACAAAAAAACCAAAGCCGGTTTTGAATTCAGCCTCTGATCCCACGCACAGTGCCCCCTCCCATTCTATATCATTATATCCATTAACAAGGGGTCGCGGTGAAATTGATTCGCCTCTTGTTGAGACCACAAGCAATATTTTAAAAGGAAATAATGATGTATTTTTCACAGCTTGCATTACTACACTATTCCATTAGTGTAATCCTGGGTGCTTATGCAAATTGTAAGGAGATGGTGAGTCAGGAAGAAATGAAGGAAAATAAATGACTCTTACTCTTCTGATGTCTCTCAAGACAAACAACCCAATCATCAAACAAAAGCAACCACAAGCAAGACCCTTTCTCCAATATAAATATATGTACATAGATACATAGAGCCAAGGGATCAGGATCCAGGTTTGCCAATTTTATTGAACCAATAAAATTCCTACTGATAACAATGAAATAAAGTTCTGCAAGTATAAATGTGATACAGTTTAACAAAACCCATTGTTCTGTACCTATAAATAGATTTTCAAAATGTCATAAAAAGTGCAGTTATGAATTGTTGTTAACATGTTAATACACAGTTCCTTTATTTCCAATGTGTTTTGTCTTGACTCACTAGCAGTTCCTTCTGCATCTGTTCAAATAACATTACCCATCCCTCAAAAAAAAGCATTAAAGCCCTAGAATAGTACACAAAAACTGATCCATTCAGGTCAGCTTTAGTCAGAATTGTGACATCAGCAACATAAGAAAAACAAAACCTACTTACATCCCCCCTCCCCCCCCAAAAAAGCTTTCATGGGTCCTCTCCTTAACTGCTGACTCACGGGGAGGGCATAAAGTGGAGAAGGCTTGGATGGTTAACTACCTCACACTACGGCTACAGCAGAGTCTGGTTTGCCAGAACAAAGTTTAAAGTGGCTGTTGATCAAGTTTGCTATTTTCAGAATTGAAACTATAATAAAGACCACTGTTTGACACGGGAGCTTGTGTGAATCCTAAATTGCATCAATGATCTAGTCGATAAAAGCTTATTCTAATTAAAAATCTTATATAGTAAGAGACTGATCCATATAGCAGTCTTAAAAGATCACGTTTTCCGCCTCACATTAGTCCAAAGTCACGTGCTTTGTAAAAGAGTTCAAAGAAAAAAAAGTTACAGTAACAAAGCACAGGACTGCCAAGGCAAAACGTCACAGCTTCTGATTACATTGAATAAAAAGTACCAAGGGACACAAAAGATAATTCTGTATTAATACTGATGAATTAAAGAACTATAATAGACGTTTCACAGCATGCTACATATATCGCTCACGACTTAATGATAAATGACGTCTAAACTGAAAGTCAAGAGTTGGCAATCTGATTTCGTGCGCAATTCAGCTACAGACTCTTAATATGTACATTCATGATGTAGCTGCCCTGCAAAAATCAGGGTTTCAAAAAAAGAGAAGAGATTTCAAGTTCGAATCCTACTTCGTTAGCTAAAGGGTACATCCAGTTCTTCCATGACCAGGAAAGTTACTTTCTGTTTGAAGGACCTGCCTGAGCAAGGGCGTGCTCCCAGCTGACTGGCCAGAGCACTTTCTTGGCTTGCCTTGCTCAGACTGCACGTGGACGCGCCTATTCCACAAGCACTGAGAAGATGCCAAACTAGGATGTGGTTTGTGTTCTGTGTCTGTCTTGTTTCGGGGTGAAAGCGTAGAGGTGAAGAGAAAGGGGAGGAGGAAAGTGACATCTTTGCAGCGAAGAGAGATGGGTGCAAAGGAAAAGACTTGCACTAGAACATTTCGGGTCACTGTCCTTGGCGGACAAGGGTACCGTTTAACTCTGGACTTAGGGTTCACAGAACCAGTGACATTTGGAAAAGAGAGAAACAGTCTCTCAACATTATAAAGGAAGGAAACGTCTACATCCACCCAACTGATAGCTTTGCTTTATCCCACCACGTGGCCTGGCCTTATCGGAGTAGGGCCAGGCAGCTGATTAAGTAGCACTGTGTACTCACTTTCCTTCAGTACATATCACAACGCACGGACTTAACTGATCAGGGTGCAGGACGGATGGTGTAGGATCAGAGACCAGTGTCCTCACACTTGCTTTACTCCTCTCCTGTCTGTAGAAATTATACATTCATTTTTTAAGAGGTTCAATCGAGGAGGCAATAAACTAGACTGTTTTAGGAAAATTGACAGACCAAGCAATTATATTTTCCATCATCAGACCTACCAGTGTTAATGCTGTCCTACAAGCTGACACACGGGCATTGGTTCTAAGGATGACTTACTTCTGAGGGCGCGTTGTCTTCTGGCAGAGATTTCCCTACATCGGGAGAAGACTCAGCTACTTACTGTTTCCTCTCCCTACCCTCAACATTTTTTTCTCTTTCATTTCTGTACTTCATGGTGGGACTGTCCTAACTAGTTTAAGACTAGAACGAATGCTTCTTGGCATAGTGTCCTAGTAAAGACTGCCCTACCTCCATGATGAAGGCTCGTCTCTAACTGGGCCATCCACCCCCTCCCTCCCAGGCCCTCCAAGGCATTGGATGGGCTGGCCCTGGCTCTGCGGTCAGGTTGACTTGTCCGTGAATGAAAATGGAAAGCATCCAAACAAATGCGACTGTGGCTCACAACACGCTGCACTTTCAAACAGGGTTGTGACTTATCGCCAGGGCCAACAGCCACCTGCAGAGAAACAGTCCCCATGCTCGGAAACCGACTCAGAAGCCCTTCACGATCTATGAATATTGAGTGCACCCTGGCTGGAGTCGAGGGGCTGGCCTTTCTCCCTCCCGCTCCATAGCCACTCTGTGCGGCTGCATCGGCAGCACACCCAGCCTCCCAGGGGGCGAAGCTTACCACGGAGGCCGTGCACTCCTCCTTCATCCCAGAGTGTTTGCTTTGCCCTCCCCAAGCGAACGGGGGGGGGGGAGGGTGTTAGAGTCCCAGTCTAACCTGGGACAGCCTGATCTAACCTATGCATCTAATTCTGTGGTACTTTATCCTTCCTGTAGGTCAAATGGGCTTCTGTGTTCTGGCGGGGGTGTGGGCAGCTAAACACCACTTTTTATACGGGACCTTGTCTTAAAATGTGTGTCAAGGTCCCAGCATTAAGAAAGCTGTCTGAAACAGCCTTCGTTTGGATAACAGGAATTGCCGGTTCCATGGAAGGGCTCTACAGATCAATCTGGATTGCCAGGGAATCATAACTTTACATTCAAATACCTTGGGTTAACATCAATATTCATAACCTAATATAGATTGAAGTTAGAATGGCAATTCACTCACTTTAAAATCTGGTTTAGTGCTAAATTCTGCATGGTAGAAATAGTTCAATTTCTCAATCACGTACAAATATAAAGATTCCTACTTTGATAGAAGGCAAAAATCTTTTTTATGGTTTTATGATTCTTTAAAATATGGAAGTAGTATGACTGAACGAGAGAGAGTAAATCCAAGAAAAGATTGGATACTCGAAATTTACAGGCTCTTTGGGATGAGGTAGAGGATAACAAGATATTTTGGCAGCTGGGAACAGAGTACAATGGTATGGGACGGACAAGACGACACTGGTGTTGCGTTAACATGTGTTGTCTGGGCTAAGGGGTGGCCAAAAGAAGTCTGGTGGGGGAGGGGTTCATAGGGGACCATGGTGAAGCCATATTCTTAATGGATGGAGGAAAACTACCTCAGACACACGAATGCTGGTGACTATCAGCAGGTGGCTGGTGATGTTTGGTTTGGACTCTGAAAGGCATTCCGACCAGGATGGGCTAAGGGACGGGGAGGCGAGAGGACGTGTAGAGGTCGAGGCACTTGGGAGGAAGAGAGAGCAGGCTAGAGAGGGTGGACTAGATGCAGGTTAGGAGTTACCACGTGGGAAATGTTTCTTTCTGAGCAGGTGTGAGGACAGCCACTGTCTCAGAATTATGCCCCAGGGTTTTTTGAGAACCTTTCCTTCCCTACAGGGCTCTGCCTCGATCTATACCTCCACTTCTGAAATCCACTCACCCCAGGCTATTTCTGTTCTAGGGCTCACCTGAGCAGACACTGCTAAGGATGACAGACTCACATTGAATTCCGCCCCACTGAACCTTGGGCATTTCAACTCTGTTGACTGAGATGAATACATTCATGTTACAGTACTGCTTTGAAGAAAGATGACTTCATTTGATTCTCAGTCTTCAGAGGGGTGAAACAGAGAAACGGTTTATGCAGACAACCACCTAGAATAGGTTCTTATTGTACAAATCACCTAACTTAAAATTCAATTTTAACAGAGAAGCCACATGCCTTTCACTCTGCTGTTGAACTATCGGTTACTAAGAAAATTTCATATACTACTTAAGTAACATAAATTGCCTATTGCATACTTCTTGCTCCAGGCAAGACTGCTGGTTTGCATAAAAGAAGAAAAAGTCCTCTTCCAGAATAAAGAGAAGGATTTAAGGTCTTGCTCTCAACAGACAGTATGTACAGTTGATTTTAAAACAGCTAAAATACAAAACGAAGACCTCAGTTTACTATCGCAGTGCATTTCTGTAACATGCACGGAACAGCTTTCCATTGACTAACTGTCCTTAGAACTTAAAAGAATCATATCATCATATATGAATGCATTTGGAACAAAAATGGAATTATTTTTAGATATCTTTGTTTGCTGATAACTTTATTTTCTTGTGGATAAAATCCTAAGCCGCCAGCATTTCCCCCCCTCCCCCCAGTCTTCAAACTCTATAAAGAAAAGGAAAAAGTGGTGGCTGTGGGATGGTTAAAAGTTGCTAGGCAATATTAAAGACAATCAAAGGAGGGGCTCTGGTTCAAGTATGATCTGATGTAGAGCTTGGGGTGAGTCTTCTGTTCCACCACAGCCCCGGGGTGCTCTTCCCTTGGTGTGAAAGCCACGATGAAAGGTCAAGCCCATGCCCACTTGCTGTCATCTAGTCGATTCCAACTCACGGAGACCCTGGAAGACAGAGTAGAACTTCCCCTTTGGGTTTTCGAGGTCAGAATCTACCTTAGCTTCTTTTACTTTAAAACTCTTCCAAATGGGACAAAGAGTCTTCCTGAGACTGGGAAAATATTCTTCGTTCTAACAGGTGAAGAAGGTAGTAAGAAGTCCTGCCTCAAGCTTCCTTCATCATGAGGTGTCTCCTGTGAAGAGTCCAGTGAGCCATATACCGGGCCAAACTCTCACGCGAGCGATCAGGCTAAGGAGCAGATTTACTTTTGGATGGGAGACTGCTCAGCTATTTCTTAAGGTGATCTGCGAAATTAAGAATGACAACTGAAGCTGGAACACTTACTCTTCCAGCAAGAACGCGTGAACAGACAGCACTCAAGGACAGACATCAGTGGATTACTACACAACTTGTCACGTGATAGGCAACGAAGATGAAGGAGTCACATTCACATGTGCTTTTGGAACGTGACATTGCACATTTAAGTTTGGCACAATGCGAGCCCAAGGTGAAGGTTAGCGTGTCGTATAATTTTACCATCACACGAATGGAACCAGACAACTCTTTTAAAAAATACCACATTTGAATATAAAAGGCTATCCTACAAATTACTACATAGTAAATGCAATACTCTTGAAAAAACACCACCCTGGAAAACCGCATTAGAACTTCAAGTTTGCATTAGAGAGAGGGAGTTAAACAGCAAACTCGCTGCGAAATGGTATTCACAACCTAGCATGCTGTGCACGCTGCGCCTTAGGGTGCGCTCGCACCGGCAGACATCCATTTTTCTAGGCAGGTTCAGAGAGTCAATTGTTTTTGTGTCTAGTTCCAAGTCAATTTAAGTTTCCTGATTCTTGAGGAGACAGACCGATGCTGAGCTCGAGAGAAACGCAGCTAGGAACGAGATTTAAGGAAGGCAGTACACAGCTCCAGAACCCACACTCCAGCGAGTTCTATTCCGGAGGAGGAGGAATCGAGAGGGAAACAGGCAAGAAAACAACAAACACACAGCACAAGCTCAGTGGCTTTTTTGTTACTGAAGCCTTGATTCCCATTTTAGTAAGGAGCTCATACGGTGTTCTATGAGAATGGCTCCTCCTTCTCCGTATGTCGAAGTCATCGTTCATCCTGTAATCCAGTTCACCTGCACAAAAATATATCCAACTACTCACCGAAAGAAATCTAGTATAAAAGCAAAGGCCAACAGTACAGCTAACCTCCATTGGAAGTACCAACGTTAGGGAAGTCAAATGGACATTGACGTTGTCGTCTAGGTGTTTGCCTTTCTTCCAAATATTGTCCTTGCACTTGACTCATTCCCAGTGGAGTGGGACACTGGACTACATCAACGGAGAGTATGTGCAATGGGAAAAAACAGAAGTTCTTTAAATAATTTCTTGAAACAAACTACCCTGTCCCTCAAAAATATTAGTGAAGATTTCAAATAAGATCCTGGAATGGAAAGCAATGCAGAAATAACTGACAGGCACAGCTGTACAATCAATCATCTTCCTTTTTCCTTCTCTGGAACAAGATCCGAAAGAAAGCAACCTACTGTATTCCACCAGAAGGAGATGGCCAATGGACGGGTTAAAAGACTGAACAAAACTAATCCACGTTTCTTTTAGGAGAGTCAAAGAGTCTTAGTTAACAAGGAAGTCTGAAGTGAAATCACTGTGGATCTCCAATGGAAAATCTCCGCTACCAGCGCAGTGTTTGCTGTGTGGGGTCGTTCTCAATATCAGCATGCACGTGCCAAGTCACCCTGGATCAGCTCGCGTGCCCCAGCAGGGCAGTCATGTGTCTCACTGACTCCTCGTAAGTGTCTCTTCAGGCACTTTACTGGCTCATGAACAAAGTACAAATTAAAGCTCTAAACACATCATGTTGTGCTCTCTGAGAATAGTCTAATCAAGCAATATAAACCAATGCAAAAATGTGACTTTTTGGGGCCACTTCTTCTTCTTCCCCTATGACTTTTTTAAACCAGTTGTCTAAAGAGATTTTTCTGTCTAAAGAGAAGGGGCTGCTTTGGCATTATGAAAATAAAATGTTGCTTAAACCCAGGGAGGAAGTTAGAAATGAAAAATAAAGAAGGGGGAGGAAACACAAAACACTATCTTTGTGCAATAAAGAAATTTGAACAAAATTTCTTTATGGCTAAGTTCAGAAAGTCATTTCTGCAGTGGCAAAGCCAGGGGAGAAGAATTGTGCATTTCTCGCCACGTATTGCACTCTTTGCATTGTTGTTGCTCTGCTGTTCCACCCACCGATGCATAGAAACACAATGTCTCCCTTTGAGTAATAACGGTTTAATTGACTATAAGCAGGAAATCATGGTAAGTCATTTCTAAAGGCCTAACAGGAAAAATATAGGCATTTTAACCTTCCTTTGCTTACAATGTAGAAAGAAAAAGAAGAAAGGAGAAGAAGAAAGAAAGGGAAAAAACAGCTAAGAGAAAGAAAAAAATGTGCAAAGAAAATTTTTGGTCAGTCTTGTGTGGGCGCAGTGTGAGCAGGAGCAGCGGGGTGAGCTGTGAGCAGGACCGCGTGCGTGGACTGGTAACGGACGGTGGCTGAGGGTTACGTCCGTGCAGACAGGATTGTGCACGACTCCACTTCTAATACGTACATCTGACAGGGAACGCTGACACTTGTTTCAGAAGCGAAAGAAAATAGCAGAATTTGGCATTTCAGTAGCATGCTCTAGAATTCATCACGATTCATTTCACATTAAAGTATGGACAATGGCTGTATCACATTCATTTCACGTTATCGCCAATAGAAGTCAAAACCAAACAACATGAAACGAAAACAAAAGGAAAACAGTGCCTGACAAATAAATCTCCTGGGGACACAGGTGTGTCCGCTGAGCAGCTTGGTCCAACAGAGCATGCCTCTCCTCTCCCAGATTTAGGACACAGCATTACCACTCCATGGCCAGGCGGCCCATCCGGTGTTACATTCCAACCTCTGAAAGTCGAACAGATTGTAAGCGCGTTTTGTTTTTCTTTCCTGTTTGTTTTTTGCTTTTTAACTTAAAAAACCAAAGCCAAAAACACAAGCAAAAAACCAAAATGAAGAAGGGCTAAAGAGAGACGGACACAAACACACAGGCCCAACAAGGCTGAAGTTAAGCATTAACAAACCAGGTTCATGACTTATGGTCAGTCCACACTCCACTAGACACGATGCCCAGCAGTGCTCCTCAGCACTGCCTCTGCGGTTGTCAGTAATGTTAAGCATCAAGAAAGAATAAACAACCAAAAACACATCATTGCACATTACGGCCGCAAACAAAACCGGCTAAACGTTGACACTAGCGCAGGGGATGATTTCTGATGCTACATCACAAACAGCTTCTCAGGCCTCTCTGGTGTGAGGCCTCGCAGGAAGGAGACAACATGGACGGCACTCTCGGTGGGGCGCTCAGGTCAGATGCCGGGTGATGGCGCGAAGGGCGTACAGAAGCTCAGCTTGCATCCGCGCCTCCATCAACAGTAAATTCACGTGAACCTGGAAATAGAAACGTCGTCCACTTAGGAAAGGCTGCCGTGCGTGCACACAGACAGATGTGCAGGCGCACGGCTGGGCTTCTTTATGCATGTACATGGGGCAGCGCTCACAAGGAATCTGTCCTTCCTTGAAAAAAATCGCTGTAAGCAATAAAGACAACTATCAAGCCTAAAAACCCCAATACTTTGGTTAGCATATCCTTTGTAGGTAAAGCCAAATTACATTTTCAGCTGTGAAATAAGGTTAATTTTTGAAAATGATATTATTCTTATAAATTATACTTTTCCCCACTAGTTATAAAATTTCATGTGGCTAACAATCAGTCTGATCCTTTTTACAATCTATGTTTATTACCTGAAAAGGCTTTTTGAAAAGTTTGCATTGTTTATCTGAAAGATACCAAAATCAAACCAAACTGCCATCAAGTTGATTCCCTTACGGTTTCTGAGACTTCACATCTTTACAAAAGCAGGCGGCCACATCTTTCTCCAGGGGAACCACTGGTGGGTTTGAACCACCGACTCTGTGGTTAGCAGCTCAATGCATAGCCACCACGCCACCAGGGCTCCAGACTGGAAAGCTATTCAGGTAAGAGTTGGAAGCTTGAGGAAGTTTCTAATCTGTTATACATGTGCAGGTTTCCCAGAAACTATTAGAGAAAGGCATGGACATGTACTTCTCAGCTGACAGGTTAAAATGAACATGTTTTAAGATGTTATTATAACGAATAGGCTATGATAATATACTTAAGTCTGTAATCTTTTTATAAAGGTTAGTAAGTGTTGCATGTATTTTCCTGACAAATGAAAGCCATTTCTAGATAGTAAATGTCAAAATCTAGTGGTAGCACATACAGGAGCATAAAGGACCCCCAGGGAAGGATGCCGGAGATCCAGAGGGCATCCCCTGATGTGTGAGTGACGGCGAGACGTCTACACATCTGTTAGATACTGAAGCCAAGATCACCCCGTTCCTCAGGAAATGTCAAACTCGATCCTCTCTTGACAGGACTTGATTCTGACTCATGGACCTGGAGGGACAGAGTAGTTGACCCACAGGGTTTCCTAGGCTACATTTTCCCCCCTTCCGATGATGTTCTTTATTATTATTATTTATAAATCATTTTATTGGGGGCTCTTACAGCTCTTACAACAATCTATACATCAACTGTATTAAGCCCATTTGTACATAAAGTTGCTGTCATCATCATTTTCAAAACTTTTCTTTCTACTTGAGCCCTCGGTATCCGCTCCTCTTTTTTCCTTTCCTCCCCACCCCACCCCACCCCACCCCACCGTGAATCCTGGATAAATTACAAATTATTATTGTTTTCATATATTACACTGTCCACTCTCTCTCTTTATCCATGTTTCTGTTATTCCTCCCCCTGGGTATGGGGGTGGGTTATACACAGATCACTGCTATCGGTTCTCCCTTTCTCCCCCTTCTCTTCCCACCTTCCCCCTGCGCACATTACTGTTCCCAAGGGATTTATCTGTCCTGGATTCTGTGTGTCGAGAGCTCTTATCTGCACCAGTGTACATACTCTGGTCTAGCCGGATTTGTAAGGGAGAACGGGATCAAGTTAGTGGGGGAGGGGGAAGAATTAAAGAACTAGAGGGAAGTTGTGTGTTTCATTGGTGCTATACTGCACCCTGACTGGCTCGTCCCTTCCTTGTGACCCTTCTGTAAGGGATGTCTAATTGTCTACAAATGGGCTTTGGATCTCCATTCTGACCTTCCTCGTTCACATCGATATGATTGCTTTATGTCTTCTGATGCCTGATACCTTATCCTGTTGATACCTTGTGATCACACAGGCTGGTGTGCTTCTTCCATGTGGGCTTTGATACTTCCCTGCTAAATGGCCGCTTGTTTACCTTCAAGCCTTTAAGACCCCAGATGCTATATCTTTTGATGACTGGGCACCATTAGTTTTCTTCATCACATTTGCTATGCACTCATTTTGTCTTCAGCAAACATGTCAGGAAGGTGAGCATCACAGAGTGCCAGGTTATTAGAACAAAGTGTTCTTGCATTGAGGGAGGACTTGAGTAGAGGCCCAATGTCCATCTGCTACCTTAACACTTAACATATAAATATATGTACATAGACCTATATTCCTATGGTTACATATTAATATGTTTACAGGTATACATGACTATACTTATGCCTCTGTAAATGTCATTCCCAGGCTATCATCTTTACAGAGGCAAAAGGCCACATCACTCTCCTGTGGAGCAGCTAGAGCTTAACTACCGCACCACCAAGTCTCCTTTAGTGACTCAGGCCCAGACCAAGATTTTACGTCCAGCCTTATAACTTATAATATTATAATGATATGAAAGATACTTAGAGTCAAAGGTCAAAGGACCTATGACTTTTCACATGATGTTGCTGCTAAAATCCTCTACCACAGAGACCCTATGTTGGGTCTCCAAACTGCAAACCTTTACAGAAGCAAACAGCCTCTTTGTTCTCCTGTGAAATGGCGGGTGGGTTTGAACCTCTGACCTTGTGGTTGCTAGTACACCACTCATCTGACAGTACTACCAGGGCTCTTGAGGATGTGGACAAAGATCCTTATATGAGGTCTTAAACGAGGGCTCTTACCTATTCTCTCCAAAGAAATATGCTGATAGGATAACATACTTGACTCGAAGGGCCTGGATTGCAGGGCCAAAATCCCAGATCACTGAATGGAATCAGAAGTTATTGCTCCAACAGGTTAAGCCCAATGGTTGAATAGTTTAAAAATAAAATCTCTAAATGAACCAAGATAAGATCATATCTGACACAGTATCTCACTGGGTTTGAGTTTTATTCATAGTTAAAATGGTACAAAATTTCCCAAATGCATTTTAGAATGATCAATATTAGACGAAACATGTGACCAAATTTAATTAATAATCAATATACCATATATACTGGAGTATAACCCAAGTTTTTCCGCACATTTTTTTATGCAGTCTTTGTGGTAAAATTAGGTGCCTCGGCTGATATTCTGGGTGTCTTATACTTGAGTATATATGGTACTTGACCACAAAGACACTGACAAAAGATACCTATAGTTAGGTGATGCCACTTTCACTTCTCCATGCATCATCTTTTTATACCCGCTATGCGCTGTGGTGAGCATCATTTCTCCTGATGGAGTGTTTAGCCAGGAACTTCCTTACCTTCTCCGAGTGTTTGAACTGGCGCCAGTAACTGTCATACATGCGCTTTGTAGTCCTCTCGGGATAGCAGGCCACTGTCTTGATGTAAACCTTCAGGCTTCGTTCAAGTAATTGATTAACTTCGCCATAATCGTAGTCATCATACCTAAGTGATCCAATGGCAGGTTTACAATGACATAACCAGAACTCTTAATTTATAAAGTGATGCCTGAGACGTTCATTGCATAGTAATTAAATGCTAAAAGCTCATCAGATTCATTGAGAAAAAAATCCATGAAACACCTATTATGCGACAGGCACACTTTTAGCACTAGAGATGTGAACACTGATAAACAGATCACACAAACAAACGAAGTTCTAACCTCCAGGCATTTAAATGCTGCTTGGAAAAAGAAAAAGAAACTAAAGTAAATGTGTACTATGTCAGACAGTGAGCAGTGCTAAGGGGAAAAGAATGGAGCCGGCCGGAGGAGAGAAGCTGTGGTTGAAGCAGGGTGGGCAGGGGCTGCCGCGAGAAGCCGGCAGCTGAGCCAGTCCCAGAAGGTGAAGGAGCAAGTGCAACGGCTCTGAGACAGGCGGCAGCGGAAGAGCGTGTCAGGAAATGGGGAGGGAAGACAAAGGGATCACGTGAAATGACCACTGGATATAGTGGTGAGGGCCGGCACTGGCAGCCTCGCCAAGAGCAGTGCTGGTGGCACTACTGGAGTAAAAGCCTGGTATGAGAGTAGGTTCCAGGGAAAATGGGCCGGAGAACCTGGTGGCAGTGAATGCTTTAAAACATGGTTTTCACTTGCCGGGCCGGTCAAGGAGGAAAGGAAGGATGACGGTAGCACTGGAGGCGGGACAGTGTGGAGGATTCGGGTCAAGCTCTGCTGTAGGGAGAGTGAAGAGCCAGCTGCTGGAAGGCGAGAGGGGGTGGAGCCTGAGTTCAAGCGAGTGCGGAGCAGACCATCCCTCTAGGACCGCAGGAGAGGCCCTGCGGCGGATGGGCGCAGGCGGTAGGGCGATGAATGGGACAGTGACAGCTTGTGGCGTTTTTCTTCTATAATTTTTTCCCAGTCGATTTTTCATGTTTTAAATGTAATACCTATTGGGTTTTTAGAAAGTACCTTGTGGATCTAACTACTGGAGCATTTATTGCCTTCCATATGTAATACATATTTATTGCAATTAAATTCTATTCATGCTTATTTTTCTTGGGCAGGTTTAATATGTATGTATTTGAAAATGTTATGATTGTATGATAAATTATCATCCACAATAGATGTGTTCTGTAACAAGTCATTATGTATAATCAGAATGCAGTTTTTAGAGAGAATAACACATGGCTAACTAATTTATTAGGACATTTTGGATTATCCATTTAGACTCTATAGAAAACACACTGCTCAACAATGTGAATTCTAATTCCAGCCTACAAAAATTTTAGAACCACCAGAAAGGATAAAGTAAACAATCAAGTTGAATGCGCACATTAACTGGAAATTGTTCCTTTCTGCAGATTCATCTCCACAAACGCCAGCTTTTTAAGTCCAGCTTAAAAAGTCACAGTATCCAAAAAGAGTTTTCCAGATTGCATCTTTCAGTCTCCTTGGCTTTTAGTCACTGTCCTCTTCATGCTAATTTCCTACGTTCCAAGGCCATCAATTTAGATGGATTGATATGTGTTGTTTCAGTGTGTTGATGTGATGATAATGCATGCAAGCTTGGAGGGCAGAATCTGCTCCACTTTTAATTATGCTCTAATTACCACCCTTTCAAAAATAAATTACAACAGCAAACAAACAACCAAACAGGCTAACATTTGTGACAATGGTCTAAAAAACACAATGCATGAATTCTGAAGTGACCTCTTCACGTTTCTAGAAGGATCCGCCAATGGAACCTGAGGCTAGCTGCAATGCTTGATGTTGCTTCTCCTTTTTCTTAATACATTCTGACTACTGGACTTACCTGTGTATCAATAATAAGATTCACAACATTTAACCCCGCCCTATGCTTTTCTACACAATGGAGTCAAACGTCCACAGGTAGTACCTTCTCCCCTTGAATTGCGCGCTCATTAACAGGGGGTAGCTACGACCCGAGTTAGAATGATCACTTAGCAATGTGTACAACGGGTTCCAGGGTGAACGTACCTGATTCCAAACATACAGTGAACATAGTTAAATAAAGCTCGGCGCAGCATGGTTGTGTCGACGTCCTGGTGGGTGGCCATAGTGTTATAGGTGAGATTGTAGACCATCCGGAACTTTTCATCCAGAAGATGTCCAATGTCAGAATAAAGTCTGTTCACCAGGGAGAACCCGTGATTTTCCCAAGTGTAGTCCTAGAGGGAATAAAATCCACCGAGTTGCAAAATGGGCATTCTACACGTAAACTCTGGGCTTTTGTTGACACCAACTATTCAAGCAAGGAAGTGAGGATATTTCAAATTGACATTCTGGGTTTGTTGCTTTACTACGAGCCTTTCTCCTGGGTCCACGGGCCCTGAGAGCACGATACTTCCCCTGGGAAGCCTGCAGTCTAGTGCGTTAGTGATGAACCCTGGCCACCTCCTATGGTTAGGAGGTTTCAGGAAGTCCCTTATTGACTAAACTGACTTTGTGACGCAGACAGCTAGCAGATCAGGTGTCCTAATGACAACTGTACCCTCTCTCCAGTCCTATCACCGTGAGACTGAGCCTTCTAAGGGGCTCTGTGTTTAAGGTTAGCCTTTAACATGGCAGCAGGTGTAAATGCTGGCAGATGCTCTTCCTTCGCCTAGAGCCAAAGTCTCTTAAGCCTGTTAACGACGGGTGTATGAGCTTACTACAAACATATTAGTATCATAAATGCGACCCTGCGGCTTGATTTCTTCCCTGCTCCAAACAAGTGGTATGGACATTATAAAATGACCTTACTAATGCAAGTAACCAGTAAAAGTTTCCTTTTGCTTTGAGAGGGGTGGGGTGGGGGTGGGAGTGATGGGGTCCATTCACTTGAACATCAAAGGAGAGTAGGCCTACAATGAACTTGTTAAGTCATACAACATTTAATCCTGTCGCTTCTCTGAATCAAACACAGCTCCTACCTGAGCTCGGAATGTTGGTAAATGCTCTTCCCCTCGTCGGGCAAAGTCCTCATACCCGTAGCCGGGGTCCTCAATATATCGGGAGACATCTGATGTCACAACCATGTCCTCTTCAAAATCTAAGGGCAATAACAGTGTGGTGTTATGAAACTGGTACATGGCAAAGACAATGAAACAAAATCCGACTCTTTCCACTTTTTAGCTTTCCCGGGGCATTTCTGAAAATCATGGCCGGTCAAGCGGACACATAACTTTTAAGTCTCACCGCCAGCATTAACTCTTGCTTTACACCACAGCATCTGTTACTGCCAGATATACAACTCTAATGCACACAATACTTGGACAGATACTTTACTACTGTACATGTGAAGTGTTGGATAATGAAATAGTCAATAAATTATAGTCAATCAGTAGGTGCATATGAAATAAACAGTGTGCCCACGTGAGAGGTACTTAATGGGTACCAATACTATTGTCTGCAAGTGAAGTAGTTTGAGGTGTGGAAAACTGCTAGATACTAAATCACTTAAGTTGACCCGAAGCTTTTGAATGGCTTTCAGTTCTCAGGCTTTATCCTTAGCTCAATCCCGTGGTCAATTTTGCTTTCCTCTTGTATTCTAGTACTCCAGTCAGATAAAGAAAAGCATTGTTTAAATACTGGTTTTACAATGGACTATCTCTTAATATTTAAAAATAAGCTATGCTTTGCTTAATTTCGTCCATTATATCATAATCAATAAGAGTGTTAAAAAATGTAACTGAGGATGCTATGAAAACTAGGAGTAGATGGGATTCAAAGAAAAATTAAGCCCACATTGAGTGGCAGGTACATTCTGTAAAGTAGTTTCTCTCTTGACGAGATCCTTTCCAGGGCTGGCTCAGTGACCCTGTAAGACAGGGTAAGCACTGTTCCTGGGATGTTCTAGACTGTAATTTTTCACAGGGGTAGAAAGCCTTGTCTTTTTCTGTGGACTCAGGCTGGTTGTTTTGAACTGTTGACTTTGCAATTAACATATTATTCAAAGCACATACTGAAATTAGTGAATTTATTATTTACTTAGTCTTTTTTCTATTATACAAAGATTTAAAAAATTTTAATTTCATCTATTAAAGCAGGATTTCTTTCTTTTTAAAATCATTTTATTGGGCGCTCATACAACTCTTATCACAATCCATATATACATCCATTGTGTCAAGCATTTGTGCATTTGTTGCCCTTGTCATTCTCAAAATATTTGCTTTCTACTTGAGCCCTTGGTATCAGCTCAATTTTTTTCTCCTCCCTCCCCACCCCTCCTCCTTCAGGAGCCCTTGATAATTTATAAGTTATTATTATTTTGTCATGTCTTACACTGTCCGATGTCTCCCTTCACCCACTTTTCTGCTGTCTGTCCCTTACGGAGGGGGTTATATGGAGATCCTTGTGATCGGTTCCCCCTTTCTCTCCCACCTTCCCCTTTCCCTTCCCCTCCTGGTATGGCTGCTCTCATTATTGGTCCTGAGGGGTTTATCTGTCCTGGATTCCCTGTGTTTCCAGCTCTGATCTGTACCAGTGAACACCCTCTGGTCTAGTAGGATTAGCAAGGTAGAATTGGGATCATGTACCTTCAGGACCAAGGGTGTGAGGGACGATGCTGGGAGAGTGGAGGGTGAGTGGGTTGGAAAGGGGGAACTGATTACAAGGATCCACATGTGACCTCTTCCCTGGGAGAGGGACAGCAGAGAAGGGGGGAAGGGAGACTCTGGATAGGGCAAGATATGACAAAATAACGAGGTATAAATTACCAAGGGCACATGAGGGAAGGGGGAAAGGGGAGGGAGGGGAAAAAAAAAAAAGAGGACCTGATGCAAGGGGCTTAAGTGGAGAGCAAATGCCTTGAGAATGATTGGGGCAGGGAATGTATGGATGTGCTTTATACAATTGATGTATGTATATGTATGGATGGTGATAAGAGTTGTATGAGTCCCTAATAAAATGTAAAAAAAAAAAGAGGAGAAAAAAATGATTAGGGCAAAGACTGTATAGATGTGCTTTATACAATTGATGTATGTATATGTATGAACTGTGATAAGAATTGTATGAGCCCCTAATAAATTGTTAAAATTTAAAATAAAATAAAATAAATAAATAGAAAAAAAAAGAATTTGGATCATGATAGTGGGGGCGGGGGTGAAGGAAGCATTAAATAACCAGGGGAAGGTTGTGTGTTTCATCATTGCTATACAGCACCTGACTGGCTCCGTGACCCTCCCCTAAGGGGATGTCCAGTAAACCAGAATTTCATTAAACCCTACACAAATAGGTTGAATTCATTATTTCTACCCAACTTAATAAACAATTGGTCAGCTTTGGATCACATTTTTACATATATTTGAATTATTTTTACATATCCACCAGGACAATGCCCAAGTCTGCTCTGTCAGGGTGCTAAGAACAGCAGAATGCAACGAGAACAAAACCAATCACCTGAAAGAGGAAATGAGTGAAAAGTATCTCCAGCCACCACGAACAGCCGTTCTTTCTTCTCCTTCTCAAAACGAGTGGTCATTTCTTCCTGAGAAGCCTCTTCACCTCCCCTTTCTCCTTGAAGTCTTTTCATCCTGTCCATTAAGGCCTCTAGTTCACTCAGTGAGTCCACGATCTGGAAGCAGAGATCACACTGGGTGCTATCAGCATCCTCCCCACGGCCTCCCTTTCCCAGTGCTACATAACTGCGCGCAGTAGAGTGTGCCTAAGTGGATTGCCCATCAACTTCGCAAAACCCGTCTGGCAGAGTCAAACGTTTTTGAAGGGCAGGACTTTAGGCTTAGTTATAAATACTTACTTTTTAAAAGTAACTTATGAATGTAGATGTATGTAATCTAGAATGAGAGCATGTGGTACAATTGAATTATATAATAACAGGAAGCATCAAACTTTTTAACTTTCTTCTGTCATTAAAATATGTGTTTGCCATTGGATACTCCAGCATCTTTTAGACAAAAACACACTCTTCTGAGACTTGCTCTTCCGAGCCTGTAACCACTACAATGCATAATTGTTTTGATCAATGTTACCTGGAGTAATATCGAATTGCTTCAAGAGCCTCTTTAAGACAAACTACAATTTCAGGTACCAGTTAAATCTTAATTTTAATAAAAAATCATGCAAACTTGTTTGTACAAGTTTGTACATGTGAAAACGTTGCAATGGCACGTGTACCTGGATATATCCCCCCCTCCACAATAAAACTGTATGCTGAAATGGTTCATATAGAGGTCCCTTTAAATTAGAAATGAAAACATAGTTAAAAAGGAAAAAGCTGAGAAGACACACCCCAAAGTTGCTGCTTTTAAGGGATGCATTCTCGATGTTGTTGTCGTTGGCAAGATCACAGACGCAAAAATTGTTGACTGTAATTAGCCTGAATCCATTGGAGATTTCCGGATTTCTTTCTGGATTGATGCCACTCCCAAACACAAAGCTTGCCAGGGCATGATAATGTGTCAGAAGGACCACAGCATGTACCAGTTCTGGCAGAGACCAATTATTTTCTCCAGTTTTGACAAGTTTCTGAAATGAGCAGCAAGTATGGGTACATGTGAAAATGGTTATAAAGGAAAATTTAAAAGCATGGAGATCTATCAAATTTCACATACTCATTTGTCACAGTAAAACTTAAGACCTCTTTTAAAAAAATGCTTCCTGTATTAAACATAAGGCCGTGGTCAAATGGTGCTACATTCAAATAATCAAACCAAACAATGTAATTGTGTATGGTTTCTTTTATGAAAGTTCTTATATAAGAGAATATCAAAAAGTATTACTACAAAATAAATGAAACATTTATTACAAATAAATATTTATTAAAGTATCACAATATGAAACTATTATTTCTCCCTATCTCCCCATCTAGGTCTATACGCTTCCAAAGGGCCTGTTTCTCTCTCTGGAAGGCTTCTCCGAAGAACTTTGTGCTCTCTGGTTACTGCCACATCAAAATGGTAGTCCGGGCACCTGGAAGGCTTCTCAAGGGTTTTCCTTTTTAATGCTCTTTTTAAATTGGGTAACAAGATCAAGTGTGAAGGGGCAAGAAAGGGCCCTGAGATGGATGAAGTAAGGCTGCAAACCGAGATCCTGGCAGGACATCCCTTGTTACCCTCGACGAATGGGCAGGTGCACGGTTATGGCTGCAGGGCCCTCTCCTTGTATCCATCTCCACCCCTTGCTAACCACTGAGTCCTATTTATTTTCACATGGAAGGATTCCAAATACCTGGTTTCTCTTTTTAATCTTCCATTGCCTTAGTATTTTTGGAAAAAATCACTTCTCAAGGTATCTGGCTTCTCTGCTTCTAGTCGGTTCCATTTATAATTTACTTTCCACATCACACAATCAGCTCATGCCACAAGTTGGTTTAAAGAGCCTTTAAGAATTCTCCCTCATAGTCACCACTAAACTTTTACCTAACCACAAACATTTCCAGCAAAAACTGACTGGGAGGGTAATTATAAATGCATACATAAAATTTGATATAGCATATGCATATACTCAAGTAATGTCATAAAATTCAGAAACTTCTCAAACAAAGCAAATGTAATGGATGATATAAGAACATGCATATGCATACACACATGATCTCTGCTCCTGTTTTGGAGGATTCTCTTATACACTGCTGGAGAGTCATTAAATTGCTCTAGAGGTGTGAGGCTAAAATGTGAATTCCCCAATGGAGCATTCATTAACTTACATAAAATGCTCCCAATTCTTAGTTGTGAGGATTGCCTAAGATGTTTCATTTTAATAAAGGTTTCTGTGATCTTGTAGCAATGCATAAATTTTCCTAGAATAAAAAATAGACTTTAAAAAAAAAATATGCTCCCAATTCTTCCCTTTTCTTTTCCCAACCTGACATGAAATTCCTATATTTCAGTTAACTCCAAGCTGTCAGGCACTCATTCAGCCTATTATAAGACTGCAGACTCTATTCACTGTCATCGTTCCAACGTCACGTCACCTCTGCCAGAAGGCTTCTCTCGGCCCAGGGACAACATTGTCACCCCCTCCTCTCTATTTCCACCACTGCTCTCAGAGCACTCATGTGCTGCCATAGTATCTTTACCCCCCTGCCCACTGCTGCCCATCTTTCCTCTCCCTAAGCATTCAGAGGGAGGTCTCTCACTAAGTAATCACGGTATTTCTCCACTAAGCAATCAAAATGCAAAATAAAAATGACTGATTCCTTTATCTAATGGAAAGATGATTAATCTACCTATAATCCTCAAGGCAACACTGGACTTCGCAGATTTCCAGGAGAGGCTCTGAGTCCGAGATTTCTAAAAGATTTCTAAAATGTATACTCCCTGCCATCAAGTCAATGCTGACTCATCGCAACCCCCTTGTGGTTTCCTGAGACGGTTACTATTTTATGGGAGTAGCAAGCCCAGTCTTTCTCCTGAGGAGCTGCTGGAGGTTTCTAACTGCTGACCATCCAGATCGCAGCCCAGTGCATAAACACTACACTACCAGGGTGCCTCATATAAAATGTATGACTGGGAAAATCTCTAAGAAAGAGATTGTCTAGTAAAAAGATTTAAAAGCAAAGCTATTTCTATGCAAGCAGTTTAAATGAAGAAGACTTCATCGACAACAGAAGATCATGTGTTGATTCATGGTGACACCGGCCTTACCAAGCAGACCTGCTCCTTAGGTTCTCTTCGTTGCCATCCTGCACACAAGCAAGATCCTAAGGCTTTTCTTCCCTCGTGGCACCGAGCACTTGGTTAGCAGCAGACCGCCCTGTTTGGACCACTCAGGCACCTAACTTAGATCACAGCTGCTACTGACTGAGCACTAACCAAGTGTCAAGCACGGCGCCAAACACACGGCCCTTACCGCACCTTGTACGTCTCAGATGGAAGTCCCCTTCAAGGTGAAGGTTCCCTTCAAGGTGAAGCGCTGCAGTCAATCACAAGTCTACTTCCATCTAAGTTCTTTCTAAAGTTCTTAATGACACAATAGCTGGCAGATCCCATCTCATTTGCAAAAGTACTTTTTGAAAAGCTGGATTCATGTAATGCTAGAACTAGAAAAGAGCTTAGAGCTCGTGTTTCCCAGCTCCTTCATTTAAGAGCAGAGGGAATGGAGGCCACAGAAACTCCGTTACTGATCCTCACAAGCCTGTGAGTAACAGACTAGATTCTGGGCATGTCATGAAGCAACCGTGTTTTCATTGTTCTACTTACTGCATGAAGATAGAAAGCAACTTTCCCAGGTATGTGCTAACTGCCTAGGACTTAAGGAGAATGATTCATTTTAAACTTACATTAAATCCACTGACTTTCTACAATTATCTTTTCGATACAAATTGACATATTTTGTTGTTTTTCAAGTACTTAGCATGCACAGGTTTTAAATTAATTCTTAAGTAAAATGCACAGCTCAGTAAGTATCTCTCAGTTAGAAAGACTCGCGAATACTCCTTGATTTAGAGAAAGGCAGGAAGCGCCTGGTACCTGAATGTGCTCTTTTGTGATCAGCCAGGGCCGGTGTGCTAGCAGCTTATTTATGTCATTAAGGTTTCTCAGTCTTCGTGGTACATATTCCAAACCATTCAGCCACTCGGCCACACCGCCGGTCTTTAAAAACTCATCTACGTGCATGTTTATTAAATAAGAACACTGATGTCTAGCCGCAGCCTGAAACACAAAGAACACACCCTGTTGATAAAGCAATCACGGCGTGGCTACCAGTATTCCCTGTTTCTAAACCAATCACTCAGATGGAGCTCAGTTGTTTTGTTTTGGGGTGGCCATATTTTTTTTTCTTTCAAAATTCCCCTTCTAAAAAGTCTGCTTCAATGCTGCAAAAGATTCTTGAAGGAATACTTGAAGCTGATACATAGATAACCAAGCTCCTATCACATGAAGCTCGTTGCCCCCTCACCCAGAAGTTGGTGGAGGTCAACCCAGAGCCTACCATCTAACCTTGGTAAGGAGATACATGTGCATGTCTCACTGTGGGAAACGAGATCTAGTGTATTTTGTTTAAAGCATAAGAAAGTCTGATTAGCGTGTCGGTGTATTCTCCCCTGATTTAAGAGATCTCTGACTCCAGTTCTCCCTGCGCCTCATATTAGCCTGTTAATACCAATGGAACCCAGTCAGTCTGGACACTGACCATGGAGTAACCCCGCCCCCAAGGCAATTTTGACCTTTATTTCCTTGGGACTGCTTCTCAGAGAAAAAGCATTATTTTATTCTTCCTACTGTCCCCATTCTGGCTCTGTCTGCGGTCACTCTGTTTTTAATCAGCCACCCTATCATCAAAACTAAAATTAGTTATTTGTAGTCACATCCATCAAACAGTAAAGCAGAATGCTACCCAGACCTCCGTTGGTTTCTACCTTCAGTGAGAATATTGAAAAATATAATGAAATCAAATTTGGTATAAACGGACCTATTAACTACTGGCCAATTCTGCTATTACTCTAACACAGGGATCCTCAAACGTGGTAAACAGGGGCCAGGTCACTGTCCCTCAGACCCATTGGAGGGCCGGGCTATATTTTAAAAGAAAACTATGAACAAATTCCTATGCACATTGCACATATCTTATTTCGAAGTAAAAAAACAAACGGGCAAAAACACCCAGCGGGCTGGATAAACGTCCTAGGCGGGCCCCTGTGGCCCGCAGGCCTTAGTTTGAGGACGCCGGCTCTAACATCTTCTAATAGACTAGGGGCTTCAAAAAGCTTGGGGAAAAGGCCATTATTCTTTAACTCTTTTTTCCACCAAGTCTTTGAAGTCTCGTACAGCACAGCCATCTTTTCCTCCAGGAGCATTGTTTCTTTCTACCCTTCTCACCCTGACGCCGCATTCACCCACTGCCATGGAGCCCATTCCGACTCACAGACACCCTACAGGACATAGGAGCCCTGATCCCATCATCCCAATGTATAATTCTCCACGCCACCTAGGCAATATTAGCTAGTTAACTTGTGTCTAACAAGTACTATAGTAAACGTGCTATTTTTCATTTAAGAAATCTTCTTACTCATATTCTCTGTTGGTCCTGACTGATAAAACCTCTTATTTAGTCAAGCTAGAGATATTCCTCATGTACAATGTGACTAAGTAAAATATCACAAACAACCTGTGTTTAATTAATAATAAAAACAGGGCATCAGGAACAAAAACAAACTTGGGTGAGTATTATTTTGAACCCTGCAAGCATCCTTAATCCTAAGCGATTAAATATGGAAAATGTGTTTACTAAAAATTAAATGAGAAACAGCCAGCCTGTGACGTGGTTTAAAGCATGTGAGATGGTATTCAAAAGGCCACAGGCTCCTTCAGCTGTTGCCTCCACAAGACTGTCCTGAGCTCCGCACGTACGCACACTTTTAGACTGGAGAAGGACGTTGGCAGAAACTAGGAAGCAGGGCACCCACCATGATTGCGATATAGTGCCTGTGAGGGAGAGGAAGGGGCCCGTCCATGCGCAGCATGTAAAACTGGCTCCTCAGGAAAGACTCCAGGTACTGGGTGTGCAGACTCATGACCTGCGTGATGTTGTCCAGGCGGCCGGACGTTGAGTATTCTTCCACAAGAAAGTTGGTGCGCTCATCTACCGTGTTTGCTTGGACAACCTTATAACCAGGAAACACAAAACAAAACGCTGACTGAGTAGTAAACACATCTTTGGTTTACCTAAATTATGCCACTGCTGAAGCAAATGAATGTTCTTTTGCAATTAACAGACAGCGAAATTATGCAGTTGCTCATACTAGAAACAGTGATGAGAAAGAAAACACCCTTCATTTTTGGCTCTGATACCACAATTTATTAAACAACAAATGTCAAATTATCAAACATTCGACACACCATCTCTGAAAGCAGAGGAGAGAAGCTCCATCTGCCTTGCCAGGCACACAGGCAGATTTTCAGGGCCCACTTGCCTGCCCATTGTCACGCTCATGCAGGGAGAGGCAACAGCCACGGCATTTGGACGACATGTGATTTTTATCTCAACAGCCTGTGCAGATAATTAGTCACATTATCTTTAGACAAATAGTCTCAGTGTGATCCTTTGGCCGTGCCTGGCGTTCAACATTATGTCAAAAAAGGAAGAGAAGAAGAAAGAAAGCTCTCTTAAGTTGTTCTGGGAACAAAGAAAAAGTAATTGGTAGAAAGTGTTAATTGAAAATTTAGGAAGGATGCTAGAATATGATCATTCCTATTTTGAGCTTATTATTACAAATGATAAGAAACAAGGTACACTATTAAAACGGACAACCTCCATCCTAGGAAATCAAAGGCATTTTTTCAAATTATGATTATTTATATATATCATTGTGCACAGTGACAGTTTGTGGGAATCACACCAAAAATTGGCTCCGAAGGTGTTAAGAGCTTATTAGCACCTTGTAGAAAGACCCGATTCTGTGGGAATTAATGGACACGAGAGGCATTATTTCCATATTTTACGTCACTCATTAGAAAGCTGAGTGTACATTTGCTCATTCCTGCCCCTTTTGTCTATCACAGGGCCCAAGAGGGTAAGTTGGAATAGAATAGGATCCAGACGAAGCACTCCTATTTAGGGAGAAAATATTTGTTTTTGTTTCACCCCTCTTTGTTGAACTTTCTTTTGTCGTGCTACATGCCTAAAATACATTAATCGGGTCTTAGGATCCCATCCATTCTGAAACCAGCGGTGGCATCCACAAACGGGTGATCTTCCAACGTGAACTGGGAAAACAACTACTTTGCGTGTGTACTAGGCAGTCACCCCACTAAGAGCAGCACCTGGTCATGTGAGAGACACGGGCGCAAGCACAGCCCTGGCCACCACTGGGATGAACAGCTGCCGCTGAGCTCCCGAAGCAGCATGCCTGCTATCCTGGATGTTCACTCACACGGCCAGGCCACTAACAAAGTGACATGAAGATGAAGCAAGGGCTCACTCTGGCAGTGATCTGGCAGGCATGGTCCTAATTATACAACTCTCTTCTTTCATGTCTGGCACAGCGTAGGTATTCTATTAATATGCATTTACTAATTGGAGATGAAAAATGATAGCTTCGCAGTAACTTGTGTTATCAGTACACATGGAAATTCTATTTGAGATGAACTAATGGCCAGCTCCTTGAAGCAGTGGCTCCTAATCTTTATGCAGCACATACAGGTCTGAGAAGCATTTAAGGATCCAGAAAGTGTTTGTATACTGCTGTGATCTCTCATAGAGATATATTCATGAAACATAGTCACAGTCCTTTGGTTAATTTCAATCTCTTGTGGGTCATCTTACAGCCCCTTGCCTTGCATTTACCACCTTGATTCCAACTCTACAAAAGGTTGCCAAATTTTATTGGAGATCCTGTGGAAAGAGACATCACTGGTAATGTAATGCCATTTCTTACTCAATAGACTTGTTTGAGAAACTTTATTTATTTAAAAAATATCTTTAACATTCATGTAACTGCTAATCACCATGCAAATAGTGACTGTGGGAGTCACATAACCCCTGTCAACTTGAGGAAAGGGTGGAGTCTAGCCTGTCAATCAGGCCTCAGCTTGATAAAACATGACAGAGATAAATAACTCACTGGAGGCCAGACACACCTGCTCTCCCTGCAAGACACTCCTGTTGACAAGCCACATGGAGCTACTACAGTGATGGGAGACCTGGAGCTGGCAGAGCCATGTGGAGACCCGCGCCAGTGCTGAGATGCTTCCACCTCCACTGGATCCACAAGACTTTCCACCCACTGGCCTGTGGTCTTCCTGCATTTGGTGTATTGCATGTGTTCGCTGGTTTGAAGAGGAATTAATAGGCTGGTGTGCTATTCTGGGTAGACTAGAGAAACAAATTCCTGGATATTTATATGTGTATTAGAAAGAACTTTATATAAAAGAGCAAGTGTATATTGAGCAACATCCCAGCCTAGCCCAGATCAAATCCTTAAGTCCAATATTAGCCCATATGTCCAATACGGGTCCATTAATTACTCTTGAGACTCATGCAGCCATGCAATAAAGCTGAATGCAGAAAGATCGCTGGCCCAGTTGGTGGAATGTTTGTAGATCTGGCGACGGTGGAAGGATCTCAGTGTAGTTGTGGGTCTCCATGTGGCTCCTCCAGCTCCAAGGCTCTGGCTCCATCAGTGTGTCTCCATGTAGCTTGTCAACAGCAACATCAAGTAGAGAGTGTGCGTGTGTCCCGCCTCCAGTGAGTTATTTATCTCCTTAGTGCCTCCAAATGAGGTCACCCAGCTGGACCTGATTAACAGGCTAAACTCCACCCCTTCACTCTCAATAGTCTCAAATTGACAAAAGATTATGTAACTACCACAACTGGTATTGGACATATGAGCTAATACAGAACATATGGGCTAATAGCGAGCTTACAGACTTGATCTGGACTGGGCTGGGATGTTTTCTTAATATACAATTACTCTTTTATATAAAGCTCTTTCTTGTACACATATGAGTGTCTATGAATTTGTTTCTCTAGTCTACCTGGATGAACACAGGGGCCAATGAAAAACTTAAAGCATTCAGGTTAACATTAATTTTTAAAACTCTTAGCAGCTTTGTTCAGCAGAGTTGTATCTGAAATTAACAGATGGCTTAATTTCTATTATTCTAGCCGTATTGTATTACCTAACTTCAAGAAAATAAGACAGATAGCACACTCAAACGTTTACATTAAGCTGAAAAGAAAATCTCTCTGTGGTGTTCTGACATATAAATAAGAAACTCAAGCACAAAGCATTTTTTCCTTCTGAATTAAAAATGGAGATATTTTTGGTACAAAGATATTATTTATCATGTGTCATGTATTTTAAGGTATAAACTTACATCCTTCTCTGGAATAAAGGCACTTGGTCCTCGTGTCAAGGGCTGAGATACTCTGATTCTTTTGTCCTGTTTGTAAAGAAAGGTTTTATACATTAGTGATGATAAGAAAAGGTAAAATTGTTCACATTTATTAATAACGTAGGATAATAAGTAGAGTTATATAAAACCAGAGTGAGTGGACGTTGGGTCTCAGAAAGAAGAAACACAAGGCATCATTACATGGATGAGACAGTGGGTCGAAGGCCTATCATCTAATGCTAGATTTATAGGTTCCACAAAAATAGAAAGATCTATTCTGCTTGATCCTGTCTCCTGGCCACAGCTAACCAGAGCAAGCCCAACCAGTAAGGATACCAACTGGTAGCATTCCCATGGATGAGAGAGGTCTGGTGCAAACATTCTGCCCAAACAAAAGGTGAAAATACTTAGCTGGGCCACTAAGATTCTGTGTACTAGAATTACACAACAACAATGCAATCTCTCTTTTTTAACAATAATGCAATCTTACTGAACGAAGAGAAACAAAATCTCACTCAGATACCATGGAGAGATGGCGAGAAGTGTGACGTACGAGGGCTGACATCACAAGATACTTGCCGCAAAGGAGCCAATCACTGGCTTCTGTGGACTCCCGAGAGAAAGCAAAGCCTAACCGCCGCAGTCTTAAGCTAAGTCAGCCTTCCTTTCTCCTGGCTGAACACTTAAAATGTGCTAGGCATTGTGGGTACACAAATGAAGATTAGATTCGTAGAAATGAATATAACTCTGATATGGCATCGCTGACTCACACACAAAGTGGCATGGGAAGGTATTGTAGCAGTCAAGTACCTAGTCATTTTCTTAATGTTGAATAGTCAAGTTATATATAAAAAATCCTTATTATATATTGCTATTATAAACATCTTTGATTAGAAAGATTTAGTTGCATTTAATATTATTTCTCTAGGATATCCCCAGAAAGTGTGTTTTTATACATACTGTCAATATGCTAACAAAAATGTTTTACTGATTTTATTTTCATCTAAGAAAACACCCATTTAACCCACCCACTTCAAACTAAAAAAGGGCATCTCAGAATGTGTTAGAAACTTTTACTGTATATGTGGTGCGCGCGCGCACACACACACACACACACACACACACACAATGTTCTTAATCCGAGGTGTGGGTGAGATCTGTGACTTTAAAAATCTAATTCTGGGGGTGATGTAGGCCCATGGTTTAGAGCCAAAAACCTAACTGGAAAAAGGTATTGTAATAATCCAGGAGAGGCATGATATGACCTGATCCAAGAGAGTTTTTTTATACATTGACGAGAATGGAAAACAAACACGATTTCCCCATCATGCATTCCTCCTCATTTATTCATATAAAATGGCATTGCTACTGAAAAGGTCAGCCTAGTTCTGCTGCAAGGTGCTCTGGTGACGACCGAGTGGCTGACACACTGGGCTGCTAACCACATGGTCAGCAGTTCGAACCCACTAGCTGGTCTTCAGGAAAATAAGGTCTGGCCTGGTCAAGGTTTCCAGCCTTGGAAGCCCACAGAGTAGTTCTACTGGACTTGCTGCTACAGCAGCGGGAACATCCTTTCTGTTAAGGACGTCGCTCTTGCCTGAGTTGGCTACTGTTCAGATAGATGTATAGTAAACTGGAAAAGGAAAAACTTTAATTGACTAAGGGAGCTCATAAATTCTACTTTAGTGTTTTACTTTGAACGTTTTTTGTTCTTCCACCAACTTTGTTTGTATGTTTCCGAAGTCCATAAGGTCAAACGCCCAAGGGGCAAGGGATTCAATCTTTGAAGATGCTGCATTCGAAAACCCTTAGCTGAGTAGAGCTGGTGCACAGGAGGAAGACTCTCGGAGAGGAACTGACACTGCGGCGGGCGCAGCAGCCAGGACGGCCCGGGCCCAGGCTGCATTCTGGGCTGCTGCACGTAGACCGCTGAGAGTCAGACCGACTCGGCGGCACCCAACACCAAAGAACGACAAGCTGAAGTTCTGATCAAATTAAAGTTGAATCATTTCCCCTCGGCTTTGGTTTCAGCCCACTTCCTCCGTGTCCAATCAACCTTCCTATGACGCCAGCGAGAGCTGCACGGCTCGATGTGGAAGCCAGCAGGCGCACGCTGCCGGGTGCGATCGAAAGTAAGTGAATTGTACACCGCTTACCTGTCCGTCCACTGCGCACCTCCAAGCACCCCGCACCCAGTCGCGGGCGGCTAGCTACCCTCCTAGACAGCACCGGCGCCTTCCCTCAGCGGGGCAGGAGTTTCTATGGGATAGTGCTGCTTTGGGCTCTCCAATGGACTGTTTTTAATATTTAAATCGCATCCCCAGGCAGAGTGTCATGTATTTTCAAAATGTCAAGAACTACTCTATTGTGCTACTGGTTTGGTGGTCCCACCTACTTAATTCCAGGACCCAAGTAGTTAATGTTGGTTGTAGAAATGTCCTAAACCAAGTTAAGAGTGAACCAGAGAGGGGTGAGTCAGGAAGAGAAAACAAAGCAAAAAAATACCAGTCAGTTCCAAGGATCCTTGTCCTAATTCTGCTCATGTTCCACTGACCAGATAAGTACCTAGTGTTTTCTACGTGAACATATCCATCAGACCCATGGGGACGTCGACCCACCCCTTCCGAAGAGTGCATAGTCGAAGTCCACATCTCTTCCAAACTCTGAGAACTGCCCAGTCCACTTCCCTTCGACCCCTGTCCATTTGTCCCAGATGTTCCCTCACGTCTGTCTCATAAACATACATTCTCAAGTCAAAGCTCTCCCCCGTGGCGTTCATCTCCTTTATGGTAATCAAGTTCCACTAAAATGTGATACACTGCCCCACCAGGGCTCACGGAATGTGATACAATTACTGTAACAGTGGGGGGGGGGGGAGGCAAATGAGGGAGAAAAAGGGCTCTGGAATAGAGAGAATGAGCGAACCACTCGACTACGGCCTGACCTCGCTGAATTAGCTCTTCCTTGCGCTTCAGTTTGGCTGTGGGCATTTGGAACTGCCTGCACTATCATTTGGATGCAACACTGATACCTTAAAGATCAATATTTAAAAACCAACCTTTTATGCCACAGTACACACCAGACACCCTGGCTCAAATGATGGGAGTAACCTTGCCCTCATTAGCTTCATCCCGGAGCATGCATTCAAACTGCCCGCAGTAGTTGCCCGCACCCTTTCTCTAATGCTATTTATTGCAAGACTGCTAAATCCTTAAATCAGCCTTTCTACAGCCCCTTACTATTTTTTGCATGTATATATATACACACACGCATTGTAATCCATACATCAATTGTATCAGGCATGTTTGTCCATATGTTGCCCTCATTCTCTTCAAGACAGTTACTTTCTATTGAGCCCAACTTGGGAGAAATGCTTTTGTTTCTCAGTTACCAACTCCATTTTTTCCCCTCTCCCCCAATAGCTTGTACATTTTTATTATTTTCATCTTTCACACCAACCGCTGTCTCCCTTCCCCCATGTTTTCTGTTGTTCTTCCCCCTGGAGAGCGGTGTTTGGTTATGTGTCGATCGTTGCAATTGGTTCCCCCTTTCTCCCTCCCTCTCCCCTTCTTTCCCTACCCTTCCAGCATCACCATTCCCACTCCTGGATTCTGTGTGTCATGAGCTCCCATACCTTTCTATACCTGTGTACATAAGAATTTATTTCACGCTGAGAAATCTTTTCCCTTCACAAGGGAAATTTGTATTAATTCCAGGCCTTAGTTGTTCTCACTGGGAGGCTCTGAGGAAACAACACATTAAAAGTATTGCATTTTTTGCACAATACAAAATCAAGTATTTTTAAATCATCTTATTGGGGCTCGTACAACTCTTATCAGAATCCATCCATCCATCCATTGTGTCAAGTACATTTATACATTTGCTGCCATCATTCTGAAAATATCTGATTTCTACTTGAGCCCTTGCTATCAGTTTCTCGTTTCCCCCCTCCCTTCCTGCGCCCCTCCCTCATGAACCCTTGATAATTTATAAATTATTATTATTTTGTCATGTCTTACACTGTCCGATGTCTCCTTTTACCCACTCTTCTATTGTCCGTCCCCCAGGGAGGGGGGGTATATGCAGATCCTTGTAATCAGTTCCCCCTTTCCACCCCACTTTCCCTCTGCCCTCCCGGCATTGCCACTCTCACCACTGGTCCTGAAGGGATCATCGCCCTGGAGTCCCTGTGTTTCCAGTTCTTATCTGTACCAGTGTACATCCTCTGGGCTAGCCGGATTTGTGAAGTAGAATTGAGGGGGGGGGGCATTTAAGAACTGGAGGAAAGTTGTATGTTTCATCGTTGCTACACTCAAGTATTTTTATTCTACCAAGTTTCCGTGTGTGCGTGTGTATGCATAAAACCAAAAAGTCAAATCTGACTAGTTCATTCTGACTCATGGCCGCCTGTAGGACCGTGTAGAACTATCCCATGGGTTTCCAGGACCGAAAGTCTTTACAAAACAGATAGTCACATCTTTTTCCTGCAGAGCATCTGGTGGGTTCTAACTGCTGACCTTTTGGTTAGCAGTTAAACATGCTCCCCCCCCCCCCCTCTCTCTCTCCACACACACGCTTCAAAAGTTTGTGGAAAATTCCATTTGTCTACAAACTTTTTGAAGTATGTGTGTATGAAAATAAGTATAACACATTTTCTCAATAAATGTTGATTGTGCATTAGTAATAAAATAAGCTGTAAGAGTTGTTCTATATTTTAAGTGACAATAATTGACAGCTAAACTAATTTTGGAATAATATTGCCATGTTTTCTTCTCTTTATTAAGTGCCAATGAGCCTTATTAGTTTAGCTGTATAGTACAATGTAGCAGCCACTAGACATATGTAGCTATTTAAACACATGCAAAATTTGCTCGATATAAATTGATGTATAGATTGTTATAAAGGAAGAAAAAAAGTATGTGAGATGAAGTCTCACCATCTTTGCTTCTAAAAAATAAATTTTAGTTAAATAACATTAAATAAAATTTAAAAGTTCAGACCTAACGACACAAAGCTACCATTAAGCATTTCAATAGACACACATGGCTTGTGGTTACTGTGCTGGCTGGTATGATTCTAGCATATTGTATCATTGCTGATGGAAGAGTGTTACTCTGTGTCACTGTCCAGTGCTGATGTCAATGACTGCAAACATTACATGCAAAGATATAGAAGAACTGAAAATTCAGGACAGGACTGAATACAGGCATAACATAATGGGGCTCCCAACATTTAAAGACAAATGTCATTCTCTTCGCAATCTTCTTTTCCACAAACTTTTAGAGGTTCCCTTGTATATGTGCACTAAAGCAATTTCACGGGAATGAAACGTTTATGTGGATGTTAAAAATGAAAAGTAAAATAGTAAAACCATTACATTAAAGTTGTAGAAAAGTCTGAAGATACCATATTTTATAGTCTTTATAGGATGAGAGCTTTCAAAGGTCACTAACTAATAAGGAAAAATTTCTCTAAAATGTTGAGTCAACATCCTAGTGTAAAAGTAAAGGACCATAAAAGTATGTAAGAGAATTTAAAGAGTAGAATATTCTAATATTACTTATTTCCAATAATCAGCCACAGGATTTGCTTATTTTCATGAAAGAATAAAATAGAAACTCATAACCAAACCAAATTCATTTCCCTCAAGTCAATTTTGACTTACAGTGACCCCATAGGCCTGCTTCTGTGGGTTTCTGAGGCCATAAATCTTCATGGGAGTGGAAAGCCTTATCTCTTATCTGTGGAGCAGCTAGCTGGTAGTTTTGAACAATTGACTTTGTGGTGTCCAAGTCGTTACCCTTTAAGCCACCAGGGTTCCTTCTTACTTCCTATACAAGTCTCTCACTCTACCTACCTACCTACCTACCTACCTACCTACCTACCTCCCTACCTACCTATCTTCTGAGAGATAGCTATATCTATATATATAATTAAAAGATTTTATTGGGGCTCTTACGACTTTTATTACAATGCATACATCAACTGTTTCTGGGATATTTGTACATGTTGTCATCATTCTTTTCTAGACATTTACTATTTTTACATTGAATTTAAAATTGTTTTATTTTAGAAGCAGGTTTATGCTGCTGTTTTCTTTCTTTTTAAAAAAAATAAATCATTTTATTCAGGGCTCATACAACTCTTATCACAATCCATCCATCCATCCAATGTGTTAAGCACATTTGTATATTTGTTGCCCTCATCATTCTCAAAACATTTGCTTTCTACTTGAGCCCTTAGTATCAGGTCCTCATTTTTTCCCTCCTCCCCTATTATACATATATTTAATGCTATATTAAAAAATGATGCCTCTTTTCAGATGTTACTACAGTTGAAAAAAGTTATGCTTGAGAGCCTTCAGTGACAATCATGTCTATTAATGAATTAACTATTGGAAAAAAAACACTGAAATGATAAAGATGAATTCTATTTAGAAAACAGTTTGTTACTTAACAAATAGTGATTAACTAGAACACTTAATTCCACTCAATCCCAATAGGAAATTAAGATACTCGGAAGTCAGGAACTCTTAAAATTATGACTCTTAAGAAGTAATCTTGAGAATGATGATGTCAACAAATGTACAAATATGCTTGACACAATGAATGTATATATGGATTGTGGTAAAAGTTTTACGAACCCCCAATAAAATGATTGAAAAAAGAAGTAATCCAAAAATTGCTTGCCCCCTAAAAGGTTAATTGCCAAAACAAAACAAAAATACTTGTGGTATTTAAAATGTCTAAATACTTTCAAAATAAATTATTAGATTTCATTTATACTTATCTTTTCTTTAGATTATTTCCCTAGTAACTAGAAAACAAAAACAAAAACAACCCCCCAAAACAGTAAATTGTACCCATTATGCTATAAAGCCTGTTAATACTTTCTATAAGAGAGAATAGTAAGAGTAAAGTATGTAACTAATTTTATATAGACATACTTGGGGATATATATATATAATTTTTTATAGAAAATCTACTCAACATACAATAACTTCCAGCAGGGCAGAAATATAACTCACAAAGCATACGAATCCCACAATTCTTACAGAAATCATTAGGAAGCAGTTTACTTCATAACTTCAACATTATGTTTTGAACACACTATGCGTACAACATACAAAGGACCCAACCACAAGGTCCAAGCAAACTCTTTAGCTGGAAACATGACTTTAATTATCGACACACTAGTAAATGTGCCATTGACAGACGCTACATTTGGCAGAAGCGACTGCAGAAAGAGCAGGGATGGCCAGGTGGCTATAGACTACGAAATAATGCTGATTCCATGTTTTTTTAATCCCTGGCAGATTATTTCAGGAATAGTCACTGATTTTTAGAAACTGAGGACGGTATATATTTCAAAGGGATAGGCCAAATGGAAAGTACCACAGAGACACTGCTATAAACATTCTTTAACCCTAAGTGAGAAAAGAGCAGGTTTAAAATTAGATGAACTGCAATGGATTGGTAATTTTAGTCATCTCAGATTGAAATGTGAATCACTACCTGAAACTGACATACATTATGTTCCCACCATTCCTAGAAGAAAACCCCCAAATACTATTAAACACAATTCTTTGATGCTGGCTTATGTGTTGCTCTTCCCCGTATGATAACTGAGGTCTGGGCTTGTTCCAGGAAAGGTCTGAAAACAGAAGGTGACACTGGTGCCAAGGGGCTGAGTCTTTCAAATCCCGGCACCATCTCTACCTACCACTGGGCTTAGAGCAGGTGATCACTGAGCTCATAGGTCTACGGGTGTGGCAGAAAAATCACAGATACTCCGGAAAACACAGAATCCGGTCTCATTTTAAGGGCGTTAGCCTCCGGGAGCACTGTTTTCAAATATGCTGCTATCAATGCCAAGGTGGTCCTAAGTCCTTCCTGCAGCAGGACCACAGGGCCTGGGGAGCGTTAGCTCAGGAGCATTACTTAGACCTTGTAGCTGTGATTTCAGCATCCATTAATAAAACATGTTGTTCTGGCTTAATTTTTTAAACTTGAAATCTCCAAATGCTTCCATTCAGGAATAATGAATGTATCAACTATATTTTTGGCATTTGTTTACCCACTGTCTTGCCTACTAAGCGGCGGCTCCTCGTGAGCGGAGACAGGCCTTGTTCATCTTATCGATGAGTGAGTGTTTCAACCTCATGGCAGCATACAGTGGGAAGCATACTTCTGGTCCATTTTCCTAAGTTTTACATAATGGTCATTTAAGTAACAGTACACCCCCCCCCATTTCACTTGTTACAAACTGAGTTATAACAATAGACACCCTGATTAACCAGTTCTCATTGAGCACACATACACACGGTATGCGGTCTGTTACAAACCATTGGGCAAACTTTATTTCAGTAACTGTGGGCCTAACATTAACTGTAGGCTTACCAAGGACAAAGTCACCGAGTTTTCACAAGTGGCAGCTGCGCGCACTCTTTTACTAGTAGACAGTAATAGCAGTTGAAGCAGTCAGGGTGCTGAATAGAAAGGATCTCGTTTTTCTAACAACACCGAAAGAATTAAAAATGTATGTTCAAATCATCAAGGATTGCTAGTGAGCTAAGCTTGCAGTGCAATACAGCCAAGTTTGAAAACAAGCATTCTCTTGATTAATAAAATCCCTTAAATGTTATTCATTAAAACAGATAGGGACTTTTTCAAGTGTAGAAATGTTTTTGTGTATTACAGAGTAGCAAGCATCTAAAAACAAGAGGACTAGTTACCAAAAATCCCCAAACCCATTGCCATCAAGATGATTCTGACTCGCAGAGGCCCTCTAGAGTGTTTCCCGCTCGGGCTGTAAATCTTCAAGGGAGGACATTCCAGTTCGCACTCATAGCAGCTGGTAGGTTTCAACTGCCAACCTTGCAGTGAGTGGTCCGATGCTTGCTCCACAGCACTACCAGGGACCCCTGCTAACTGGAAAGCTGGTGCTGGAATACACAAGCCACTGTGCAGACTAAAGTTGTGACAGTTTGTCTCTTTAAAACTTTATAGTATTGGAAACCCTATGGGGCAGTTTCAGTCTGTCCTATCAGGAGCCATGAGTCAGAATATGCAGTGGGTTGGGTTGACTTTTGCAAAACAATCAAAAAGTGATATAAGCCTATAAACGTGCAAATATCTTAAGAACTAATATGGTGCTCAAGAATATTAAAGCTATTCCATTAGTTTGGCATTACTAATTGATGGCATTACTAATGAATCCTTTAAACCAGAAGTAAATTTAAAATAATTTTCATGATTAATAGTTTCTAGAGGCAAGTAAATAGCAAAGCCCACAACTCCTTTTTCCCCTTTTCAAGTGATGCCACAGAGCAAGATATAGCAGACATGTTAGGTTCATCTGTAAATTAAGAGGACCACTGGTATTTTCAGCCTGGTAGGTTGCTTCTGTGCTCTCTGACATTTGGATATATTTGAACCCGGATTTTCTGAGGATGTTGCCTTCCTTTATACCTCAATTGAAATCCAATTCAATTTCCAGTTCCTTTGGCTTCCTGCCCCTGGCCAACTACCAACCTCTTAATGAGAATTTGAACTTACTCTTCTGAGGATTTACCACTGCATTTTGTTTCTCTCCCTCAAGAGCTATGTTTAACATGCTGCAACACCTATCGCCATTTTATCACATCTTTCAGACCCTCAGCTCCTTAAAGACCAGGATCCCTTTCTAACATAGTAACTACAGAATTATAGCGTAGAACAACCAAACTCCCTGCCACTGAGTCCACTTCAATTCACTGTGACTTCATAGGGCAGAGTAGCCCTGGCCCTGTTGATGGGAGTAGAAAGCCTCAACTTTTTCAAAACCCACTTGAATTCCTAGTGAGTTTGAACCGCTGGCCTTGTGATTTAACAGCCTAAAAGTAACTCACTCTGCCACCTAAAAGTAACTCGCTATCCCTGAATGATAGCGTATCGACATGAAAAGAAAAGGGGCTCCTTTATTTGTTGAATTAAGGAGATAGGTGTCTCGGGTCAGGTTCTTCCATCCCAACTCCTTCCTGGGATGGAAGAACAGCGAGAATTCCCTATATTCTTATTAAGAAACATCAATAAGCTAAATAGTAATAAGGTAGACATAGTCATGGACATCAATCTACAGCCGTCCTTGTACCTTGGGTTCCCTCCATGACAGAATTTCATCTCCATCCCGTTTCCCCCTTTAAAACAAGCAATGCTTCTTGTAAGTAGTGCTACTTTCTTAGAAACCACAATATACAGCTGCACACTGGACATGACTTTTGAAGCAAGTGTTGAACTTCCTTTAGAGGTGCAGAGCTATTAAGAATATACTTTCTGAATGTGCTATTTAAAATCTGGTGCAATGACAGCTGTCTCCGAAAAAAAAAGGTCCCAGTTAACTTTGTATCCACCACCCTCTATCAGATGGCCCTCCTTCGGGACATATGATGGAGAAGCAGCAGCAACTGGGAAAGGTCTGAAGACATTGCAGAGGGAGTAAGGACAGAGAGCTCATCATTGTTGACTCAATAGCCCAAGAGGGTGAGTTGGCAGATGAGTGACAGGCACTGAGCTACATCACGTTCAACCTGTACATCTACCACTGAGCCCCTGCCTTGGGAAGAGTCCTGCAGGAGTCTTGCCTCTATGAGGACGGACTCTTTCAACTTGGCTTCTCAGTCCCACAGAACACATTTGGCTGCTAACCAGAGGCTGGAAGTTCAAGTTGCCTCAGAAGAGAGGCCTGATGACTCTTGCTGTTTCTATGCACCGGCAAGTTGAGAGCAGCTTGGCTATGCGATTCTGCCTTGGGTGGCTGTTGTCATTGAAGGATCGTCTCGGGCTGGGGGTCTGGTCCCAATATGGCTCACTCACATGGTTGTCGGATCCTTGAGTGTCTTCACAGGACAGTGGTTGGCTTCTTCCAGAAAGAACAGTGCAAGAGAAAAAGGGTGGTGGTGACAAAAGCCACAATGTTGTCTGTAAGCCAGGGACAGGGCGGACATGCCATCCCTTGAGCCATGTTCTGACTGCTCACACTCAGATTACCCCTGGAGTCATGTGGGGTCAGGTTCTGCAGGTGCATGCCTTTAACAAGACAGAGGTCAGTAAGCAGCCTTTTGGAAGTTGACCTCAATTCCATCTCACAGCGACCCGATAGGACAGAGGTTTCTAAGGCAGTAAACTTCTAAGAAAGCAGACTGACCCCTCCTCCTTCGCCTGTAGAAAGGCTAGCAGGTTCCAGTTGGAAACCTTTGATTAGCAGCAGAGTTCTTTAACCGATGTGCCAACAAGGCTCATTGCACTTTGAACAGGTGGCACAGGTAACTACAAATAACAAGATTAAAAACCTTTCTACAGGAAGATAGGCCACTAGCACTGTTAACAAAACCAAGAAGCACTCTATGTGAATATAATTTCGATAGGGCTTTCTAAAATTTCACTTTCTGACCCATATATATCTGTTTTGCTTTCAACTGGAATGGGAGCTCCTCAGGGGAAAGAGTGGTGCTTTTCCTTCGTTCTCTGTTTCCATCTGAAATAGTGCTCAATGTGAACATCGCCGACAAATGCCAAGCTGGTGCGCGTGACCCTCTAAGAAAGTACAACTGAAAGAACAGTCTCAAGACAAAAGAGAATGTTTACATGGAACGTAAAGCGAACGTGGAAGAAGTGGTCAGGTGCATTTGTGAATGATGAAAAATGCATTCACAAGTGAGAGAAGAAGTGAATATTACAAAAGTATAAAGAAAAGGCAAGGATCATAGCTTTCCATTATGATTTCGCTGTGATAAATTAAATTCATTATTCCTTAAAATAACAGGAACCCTGCTCAGTTAAACCGAGAAAGTACTCTCACACAGCCTTCCAGGAACACAGTGACAGATCAAATTAAAGCATGTTTGATTTTACCTGGATCTTGTTAAATTTCAGCTTTAATCTATTTAAAAGGTGAAAAGAAGTTTTTATTGATTCTGAACAGTCATTAATGTTTTAATTTTTTCTGAATAGAAAATACATCTGCTCAGTCTAGTTAAGTCCCATGGACCTAATTTTTACTTTGTCAGTCTTTTCGTATATACAGACAGTGTGTTTCATGGAAACAGACTGATTTACAACCTATTATAATCAAAGCAAAAACTATCAACTGTAAGAATCATTTAAAGAGCTTCACAAAAAAATTTTTTTTTACATTAGGACCCTTTTGCACTCTCAAATAACATTAAGAAGACTCTAAGAGCTTTTATTTGTGTGTATATCTATCAATATTTATCATATTAAAATTATATCAAATGAAGACTTAAGTAGCTATTAATTAATTTGAAATAAAGATAATACATAACTATTACATGTTGCCACCAAACAATTTTTTGGAAACTAATTTCCAAACAACACAATAGTGAGAGGGGCAGCACTGTTTTGCTATATCTGGCTAGAGTAGAGAGAACTGAATACTCATTTGTGTCTGCATTCAATGCATTGCTTTCTGCTGTTGTGGTTGAAGGGTATGAAGAGACTCTGGTCTCAGAGAGGTAAAGAGATAGAGAAGAGGGCAGTGTTTCCAGATGACTCCGGTTATTCTTTGACATTGCACTGAAGCTGGACAAGGGGAAGCTTCTGAACATTTGCTGTGACGTGGACGCTGACACCACCAGGCTTTCTTCTTCCGATTCTAGCCCATCGCTTTGTCCTGCGATTCGAGCAGATCTTTCACCCGGGCATGGCTCTGTCATGCCCACCACTGGCCAGTTCTGTGAGTTTTATTATATGATACTTTTAAAGCATGTTATTGAAATCAGCCTAGACCCAGGTCACATCAGCAAAGTCTTAAGGAGAAGTTGTCGGCCCGGAGTAGACAAGAGCAGTTTTCCAAGAGTCTTTTCCTTCTGTAACTTGATAAATTCTATCAGTTGTTTTCCTTAAATTCACAGGCTCACTTTGTCCATTTTTGAGAAAATGGTTCTAAAAAATCCAGGTCTGAAGAACTATGGTTGTCAGTCAGTTTTTCATAAAGAACTGGCAAGCGGCCAGTTAGCATCACGACTCAATCTATCACACAACCGCTTTGCCCAGAAGAAACCATCACGTTTTGATATGTAGAAGAGATTTTTGCATATTACCCATGTTGCCTATTAAGAAGATATGTAGTTATGATTGAAGCACAAGAAGCATGTTTTGACCATTTCATCATGGGCATTCTAGATGGGGAAAAACAAAAACAACAATCTATGCTACCATTTGTTGCTACTCATTTGCTTTGTATCATGGTGCCAAAGACGTAGGTTACGAACGACTGACGGAATCATATGCTTCAAACACACCGCTGCCTTGCTTCCTTTGAATCATGTATCCCTAGAATTTGTTTCAGGCACTCCCCAAAATAACCTCTAGGAACAACTAATTTGTATTTGTTTTCCTCCAGTAGAAGGAGAAAGTAGGCCACGAAGCCCTGGTGGTGCAATGGTTAACGCTACCTGAAAGGTTGGTAGTTAAAAGCATCCAGCAGCTACACGGGAGAGAGACTGGCGACCTGCTTCCATGAACATTACAGCCAAGGAAGTCCTCTGGGACAGCTGCACCCTGTCGGAACGGTCTGGGTGGCAGCGAGGTTAGAACATAGACAACAGGCTAATCCTCCAATTATACAATATGCCTCAACAAGAGAAAATATCAACAGCAATTAGGTAAAAGGGCAAATACATTTCCATTAGCAGAAAAAAATGTTCCACTCTTAAGAAATGCAAATACCATGGTTCTATATGTTTAGACTGGAAAAAAAATCCAAGTTAGTCATCATGCTCTACGACACTGGACAGCATATTTTATTGACGGGGTTAAGCATTTACAGAAATAGTAAGGAAATGCAAAATCAAACCACCCACAAGGAGAGGAATCTGGCAAAACCTCTAAAAATTATAGATGTGTTTACTTTTTGTTGTAGCAATCCCACTTCTTTACCATCAATATGAGAAAAAAAAATGTCTGCAAACCAAAGTTAACTTGAACATGAATCTAATCAAGCTTTTACCCAACTTTAAATTAGGAGGATGGAACCGATCACCATGATCTACATATAACCCCTCCCTGGGGGATGGACAACAGAAAAGTGGGCGAAGGGAGACATTGGCCAGTGTAAGGCATGAAAAAAAATTATAAATTATCAAGGGTTCGTGAGGGAGAGGGGGCAAGAAGGGAGGGAAAAATGAGGAGCTGATACCAAGGGCTCAAGTAGAAAGAAAATGTTTTGAGATCGACAATGGAAACAAATGTACAAATGTGCTTTACACAATGGATGGATGGATTATGATAAGAGTTGTATGAGCCCCCAATAAAGTGATTTTTAAAAAATTTAAGAGGAAAGATTTAGACAAAAGGAAGTTAAATAACACTATGAGAAAGCACATAAAATATTCAGATTACCCAAGGGTGACGAGCAACAGAAACATAGGTGAAGGGAGACAGTGGATTGTGTAAGATATGAAAATAATAAGTTTTCAAGGGTTCATGAAAGGGAGCAAGTAGGGAGGGAGGAAAAAATGAGGGTCTGATATTCAAGGGCTCAAGTAGAAAGAAAATGTTTTGAAAAGGATGATGACAACATATGTACAAATGTGCTTGACACAATGGACATACGGATTGTTACAAGAGCTGTAAGAGCCCCAATAAAATGATTTTAAAAATTAAGATTATGAGATATTTTATAGGATAACTAACTCAATTTCTTCAACTAGTTAATGGCATGGGAAGAGAGAAAGAGACAGAAAAAAGCGAGGGGCGGGGTGGAGAAGGAAGGCCTGCTCGGGAGACTGAAGACTACCCTGGAATTAATGAAGACTATCCTACAATTTCAGTGGGACGTCTATTCTTTATGAGGAAGAAAGTTTCAATCAGAGCCACCCTTTCTGCCAAATATATGTAATGGTGGGCCCAACTCAGAGCAAATCAACTTTAAAATGATATTTTTGAAACAAATGAGGAAAATTGGATGACAAAGTAGATGGTGCAAAATTGTTGCCAATTTTGTGGATGAATAATTGCAACATCAACTGAAACAAAAAGAAATCAAGATAAGGAGGCAGCCTTAGATTTAGATTGATCCCAAGAATCCCAGGCTGTTTATTTGTAAAGCACGTATGCAGAAGGGTGTGGATTTCAGGGAGCTCAGATATGTCGTTATTTTAATTTGTATTTAAAAACAAAAATTTCCTATTATGCATCATACACCAATAAGTGGTGGCATAGTGGGGTACATGTTGGGCTGTTAACTGCAAGTGTAGTGGTTGTGGCCAAGGGAGAAAGGAGAATGTCTGTCTCCGAAAAGATTTATTTACAGTCTCAGAAAGCCAAAGGGGCAGTTCTACTCTGTCCAGTAGGGTTGCTACAAACCAGATTCAACTCAGTGGGGTGGGTGAGTGATTACTTTATACTGCTCCAACATTTAATAACTTCATACTAGGTTATCTCACTGCCTCGTCGAAAGCTCCGTTTAGCAGCTCTAGTACACATTTCAGTCCCGCCGGCTTAGTCTATCATCTGATCCCCAGCTGGGGAGGAAGAAAACATCAAACAGATGTTTCTGGCCCCTAATCTACTTTTCCTAATTTTGCTTTTCACATGTTTCCTTCCCTTGAGCTGTACTCGCCTGTTGACTCCCAAACATGCCTCTACATATTCCAGGGGCTTTGGTCCTTTGTTCTTGACCTATCTTGATGTGGAAGGCAACATAGGTCTTCACATGTATGAAAATGTGCATGCAAGCACACGCAAGCGCGCACGCGTGCACACACACACAATGATACTGAATTTACAACATCCAAAGGTTTGGGGTTCCTGTTTTGATGATGGCATTCTCAGAGTGTAGTTTTTGATAGAATGAGCTATAATTATACTTAATTATGATCTGTAAATGTAACTATCTCCTCATAACCACAAAGACTTTCTTTAATTTTCATTCTCCTGATATTGCATCCTAATTTCAGATTCGTTTGCATACAGATGCTATTTCTGTCCCTGACTGTTCTTTATGCTGCTGTTTTCACCAGCACTGCGAGGCTGTCACTCTTAGCCTCTAACCTCACACTTACATACACATATCGGACCCAGTCTCCTAGTTGACGCATCCCCTCCAGAGCAAATAAACGTAAAGAAAAATTTTAAAAACTCATGGAAATAAACTAAGTCCAAATGTAGAAGGGGCCACAGTAGAAGCAAACATGCAGCCGCTAACATCCTGAGACATGAAGAACTATGCTGGTGCCTGACTATCACAACCACTTGTTGTGTTTAGATCACAATAGAAGGTTCCGGACAGTGTGGGAGGAAAATATAGAACCAAATCCCAAATCTTAAGAAAGATTTTAAAGATTTACTAGTCCAATAGACAGGGGAACCCAAGAAAATATGGCCCGAGACCTGTGAAATATGGAACCGAATTCATCCTAGAGGATCCCTTCCAGCTAAACAACAGTCTATAATACCTCAGAGCAATCACCCACACTGAGACCCGAGGAACAGTTTGCCTAAAACAAAAGTAATGATGCCAACCATTTAGTCCATCCCTAAAGAACTGAGGACCCTGGACACTTAACCATGCCAACACAGTCACATTTACATTAGTCACTGAGGGAGAATGGGTGCCTTTAGATATATTTTTAAAGACTAAGAAACAAAAAGGAGTCAGAAGGAGTGAAATCCGTACTCGAAGTCAATGGCTAATGGTGTAAAGGTCTGGTAACACTGCCCCTGGTTGATGAGAGGACGGAGCAGGAGCACTGGCATGGTGGAGAGGGGCTCTACGGTGAAGCTCTCCCAGGTGCTTTTCTGCTATAGCCTTGGCTAACTTTCTCAAAACTTTTTCATAATTAAGCAGATGTTACCCTCTTTGGCCCTCTGAAAAATCAACAAGCAAAATGTCCTAAGCATCCCCAAAATCTGTTGCTATGACCCTTGCTCTTGAATTTTGCTTTGACTAGACCCTTTGCACCTCTCAGTAACCATTGCTTTAACTGTGATTTGTCTACCGGATCATGCTGCTCAATCCAAGTTCCCTCTCCTGCTATAATTCTTTGAAGACATGCTCCAGGATTTTGGTCCACTTGTTTAAAACATCTATGGAAAGCTCTGCTGTTGTCTTTAGCTGACCTGGGCAGGGAGCAGAAAGTGTGCTCATCTTTAACTTTTCAGTCAGAATTGTGTAAGCTGACTAATTTATGTGTCTATACTGTTGATTATAGTAGTCCTGTTCACTTAGGGCAGGGGGAAAATGCTTTCTCTGAAAATTGATGTGGACGGTCTGCCTCTGTTGGCTTCATTGTCTCACCCCTTCCTAAAAGGAGCTACCTGTGTGTAAACTCCTAATTTCTTTGAGAACTCTCCACAAAACTTTTTGTAAGACATCAATTATTTCACCTTTTCCCCACCTAGGCATCATATTAAAGTTGATGCTTGTTCTTGCCTCAATTTTGGAATTCATGTTGCTCTTTTCAAGCTGATGTCTTATCCTTTTCAGTTCCTCAAACTAGACCCTGTTCAGACATGTTATAACACGTTAGTATGAGGTTATTTTGGTGCAAATATTTATGGAAATCCATGCAGTTTAAAAAAAATAACATTCATTTCCATAAACTTTTGAAAGACCCTCATAGTGCTTAATGCTGTTTTATAAAACACATATTCATTATTAAAAACAAAGAAGACAACAAAAGGTAGACAGTAAAACTAGCCAACCATAATTTTACCACCCAGAAATTAATACTTTTAAAAGTCTGTCTAGTATTTTTACATTAAAAACAATAAAAATGAAAATCATTCTTCATATATATATTTCTAAAAGTCTTTTCCTCTTAGTAATCTCTTTTGGGCATCTGTCCACTTCAATAAATATACCTACATCATAAGAGATGTCCTGTATTCTGTTTTGTTTATGCCAATAATTTGTTTAAACAACTGGTTGACCAATGGTACTTTAAATAGATGATTCAAATGAGAGATAATTCAATTGAAAATTAACCCTATTGTGAGATGAAGCTAAGCAAGGAGGAAGTGAAAGGAAAATCACCACAGTGGATTCCAATGGATAATGGGACCTTAATATAGACCTCTCATTGGTCTTGACTTCAGTTTGGGGGCAGAGCAGTGAAAGTCAACGGACTCTGCTTCTGCAGCAAGGCAGGCAGTGTGGCGCCGTTGGCACAATTATGTGATCCATCCCAAAATTGTAGGAACCGGTTGGGAAACAAATGGCACAAATGGTAAGCATTTATCTATCTATCTATCTATCTATCTATCTATCTATCTATCTATCTATCTATCTATTTATCTATTTATTTATTTATTACTGCTCCCCATGTTTCAGAGATAATTTTGTTAGGTACAATTAGGACTGTCTTACAATTTAGAAAGTCGTCTTATTCTTCATGAGAATAAAATTACCACTAGAGGTGAACAACTCTGTTTTCTTTCAGGCATTGGCCCAATCCTAAACTTACTTCTGGGCTTCTCGATTGTTTTTCTATCAATCTGAAGATAATAACTATCACTTATTAATTAAGGGAGGGGATATTGTGTAGCATTTTAAAATGGTGTGATACAAGGGGCTGGTTAAAAAATCAAACAGATGAGTTGGCGTAGTCAGTCGCATAATAACTGACAGGAAATATCCTCATACTCTACTTTTGCCTCACTGCTTATTTTAGACCATGCAAAGGCTTTTTAAAAAATATCCTTTTTTTACATGTTGCTAAGTCAAAGGCTGACTGCTCACTGCCGTGGAGACGGTTCTATTTAGGTTCTGCCTTACTCCTTGCCCTACAGGAGGAGGAGGGGAAAGTGGTCAGTAAGAGAGCATCCCCGTCCACATACTTCAGTATTAAGGAACTATACGAGCTTTTATGGCAGTAAACACACAAGTGAGTTTGGAGGGTAGTGTAGAGGGTATGTAATACAGTCCAGTATTTTTCCTTAGTAAGAGCAAATATGAGCAACATTGATGTTACATAAAAACTACATGGGGGAAAAACAAACACAAAATTATGTATATTCCCTATTCTAGAGAGAAATGCAACTAACTGGGGGGGAAATCAACTCCCAAACTTTCCATTCTAAATGCAATCTTTTATCTTGTGATGTATCCAATGTCCATATATACTATACATGCTTTAAGTCTGAAATTTTAGACTTCCTAAGCTGATTCTCTGATAACTCACTTGGAAAAGAAGAGTATACTCTCTATCCGTTTTCAGATTTTTAAAAAAAGATTTTCTATAATTTACATACAAATTTAATCTTGTCTAAAATAAAACTGAGTCAGAATCAACTTGATGGCAGTGAGTTGGGAGTTTGAGTTTTTGGAAGATGAAACAAAAACCCAAGTTCATCAAGTTGATACTAACTTATAGCAACCCTGTAGGACAGGTTAAAATTGCTCCTCTGGGTTTCTGAGACTTTAAATTTTTATTAGTCACCTTCTTTCTACCAAGGAGTGGCTGGTAGGTTTGAACCTGACTTCGTGGTCAACTAAGTTTCCAATGTTTTCCCTTAAAATGCAAAATCTAGCAACAGTAAAATAATACATTATGTTTTCCTATATGTGTGAACATACTGTGCTTTAAGGTTATATCATATATGACAATGTTTAAAAAGTGGAAAAATGGATGTTTCTGACTCTAAAGCTGGTGCTACAATTGCTTATCTATAGAGTAGCACTTAAGCAGGAGCCCTCGTGGTGCAGTGACTTATGAAGTGGGCTACTAGCTATAAAGTCAGTAGTTCAAAACCAGGAGCTACTTCACCGGAGAAAAATGAGGCTTTCTGCTCCTGTAGTGAATTACAGTCATAGAAATCCACTATGATTCAGACTCACTATGCGTCAGAATTAACTCGGTGGCAATAGCTTGGCTCTCTGATTTTTGAGGGTTTTAGTATTATTTCAACAATATTTTTCAAATTAATGATGTATAGTAATGTATCACCAACATCTATGATGTATTCTGTGAGCTAAGTTAGGCTTCATGTGATCTGGACACTGTGTGAACACCATTATTATATACAAGAAGTACCTGGATTACAAACGAGTTCTCTTCCTAAATCTAAGTCAAATGTGTATGTAAATTGAAACAGTTAGGTACAGTACATTGTCTAATATCAGTAAGTCAAATGTATATCCTAATACATAGTGTATGAGGGGTACCACCACCCCCCCAACTGGAAAAAGTAGGTGAGCACTGAGCAACTTACTCTGACTTAGTGTACCTAGTGGCATCACTTGGGAAGGTTCTCTCTGGTCACAGTGAATTTTTTCATAAAACTAGTTTTACTCTAGCCTTGTTTTTTGTGATGGCTGATTTAAGAGAACAGTGTGTGGCTGTGAAATTTTGTTTCCTGATTGGGAAAAACAGCACAGAAACTGTTGTGGTGTTCAACACAACTTACAGGGACAGCACTATGGGAAAAACTCAAGTGTATGAGTGGTTTTCTCGTTTCAAAATAGGTGAAATGTTGATTGATGACAAACCTCGTTCTGGATGTCCATTAACTTCCTGAACGGACGAAAATGTCAACTCATAGCACATTTGGAGTTCATTCCACCAGGTCAGACTATTAATCAAGCTTTCTATTTAGAGGTTTTGAAAAAAATTGTGTAACAGTATGTAACAAAAAAGGCCTGCTTGTGGCAGATGGGGGTCTGGTTTTGCTACCATGACAATGCATCTGCTCACACAGCCATCTCAATGCTCCATTTTGGGGGCAAAAACCAGCATGCCTCTCTTGCCCCATGCACCTGACTCAACCTGACCTCGCTCTGTGTGACTTCTCTTTGTTTATGTGAATGCAGAGGGACATGAAAGGCCAGCAATTTGATGACACAGAAGAGGTGAAGAAAATAATCAGGGAGGTGCTGTCAGCCATCCAAACAGATGAGTTTGAAAAATGATTCCAAGAATAGAATTGCAGATTCAACAATGTATTAAGTGTAATGGAGATTACTTTGAAGGTGATAGGTTGCTTTGTAAAAAAATTTGAAAAAATAGCTTTAGAGACAAAAATTATGTTTTTTGGGGGTACCCCCTCATATATTCAGGTATATAGAGTACCTTATTGTGCATAGAAAACATTAAAGAAACATTTACAGTTACACAAAACATCTTTAACATAATAAAACAATAATAGCAATGTTCTACTGTACATCAGAAAACTGTTTTCATTTGTTATCAGAAACAAACTCCGTGTACCTTGAATTTCTAATATACTAGGTTTCAATGGTGTTGGAACCAGACATTGTCCAAATGAATGTTATGTGGCACATGATTGTATACTATAGCTTCTGTCAAATAGTTAATGAGCCATCAACACTAACATGCATCGCAATGACTATTAAAGTCGACTGAAATGCAGTGGCCTTCATAACAATATGCTCTTCTCTTCTTTTAGGATCATGAAATAGATACCTGTCACTGAGAGTGATCGACAAGTTACGGGCTTAGGGGAGAAATGGCTTCATTTCTATGACATCAGGGTACATTTTGTGAGTGATAGCACAATGGTTTACTAGATACCAAAATTATTACATGCACACATGTACACATAGGGCAGGGCAGAACTTTATCTGTGAGTTTCCCACACTGCAACTCTTTACAGGACTAGGAAGCCCTGTCTTTCTCCCATGGAATTACTATTGGTTTTGATATTGATAATGCTGATATTACACCCCAACACATAACTGCTACGCCACCAGAGCTCCTACCGTCTACAAGGGGCTCTCCAAAGTGTATAGAAATAAAGAGCTTTTGAAGCCCCTTTATATTCTCTAAATTTGTGCCCTGAAGTATGACTTGCCCACAACAGGAATACTGGAGCCCCAAAGCCCTAGAGTGTGCAGAGGAGCTCTTCGCAGTGCAAAACACACTGAAGCACATTACACAACTCTAAAGCGACTGGGTCCGCACTATTATATATCACTCTAAACCACTCAATGTAAATCAGAGTTTTGGGGAAAGCGCTCAGAATGTATCTGTAATTAAAATGTAAGGCTCTGTAATACATCATGGTGCTTTTTCTGTTGGCATCAAACAAGGTGTCACAACTTCAAAAGAGTAGAAAGCATTCTGTATTTGCAAGTGCTAAATGGCACAACAAATATGCTTTCAACCATACTTGGTGTCTACACATTTTTACGTTTGACTTTGGATTCATTCAAAAAATAGGGTAGATGCATGATAAGGACCAGTATGACTCTAATGCCTAAAATGTGGAGACTGATCCAGTGCTCACATTCTCCTTGCCCATCATTGTTCACCAGATGCTCAGGAGCTAGCTAGTTAATTCTCCCCCTCTCTTCTTTCTCCCCCTGTGGAGCAACTGGGAGTTTCAAACTGCTGATGTTGCGGTTAGTAGTCTACCTCATGACCCACTATGCCATCAGGGCATCCAAATAAAAAGCATAACATTCTTCAGACTGCAATAGACAGATGCTAGCTGAAATTTTGGGAAGTCCGTATGAAACCCCAACCTTCTGACATGCTGGCTGCTCATTTGGGGCTGGCTTCCCACTGCCCCTTCAGGTTGCCAGCCGCAAGCTCAGGAAACCCTGACTTTCTGACTTCCGCTACTGCTTTAGTTCTACATCCCATAGCATTCAGAGCGCACCATACTTAGGACGACAGATTACAACCCCACAGAGGACAAATGAACAGAGATGCATAGGGCAAGGCCTGGGCAGGTTCCAATGTGGAGCCAGCCAGTTCGCAAGGGAGGTGCTAGCTTGCTGAGAGCAGATGGTCCAGCCAGAGAGGTAGCGCTCTAAGCCTCTATGTTCAAGGATTTTATTGGCTAGTCCCGTCAGACAGACTAAGCCATGCCTCTGGAGGCTCATTGTAAATGACCTGCCAGGTGAGGTTTACTGGTATGTGCTGCCCCCCGCCCCCCACCAGCACAAATTATCAAGTGAGCCTGGGAAGTCCCCAGACCAGGCACCGCAGTTACTACAGGCGTTCCTTCTTTGGAGCTGAGGACCGAAGGCCACCTTACTTGGGTTAAAATTAGACTCCACAGTAGTCATCCAAGCACTGAAAGGAAAAAAAAGCCATCCTAATGAGATGTTTTTTAAAAAATGTAGATTTTGTTATACGGTGGCTTCAATTAATTCTGTACACCAGTAAGAGTACAATTAGAGATGAGAGAAGTATTCCTATACAAGGATCGCTACAGTCCTACTTTACTAATGAGAAAAGTACAGCTCAGAAAGGTCACGAAATGCCAAGCCGCTTGCTCTTCCTTCTATGCCAGGGAATCTGCAACGATAAGACTGCTGGCCAAATCCAATCCATTGTCTGCCTTGGTAATGGCTGGGGCCTAAGAAGAGTATGCGTGCCTGGTGAAAGAGTCTTAAAAATAGAGATAGAAAGAGGAGACTACTTCATGTGCGTATTAGAAGAATTACATAAAATGACTTTTAGTGCCCATAAATAAAGTTTGATTGCAACATGCACAGCGATGGTTATAGTTTATGTCAAGTAGACCCCTCTGGATAAAGGTAGGGGGTAGAGTAGCCTAACCTGTCACTCCTGTGGCAGTCTGATGACACCTCCTTTTTTATAAGAGAGAATCCGGTGCAAAGCGGCCCTCTCCTTTGCCTCTTTGCCTTCTACTGGACCTAGATCCTGAGACTGGTTCCTTGAGCCCCTGTGTAAGTCATTTCTTGATATAAAGATATATATATATTTATATACAGAGAAAATAATTTTTTTTCCAGACTCAGTGCTATCGAGTTGATTCTGTCTCAGAGTGACCCTACAGGAGAAGGTAGGTTTGCCCTTGGAATTTCCAAGACTGGAACACTTTATGAGAGTAGAGAGTCTCATCTTTCTCGCACACAGTGACGGGTGGGAGACCTTGCAGTTTGCAGCTCAAGGTGTAAGCAATAAGGCACCAGTGCCACTCCTCTCTCTTTCTCTCTCTCACACACACACACACACACACGTGCGCGCGCGCACGTGCACGCGCACTCACACTCTTACACACACACACACTCACACACACACCCCAGTGGTTTTGTTTCATTAGAGAACCCAATCTAATACATGCACACTCAATTAAAAAATTGTCTTAATTATCCGAATGCAAAGACACAAATGTCACAGACCTAAAATATTTACTACAAACCTAAAGCATTTACTAACTAGCATTTTACAGAAAATGTTTCTCAAATCCTCTTCTACATTATGTCAATTCAGGAGCATGTTGCTGAAGATCTCTTTGTGAGACTTGGATGCCTACTGCAACCTGTGAACAACCTCGGAACCCTGTAAAGACCCCTGTGGTCCTCACTGTTTGTTCTTGTTGAATGAATAAATTAATGAATAAAAAGTAGTCTTGTAACATATGAGTGGCTTATAAATGTTAACAGCCTTCGCATTTCCTGCCTGATCAAGAATGTGAAGGCTGATACGGGGTAATATGTCCTTAAAAACAATGGAAGATCCTATGGAGTTAAGCCGAAGTATCTCACTTCAGCTTGGTGTTTTTATTTTGATTTAATTATTTTTATATGGAGAAATTTTGCTGGGCTGGCTTATTTTTCCCAATTATTTTATACCCCAAAAATGAAGACCTACATGTTGAACTGCTAATTTTACATTGAAAAGAGACTTTGGGCAGCTCAACTTGTATTGCTATTAGTATAAACACAATAGTAACCATAATAGTTATGCTCCCCAGATTAAAACCTGTGAAGGGGCTTCAAAATGTTTGTGGAAAAATGGAATTAAAGAGAATGAAAATTTCCCACACTTAAAAAAATCATTTTATTGGGCGCTCTTATGACCCTTTTGTTGTTATTTTAAGATTTAAAAAATCTTTTTAACGGGGGCTTTTATAGCTCTTATAACAATCCATACATCAGTTGTATCAAGAACATCTGCACATTTGTTGCCATCATTATTTTCAAAACATTTTCTTTCTACTTGACGCCTTGGTATCAGCTCCTGTTTCCCTCCCCTCTCCCCCACCCTCAAGACCCCTTGATAATTATAAATTATTATTTTCATATCTTACAGTGTCCGCTGTCTCCCTTCACCCATGTTTCTATTGTTCATCCCCCTGAAGGGAGGGTGTTATATGCGATCATTGCGACTGGTTCCCCCTTTCTCCCCCTTCTCCCTACTCTCATGGTGTAGATACTCCTGGGAGGGGTTTATCTCTTGGGGGGTTTATCTGTCCTGGATTCCATGTGTTGAGAGCTCTTATCTGTACCAGAGGACATGCTCTGGTCTAGCTGATTTATAAGGGAGAAATGGGGTCATGATAGTAGGGGGAGGAAGCATTAAAGAACTAGAGGAATGTTGTGTGTTTAACCAGTGCTATACTGCACCCTGGCTGGCTTGTCCCTTCCTTGTGACCCTTCTGTAAGGGGATGTCCAATTGTTTACAGACGGGCTTTGGGTCTCCATCCCGACCCCCTCGTTCACATCAATATGATGATTTGTTTTGGCTTTTTTGATGCCTGATACCTGATCCCATCGACATCTCGTGATCACAAGCTGGCGTGCTTCTTCCATGTGGGCTTTGTTGCTTCTCTGCTAGATGGCTGCTTGTTAACTTCAAGCCTTTAAGACCCCAGATACTCTATCTTCTAACAGCCAGGAATCATCAGCTTTCTTCACCACATTTGCTTATGTACCCATTTTGTCTTCAGCAATCATGTAGGAAAGGTGAGCATCACAGAACGCCAGGTTATTAGAACAAAGTGTTCTTGTGTTGAGGGAAGACTTGAGTAGAGGTCCAATGTCCATCTGCTATCTTAATACTTAACATATAAATATATGTACATAAACCTATATCCCTAGCATTATATATTTACATATATACATGTCTATATTTATACCTCTATAAATGACGTTTGCCTCCTAGTTATTTTTCCTCTATTTCCTTTTATTTTCCTCCTGTCCCACTATCATGTTCCACATTCATTTGGCTCTCAGTAATTCCTCTTGGTGGCTACATTAGACTTGATCAAACCCCACTAGGCATTCTACACCCTCCTCACATCGATTTTCTTGTTATTCCCTCCTTTTCCCTCACACCCAACCCCCCTTCTCCTGTCCCTCAGAACCATTGATCTTATTGTTTTCTACCAGGATTGTTTATTTTGCCTATCTTATATAGATAGATATGAAAAAAAGTATGTGTGTGTATGGGGGGGGTGTGCCTAAAAACAGTACCAGGTTTGCCTTTTTCTGATCGAGTCTGATGAAGTGTCAAGCCCTGCCCTCCAAGGCTAAAGTCTACTTTCAGGATTCCCTGGGGACTTCATTGCTTTGCTCCTCTTGCTGCTTGGTTGTGTTCCCTCCATGTTTTGCCCCACTGTGTGTGTGTGTGTGGAGTGGGGTGGGGGGTTTCAGACTGGGCACAATCACAATTCTCGCACTGTCACACAGCCTTTTGAAGGCCCCTCATACTGTGCTGGGCCAGCCCCAAGTGAACATGGATAAGCAACTTGGCTTTGGCCCTTGGCCATGCCACCCCCTGATTATCCCTCCTTTCATTTCAACCTCTACCTAAGAATGCAATGAACAGTTCTCCTATCAGATTCAATAACTATTTGATAAACGCATTCTTGGTACACTTCAATCATAACTACTTTTATCAAAAGCATTACCATTTTTAAAGCTGAGTCAGCAACTTAGCAGTCACCAATGAAGTATCTATTTGAATTTTGGAGTATATTTTTACCTGGAAATGCTATACCTAGTGGTTAGCTTTCCAGGCCAATCAGTAAATACCTACTGAATATAGCTCGAACATGAATAGCGCTCTGAAACCTACCTCGCACGTGTCTTAATGTTTCGTTGGGAAACTCTCTGAGGCCTCATTTACAGATAGCAGAACTACAGTGACCAACAAAATCTCCCTCTTTCATGTAATACGTAGTAAACCAAGAAACCTTACCCTTTCCTACACTGTACCACTGTCGGGGATGGATACTAGCAGCAGGGTGTGTTAGGGTGGGCTATCTAGAGAAATAAAGCCAACGACACTCATATATGTATAAGGAAGAATTCCGTATCCAGGAATAATTGCATATCAAGAAGGCATCCCAGCCCATTCCAACTCAAGTCCATAAATCTGATGGAAGGAGGGGCCCTCTTCAGAGTCGGTAGCTGCAGGCCGGTGATGCAGAAAGGTGAAGCAGGATGCAGGGAGATCACAGGCCGAGAGGTGCAGCATAGTGTGGATCTAAAGTGTGGAACTCTGGCAGGGTACCAATAGCTGTCAGGGTTGGGAAGCTCATATGAGGCCAACCCTAGAGGCAAGGCAGAGTCGCAGGAAGCTGAAGAACCCTAGAGAGAGAGAAGTCTCTAGTTTCTCCTTCATAAAAAAAGGCCACACCTTCCAGGAAGCATCATTAGGCTGTGACCTGATTGACAGATTGGACCCCATGTTCACACAATGTCAAGTTGACTTAAAATCTAACTGCTACAAAATATTACTTTGCATCTTTCCCCCACTATTTTTTCCTTACCACAAAAATCCAAAAGGAATGGTGGGCATGAACATTCATGCTACTTATTTTAAATAACTCTTTTAAAAATTTTGCCAAAAAGTAAGAGCATTTTCAGTGGTCCTATTCAAGAGACACAAGTCCTAAGCTTAAATTTCCAAACAGCTTCTTCTGTCACATCCTACAGAGTACGTGACTGTATGATTCAGTACTAATGAATGAATGGATGAACTAATGAATGAATGAATGGCCTGGTTGGCAGAAGGACTCGCTTCAAAGTACAGCAGAAGTTCAAAAAGTTCATGGTAAAAATAGAATTAAAAGACAGTGAGAATTGGAAAAGGAAAGGATGGCAATACAGTGTAGCTAACCAGTTACGTTAAAATTGTTCAGTAAGAACTTCATTTTCTTTCTTTATTGATTTTATTTCATAGATACTATTTTTGCATTTTGATATAAAAATAAAATAGAAAATATCTGAATCTGAAATCACTATTACTAATCTCTTGGACAATCAGATCTCATGACATTTTACCAATTTAACATTTTATAGAGGTTTTTAAATTAAAAAAACAATTGTCCTGGTGAAGAAAGCTGATGGTGCCCGGCTATCAAAAGATATAGCGTCTGGGGTCTTAAAGGCTTGAAGTTAAACAAGCAGCCATCTAGTTTAGAAGCAACAAAGCCCACATGGAAGAAGCATACCAGCCTGTGTGATCACGAGCTGTCGAAGGGATCAGGGATCAGGTATCAGGCATCAAAGAACAAAAAAATCAAATCATTGTGAATGAGGAAGAGTACAGATTGGGGCCCAAGACCCATCTGTAAGCAACTGGACATCCCCTTACAGAAGAGTTGTGAGAGGAGACAAGTCAGTTAGGGTGCAGTATTGCAACGATGAAACATACAACTTTCCTCTAGTTCTTTAATGCTTCCTTACCCCCCACCCCTATCATGTTCCCAGTTTTAGCTTACAAGTCTGGCTAGACCAGAGCATGTACACTGGTACAGATAAGAACTGGAAACACAGGGAACCCAGGACAGATGATCCCTTCAGGACCAGTGGTGAGAGTGGTGATACCAGGAGGTGGGAGGGAAGGTGGGGTAGAAAGGGGGAACTGATTATAAGGATCGACCTATAACCTCCTCCCTGGGGGATAGACAACAGAAAAGTGGGTGAAGGGAGACGTTGGACAGTGTAAGATATGACAAATAATAATAATTTATAAATTATCAAAAGTTTATGAGGGAGGGGGGAGCAGGGAGGGAGGGGGGAAAATGAGGAGCTGATACCAAGGGCTCAAGTGGAAAGCAAATGTTTTGATAATGATGATGGCAACAAATGTAGAAATGTGCCTCACACAATGGATGGATGTATGGATTGTGGTAAGAGTTGTACGAGCCCCCAATAAAATGATTAAAAAAATAAACAAAAAAATTTTTTAATGGATAACTCAAAAATAGCCTTGAGAGTCTTTTAATATTGCTTAACTGGAAGGAAAAAAAAAGCACTACTACATGTAGCATGTGAGACAAAGCACTATTTATACCTGTGTCTTTGGTGTCTGCCTTAGTTACAAATCCAAAGTATGTTCTGTATTAATATTATGACCTCAAGAAAGTAGCTGAGTTTCTCCATCTATTAAAACAGGGCTTCAAACCAATTTGTCCTCTGGCTGAGAATATGCTTTTCCACCTCAGATATACTGAATCAGAAACTACATCTTAACAAAGTTCCCAGTTGGTACTTACAGAATGTCAGGTGTTTCTTATATAAACACGTACCAGTATAATGTACACATAGGAATCACCAGGCAATCTTGTTCACATCTAGACTCTGATTCAGCATATCTGAGGTAGAAATGCAAATTCTCAGTAGGGGGTGGAATTGAAAGGAGCCAGTTGGAAGCCCAACCATGAGATGTGATTAAGGGTTCACTGTAATCATTAGATAAGAGAATACATGCAACATTTACACACAAGGCACAAAATATGATACATAGGCAGTATTCAACAAAAGCACTGCTATAATTGATATAATGAGACGTTTTGAAAACAAGAGACATGATGTGAGATAATTATAAAGGTCTTTTGTGAACTCTAGAATAAGTTGCCCATGAGGAAAATCAAGTTTTCTGAACATTTAGCATAGAACTACAATTGGAAAGACAGATTTCATGTTCCACAATACTAAATGATGCAAACATACATATGTATCTAGAAATGAAAACACAGCCCTCTATCGCAAGCACCATGAATCCGCATACGGCAACGAGAAATGAAAGACTCAAGTACATATTTTTTAGACTTGTTTTGTTGAGAAGTCACCGATGAAACAAATAATATGGCCCTAAAGGAGCAATGTTTAGATTTGGTCATACATCTTCCTATATATTTTCAATGTGTTCTTTATAAAATGCACGGTGACATGACTGTTAAGCCTTATCAGAAGCTTTGAATAGCAAATGCAAGGTATTTCCAAAACACATGCTTCAAAAGGAACCCGAGGGCACAGTGGAATAAATGAGCTGCTAATCCAAAGGTCTGGGGTTCACACCCACCAGCTGTTCCACAGAGGGAGAAGGCAATCTCCTTCAGTAAAGATTTATACTTTATTGATACTGGAAAACTCTATAGTACATTTAAAAAGATAATTTTATTGGGGGCTCATACAGCTCTTATCACAATACATCCATCCATCCATCCATTGTGTCAAGCATATTTGTACATTTGTTGCCATCATCATTCTCAAAACATTTGCTTTCTACTTGAGCCCTTATAAATTGTTATTATTTTTTCATGTCTCATACTGACCGATGTCTCCCTTCATGCACTTTGCTGTTGTCTGCTCTCAGCAAGGGGGTTATATGCAGAATATTGTGATCGGTTCCCTCTTTCTACCCTCACCCTCCCCTTACCCTCCTAGTATCACTACTCACTCATTATTGGTCCTGAGGGGTTTATCTGTCCTGGATTCCCTGTGTTTCCAACTCTTATCTGTAACCATGGACATGCTCTAGTCTAGCTGGATTTGTAAGGCAGACTTGGAATCATGATAGTGGGGGGAGGGGAGCATTAAAAAAACTAGAGAAAAGTTGTATGTTTCATTGGTGACATACTGCACCCTGACTGACTGTCTCTTCCTTGTGACCCTTTTGTAAGGGGATGTCCAATAGTCTATAGATGGATGGGCTTTGGGTCTCCACTCTACAACCCCCTCATTCACATTGATATGATTTTTTGTTCTGGGTCTCTGATGCCTGATACCTGATCCTATCAACACCTCATGATCACACAGGCTGATGTGCTTCTTCCATGTGGACTTTACTGCTTCTGAGCTAGATGGCTGCTTGTTTATCTTCAAACTTTTAAGACCCCAGATGATATATCTTTTGATAGTCGGGCACCATCAGTTTTCTTCATCTAAGGTACAATTTCGTTCTGTCATGGGATAAAAATCATAATTGATTCACTGGTAGTGGGTGTTTTGGATTCAAGTTGAGGTCTAAAAGGGGATAAAATACCACTTAATATTCATGTGTCCCTCAGAGAGTGGTTAATGAATATCTTAGCTCTCAGATCAGGAAATGACCAACTTTCAGGGTGATTTAAAAAGAAGACCAGCTGTAGGAAGGGTAGCCCAGACCTACACACCATTGTCTGTGTCACAGGTACCATGGGAGTACCTGCTGGCCACAGGGGTCACAGCTGGCATGGGAAACTTCCAAAGGAAAGAGTTTGAGAGGAAGAGAAGGAAGGAAAGGTTTTTAGCCAGAATTCCATATTAAAACGAGAAACTTAGGAAGTAGCCTACAAAGAATCTCAAAAGGTTGAAGATACGCTTAGCCACCCTAAAACAGCTAAGCCTCCCAGAGCGCTCACTGACTCTGAGAGGGGCCGTGTGTCTGTTTTCGAGCAGAGGTTCCTTCGCATATCTGAGAATGCACGACGACAGCTCAGGTCAGCGTCCTGATCACCTTATGGACGAATGTTCTTGATGCCTAGTGCCACAGCTCGGTCCCAAACCTGTAGGATCAATCAAAATTCACTGCCATTGGCCTGATGACGACTCATATATTTAGTTGAAATAATACTATGGCCACAACCGTGACCACACATGATAAAAGGTTTTCTTTTTAAAAATAGGCACCAGTGTCCTTTCTTTGCTACTGCACTTCTGAAAATGTTCCTTACAAATAAAGAGAACAAAACAGGGCTGTAAAGTATCTAACAAATATCAGATAGACAATTTGGGGAAATGAGAAAAGCTTTAATTGTACGAGCTACATTATATAGTGCCTGGTGGCGGAGTGCTCACACATGGGGCTGCTAATCACAAGGTCAGCAGTCTGAAACCACCAGCTGCAGTGTGGGAGAAAGACAGAGGAGGTGCTCTGCTCCTGTGAGGATGTAGTCTCGGAAACCCATAGGAGCCCTTCTACCCTGTCCGATAGGGTCGCTGTGAGGCCAGAATTCACTGGCTAGCAGTCAGTTTTGGTTTGGTTGTTAATATTATATTATATATCTCATCAAAAAATCTTGTTGGGGGTGGTGGTAAGGTACTTCAAAACATTCGTGGAAACATTGAATTATCTTTTAATCCCATCCCCCTCAATTTTTTTGCAGTCCCTGAGGACCTAACCAGAACTAGATGCCCTATAAATAAATCCGATTTTGCCAAAAATAAACTTTCGATGAAGCAAACCCCAGTAATGCACAGCTTGGTGAGAGAGAGAGAGTATGGTTAGGTCTAGTATAATTCGACGGGTTAAATGCAATAAGGGCGACAGCACCATACACAGACTGCTAACCAGCAGCCTTCAGTCCCAACCCGCCAGTTTCTCAGCGAGAGAGTCATGGTGTCAGATTCCCTATAGAGACCACTGTAGACAGATCAACTTCATTTGGCTGGGTTTACGTGGGTGGGTGGCAGAGCCATCCAAAAGGTTAAAGGAATGATAGGAAGAGGGCTAGAGATAAGGAAAGAATTTTTGGAGATGCCGCAGAATTCTGAAAAAAAGAAAAATAGGAATTCTATAGGTTAACCGAAGGTTTACCTAGTATGGAAGACATCGTTTTAAATAATTCATAGCTCACCTACTAATAAATGTTTTAGATAATGTTTAGGGGCACATGACTAAATGCTTTGTCTAAACGATGTATTTACTGTACACTGTACAGTGATTCCACTTCCTCTCCTTCACCCCACAGTCACCCCCAGGACTGTTTAGAGCAGTGGTTCTCAAGCTGTGGGCTGCAACCCCTTTGGGGGTCGAACGACCCTTTCACAGTGGTTGCCCCAAGACCATCAGAAAACACGTATTTCCTATGGTCTTGGGAACAGAGTCGCTGTTCCTCTATTGTCTCTAGGCAGGTCCGCCAAAATGCAGACACGCCCACATGAGTGCCCCGCATGAAGACTGTTAAAACCCATGCTACCCCATGCTTCAAGACAAAATGTCATTTGTCATTAGAAATAAATATTTTACAATATATAATTACATATTGTTTTTGTGATGAATCACTATGCTTTAATTATGTTCGATTTGTAACAATGAAAATACATCCTGCTATCAGATATTTACATTACCATCATCACGGTAGCAACATGACAGGAAGTAGCAATAAAACTAATTTTCTGATTGGGGGTCAGCACAACACGAGGAACCGAATTAAAGGGTGGTGGCATTAGGAAGGTTGGGAACCACTGGTTTAGATGCTAGGAGTTATTTAAAGGCCTCATCAGATGTAACTAGACAAAGTAAGAATGCCTTTATGTGAACACCTCCAAGAAACATGCTGTGTCTATGGCCATAGTCTCTCTCTCGCCCTCTCAAGGAATTGACCATTTGGGAACAGCCTCTAGTCCTGTCTCTAGTGCTGGTTTTCTTCTTTGTTGTAACAATGTTTATTATCAGTACCTTACATGGTTACTCCTATATTTTTAAACAGTCTTATTGGGTCATAATTCAAATATACAATTCAATCTTTCAATCATATCAAGGAGTTTTTTATAGTCATGACTACAATCACTTTTATAACTTTTTTGGTGTGTGTTATTAGCTCTCCCTTTCCCCTCAACCTCCACCACCATACCCCAAAGGAACCCTTAATCCACTTAAAAAAATCATTTTATTAGGGGCTCATACAACTCTTATCACAATCCATCCATCCATCCATTGTGTCAAACACATTTGTACATCTGTTGCCATCATCATTCTCAAAACATTTGCTTTCACTTGAGCCCTTGGTATCAGCACACTTTCTCCCACCCTCCCCACTCCCTCATGAACCCTTGATAATTGATAAATTATTATTTTGTCATGTCTTACACTGATGTTTGCCTTCACCCACTTTTCTGTTGACTGTCCCCCAGGAAGGGGTTGGGGTTATATGAAGATTCTTATAATCAGTGCCCCCTTTCTATCCCACCTTCCCTCCACCCTCCCAGTATTACCATTCTTACCACTGGTCCTGAAGGGTTCATTTGTCCTGGATTCCTTGTGTTTCCAGTTCCTATCTGTAGCAGTGCACATCCTCTGGTCTAGCCAAATTTGTAAGGTAGAATTGGGATCATGATAGTGGGAGAGAGGAAGCATTTAAGAACTAGATAGAGGAAAGCTGTATGCTTCATCATTGCTACACTGCACCCTGACTGGCTTGTCTCCTTCCCACAACCTTTCTGTAAGGGAATGTCTGTCTAGTTGCCTACAGATGGGCTTTGGGTCCACACTACTCACTTCCCCTCATTCACAATGATATGATTTTTTGTTCTTGATGCTTGGTAACTGATCCCTTCGACACCTCATGATCACACAGGCTGGTGTGCTTCTTCCATGTAGGCTTTGTTGCTTCTGAGCTAGATGGCTGCTTGTTTACCTTCAAGCCTTTCAGATCCCAGATGCTATATCTTTTGATAGCCGGGCACCATCAACTTTCTTCACCACATTTGCTTATGCACACATTTGTCTTCAGCGATCCTGTTGGGAAGGTGAACATCATGGAATGCCAGTTTAATAGAACAAAGTGTTTTTGCATTGAGGGAGTACTTGGTTACTCCTATTTTTCTCTCGAGTCTTTTTTGTCCTGCCTTCTTCTATTGCTTCTCTCACATGTCTCATCTTTCAAGAAAAAGGTTAACTTATTAAAGATATTGCTCCCCACGACCTCTCCTCTTCATCCAAGAAGCAACCAAGCAGAGCACAGTGGTATGAGCTTTAGAACTGACCATTATTCACTACTTACTGCACAGCATTAAGGATGCAAATAGTTCTTCAGAGCCAAAGAACTTTTTCCCTCTAACTCAGTGGTTCTCAACCTTCCTAATGCTGTGACCGTTTAATACAGATCCTTAAGTTGTGTTGCCCCTCAACCAGAAAATTATTTTCATTGCCACTTCCTGTCATTTTGCTACTGTTATGAATCGTAATGTAAATATCTGATATGCAGGATGTATTTTCACTGTTGCAAATTGAACATAATTAAAGCATACTGATTCATCACAAAAACAATATGTACAGTAATTATATATTGTGAAATATTTATTTCTAATGACAAATAAATGACACTTTGTCTTGAAGCATGGTGTAGCCTGGGTAACAGTCTTCACTCCGGGTACTCATATGTGGGCGCATCTGCATGTGAGCGGACCCGTCTGGAGACAGAGGAGCAGCGTCTTGGTTCCTGAGAGAATAGGAAATATGTGTTCTCTAATGGTCTTAGGTGACCCCTGTGAAAAGGTCGCTCAACCCACAAATTGAGAACTGCTGCTGTCACTGGTTTCTACCAGGGAAAAGGATACTAGTGACAATCACAGCAGCGGCACCTCAGTTGGTCAAAGATTTCCTGTGATTGCAGTGGATGCTACCGAGAAGGCATAAGGCTGAACCTGCAAGTGATCCCTACATGGAATATGGAAGATGGGCTTGGCCTTATCCACATTTTCTATGTCACTTGTATTACCTTTTAACTTTAACACAGGTACTTCGGAGAGCCACACTTACATAGATCATGCACTGTTTATCACGTACACAGATTTAACTTAGTCTCTTTTCATTCAAGCTAAAAGGTATTTCAGGGGGACACAGCGGGAGGTGGAGTGGGAAGACAATTCAGTTTGGCAAGTCATGCAACAGCTCCACTGCTTTCCCTGGAGACAACCAGTTTACTGGGCAGAGAGATACACTTGGTACATTTAAAATTGCTTTAAATTAAAATCATTTTTGGGGGACTTTTATGGCTCTTCTCACAATCTATACATACATCCACTGTGTCAAGCACATACATTTGTACATATGTTGTCATCATTTTCTTTTTTAAAAAATTCATTTTATCAGGGGCTCATATAGCTCTTATCACAATCCATACATCCATTGTCTCAAGCACATTTGTACATATGTTGTCATCATTTTCTTTTTTTTTAATTCATTTTATTGGGGGCTCATAGAGCTCTTATCACAATTCATACATCCATCTATTGTGTCAAGCACATTTGTACATATGTTGCCATCATCAGTTTCAAAACATTCTTTCTACATGAGCCCTTGATATCAGCTCATTTTCCCCTTTCCCCCTCATGAACCCTTGATAATTTATAAAAGTTTTCTCTCATGTCTCACACCAACTGCTGTCTCCCTTCACCCACTTTTCTGTTGTTCATCCCTCTGGGAGGGTGTTATATATAGATCATTGTGATTGGTTCCCTCTTTTCCCCCCTCACCTCCCCCTTATGCTCCTGGTATCACTACTCTTATCATTGGTCCTGAGAGGTTTAGAGGTTTATCTACTTTGTGCATTTTTAAGGACTGAATTATGCCTTTCCTCAATATGTATTTCGAATATTGCCTCTAGGTTTGTGGTTATAATTCCACTGGGTTGTCTTTTGCTTTCGTTGTTATAGAGGCAAAGTTAGTGTAGCATGTACGTTGAGTCAATCTCTTTTAAGATATGAAAGCGTCAATAAGCAAGGGGAGTAGAGCTGGGGAAAGAGATGTGACAAATCCCACTGAGACTGCCAGGAGCAGCATCTCAGACAAGGGTCTCCCTTCAATGCAACCCAGAGAGAAAGCCCTCCCTCCGAGCTGGCATCAGACACTCCAAAACTGTTGGATGATCAATGTGTTACAGCCACCCAGTAGATGACTGAGACACATGAGGGGTTTCCAAAGTTCAGGAAAAAAATTGAATGAAAAGATAATGGAGTTTTTCTACAAACTTTTTGTAGTCCCCTCATACAAACTTTCCATTTCTTTCACATAGGGCAATAAAACCAGGCATAATCAAGGATCAAGATTTAGTAAAAATTACATATTTTTCAAGATTTAATAAAAGTTAAATGTTTGTACTGTTTCATCAAGAGCACTCTTAGCCAAACTGACATTTTCTCTCCACTGTGTTTGCACAGTAGTGAAGAATTTGATGATTATTGTTTGAGGCAATTGATTTACAGTAAGGACTTAGTACAATTTCATTACTGCTGCCTTTTCATATAGTAAAAAGGGCAAATAAACTCCTAGCTTTGACCTGTACGACACACTAAGGATTTGGAGATACCCTTCCCCTAGGCGTCCAGTCTTCATTCATAGAGAAATGCTGTTGTTTGACCTTATTGAGTCATGATCCACACAGCTGTCAAAGTAAAAGATGCCAACTATTCTCCTACCCTCCTTCCTCAGTATGTAAATAGTGGATAGCCTTCACATGTCTAGCAGTGTTACCCAGAGAAATTGAAGTGCGTGTGGGCATTCCACAGATCCTGGCACTGGGAGGGGCCCATCCTTGGCAGGCTCAGTGTAGTGGACAATTAGAATAGTTCTGAGGCAGTATTTGGGAAGTAATATTAAAACTGAAATGTATTTCTTCATTTTGCCTGTATGACAGAGGTGATGTCATTTAAAGTCCCTCAGTTTCCAATTGTGAGAATCAACTGGGATAATGTGAAAGTACTCTAAAAATTGTGAAGGTTTTATATGAACGTAAATTATACCCCATTTTTTCAAATAGGGACAACAAAAAAGTGTCAGAGAAAAGACAGACTTTTATTTCCATAACTTTATTTCTAACTAAGTGCAAATTTTCAACTTTGTCCTAAATGTACCCCCCGCCCCACCTTCCATTCAACACACTCATCTTTGACTCTTGGTCTTTTAGAACAAAATACCAATTTGTTTCACCTACTAAAGTGTCAGGGTCAATTTTATTTTATCTACTTGACTTGATAAGACAAAACCAACACATTAAATTACCATTTAAATCAGAACACAAATCAAGAACAATGTACACTATTCTAACTATAAACGTAGTTTTACCTAAATTAAGATCACCCAAATTACTTACTATGCATGGAATTATATTACAACAACACACAGAAACTGTGTATTCTGGACAAAGGAGGCATAAATATGCTTTTCCTTTGGTTCTATTTAGAGTTATCCTTTATGATATCCAGCATATACTATCTCTCTAGCACCACAAAGCAACCTGTAAGGCAGGTAGAAATTATCTACATTTGACAGGCAACGCTAGGCTCAAAGGTGTTAATTAATTTGCTCAAAATGAAAAGATCTGTCAAAGACGTAAGTGCAAGCATATCTTGGGTCCCCTATCATTACATCAGCAGTTATGTTTTCAGGTATTTGCATGGCCCAATAGAATCCTTTTTACCAATGCCATCTGAACTTGAACACATGAAACAGATAAATAGCAGCAACAATATTTACAGTGTCTCACTTATACAGTAACAATTACTGATTGCAGTAACTTTGTGTTCTGATAAGTGAAAAATTAAGATGGCATGTTCAGGAAGAAATTTCTTTAAAATGCAGAGCCTTCATCATCAATAACGATCTTTCTTCTTAATGATATATTAAGAAACGGTCAAATACACACACACACACACACACACACACACACACACACACACTGATACCCTGGAAACAATGGCAGACAGCAAGTTTGTATTTTTATAAGCAAAATATAAAACGTGCAAAAACTACAGAAAGATTTATCCCTAGAACTACCCAAACATATTAAGAATTTTAAAATGTTAAGCCTGCCAACTTAAAGTGTAGAGTTTCACTTACTTCATTCAGTAGCATAAACTGCTCAGTACTCAGAAGCACCTGGTAACACACCACTTCATTTACCCCAGAAGGCAGTGGACTGGTACTTACCTCCTTCAATGCAGTGAGCCACTCCGCTTGGAATTTAAAGTGAGCGGGCACATTTCTAGTTTGCCACTGGAATTTCTTCAAGTAGAATACATCACACTTTAAAACCCATTGATTCTCTAAAGAGAAACACTTCTTATTTCAAATTTTAATAAAAACAACTTTATTGAACCACGTCAGTGATAACACAATTTAACAGGCGTGAGTGATTTGTGGATAGTTTGGTGTGGCTTTTGTGGTTGTCAGTTAATTTCTGTGCTTGGTTTGTCTCTGGGTTCATTCTGCTGTTCCAAAGTTCCTATGTTGGACACATTCATTATTTTAAGATGTCTTTGTATTTACAAAACTTTGAATCAAAGTTTGAAAAGGTACTGTAAGCATATATATTAAACATACAATTCCATTTTCAGACATTGGCGCAACCTAAATTATTTTATTTGCAGGTAAATCTAGTTCCTTTTGATTTTCTCCCCAAATTCAGCACATTACAACAAACGAAGCCAGTCCCAGGGAGAAAAGGGTTTATACTGGTGACCCTCCTCCCATCATTGGTGAGGGTTCTAGCAGTCAACAGTTCACAGAACATTCACTCTTCCATTCCAACTTACTCTCAACTAAAATTCAAAAGGCTGTGGTTCCCTGAGTCTTCAGTGAACACATTAGTATACGGAGGAGGTGGGGCATGTGTGTGTGTGTGTGTGTGTGTGGTGGGGGTGGCAATAAATCTAGAAAATCACTATTAGAGAATCACAGCTGAATCTTACTTAGTCATAAACTTTCCTGCAAAAAGAAAACTATTAAAAATAAATTCCTATAGGCTATTTTTAGAATGATAAATTCCAAATGCTAGACCTTGATGTCTTTTAAGAGCACTTAAGGATGGCACTTAAAAAAAGGCCATGTTGCCAAGTCATGTCATAACTGGCTCAAACAACCCCATTTTCATCTAACGTTACTTCATGCTACTGCATGAATCAGTATTAAATAATAGCTTGGAGTTACTAAAAACTAGAATATTGGCACAGATATGCACTGCAATTAGAGTATGGAAATGATAAATATCCATTTTCCATATACTTTCTCTAGGCCAACAGAAAAAGTTTCTTTAAAAAACTAAGAGTAAAATCTATATCTCTGTGACTAGAGAAATGCCATGTATTCATAACCAACCTTTTCTCAAGAGGAAAATAAATTAGATTTTGCAGTCTAATTTCACCTTCAAACATCTCATTAGTCCACCAAATTGTCAGAGCTATTACCTACATATTCATACACACACACACACACACACACACACACACACACACTTTAACCTAGATCAAGATAGCTTTTTCCTATTTAATTAAAAACAAAAAAGCGATGAAACACCCCCCCCCAGTAAAACCTAGAAAGAAAAACTAGCTACCACTTTAACTAGATTGGAGTACAATGTGTCTCAAAAGACTCTTGTCACGTCAAAGGCATAGTATCACCCCTTTCAAAGTCATGAACTAACGATAACGGATGGCGAAATGCGGATGCCATCAGGCCCAGCAGTGAAAGAGTTAACTAACCTTCGCCGGCGCCGCTCTGCACTTCTGATCCATTACGTTTCTCACGAGCTGCGCTTCAATGTGCCGGGCAAGTATCAACTGTAATTTGATCCCAGAGTTTATGGGGGGAAAATAGCTGCACACACTGAACATGCACATTCAATAAAAATGTTTTGAGAGAAATATAACCTATAAACACAACGTAAGGTATCGTTAAACGTTAGATTAACTTCAAAACTGCAATCTCTTCGCTTTCCTCCAGCTCTCAAAAAAAAAAAAAAAGAAAGGAAGAAAGAAAAAAAAAGGCAGCAGCCCTACTGCAGGGAAAGAGGCTTGAAAAACAACTTTGATTGGCACTTGGCCTGACCCACAAAGGAAGAAAAGCAGTTTTGGACAAAGAGCGCAAATATTTGAGCTAGCTTACTTACACGCTTTCTGTTTTATTTTTTAAACATATAATGCGCAATTCCGGGTAGACTGTAGTGCGAGAAACTGCCTAAAAACGGAACTGTCTCCGTCGTTCTGGCTCGGCGCATTTGCACACTCAGCGATTTTAATTCATTTGTGCTGGGCAAACAGGAGCACCTCAACGAATGCGTTCGACGACATCAAATTTAAAAATGGAGCGTGGCGAGCGATAGACGGGTTCGAACAGTGGTGAAAGTCCGAGGAAAAGCTTGTCTCCAACCAAAGCGGCCCCCTCCCCCCTAGGAGCTCCCCTCCCCCGCAAGAATTGATTAAGCCAAGTAAGCGAAATAATACCGGAGTAAACTTTCTGTCAGTCACTCTAGGAAGTAAGAAGTTGATGAAGCCACTGATTTTGGTCTTTCCTGGACCAACACGGAGGGGAGTGTGTGCCCCGAGGGCTGACCCGCGTCCACCTCCGCCGCCCGCGACCCCAGACGAAGGAACCAGCACGTCCCACAGGCACGAAGTTCCAAGCTGCTTCACCCAGTCCTCTAACGACTCCACTAGACCCGGGACGAACAGTCCAGGAATTTCCAAAGAGGGTGTTAGGGGAGGGCGCGCCAGGCAGAAGCACCCCGAGGAACCAAAAACAACACCCACAAGGATCGGCCGCAGCCAAGAGGGAGCCAGGAAGCTCCAGCCCAGGCAGTTCAGGCTCCAACCCACCAAGCTCCAGCGACAGCCAAGCTGCACCGAGAGGGGGGCCCAGCCTCCCGGACGTGCTCAGGAGCGCGCGGGTCCTCCCTCCCGCTGCCGGGGGCGCGGACCCCGGGTGCCAGGAGGGAGGCGAAGCGACAAGCACGTACGATTGAGGAAGAGGGGCCAAACCTCGCTCCCGGGGACCCGCGTCCGTCCCGGCGGAGGTTCGGATCCGCGGTGCCCATCTTCCACCCTGGACCCACGCCCCCTTCTCGGGTCTCCGTGCAGGGATCGCGCCCCGGGAGCCCTTCCCCGCGCGCGCCGGGGACCTGCAGCCCGTACCTTCCGCAGCACTTTCCGGCAGTTGGTGCACAGCAGGTAGTTGGTGGCGGCCGAGGGGCTACTGCCGCCGCGGTTCATCGTGGCCGCAGGCGCGGGGGGCGAGGGCGGCCCGCCGGCCGAGCCGGGCTGTCACTGCCGCCGCCCGCGCCACCGAGGGGCCGGGCTGTCCCCCGCCGCCGGCCGCGCTTCAGCCTTCGCCTCCTCCGGGCGAGATCGGGGCAAGGGGAAGCGACGGCCCGAGAGCCAGCGACGCGGCTCGCGGCGGCTGCCGAAGCGACGGCGGAGACGGCGGCGGCTGCTCTTCACCGGCCCGGTGCTCCGCCCGCTCCCATCCTCCAGACCCCCGCCCCCGCCAGCCTAGGACGAGCAGCCGCCACCGCCGCCGTCGCCGCCGCCGCCGCCGCAGCGCCTCAGTGCGGCCCCGCCCCCGCCTGCCCCCCACCTTCACCACCTCCGCCCTCCGGGACCGCCCCCTCCAGCCAATCGGACCGCTCCGGCCACGCCCCCGGGCGCTAACCCTCCGCCAATGAGCTCCCAGAGGCGGCGGGGAGCTGCGCCGGCCAATCGCCGCGGCCGAGGACGCCTTGAATCTCCAGGCAAGTTAAGTTTATCTCCGAGGCCCTGAAGCGAGGGGAGATGGCGGGTTAGGTAGGGAGCCGGGTGGGAAAGCACGGCGCGCCCGACCGCCTATAGGAGGTAAAGGGTGCCTCGTCTGCCAGTAACTGGGAAGCCCAGCCCTCCTCGGAGGCCACTCACGCCCCTTTCCTCTGTCCCTGCAGAAATGGGGAGCAGAGGGAGATAAATAGCTAGGAGGTCGAGCAAACGAGAGGTTCCAAGGCTGAGCTAAATAATTTCCTGATCTCTTGTGAAAGCGGGGCTAAAATATTCTTACCATCAGGGCAGTGGCCAGGCTCTCAGCTAAAACCAGAGCTTTAGCTGCGAAGAAGACTTGCGTTCACGCATCACTTGGCACCCAGGGATCTCCAAGAACTTTATGCATCGGGAGTCTTGTTTTGCAGCAAATCCAGTTCGTTACCTGAGGCTTGGAAGGGAGGGAGACAGGGGAGAGGTGGGAGAAGGATACTGATATAGTTTATCAGGTTACTGAAAGAAAAAATAAAGACACCAAACTCTACACAGTCCTCCCACCAATGAAAGCTCCTTATTTGTCCAGCACGAAAGGCCCCAGAGAGGTTTGTCCCCTCACCCAAAAGTCCTGTCCCCAGGGCCAGCGGGACCGAAGACTGCGGAGGAGAGGTTCTGAGAACAAATCACCATGTAAAACTATTGGGCTGGACCTGCCTCTCCCAAAGCATTAGAAAAATAAAATCATCATAATGGTGAGTCAGGGTTCTCGCGTCCCAGCTTTGGGGAGAGAGGAGGATGCAATTGGGGAAAGCTCTGGTTGGCAGAGGACGGGGTTGGGGGCAGGGAGTCAGATCTCCCAGGGGCCAGCAACACGCGTGCGGGTTGAACGCCGGTTGCGGACGCGGAAAAAGCCTGGAACCTGCTCCCCAGTGAGAACAAAGACGGGCGCTGAACAGGAGCCTGATTGGTGCCCGGTGCTCACGCCTCCTCCGGGCCCGCAGACAACTTGCTCACCCACTGGCGCAGCGCTCACTGGAGCGCCAGCTCCCTGTCTGGCTTGGCCTTAGCCGCACTGGACTGTGCTATGACATCACCTGTTTTCTTTCGTTAGAACTAAGATCCGTATCCTCGGCTTTCTCTCTCTCTCCTTTTGGAAAGGTCTCTGGCGTAACCAGGATTTATGATGGCCTGCTGTTTGCAGAATGAATCTGTGGAGATGATGGGGACTAGGGGGCTGAGAGAAGGCGATAAAGGTTTCACTGGGGAGGGGGGGGGCATATTTTGCTTTTCTTCCTCTTCTTTTTAAAGAACTACCCTGATTGCCTAAGGCGACCTAGTGGCCCAATGGTTAAGCTCTTGGCTGCTAACTGAAAGGTCTGTGGTTCGAACCCAACCAGGAGGCACACCCATAGGAATTCGATGGGGACAGTTGGATCCTGCCCTACAGTCACTAAAGTCAGACCCCACACCTTGGCTTCTTAAGAGATTCACTGTGGTGTTGTGATGCGAAATCCAAAAGGTACACTGGAGGGGCTCACAGGTTTAACATGTCAACGCTATTAGGCCAAATTATGTGCTCAAAACTGTCAATCTCCTCATTGCTCAAAAGCGGCCTCCTTTTCCTCCGATTCACAGACCAGTGTATAAACCAAGCCCACACACTGAACCAAGATGGATATCTCCTAGTGTCAGGAAAAAACAGACCGGGAAACTGGCTTTAAGTTAAGTCCCTGAGTAAATGTGTTGACTCATGGTAGCTAAAGGCCATCTGATGCTCTGTAGACATGTGTAGCCTAGAGTAGCAAGAGGGTGCTGAGGGTGGTGGTTCAAGCCCACCAGCATCTCAGAGAGAGAAGGATGAGGCTGTCTGCTGTCAAAAGTTTAGTCTTGGTTACTGTGTCAGAAGCTGGGGTCTGTTCAGTCCTCACAGTCATGGCTATGTTTGCGACCATGGGTGCAGCTACTGTATCAAACCATCTTTTTGAGGGTCTTGATGTTACTTGCTAAAATAGGTTGTGGAAATGTTTAGCCAATTCCACTCATACTGTGGTGAATAAAAAGATAGGTCAGAGCGATCATTTGAGTTTACCAAATCTAATCTGTCATTCTGCTGTATGAAGCTCATCAATATTCCTCCTCCCTCTGCCTCTAATCGCCACCTTTCTGCTTGATGGCTTCTCTGGTTCAAAGATTTCTTGGTGGAGACAAGCAGTTTTCAGTTGTTCCTGGTATCCTTCTCGTAATTCTTCTTTAGCATTAAGCTCAGTGCTGAATTGCTTGGTTTGGGTGCTATACTCCCATCAGAGAGCAACCCCTGGCAGCCAGAGAAGGAATTCCAGATACTTTGCATCACCAGCTTCTACCTCAACCCACAAAGAAGTGCTTACAACATCGTAGAGAAAGGAATGAGTTTTTACTCTTTCCTAACTGCACCCCTCCACCCCTAGGATCTATAACTTGGGTCTTTAATCAATTTAAAGCCAAACTCACTGCCATCGAGTCAATCCTGACTCATAGCAACTCTGTAGGACAGGATAGAATTGCCCAAGTGGGTTTTGGAGACTATACTCTTTCCTGGAGTAGTAAGCCTCATTTTCCCCCTGGAAGCAGGTGGTGGTTTTGAACCACTGATTTTGCAGTTAGTAGACCAACACATAACCACTAGGCCACAACCCCCCCCCCCAACAAATCCACCGCCATTGAGTCAATGTTGACCCACAGTGACTATAGAATAGGGTCGAATTTCGCCCTGTGAGTTTCCATTCGCCCTGTGAGTTTCCAAGACGCTAACCCTTTACTGGAGTAGAAAGCCCGTCCTTCACCGGCAGAGTAGCTGGTGGTTTCCCACTGCTGATCTTACTGTTAGCATTCCAGGCTTCCTGAATACCCACCTCCAAGACAAACAGACAAACAGACCCTGCCGCTGACCTCATGCATGTCAGAGTGAAACTGTGCTCCATAGGGTCATCCGTTCATGCATTTATTTTTCCAGTGTAGATTACAGGCCTTGTTTCTGGGGTGCCTCTATGTGGACTTGAATCTCCAACCATTTCCAAAGCAGTCAAGCACCAACTATTTGCAACCCAGGAACTCCAATGAGATCCTCTAAAAGGGCCTCAATAAATATCTGTGCATTAAATGGTTCAAAGAAAACTATCATCAAGAGCAGTGCTATTGGGCTCATCTCACCTTGGTTATTAGATATATCAGTTAATTTTGGCCTTACACTTAATTCTACCTCCAATCTAAGAACAATTAGTTCTTATGATATGGTGCTGCTTGATGCTCACCCTCCTGCAGAGACCACTGAAGATATGGGTGCTCTAGCAAAGTGTGGTGAAGAAACATGGTGGTGCCTAGCTATCAGAAGCAATAGAGCCTGGGGTCCGAAAGGCTTGTCTTCAAACAAGTGACCCCCTAAGTGAGGCATCAACTAAGTCTACATTTTGGTTGTTAGACATATGATTTATTTACCAAGGATGGTAAATAATAAAACCCAAATCCAAAGGAGGGAATGGGATCAGAGCTTCAATGATAAACACCTGGTTTACAAAAGGCGATGGATGGCAGTTAAACTCAAAAGCCTCTGGCGAATCTCCTCTGACCGTAGTCTAGGGATGTGAATAACCTTGTTATCAGACAGAGAGCATGATAAAGTCAATTATAGCAGATGTATAAGTGAATGGAAAGTACATGTGGATTAAGCCTCTGGTGAACAGCCTGTGACCATAAACTAGGGTGTGAGCCTTGCTATTCCAGAATGAAGTTGGATTAAAATTGAACACCTTGTCATTTGATCTCCTTTTGACCCATTTAAAATCTGTTCTAGTTTTTAATATTTTCTGCTCTTCAATTGAGGTTTTTCTCTGGTTTACTTTGTTGTTAGTTTTCTTTTTTAAATGTCTATGAAATCCAGGATAGGTAAATCTACAGAGACAGTAACTGGATTCATGGCTTCTTGAGGGTCCAGGAGGGGAGTTTGGGGGAAAATGTGGAACTAACAACAATGAGTTACAAGAATGAAAAAAATGTTCTAAAATCTATTGTGATGATGATTGTGCAACTCTTCTTAATATGATTGAACTATTGAATTATATGATTTGTGAGTTATGCCAATAAAACTGTTAAAAACATTTTGGTTATTTCCATAATACAGCAGTCTTAACAAATGTCAAAAAAGAAAACCTCTCCTAACTTATCATTGTGATCAGGTTCCAGCTCATTATGCAAAAATGGAGAGTGACTACATCAGATCATAAAGTGGAAGATGACAACATCATTCCATAACTGCCAAACCACCAAGAATCAGGGCCCTGCCAAATCGATACACGACCTTAACTGTGTCAGCCAGCATTGCTCCTGATGTACTTTTAGCTAAGTACCACGTGTAAAATAGCCAGTTGGTAGATTTTCTACTTTTGTCACATATGTGGAATATTAGATTAAAGAGATAGTTGATAGAAGTAGATATCCTGTCATTTGTTTCTTGAACAAAGGAATTTGCACTGGACACAGCTATGAGTGGCTTGTTCCCCTGGGGTTCTTAGTTGTATAACTTTCTCTTCAGGAGACACAGAAGCTCCATCAAAGAAGGCCTCCATCATAGTCCCTCTCCACTGCTCGCCCTCCGCCCCACTTCCATCAAGAACATGATTCTCCCCCAAACCCACTTTTCACAAAGCAAGTCTTCCACCAAGCTCCCAAAGAATTCACTTTTTACCTTCTGCCACAGGAGGTTTCTGCATTTAACTCTATGCAAACCAGACTGCTAACAAAGGGACTATAAAATAGATTTGAGGTTGCATGTTTGGAGATTTTTCTTGTTTGGTTTGTTTTTTTTAATTGAATTGTTTTCAAGTATTTACAATTTAAGAGATTTTACACACACACACACACACACACACAAAACACACACACACACACATCTAGATTTTTGGTTTCTCTTGAAAAATGTTCAGGTTTGCCCACAGTAAGCAATGTATACTGGGGACCACGGCCTGCGATGCAACTTCAGGTGCACACTTTCCATTTACCAAAGCCCTTGAAATTTTGTCACTCATAAGAATTTGTGTTTTCTACTTCCATAGCTATCTTCAACACCTGCTGATGACCACTTTTAATGTTATCATTGAACATGACTTAGAAAACAACACCTAATTTCTTGGTTATAGCAAAGGTTTACACAAGGAGGCAAATACATGGGCCATCATGATGTACAGCAGGTACTCTGGCTTGCTCTTGGTAACTGTGTGTGTGTGTGTGTGTGTGTGTGTGCAAGTATATAGATTTCGCTCTCTCAGACCTGGTGACACTATTGGGTAATTATCAGGCTGCTGACAAGGTTGGTGGTTCATGCCCACCAGTCTCTCCACAGGAGAATGATGAACCTGTCTGTCCCCATAAAGCTTTATAGCCTCAGAAACCCTACTGATGAGTTCAGGTTGCCTCACAGGAGTGGGCTTGGCTAACATACATAGAGACAAGGAGAGAAAAATATGCAAGGGTGCTTCAGAAAATTGGAGGAAAACTGGAATTGAATGAGAATGCAGATTTTTCCGTAAACTTTTTGAAGGCCTCTTTATTAGTTACACGTTCTTACTCCATGTCTTTATGTTTATTTTTCCGTAAATAACAATATAGCAAATATCTCAAAGGGTAATTGTGCAGATCTAGTGAGATGCTGGAATGAGGTTATACATGTATACATAAATAAATACATGTATACATGTATAAATCAACACCAAACTCACTTCAAATGAGTCATATCTGACTCATAGGGACCCTGTCAGACAGAGTCGATCTAACCACATGGGTTTCTGAGACTGAAGCTTTTTAAAATTGCATTTTATTATAATTATTTTTTAAATTATTTTATTAGGGGCTCATACAACTCTTTTCACAATCCATATATACATCTATTGTGTAAAGCACATTTGTACATTCATTGCCCTCATCATTCTCATAACATTTGATCTCCACTTAAGCCCCTGGCATCAACTCCTCATATTTCTCCTCTCTCCCCACTCCTCCCTCCCTCACGAACCCTCAATAATTTATAAATTATTATTTTGTCATATCTTGCCCTGCCTGACATCTCCCATCACCCACTTTTATGTTGTTTGAGCCCCTAGGGAGGAGGTCACATGTAGATCCTTGTAATCGGTTCCCCCTTTCCAACCCACCCTTCCTCTACCCTCCCAGTATCGCCACTCACACCACTGGTCCTAAAGGGATCATCTGCCCTGGATTCCCTGTGTTTCCAGCTCCTATCTGTACCATTGCACATCCTCTGGTCTAGCTATATTTGTAAGCAGTTCCGGGGGGACATGGGAGAGGGGGAGGTGGGGGGAAAGGTAGTGGTGTTAACAAATCCAGGGACAAGGGAACAACAAGTGATTCAAATTGGTGGTGAGGAGGGTAGACCTGGTAGGGCGTGATCAAGGGTAATGTAACCAAGAGGAATTACTGAAACCCAAATTAAGGTTGAGCATGATAGTGGGATAAGAGGAAAGAGCTAGGAGGCAAAGAGCATTTGTAGAGGTCTAAATAAAGTCATGTACATATGCAAATATAGATATATATGAGGATGGGGAAATAGATCTATGTGCATATATTTATAGGTTTAACATTAAGGTAGCAGAAGGACATTGAGACTGAAGCTTTATGGGAGTAGAAAGCCTCATCTTCATCCTGCGAAGTGTCCAGTTCCTTTCAAACTGCTTACCTTGTGACTAACGGCACAGCATGTAACCCATGGGCCACCAGGGCTCCTTATGCATGTACAGTATGCAGCAAAGTGACCAGATCTTTGTAAACTCTGGATAAATGTCATCAGCTAACTGCCGAAATGCAAAGGATATCATACTCGTTACATACTGTGTGACCTTGGTCTAGTTACTCTACCTCTCTGTCTTAATTTTTTGTCATCTGAAAAGTAAGGCTGTTAATAATACCTTGGTCATAGAGTGACTTTGCAGAATAAAAGAGTTGTTAGATGAAGAACACTTAAAAGAATCACAGATATTTAAGAAACGTGTTTGCTATTATTTTGTACTATGGCCAAGAGATTATTTGTCTTTTTTAAATAAAGAGTTATTTAGTGATTTTAAGATAATTGTTCTCAAAATTAAGATAATGTGGGATTTATAACAATGGACAGAAAGGGTGCTGGTGTTTAGTTCAGGATTGTTGTGCACTATATGATCGTGGGCCTCAGCTTTGCCATCTGTTTAATATGGACAAATGATTAAGGAGGGTCTGAGCCAGATCCAGGTTTGTTGAGAATGGAAACAATGGAAAGTTATACCATGTTGGAAAGAAAAGATGATAAATTATAAATGCAAATTTACTTATGAATGGGAATATTTTTAAAAATTGAAAAAATACCCTAAGTGTCATAATGTTCAGATAATATTACAATTTTTAAATTAATTAATTAATGGCTTAACACAATCCTCCATTACTTCCCTTCTAACATTTGTACTTTTGGAAGAGGGCTTTATATTCTGAGAAGGAGCTCTGGTAACGTGGTTCTTTATTGGGCTGCTAACCTCAAGGTCAGCAGTTTGAAACCACCAACCACTCCACTGGAGAAAGATGAGGCTCCCACTCCCATAAAGAGTTGCAGTCTCTGGGTGAAGAAGGAAGAGTTTTTGCTTAGGGAGCATTGAGTTCATTTTAATGGTGGTGGAACAATTGGGAGAGGATATCAGTAATTGTTGTAACAACAGGAAGAGCGTAATCAATGACACTGAATTATACATGTAGAAGTTGTTGAATTGGAGAATGCTTTGTTGTGTATATTTTTGCCAAAATTGAAAAATAATTGCATGACTAGTAATGAATGTGGGGGGAAAGAAAATGTTCTAAAACTGGTTGTGGTAAAGATTGTACAACTCTTCTTGGTAGGGTTGAGCTGTTGAATTGTATAATATGTGGATGAAGTGCTGACAAAACTGTTGGGAAAAAGAGTTACAGTCTCAGAAAACCCCAGGTGCAGTTCTACCCTGTCCTGTAGGGTCGCTGTGAGTCAACTCCATGGTCCTGAGTCTGGTTTAGTATGCTCTGATTTCCTCTTCATGTGATAGATGAGTTTTGCAATAGTATCTTCTAGTATCTGCCCTGGGGTACATATTGCAATGATTACGTATCCCAGGCCTGGCCCTACACCTGTAGGCGATAAAGGCAAACCCACTATCCTTAAGTTAATTATGACTCATAGAGACCCTATAGAACACAGTAGACCTCCTGTTTGGCCTCAGTAGGCCTCTGAGACTTTAAAATCGACAGCCTTCATCTTTCCCATGAAGCAACCATTACTTTGGAACTACTAACTTCCTGGTGGTGATTAGCAATCCAATGAACGCAACCCACATTCTGCTTGCAGCTCACAGCGGGGGTATTCTTAGGCTTATGGCTACAATGACTGGACTCCGCATGACTATAACCCACCAAATTCAAACAAAAGGGATCCTCAGGCAGCTTCCCCTTGGTGAGATCACGCACCCTATCCACAACTTCTCCAAATCCATCAGCAAGGGGGAGAGTGTGAGGAAGGTAAATTGGAATGCAAGGTGACTGTGATCCCTACCAGGAGTGGTTAGAATAGCTTACTTTTGAAAATGCAACTAAAAACATGGCCGCGAAAACGCAGTGCTAGGCGTTCTCAAGTGTCTTGGCAGGAGCTAATGTTAGTGAGAGGCCCTGAAGCTTAAATGTCATTAAATTGGTGGTTAATCCATACCTGTGTGAAGAATTGCAAAACCTCGTGTGCTCTAAACTGATTCAATTTTGTTTTATTTTAGCATTTCCCCCGAGGATCGAGTGTAAAGAGGCTGTAGGGGAAGTAGCAGAACTTCTTCAGGTAAGCAGGGGTGGAAAACGGTCATGTTTTGAAAATTTCCTAGGGTTGGGTGAAATTTTCATTGGTTTTAGGAACTTTTTTTTTTCTTTTCTGTGCATCTGTTGATTTTCTGAAAACTCTAAATCCACGGTCCTCAAATCTGACAATCTTGCAAGAGAACTAAGGGAGCTAAGACAGAAAAAAAAAATCCACTTCATATATCTTAAATTTCTGTGAGGAATGCTGGCCGCAGGATGTTAAAAGGAAAAGTTGATGGCTGAAGGAGAGAAAGCCAGGTGAGACTAATGGGATTTTGGAGAAGCACCTCCTCGGAGCAGAAGGGCTCTGTAGGGTTTCCAGGCTGCTTTCGCTGCCGGGGCACATGGCTTGCCTTTGGTGACACAGGAGAGGCTAATGGGTTCAAATGCAATGGTTTTCTGCTAGAAGGTAGTTGCAGGGAGCGTGCACGATTGAAGTGGCTTGACAGGACCTCTGCAAAGAAACTTTCTGAACCTCGAGTTTCAGATCGTTGACTGTAACAATGCCACACACAGACTTTGAACAACTTCAGGGATGAGTCTTACCCATCTGGGTATCTGCAGTACCTGGAACACGAGAGGCGCTCCAAAGGCTTGTTAAATGAATTGGATGGATGAGTTAGTGTCTGTTAAAAATAAGTAAAAAACAAGCAATTAAAAAACACCAACACACCATTTCTACCAATAAATATTCTTAGGCAAGACTAAAAGGATTTGAGAGAAGCAACCAAGAATGAGAACAATGGTCTTCCGATGGTAAAAAGCTATGTCCATCCAAAGGTAAAAGCTAGCTTATTATCAAGAAGAAACTTTGCAAACTCAACATGAGTGATTCCAACAAAGAGTAACTTCGGAGAGGAGATATTGGCTTGCAATGACACTTTCTTACCTGCACTGTAGGCTTGGCATCACGGTAGCAACTTAAGAGATGCTGGAAGACTGCGGGTTTGAAAGCCTCAGCTTCGATATGTATGCTGGCCAGATACTCATTTTTTCAATCATTTGTTTGTTGAACATTTGCTAAGGAGTAAGCTCACATGATACAAATAACAAGCCAAACACACTGTCATCAAGTTGATTCGGACTCAGAGTGACTCAGTTAACTCCAAAAGAAAGCTCCCAACCAAACTTGATGCCAACTGTAGGGAGCCTTATTGGGCAGGGTAGAAGCGCCTCTGTGCACTGTAACTCTTTATGGACGTAGAAAGTCCCATCTTTCCCCCACAGAGCAGCTGGTGGCTTTAACCCTTGTAGTTAGTAGCCCAAGGTCTAACCACTACACCACCAGGACAGGGTACAACGGCCCCATAGGGTTTCCCAGACTGCCGTAATGTTCTCCTGTGGAGTGACTGGTGGATCTGAAGCACCCGCCTCTCTCTCCTTTAGCAGCCACTCTGCCCCAAAGCTCCTCAAGTAGCAAAAGACAGACTTCTGAGACAACAGTGAGACAGAAGTATCATCTTTGCTTTTGCACTGAAGGTAAATGGTGGTGAGCTTCTTAGCGAAGAGCTCAGGAAGGGTTGTCCCCAGCACTTAGACTTGGTAACTGGCTTACCGGTAAAGTAGTAGTGTTGAAACTGGGTAGTGCAGAATCCTGCTGGATGTTAAAGCAATATACAACATCAGTGGTAAAATAGGAGTCATAGTTATGAATATCCTAGAACAATACAGACCAGCAGGTGATTAAATCACCTGCTAATTCCATGTTCATATCTTACTGCTTCCGTGCATATATCTGCTTTGTGTCTATCTCGACAGTGTCTATAATGTGCTGGACACTTGGATCAGGCATGGCGATGCACAGAGAATGTGGGAATCTGACAGGACTTGCAGCCTCGCTGTAAAGATGGACTTTCAACAGGTCCTGTGTCATATGTAATGTAATGAGTGTTCCAGTAGGGAAAACACAGGAAGGGAGCATCCTGTTACAACAGGGGAATCTAATGCGGTCTAGGCCTCACGGAGGAAGTGAAATGGAAACCTACGCAGCGGGCTGCCCCTCGTTCTGACAGTGATGACCAGGTAATCAGTCCATCCACCAAGTCCTTTCCCTTTGTAACCCTCATCTCTCCCTTCTAAGAGCTCCTCTGCGATCACAGCACTCCTCTGTCCTGGGCTTTGCCACAGCACAGCGGACAAACTGGCATGCCGGGAGCAATTTCTCCTTCCGCACCATCTCTACTAAACAGTCACCAGAATTTCTTCTCCCTTCCCCTGATTAAAGGACATCGCTTAACATCATTATCTCACACTTAGCATTTCACCCTTTTCCGTCACCCTACCTGATTTTTCTCCACTTTACATCTGACGCAGAGGGATTAAACAATTTGGCCGAGGTCACAGAGTGACCACAAAACAGAGCTGTGATTTCCAGGCAGATTTGCTTAATGCCAGGATCTACGTCGTCTACGACCTGCCTCAAGGATCCCTGGTGGGGTGGTGGTTACGCATTAGGCTGCTAACTGCAAGGTCAGCAGTTCGAAACCACAATCTGCTCCACAGGGAAAAGATTGTCTTTCTACTCCTGTAAAGAGTTACAGTCTCTGAAACCCACAAGGGCAGTTCAACCCTTCCTGTGGGGTGGCTGCGGGTGGGAATTAACCAGGCAGCAGTGAGTTTGGTTAATGGCCTGCCTTGGCACGGTACAGTTGTGTTTGTAAATATGTGAACTAGTTCTTCCATGTCAGGCCACTCAACTGTGAAACCCACTTACTTAGGCCTCCGATAAGTTCACCAGAAGCATCTCTATTCATTGTATGTCTAGCTGAAACACATGTAAAAATAAATAAAATACATTTTAACAAGAGGCATCCATTGTCCCCCCTTCTAATGTTTCATTGTCCGCTCCGGGATATGCTGAAACAAAACAATGGAGTGCTCTGGGAATGTGAGCAAAACCTAAACAAGATGTCCTTCTCAGCACTCTGAATTAAAATTCCAAATGTTCTGAAATAAGAGTCTGAAGAGGCCTAGCACTGAGAAGAAGGATGATGTGGAGAAAGGCTGTTTCCTGGGGCAGACAGGGCCTGTTGTGACTAGCTGAGGTCCGCCCCTTTAAGAATGTGAGCAACATGCTTTCCACCTGAACTGGCGCTGTGTGCACACTGTCACCTTGATCCTGACTCCTAGTCACACAGTAGGGCAGAGCAGTACCGCCCCATAGGACTGCCTAGTCTGTCATGTCTACAGGAGTAGATGGCCACATCTTTTCTTCTGCAGAGTGACGGGGGGCTCAAACTGCCGACCTTTAAATCAGCAGCAGAGCACTTGCCATTAAACACCAGGCCTTCTTGCTAGCAAGCGAGACTAACCCATACCCTCTGTAAGGAAATATGTCTGCTTATGACCTCTTTCTAAACAGTCATGCTCTAGGTAGCAGTGCTTCCCAAAGAGGGCAATACCGCCCCCTAGGGAGTGCTGGGCTAATCCAGAAGGGCTGTGGAAGCAGATACCTATACTTTATCTTGGATTATGGGCTAGTGGACAAACGTTTTTAATTACCAGGTGAGAGTTGAATTTTTTTACCCCCCGAAAAGGGGTGAGTAGACCAAATGAGTTTGAGAACCTATGCTGTGTAGCTCTGTAGTACGCATTTCCCCAGTCTCTGCTGAATGGACCGAGGAGTTGGTGCTCGACTGGGAGGCAGCCATTCTACATCCTGGGCTGCCATCTGTACAGATTAGTTTAAAATGATAATCTGGGCCAATCAGATTCCTCTCTTAGGAATTTGGCATTGGGAAATTAAGCTACTAAGCCAGTTGGCAGCACAGTTAGGTTGTGGGAGAATGCCATGAACCATATGCCAGCAACAACGATGAAGAAACTAACAGATAGAGAGTAAAGGGTAAGGAAACTGGCTGGAAAGGGAAATTGGGGCACAGCACAGAAAGAAGTGAGGACCCCAAGTCTCTGCTATCATGATTGCTGTAGATCTATGTGCATTTCATATCCCAGTCTCTGTGAATGTGTGAGTGTGTGTGTGTGCACGTGTGTGTGAAGAAACTTAGATCTCTGTTTCTTTCAACCAGAAAGACTGGCTGCAACGGTCTTCTTCATTCCTGTGCCGGACACTTGTAAATATCATGCTTAGTTCTCATTAGTGAATGGGTGTGAAAGTAAGACATTCCGAAACAGAACTAGAACTCACTGGGCCAGAAAACCCCGTTTTAGTTTTTGCACTTAAAATGTTCTTACCACTCAGGTTTCATTTCAGAGCCTGCTCTGTAAACGCCTCATAGATTGGAAAGCAGTTATCTATTACCCAACTGGTTTCTCTTCTCAAGATTGAAGGCTAAAGAATTCTGGTGTGTCTACACTATCACAAAGCTTTCTGATATGTCTGCATTATCAACTCCCTATAAAAATTATTCCTTTGAGAGAAAAGACTTTCTCCTTCCCTACTCTTAATTCCTACCTGCCCTATTTAACTATTTTTTTGAGTTTATAAACCAAAAAGATAAAAAACAATAACAAAACTCCCACACACATACATTCTCACTCCAAAAAAAAATCACAGTTGATTTCCTGGAAAGTTTTGAAGAACTAAGCGGTCAAGCAGAAGACACATTGAATAAGGATGCCTTTGTGTCAGGGAGGGGCAGGTTGAAGACGATTCTGGTGGTATTTTTGAGATATGCAGGAGGAAACAAGTCATATGCTGGATTACTTTGTTAGGGAAATGTATATAGTGCGTGTGTGTGTGTGTGTGTGTGTGTAGACTGATCCAACTTGCCAAGAAAGAATGTGCCTAATAATCTGTTCTTTGTGTCTCTGTCTGCCACAGACTATTATCAATCTTAGCTAATCTCAAAGCAAATTTCAGCTAATCAAACAGGTCTGCCCTTTCCTTGGCCTTCACTCTGAAGCTTCCCTGTTGCTCTCTGTGAAGTGGCTACCTGGGGAAAACTGCAGGAGCCAATCCCTCTTTCTCATCCATCCTCTCTGCTGTGAGCCCAGCAACGCCTTGAACCCATTGCCTGTCTCTCGCACACGTCAATTGCTTCCTAATTTGCTAACCCTTGGAGAGTAAAGGAGGTGAGCCCTGGTGGCATATATTGGGCTACTGACCAAAAGGTTAGCAGTTCGAAAGCACCAGCTGCTCCGCAGGAGAAAGATGAAGCTCTCGACTCCTGTAAAGATTTACTATCTCGATCCACAGAGGCCTTTCCACTATGTCCCATAGGGTCGAGATGAGTTAGAATCAACTCGGTGGCAGGGGGTTTGATTTGGGAGTTTTCACCTTGCCAATGGCTTGCCACGCCTTGGATAACATTGTTTGTTGGAGAAGAAAAAAAACAACTAAGCAATTTTTTAAAAAAAGGGTGCTTCCCCTTGGATAATGACACTCAGAAGGGTATGCTTGGGTAGTGCTTGCTGTTGATGAGATAACGCTGCTCTTATTTCTGTATGTATAAGGCTACATCACATTCAGTTTCTGTTTCTCAGCAGAGACATGGGCATCTGGAGACCCACATGTCAATGGGAAAGAGAATGCTGGCAACATAGTCATATATTACACACATGTAACTTTAGCGGTGACCTGGAGTGGAGCACCTCAGATCCTTGTCAGAGCAATTTTGGACACCTTAAGGCCTTTTTGTTTTTGTTTTCTACTTCATATTGTGTAATCTAGTCATTGACTGCTCAAAAGCTGTTCAAACTTCATTGGTTTTGATACTCAATTTACAGGATTTGGGGGTGGATAATGAGAGAAGAGATATGTATAGTAGTTAAAACAGTGCCCCTCCCATTATGAACAATCAATACATGTTAGTTATTATCATTCCTTTTAAAGGTATTATACAGCAATAATATATATAATTTTTTTCCAGTGAATTTCACTGTTCTGGGCTCCCTGACCATCTGTTTTGATTTGAAAGAGCCTGAAATGCTTCATAGCATGCGAGATTTCTCATTAAGAATGTTTTTTGCACTTGTGTTTGCAAAGTACATTGTTTTCTTCTGTTAGTCGCTCTATACACTCACAATCTCAGAGCCATGCTCAAATACTGAAAAGACTAAGGGCATGAAGAAAGTCAGTGACACAGGGTGTCCGTCATTCAGTGTCTCTCAAGATGAAGAAAGACTGAACTTGGGCTTGTTTGTGCTTGTAGGTATGTGTGTGTGTGTGTGTGTGTGTGTGTGTGTGTGACTACACATGCATGTATACCTTTGAATATCCTGGCTTCAAAAATTCTTTCTTATAAGCTAGTGTTAACCTTTCTTTCTTCTTTTTTTTAAGTCATTTTATTGGGGGCTCGCACAACTCTTATCACAATCCATCCATCCATCCATCCATCCATCCATCCATCTATCCATCCATTGTGTCAAGCACATTTGTACATTTGTTGCCCTCATCATTCTCAAAACATTTTCTTCCTACTTGAGCCCTTGGTATCAGCTCCTCATTTTCCCCTCTCCGTCCTTGCTCCTCCTTTCCTCATGAACCCTTGTTAGTTTATAAATTATTATTATTATTTCATGTCTTACATTGACAGATATCTTCCTTTACTCACTCTTCTGTTGTCTGTCCCCCAGGGAGGGGGGTTACATATAGATCATTGTGATCGGTTCTCCCTCCTCCTGACCCAAGTTTCCCTTACCTTCCTGGTATTGCTACTCTCATTATTGGTCCTGAGGGGTTTATCTGTCCTGGATTTCCTGTGTTTCCAGCTCTAATCTGTACCAGTGTACATCCTCTGGTCTAGGCAGATTTGTAAGGTAGATTTGGGATCATGATAGTGGTGGGGTGGGGGTGCTCATAGGAAGCATTAAAGAACTAGAGGAAAGTTGTATATTTCATCAGTGCTATATTACACCTTGACTTGCTCGTCTCCTCTCCTTAACCCTTCTATAAGGGGATGTCCAGTTGTCTACTGATGGGCTTTGGGTCTCCACTTTGCAATCCTCCTCATTCACAATGATAAGATTTTTTGTTCTTTGATTCCTGATAACCTGATCCTATTGACATTTTGTGATCACACAGGCTGGTGTGCTTCTTCCATGTGGGCTTTGTTGCTTCTCAGCTAGATGGCCACTTGTTGATATTCAAACCTTTAAGACCCCAGATGCTATATCTTTTGATAGCTGGGCACCATTAGCTTTCTTCACCACATTTGCTTATGTACCCGCTTTGTCTTCAGCGATCTTGTCGGGTAGGTGAGCATCATGGAATGCCAGTTTAACAGAACAAAGCGTTCTTGTGTTCAGGGAGTACTTGAGTAGAGACCCAATGCCCATCTGCTATCTTAATACTACATCTATAAATATATGTACATAGATCTATTTCCCCATCATCATATATAAACATATTTACATGTGTACATGCCTGTGTTTAGACCTCTATAAAAGCCCTTTGCCTTCCTTCTAGTTCTTCCCTCTATCTCCTTTTACTTTCCTCTTGTCCCACTATCATGCTCAGCCTTCATTTGGGTTTCAGTAATTCCTCTCAGTTACATTGCCCTTGATCAAGTCCTACCAGGCCTCCTATACCCTGCTCACCATCGATTCTAAATCATTTGTTGTTCCCTTGTCCCTGGGTTTGTTAACACCCATTTTCTTTCCCCCACCTCTCCTTCTCCCATTCCACTCCACCAACGTGAGGCAGTTGTTTTCTCCTCCAGGTTGTTTATCTACCTATCTTATTGAGATAGACCTGCAGAGATAATAATATCCACAAAAAAACAAGAGGAAAAAAAACAAAAAAAGAAAACAAAACAACAATGACCAAAAAAAGCCTGCAAATAATTCAAGTTCTGCTCGTTGACCTTTAGGAGTGTTTTCTGGGGGAGTCTGATGGGATGCCACACCCTGGACCCAAAGTCTATTTTTGGTATTCCCTGGGGACTTCACTCACTTTGTTGCTCTGCTCCCCTTGCTGTTCAGTTACATGCCCTTAGTGTTTCGCCTCGGTAGGGTGGGGTCAGATTGGGCGCAATTCCTGCACTGTGTCTCCAGTGTTGTCCCCTGTAGCTCTACTATGGGTCAGTGAAGGGCATCGTGTCTTGTAGTGGGGCCAGCCCTATGGTCCTCTCTGGATTGGCTGCTCTGAGCAGGAATATCATCCTCAGGGCTTCATGGGCCAGGGTGTGCTTCTCTCTCTCTTCCTCCCCCTTCATCTGCTCCCGTGTGCTCTGATCAGACACATCCCTCTTCCTAAGCTGTCGCTTCAGTTCTGTCCTCTGAAATGAATTCTTCTGCAGTGAGGGTGTGTTAGTCTGTGTACTTTAGAGAAACAAATCCACATAAAATCATATGTAAGAGAGAGTTTATATAAAGGTTAAGTGCGCATCAAAAAACATCCCAACCCAGTGTTGCCCAAGCCCACAAGTCCAACATTAACTCATTAACACATATGTCCAGCATCAATCCACAAAATCCTCCTCCATCTCATAAAACAGACACAATGATGCCGACTGCAGAAGGAAAGCAAAATCAGTGAATGTGTAAGCATCTCAGCGCTGGCAGGGGTCTCCACACAGGTGCTCCAGCACTCAGGGCTGCATTGGGGTAGGTTCATGTGGCTTCTCCTTGGGGATATCTTGCAGGAAGTCAGCCTTGCCAATTGAAGCAGAGAACTGCTTAAGGCAGCTTCACCCTGGTCTAAATATCAGAAAGCAGGAGACCCGAGAACTCGAAAGGTGAGGCTCACAGAGCCATTTACCCCTCTGCCCTTCAATTAACCCCACATGTGTTTATTGGCCAAGTTGGCACAATAAACTAACTACCCCAGAGGGGGTGCTGTCCACAAAGCTGGGATTGGGGCCGGCCCCTCAGGCCTCTCTATTGGATAACCTTTATTTCTATGGAGTTGCAATCACCCCTTAAACTCACAACATGGTAATTACAGTTCTCCAGTTAATGAAGTTCCCAAGCATTGCATAAAAGAGGAAAATATTATTTCCGTTGAAGAACTGGAGGTCTGAGTCAGAGCGCCTTGGAATATTTCAAGAGCTTTGCCTGCTAGCCACAGTTGATGACTCCCAGCTTTCTGCTGTAGAAGGCAGCTGTTTTTTGTGATAGGAACAAAATCATGAAAGTCAATATACCTGGTGCACTCTGTATGACTCAAGCAAAACAGTATTCATTTTATAAATAGTTCTGCTTTATAAATATAGAGCTGGGCCAGGAGGGCCCTCTGGGCTGAATAGTGGGTAGGCTATGCAAAGCTTTGGACCAAGCCACAGCTCTGTCCTCTCTGCCTTTATCGCTGCCTTCTGTTTATAGAAGCCTATTTGTGAGCCTGTCTTGGTCATCAGGCAAAATGCCCCATTTATTTCCTAGTTGTTTACAAAGCCAAGGGCCCAGGCTACAGGATATTTATACTGTTGTCTATCAAAGCATTCTCTGGGAAAAGAGATAAGCAATTTATCCGTCAAAAAGATTGTGGCCTGCAAATGACGAGTACACATGAGAAAGGTCACTGCCATCCCAGTCATGAGCAAATGATTGTGTTCTCCTGAGCTGATGGTCTGGCTCGTTTAGGTTGACTTCACCCTCCATGCCTCATTTCAGTCTTGTAAGTATCGTTCTTAGCCCACTGTGGAGAGCATGCCTGGTGAAACTGAAGCAAAGTTGGCTTCCTTTATGGGTCGAATACTCAATGGGAACATGAAGAGGAAGAGTCAGTACCCCCGCCTCTCTTTTTTTGTGAAGAACCATGGAAGTATGATTGGCCAAACAAGGATAAGAAGGCAGTAAGAAGGTGTAAGAGCTTTCTGGGTGGTAAAAGCAGAGAAGAAAAGACAAATATCAAGGTGTATTGGTATCAGAACCCCAGTGCGGCCCAAAGTAGCTTCAGAATGAAGGTCAGCAGTCTCCTCTCCTAGCCACGAAAGCAAACACGCATCGAGCGAGGCTCTGGCCCCATTCTGGCATCTCCAGGGCCAGCCCAGTCCAGCCTCAACCTTGTGCCCTTTGCCTGCTCTGAGCCTCTTGCTGAGTGAGCTTGGGTGAACTCCTCAGAGCCCATGGCTCCCAGTGGTACATGAGCGAGGCTGGCTGCATCAACACTGCTTCTGAGTCTCCATCAGAAGATTTAATACTATTACATGGTTTCAAAGCTTTGTACTGACTAAAATAAAAAAATAATTTAAAAAATGCCTTGTAATGCCTCTGACCTACTTCTCGTTCTACATTCCATCTCTTGTAACTATCAGCTTGTTTTCCACATTGTTGGCCTTCCTCCCTGCCACCTGCTAACTATAGCGAAGTGTGAAAGCCCAGTCCTTTGCTGCCTTGTTTCCTAAGTTCTCTTTAAGAGTCACTAAAATTATCCTGGGGGGTGGGGGGGGTTCAGAAGAACTTAAAACCATTTGGTAGTCAGATTCCTAGTGATGACGTACGTGGACTCAGGCTTTTCTGTCACCAGATGTAGTTGATGTCCTGGCCAGGGGGAACTTACAGGTAGGGGTTTGCCTAGACCTGTCATGACCATTGCATGCTTAGTCCTTCCCATGGTGATCCAGACATGAATTTAGTGCATGCGGCTCACATCGCTGAGGAGAGAAGCCACTGGTGGCATTCATGCCACCCCAAACTTCGAGCTGTCCCTGACCCTTTTCATGAACAGAATCTCAACTCCAGCCATATTCTCCCAGAAGGAAGTACTAGTTTCATCATTAGACCATAACCTTCATGAGGGTCCCCATCTCCATCCGTCTGGTTGACCCAGATGCAAGTCTCTGCCCAGATGCTGTCGAATGGAGCACTGCTGCAGCTGCTCCAAACGTTTCTCGTTTTGTTTGTATCATTTTGAAGTCTTACAAATTTACCACTCTAGCACTGCGTCTCAACACGGTCTTTCATGCACAATAAGGGGGAAATCAACTTAGAATGATCAAGGCAAAAGAAGATCCTGGGCAGGACGGAAGAGTTAAAGACAATAAAGGCAAATATTGCTACCTACACAATCCTGCAATTGTCTTAGTGACAACAGTCTACCAGGAGATATCTAGACGGAGATGCACACTGAACATGTATGTAACGATGCATGGAACTACACCTACAAATGCACACAGGTTAGAGAAAGGATATGTATTTGAAGGTGCTACAGATATACCCATGAATATAGTCAAACGAGGAGTAAAGCTATGGAAGTTTCTTATCCAGGACCAAACACCTTGAGGGGATGAATTACTGGGCTAACAGTTCTGGACCATCGTCTCATGAGACATTCAAGATCAATGGGCATAACATGTACACCGAGACAGTGTTCTGCCTTCTATTTTGGAGAGTATCGAATGGGGTCTAAAAACTTGTGAGTGGCCAGTTAAGGCACTATTATTTGTCTCTCCCTTTCCGGAGCAAAATCAAAGGTATAATGCAACAATTCATACAAAGGACTAAGAGTGGACCACACAAACGCCAAGGCTTTCCCCGAGATGGAAAGAATCCCATGGTGCATGGCCATTGCTGCTGACTACCCCGAAAGGAATCACAGTGGAGGTCCTGGATAGAAAGGGAGAAAAGATGTGCACCCAAACTCAAAATAATAATAATTTCTTTTAAAGAGTCTGTTGACTGGTCTCAAAGAAATGACTTTAACTTCCAAGTCTATGGCTCTTAGACACCCTTCAGACCTGGAACTGAACTCGGCTCTGTGACGCAACTTTGAATCAAGCGATAGACAGGCATCTAGAGGGAACACTCCTAGCAGGGAGGCCCATCTTCGTACTGCAACAACCAACCGTACAAGATCAAAAGGCAGCATTTGCCCAGGGAAAGGGCTAGGAAAGGGCACATGGAAATGATATATCCAGGCAGGAAGTGGGAAAACTGCTGTTACCCGGTGCGGCTTCCCGTCAGTTTCAGAAAACAAAATGTGAATGGATTGCTAAATGGAGAGCCAATTTGATCCGCAAACTTTTACCCACATCACAACGAACTCCCTTCCTTCTGAAGAGTTCTGCTAGTGCAACAGTTAAGCACTTAACTACAAGCTGAAAGGTTGGCAGTTCAAACCCACCCACCAGCCACTCCACAGCCACAAGATGTGGCAGTGTGTTTCTGTAAAGATTTTCAGGCCTGTGGGGGCACTTTTGCTTGATCCTTTAAAATCCATAAGAATTGATTTGTTCTGTGGCAATGAGTTTCAGACCTTCCGTTCAGATTAACTGAACACGTGCCAAGATTCAGTCTTTCGTAGTCTTAACCATCCTGTTTCCTATAAAATCATCCTTTATATTTATCTTGTAACTGCCTCCTGTTGTTTTTGTTACTGGTTCCTTTGAATTGATTGCACCTCATGACAACTTCATGTGTGTAGAATAGAATTGCTCCCAAGTGAGGCCCCTAAAGAAATACCCACTGCCATCCATTGGCTTGTAGTCTGGCACTACCCAGGAGGACGTCTGCCTGTAGAGCAGTGGTTCTCAGCCTTCCTCATGCCGCGACCCTTTCATACCGTCCCTCATGTGGTGGTGACCCCCAACCATAAAACGACTTTCATTGCTACTTCATCACTGTCATTTTGCTACTGTTATGAATCGTAATGATTCCTGATATGCAGGATGTATTTTCATTGTTACAAATTGAACATAATTAAATTATTATTATTTTCATATCTTACACCATCCGCTGTCTCCCTTCACCCAAGTTTGTGTTGTTCATCACCTTTGGTGGGGTGGTCATTGCGATCGGTTTCTTTTGTCTTTTCTAGATTCAAGTCTGGCCACGTGGCACAAGTGGAAGCCCATACACCTGTAGAAACTCCAAGAAAGCTGTCCCAATGATAGGTCCTGGCCCTGCCTCCCTAAGTGTACTATACTTCCACAAATTGTGATTACTTTGGCCCCGAGAATAAAATGGGGTCTACAAAAGAGGCGGGCACTAAAACGTGCACCAGCAATTACCCCTGGGATCATGGCCTCTCGGATCAGCTGGGCCTCGCACATTTGTTCTTCCTACAGGGCTCCGGGCGGTATGTTGCAGCAGCATCAACCAAGAATTTAATTAATATGCAATCATTCTGTTAAAGATGAGGAAGAATGCAACCAAAAGTTTGTTGTATCCGCCAACGAAATCAGTTGAAAAGTGCTCAAAAGCAAAAGAGCAATCAGGTCAGAAGCAGAGATCGGAGTTCTCTGAGCTTTGCTAATTAGCCATCATCACCAGCATCATTCATACTCCCGAGCTTCTGGTTTGTAGCCCCACCCACCCCCCAGCAACCTCTGGTAGGGCAGTGGTTACTCATCGGGCTGCTGACCAGAAGCTCAGCAGTTTGAAACCAGTAGCAGTTCTTCGAGAGAAGGACGAGGCTTTCTACTCCCATGAAGAGTTGCAGTCTTGGAAACCCACAGGGGACGTTCTACCTGGGGAGTTGGCGCCAACTTGGTGGGAGTGAGTTGCCCGGGTGCGGCATCTGCAGGGCTCTCCAGTGAAGTACTTAGTTGTTAAGTAAAAGGTGGGAAGTTCAAACCAGGTGGGAGGTTGAAGCCCACTTGAAGCAGCTCCTAGGAGGGAGAAAGACCTGGTTAAAGTTGAAGTCCTGTTAAAGTGGGCAGTCAAGCAGACCTGACAGGGTAGTTCCACTCCGGCATCTGGGCTCACTCTGAAACAGAACCCCCTTGATGGCATTTAACTACTCCACCCATCTCCGCCTGAGACATGGCGTGGGTCTTCCAGACCCACTCCCTTCCTTCGTATTCTGAGGAAGAGTAGCCGGCCACGGGGAAAAGCAGCCCCAGCAAAGGTGACACCAGAGAGGTCACACGCTTTGTGGGATCGTGACAAAGGTTCGAGACAACACCCTGAGGAAAAAACAAGTGAAGCTGAGGACTAAAGTGGGAACCATGGGTCGCTTATGGGACTGAATGGCATGGGACACTGAGACACTACCCGTCTCCTGGCGTTTCTCCTTTCTGTACTACACACAGACCCAGGTGCTGATCAAAGCCACTCGCTCGACCTTAGTGATCTGCTGTGCTTTCTGTGTTCCGCAGTTGTCCATTGGAGCGTCTGCAGGGCTACCACCCTGAGCCCTGGCTAGATCCTTCTTGTTTCTCTAGTCTGCCGGGGAGAAGTGGAGATGACTGCAGACTGCATAACCTCCCTGCCAATCCGCATCATAGCCCAGGGAGGCAGCCAGCTGGTCAAGCTAACAAGGAAAACTGACATGCTGTCATGGAAGAGCTGATGCCACCGTCTGGTCGGCCTTTTGACATCTCGATGCAAGCATGGCCTAGGGTCTTTTCTGACAGCACTCTGCGTTTGCTTTGCTGTTTTACTCAGCTTTACTCCAGCAGATGGTCAACATCATGAGGCTACTTTCCCTCACTTGGTATCCTTCGAGGAATGCTGTTGTGTTTTTTTTTTAAAGAAGTGAATAAAACAGAAAAAAATTTAAAAAGAGAAGTGAATACTGTTGCTGAACAGTCAATCCCTGATGTGTCAGAGTAGAACGGAGCTCCAGAGGGTTTTCAATGGTTGATTTTTGGGGAGAAGTAGATCACCAGGCCTTTTTGTGTGTGTGTCACCTACTGGTGGACTAGAACCTCTTACTTTTCAATCAGCAGCTGAGAGCTTTATTTTTGGCATTCCAGGGATTCAGCTCTATATGATAAAAAACGAACTTATAGCTAGCGAGTCAATTCTGACTCATAGTGACTCTATAGCATAGGGTAGAGTCACCCCTGTGAATTTCCAAGGCAGTCACTCTTTATGGGAATAGAAAGCCTCATCTTTCTCCCCCAGAGAAGCAGGTGGTTTTGAACTGTTGACCTCATGGCTAGCAGCCCAATGTGTAACTCCTTAGTCTAAAGATAACTAGTGGTTGTCAACTGAATGAATGTTATGTGTGATTGTAATATTGAATGTCATTATAAATTTCAGAGTAGGAACAAGGGTTCAGGCTGAGCTAGAAAAACTGCTCATTTTGTCTTCTAGCCCTCATCTGTCCTTCAGATAATAACATTAAGCCAGGGTCTAGGCTGGGCAATCATGCCCTTTCCCCCCCCTCTTCTGCCCCAACATTCAGTCCTGGTTGTCTAGGTTGGGGAGCAACAAACTGTAGCTTGTGAGCCATATGCAGCTCTTTGGGTTCCGAAGTGTAGTTTTGAAGTAAAATGGAAAACCTTTAAATGATATTATTCAAATAATGGCTATTTTACTTCTTTGTAAACATATTTACGGCTCTCAAATAATGTTTAAATTGTTGTGAGGGACAGAATTGGCTCTCTGGTCTAGGGGGAGGGCCTCCTCCCCTAGGCGCCTTGGTATGTGGTGAACTGCCAGCCCAGGGCCCAAGGCTTGGATCAGCCGCAGTCCCAGGAGAGTGCTGGAGCTCCGGGGAGGATGTTCGCTCTCTGCCTTGCTCTGGGGGGAGGTGAGCTGGAGCTGTGGGCTCTCTACAGGAAACTTGACACTTTGCAGGGCGTGAGGCAGATGGAGAAAGAGCGGGAGAGCAAGAGCGAGGGTTCTAGTAAGAGACAGTGGGGAGAGGAAGGGGGACACAGGAGGGAGAGGAATTAGAGGTAGTCTAGGTTGTCTGGGTGAGAGATGCAAACTAGTGTAAAGCTCTACCAATCAAAACCAAACTCACCGCCACAAAGTCAATGCCAACTCATGACAAGCCTATCGGACAGGGTAGAACGGCCTCTGTAGGTTTCTGAGACTGTAAGTTTCCTGGAGTTGAAAGCCTTATCTTTCTCCCTTAGAGCAACTGGTGGTTTAAAACAGCAATGAGACGAGGAGTCAAAGCATGAGACACGGGGCGTTCCTAACCCACAGAGCCAGCAGAGCTGAGTATTCTTGGGCAGGAGGCTGGCTTGTGGAATAGGATACCTCTGGGTACTTAATTGGGGAGCTGGGGTTTCTTAGTCCACAGAGCTAGAGCTGGGTGCCTTCAGGTTTAGGATTATAGTGGAGTGGCATGCCCTTCGGGTATTTACTGGCAGCTCTGAAGGAGCTCTGTAACATTGGCTGAGCAGGGCAGAGGCCCTCAAAGAGGCTGAGAGCCAGAGAGAGACCTGCCTGCAGAGAAGAAGCTGTACTGACTGAACAACTGTATCCTGAGCATTTCTCACTGAAGTGTAACCTATGAACTTTCCCAATCAACCCTATAATCATGAGCATCTAATGTGAATTCTGTGTGGGCATTGTAGACTCAGTCATAGAAGCCGAGTGCCGTGGGAGGGATGGCTGGATTCTGAAAAGGATGAAAAAGGACTGCAGAGGAGAATTTCTGACCTCAGCTAATAAAAATCAGCCTCGGTTTTTGCTAATGTAGAATTTGACTTTCTTTCCCTTTTGCATAGCTGGGGCAGGTCGGACACCCCTCCCCCACTCCACATCACACACCATTCTCTCGCTCTCTCTGCTTCATATAATTGCTTTAGGCAGGGTCCCTGACTAGTGAAACTACTTAACAAACTTGGCTGCCACCCAACGATTGGAGAGTTGAATCCCAGAAACATTGGGGAAGAAAGTCCCATGGAGTGCTGGGCTCCGCCAACATACCCAGAGTGGCTGTGAATTGGAAAGGACTCAGCAGCCGCTGGTTGGTGTCGCTGTGGTTTAGACTCGTTGTTTTCACTCCGCTTAAGCAAGTTCCATTGAGCACATAGTAAATGTTGAACACTGCTTGGCAGATGCCTTTGTTATCTAGCTCTGCTGTAACAGAAATACAATCACTGGACAGCTTTCACAAACAGGAATTTATTTTCTCACACTTTAGGAGGCTCAAAGCCCAAATTCTGGGTGCCAGCTCTCGGTCAGCCCTGAGGGGCAGTGCTCGTGTCCTTTCTTGGTGGTAACAGGCTCCTTCTCCTCTGATGGCCTCTCTCCTTTTACCTCCTTTTAGATAAAAGGTGATGCGGCCACACCCCCAGAAAGAGTCCCCTCAGATTGGACTGCGTCAGCCCGTAGTAGCATCCCACCCTAAACCCTTCACAACTGATTGGGCACATTAATTCATATTGTGGTGGATGAGGACATCATTTTGGGATGTAACTGCCAAACAGAGAATCATGACGCAGCCAAATGTATACATATGTTTGAGACAACCCAGTCCACAACAGCAAAGGATGGATATTAAAATGTTTTAGATGTGACCCTTGAGTGATTATAATTTGGTATCAATATTTTTTTTAAGTTACTTATTAAAGACATTTACAGTTAATCGAAAGAAAAACTTCCAGTTAATTCTTACATGGGCTGTGTCTGAGGTACTTTCCCCACATCCTTTTCTTTTACATTTGATTTAAAATTAAAAAATATATATATACATATATATAAATTGTACTTGCCTTTGGTTTCAGGCCATCCATTCAGCCTGCTTGACCTTCTCGGCTCTTGCTTCAGTCATCAATTTATTCTTAAAATGTTATGCAATATGCAGACCAGGTGAGCATGGCCTCTTCTTTTTCTTATTAGTTCCCACAGAAAAAATGGTTGCGGGGTCTCAAAGGACCCTTAAGCTCCTTGCCAGTGCAATAGTAGAGTCCTTTCCAAGTGACTGCTGATTGATTAATCAATGCATACGGGGTACCAGACAGTGTCTTTTTCCCTGGGAAGCTTTCTGTTCCCTTGTAGGCAGGGACAAGTGCTCTCTTTATAGACACCCACAATGCCGGTGAATGCATTTAAATTTTGTCACACCTCTGAGCATCAGCACTAGGACACTGTCTCATTCATCACTGTATTCTTAACAGCGAGGACAGTGCCCTACATATGGTAGACAGGCCATGAGCAGTTGGTCAGTGGCTATAAACCTGCCTAATTTTTGAAGACTTGGAGAAATTGCATAAAACAGCCAGGCTCTTTGATAAATGTCAAGGATGGTAATTTACAGTTGAGCTCTTCTGGCATCACCCAGGGCTGCTGCCAGTGGAGCTGCCACTTGGGCTAGAAATAGGAGCGCCTGGCTCTTCCCCAGAGCCCGGGCCACACTGTCTCAGGCTTTTCTCTCCGGAACATTTCCAGTTGCCTTATGGAATTTCTTCATTTCTTTGGGTTATCACAGAGATGATACACGCCACACAGGGAAATCAGGGGTGGGGGTGGGGGAAGAATTTGTAACCTGTTATGTACAATTCTGGTCCTCAATTTCATTGATAGGACATGTCCAAATGCTGATGAAATTCTGCTTAACACGTTTACCCCAAGTAGTACAAACCAGTTTAATTTGAGAAAGTCTATTGACAAAACAAAATGAGGAAACGTATGGCTTGTTATTGACAGTCATCGTGAGGTCGTTATCTTCCTTCATTCTGTCCCTAAAAGGAACCCTAGTTAGGTACAGTGGGCTAGGTGCTGAGCCCCTAACCACAAGATCCGTGGTTCAAGCTCACCAGCTGCTGTATGAGAGAAATATGAGGTTTTGTCTTCCCGTAGGTTTAAAAAGTCTCAGAAGCTCACTGGGGCCCTTCCACCCTGCCCAGTAGGGTCACTGTGAGTCGGAATCCACTAGATGACAGTGAAGGGGGAAAGAAGTCTATCTTTGCATGTTTCACATAGAGTTATTTATTTTTATTTAGTTTCATTAATTCCTCACTACTTTGATCCCCGCCCACCTTGTGGGAGCTGAATTTTTAATATAAGTTTGGCTGAAAAATAAAATCATTGGATACATTTTTCAAGGGATTTTTTTTCCATCTCATATCCCAGCTCAGTACTATGGATTTTACATGGATTATTCCACCTGGTTCTCATCTATAAAAGGCAAACGTATTACTGTCCTCCGTGTATAACAAAGTAGTTCTCCATCCTTTCTCCTGGGCCTGCTGGTGCTTGAGTGAGGGGTCTGGAGCTGACGTCTGAGTGAGGCCTGGGGCACAGGCTGCAGTGCTGACCCAACCTCGCCATGGAGCCCCAGGCTGAGAACAGCACCTGGAAGTGCTGCAGGAGCCATCTCGCTCAGGACATGACTGTCTCCTCTGGGCAAATCGGATCTCTTAATGCTGGCAGTAGAATGCAGGTGGGTGGAATGGGTTGAGTTGGGGGAGTAGTGCTTAGGGAGTGGAGGTGGAATCCAGTCTCAGACGCCCAGGAGAGAGCTTTCAGGTTGGGAGTTTTGGACACAGGTGGATGTTACACAAGTACCTGCTTTGCGTTAATATGTTTTCCCATGAGGAAAGTATTTGTGCAATAATTAAGCTGTCTTCAACTAACTGTGACTGTAAGATGGCTTGAGAACCAGGACAACTGGTTTAGGGAGTCGTTGGGTGGCGCAAATAGTTACCATGGGCCACTGCTAAGCGAAAGATGGGACAATTGAGTGCACTCAGAAGCCCCTTGGAAGAAAGAGCGGGCGACCAATTTACACAATCAGCAGCCAGCGAAACCCTATGGCGCACAGTGCCACCTGGACACACAGGGCACTCCACGAGTTGGGGTTGGCTGGATGGCAACTGGTTTTTAACCCTGGACCATTTTTTAAAGCAAACTTTTCAGGCCAAAGATGCAGCATTTGCTGACGAAGGGCTGGAGCGGGGGACTCTGGGCAGTGCACGAGAAGACATTATTTCCCATGTGAATACCTTGCGATCTTTAAACAACATACAATGACCAGGAACACTGTTTTTGTAGGCATGGAGGGAGTGGAGACTGAGGTGGTTGGAAATAAGGTTGGAAATGAAGGCATTTTGCTGAGATTGATGGTCAGCTGTGTGCAGAAGTAACATGGGAAGCACAAGATGTGAGCTTGGGGGTGGGAGGGTGGGGGACACAGGATTCCACATGGGTGGGGAGCGGGGAGGCAATGACTGGGGAAGTAGTAGAGCCAGGGGAAGTACACGGCATCAGTCATGGTCATTGAGAAACATGTGACACAGCTCTGTGTTATGTGACGGCACTCACAAAATTAAGATAGAAAAACCATAGCCTATACTTCTATGACCGAGCAGTCAATGTCCCTCACTTCCTCATGCCCTCCTTCACATTTCATCCTTTCCAGCCTTTACGTTCCTGGTGGCACTGTGGGATAGGCGTTAGGTTGCTAACAGCTAGATCAGTGGTTCAAACCCCCTGGGCATGCTGCAGGAGAAAGATGAGGCTGCTTGCTTTTTTTTTGGGGGGGGGGGCGCTGCTTGCTTGCGTAAAGGTTTACCATTCCAGAAACCTCAGCTAGAGTTGCTTTGAGAAACAGTATACTCTGTGGCACTGAGTGGGGTTCTGGAAGCCTTCGGTGAAAGATATTCTGTCTCATTGAGAAAGAAGCATGGATGAAGGAGTGTTTTTCATTTTGCTGGGTGCGGTGGGCTCCTTCATTCCGTGCTCTCAAAGTCAACAGACATAAGTTTGCTGCCTCAGAGTCTACTCTGACTCACAGCAAAGGAGCTGCTCCTTTGTAAATCCTTTGAGGCTGTAAATCCGTTTTGCCCTGCTATGTAAAAATAACCTAGCGCAGCTGAAAGATTTCCAATGTGTATTAGAAGTTGCAGGAAACAAGGGCTGGGAGCAGTGAATGCGATGAAAGGGTAAGTCGCACCAGGCGAGACAAAGGGCCAGCAAAGGGCAGCTTATCATCCGGGCCAGGGATGAAGGAGTGAAGCCTAGGGGTGCCCACTTCTCACTGCTGAGAAGTCTGACGTCGACGAGGTGCCCAGCTGGTTACTTACTAAGCCTGCTATTTCTGCTCTGTCAAAGTCATTCCATTAAAACTGAAAATAAACCTGCAACTGGATCAGCTCACCTCTTGTAAAGTGCTTATGTAATATATGCAAATGGGCGTCTGAATGATTATGATTTTTTTCTTTATCAGAGCTGTACTTGCTAAGTAAAAGCTTGTGAAAGCCTAGAGATTTCAAAGTAAAATAAATGTATTCCTAAGGGCATCTCTATAGGGTTTAGGTGGTGGTGGTGGTGGTGGGTGGGTGGGTGGGGGACGGGGAAGAGTCCAAGTCCAAGCATATTTTCTAGATAACCTTTCATTAAACCTTAAGCAGAACAATAACAATATCATCTAGATGAGGGAGACCATCAGCACGAGGCTACAAGGGGGTCCCTGTGGCTAATTACAGACCATAGAAAACAAAGGGAATTGTCATTGAATTGTGATTGGTGGCAGAGCAAGTCTCCGCGGTCGCAGGTGGGACTGCAGTCACAGTGAAAGAACCATGATTGGTACACGCACAGTGTACAGATGAGAAACATTTATAGGACTGTTTCTGGGGCCTTGCATCACCTGGGCACTTGATGGTCAGAGCATGACTCAGGACGGCGGGGCCTGGGATGTGCATCTGGAAATCATTAAAGGCAAGCCCAGGCACGGCCCCCGAAGGCAGGCCTGCCCCTCCGCAGGCTGGCTCGCAAACCAAATCCACTGCCATCAAGTTGATGCTGACTCAACAGGACATGGTACAACAGTCCCTGTGCATTTCTGAGACTGTATGTCTTTGGGGAATAGGAGTGGCTGGTGGTTTCAAACTGCTGACCTTGCAGTTAGCAGTTCAATGACCTCTATGCCACTTGGGCTCCTCCGGGCTGGCAAGGGGTAGCCTGTCTTAATCTACTGTCAAACACACTCTGCCTGAGGACACAGCAGCTGCCATAGGGCTAGTTAAGGGTGTCCAGGAATTCTAATGGAAGCTGAGTCTACATCCAGACTCAAATTGGGATTCGAACTCCTACTGCAAACCACAGCCTCCCCCAGAGCAAGGGCTTTAGAATGTAAGCTCAAATTCAAAAGAAAACCTGGAGAATGATGTTGTCTTGAGAGCTGGCAAGAGCTTTAGAACTAAGAAAAGGCCGCGTGTGAAGAATGAGGAGTCTCTGGGTCGGACTGGCCTGCTAACCTAAAGGTTGGAAGTTTGAGTCCACCCAGAGGTGATCGGCTCCCCAAATACCAACCACTGTTTTATAGTTTCTTCTGAATAGAGAATTCAGAATGGTCTAAAGTAAAACTGCAGCACAGTTCTGTGTCATGGGCTGAGCTTCCTGTGGCGTAGGATCCACTCGGTGGCAACTGGTTTGGTTTTCATTGAAAGAGGATTGCTGGGTCCTGGCATTGATTGGCCACTTCCTTTGGACTGGCCCTGGCAAACCATTAAACCTCCCAGGCGGAAAGATGCTGTGTACAATGGGTTCAGATACTGAAATCTGGATTTAGGGCCTATCCCAGCTTTTATGAGCTATCTGGCAAAGAATCTAATCTCCGGTGTGTGTGTGTGTGGGGGGGGGGGGGGTTGTTGCTTTATAAAATGGAGTAATCACAGTCCCAACGATACAGGACTGTTGTGAAGAACTGATGAGACAATGCAAACTACAAACTCGGCGCGTTCGAGATGCCTCAACGGAGGGAACGACATGAAATGAGAGCCCCCCTCCCCCAGGCCCTGAGGTCCCAGGTCCCTGGTCCTGCTCCACAGCGCCCCGTGGCAGGTGCAGACATACTGACAGCCCTGGTGGGGGCAGGCACCCGCTCTTCAGAAAGCTACCCCCCACCCCTCCGGGAGGCACGGTAAACATCGTCCTGCATCCTCAGAGAAAGCGTTTGTTTTCCCTGGGACGCATTCTCGGGGAGTCGGGAGGGCGTTGGGGGAGGGTGGCTTTCCGGAGCGGGTGCCGCACAAAAGCCTCGGGTAGGCGACAGTGGGGCAGAGAATTATCACGTAAGAGCCATGAAACAGCTCAGACTAGCACACACAAAAAGGAGCGCCTCTAATTCCATTTCAGCTATAATCGGATTTCGCCGGCGAGGGCAAGCTCCCCTTCTCCCGGAGCCTGAAAATCACTATCTCCCGGGCAGCCGCCGAAGTTTTCCACCCGGCAACAGGATGACGTCAGCGGCCAGGGAGCGCCACCAATCAGCGCGCAGCATGAATCAGCGCGTGCAGGGATTTTGCCCCACTGTCTCCTAGCAAAGCAAGCTGGGTTTCTCAAGTGCAGGGGGCAGCTTGTACTTCCTCTGCACTTGAAGCGCTCCCTGACGCAGTGGCCCCTTAGCTGAAGGACAGGGATGCGTTTGCAAGCAGCTGAGACTATTTGCATCCACAGTCAGGCCTAGCAGTAATAAGCGTCCCATCTACGCTTGTCTGCAAGCCTTTCTCTCTTTTTCTTTTTTGCAACGAAAAAACAGTCTTCATCAATATTTCAAGCCACGATTGATAAGTTTTGCCTCATAACCGTTTGAAACTTGTTTCATGCGTGCTGTGCTGCTGGGCACGTGAGCAGTATAGAAAGTTTAATAAGGTACCCTGTCGAGTTTAAACCTGCTCCTGATGTTTCATGTACTCAATCAAAGGAACGGCCTGGAAGCCAACAGCTGCTACATCTCTGGGTCAAAATCTCCAGTTCTGTAATCCTATGAAAATGTTTTGTGCACGCTTTTTTTAAAAAGTCAGTCTAAGCGGGCAGGCTGCGATGTGACTTACCAACATCCCATCATGCCATATCTGAGGCCATGCGGTTTTTTCGCAGATCTCAGTGGACAGTGGCAGCAGTGCTAAAAGGAGGTGCAGCTCAGCAGTTAAACCTCCCTATTCCTCCTTATATTCCACCTCCCGGGTAGCTCCTCCCTCCCTGAGCCATGAGGACACTCTCTGCTCAAATGCCAGAAGGCAGTCTAAGCAAAGTAAAGTAAAATAAAATAAGGAAGAGGGCTTCGTTCCCACCTTCCCTCCTGTCAGCATTTTTAGTTGTTAGAATCAGGAAGCTCCCTGGAACACTACCTAGTCCAGACCTGCCACAAGCTCTCTCATGATGAAATAAAATCAGGGTTTTCTCTTGATGAAATAAAATCAGGATTTTCTCACAATGAAATAAAAACAGGGTTTTCAAAAGCTTGCTAGTTTGGATCAACTAATGAGGGGCAAGGAGGCCTGGTGGTGTGAATATTTCCCTTCACCCACTTTTCTGTTGTCCGTCCCCCAGGGAGAAGGGCACATGTAGATCCTTGTAATTGGTTCCCCCTTTCCACCCCATCCTCTCTCCACCCTCCCAGTATCGCCACTCTTACCACGGGTCCTGAAGGGATCATCTGTCCTGGATTCCCTGTGTTTCCAGTTCCTATCTGTACCAGTGTACAACCTCTAGTCTAGCCAGATTTGTAAGGTAGAATTGGGATCATGATGTGGGGTGGGGGTGTGGGGACATTTAAGAACTAGAGGAAAGTTGTATGTTTCATCGTTGCTACACTGCACCCTGACTGGCTCATCTCCTCCCTCAGACCTTTCTGTAAGGGGATGTCCAATTGCCCAGAGATGGGTCTTGGGTTCCCAATCTGCCCCTCATTCACAATGACATGATTATTTGTTTTTTGATGCCTGATACCTGATCCCTTCGACACCTTGTGATCACACAGGCTGGTGTGCTTCTTCCATGTGGCTTTGTTGCTTCTCAGCTAGATGGCTGCTTGTTGAACTTCAAGCCTTTAAGACCCCAGATGCTATATCTTTTGATAGCCAGGCACCATCAGCTTTCTTCATCACATTTGCTTATGCATCCACTTTGTCTGCAGTGATTGTGTTGGGAAGGTGAGCATCATGGAATGCCAATTTAATAAAACAAAGTGTTCTTGTATTGAGGGAGTACTGGTGTAGAGGCCCAATGTCCATCTGCTGCCTTAATACTAAACCTATAAATATATGTACATAGATCTATTTCCCCATCATCATATATAAATATATTTATAAATGTACATACCTGTATTTAGACCTGTATAAATGCTCTTTGCCTCCTAGTTCTTTTCTCTATTTCCTTTGACTTTCCTCTTGTCCCACTATCATGCTCAGTCTTCAATTGGGTTTCAGTAATCCCTCTTGGTTACATTGCCCTCGATTAAGCCCTACCAGGCCTCCTACACCCTCCTTGTCATCAATTTGGATCACATGTTGTTCCCTTGTCCCTGGGTTTGTTAACACCCACTTCCTTTTCCCCCACCTGCCCCTCTCCATTTCCCCCAACCTGTTACCTCCCCCCAGAGATAAACCTGCATAAATAATATGCACTAAAAACAAGACAGAGCAAAAAAAGCAACAAATGCAAACAAAACGACAGCAAAAAACCAACGCCAAAAGAGAAAAGCCTTTAAATAGTTCATAGTCTATTTGTTGACCTTTAAAAGTGTTTTCTGGTAGAATCTGGTGGTATGCCACACCCTGGCCCCAAAGTCTATTTTTGGTACTTCCTGGGGACTTCTTTGCTCTGTTCCCCTTGCTGCTCTGCTGCACGCCCTTAGTGTTTCGCTTCGGTGTGGTGGGGTCAGATTGGGCGCAATTCCTGCACTGTGTCTCCAGTGTTGTCACCCGTAGCTCTACTATGGGTCAGTGAAGGGCATCGTGTCTTGTAGTGGGGCCAGCCCTATGGTCCTCTCTGTGCATTGGCTGCTCTGAGCAGGAATATCATCCTCACAGCTTGGTGGGCTAGGATGTGCTCCACTCTCTCTTCCTCTCCCTTTATTTGCTCCCATGTGCTCTGATCAGACACGTCCCTCTCCTTGAGCTGAAGCTTCAGTGCTGTCATCTGAAGTAAATTCTTCTGTGGGGAGGGGGTTGTCTAAGTAGTTGGGATTGGGGCAGTCTCCTCAGCCTTCTCTATTGGTTCCCTGCTTAATACCAGTATGTTGCATTCATGTCTTGGAGCACCGGGTTGAAGTCTGGTCTCTCTTTCCCTGTGGAGATATAAGCAACACCCTCCCCTTGGATGGATCAGTGCCCTGTTCCCTTGCACCCATGTTTTTTTTTCCTTTCTTTTTCTCCCCTCCCCCCCCCCCGTTTTAGTTGGCTACCATATGTATCACTGGTTTGGTCTGGTCCCTGCCCTATTACCTGGACCTCACCCCAGGAACGTTTGATAAAAATATCAGTTTGGGGTATTTTTTTTTTTTTTTAGTAGCCAGCGGCTGGGTCTTCGGTGATTTTATTTTAACAGAGAAACCAGGCTGTGCTAAGCCTACATGATTAGAGCAGATGGTGGCTATCTTTCCAGAGGGGGAGCATGAGCCCTCCTGGCAGCACCCACCCAAGGTTGAAGGCAAAGCCCCGAGTGCGCCCTCTCCTGCACTGCCTGGCTCACGGGTGAGATGAGTGTCTGCACAACCACACTCAACCATGGTAGGAAGTCCCAGTGGGCAGAGGAGGTGATCAATGACTCACGGACGATGAGAAGAAAGTGCAGGGGAGGGAGCTCTCTATTCTCCAGGGGAGGGCATGGCATGTGCATTCTTGACATAAGTATATCCTGACGGGGGCCTTGGGGAGGTTGTTGATGGGACGGGGAGCTAGGCTAGTGAGAGGTCTTTGTGTCTGAGGAAAAGAACAGCAATGATTAGGGCTAAGAGGGAAGTGTTAAAATGCCTCTAAGTATGAGAAAGGAGAGCCTTCTTTCTTCCTTTCTCTTAAATGAGCCGGGAAAGGGTGTCTTTTCCTTTCCTTGCGGCAGTGGGCTCAGTGGGTTCTCTCAGACATGATTTCTGCACCATGGGCTTTTGTGGGGAAGGACACAGGAGTTAGTGTCAGAAGCAGGCTTCTCTGTACAAGGTCTAGTACGTGCGAGTTCTTAGGCTGGATGCACACAGGAACCCTGAGCACGCAAGGTGCTTCGGTTAAAGCTTCTGAAATATTGCAGTTGTGTGACAGATTTTTGGCTCTTTCTTGTACACATACTCATTGGGAGACACCCCAGATAACAGGATGGGGACCAGTTTGGCTTGGGAGCCACGGTGCCTCTGCCCTAATTCACTACGTGTTCTTTTCTGAGAAACACATTCAATGGCTGCGTGAAGCCCTGTGGATCAGAAAGCTCGCCTGCCCTCCACCCACCTGCTCTCAGGCTCCCCATGAACCCCACCACAGCAGGGGCTGAAGAGGCAGGGCATCTCTGCTCCCTCTATGGGGAAACTACTTGGTGACCTCATGAATGGCATGGGCAAGGTAGCCCACGTTGCCGGAGGTGACTCCAGCCACAGAGATGCGCCCGTCCTTTGTCATGTAGATGGAGAACTCCTTGGTCAGCCGCTCCACCTGTTCAGGCTTGAGCCCCGTGAAACAAAACATGCCAATTTGGTCAGTGATGTGCTGCCAGTTGTGGGAGGAGCCCTCCTTCTTCAGGTTGGAGACCAGCTGGGTCCGCATGCCGATGATGCGGTCTGCCATGCCTTTGACTTCCTGCAACCATTGTTTCCGCAGCTCCGGAGTGGTCAGGATGGTTGAGGCAATCCGGGCCCCATGGAGAGGGGGGTTGGAATACATGGGACGGATCAAAATCTTCAACTGCGACTCCACCCTCTTGGCGGTTTCAGCATCCCTGCAGACCACGGTAAAGGCCCCCACGCGCTCACCGTACAAGCCCATGTTCTTGGCGTAGGACTGGCAGAGGCACACGTCAATGCCCTGTTCGATGAAGTGGCGCACGGCCCAGGCGTCCTTGTTACCGTCCCCACTGGCGAAGCCTTGGTAGGCCATGTCGAAGAATGCAAAAAGATTCCTTTTCTTCACCACGCTGGCCATCTCCTTCCACTGCTCAGGGCGGGGGTCCACTCCGGTGGGGTTGTGAGCACAGGCATGCAGGAGGACCACGCTCTGCTCGGGCATTTTTGAAATGTCATCGATAGCACCTGCGAAGTCGAAACCGCAAGTCTTGGGGTCGTAGTACCGATACCCCTGAAGCTGCATGCCAGCGTCCCTGAAGATGGGCGTGTGGTTTCCCCAGGAGGGCTTGGGCAGAAAAACGTCTCGGCTGAACTTAAAGAATCTTTGCAGGAAACTGGCTCCGATCCTGAGTGCGCCGGTGCCAGAAATGGTCTGCACGGTGACGTACCGGCCACTTTTCAACACCTCGCTGTTCTCGCCCAGGGCCAGTTCTGCAGATGCCTTACAAAATTCAGCCAGTCCCCCAATGGGCAGGTATTCCTTGTCCAGGTTTTTCGCAGCAATCTGGGCCTCAGCCTTCAGGACACTAGGGAGCACATAGGGCTTTCCTTTGTCATCCCGGTAGGCCCCAACTCCCAGGTTCATCTTTTTTACTGTTGGTATCTCTCTTAAAAGCTTCGGTGACTCCCAGAATGGGATCCGGGGGCCCCATCTCCACATGGGCCCACCAGGAGCTGGCTCTGGCAGAAGCCACGGCGGCGAGGCCTGGGTGGAAGACGACGGCGACTCCGGAGAGGACGCGACCAGAGTGCAGCAGGGCCATGGTGGGCGGCAGGAGGGCAGCGGCTCGCGGCTGGCGGCAGGGCAGACCCGAGGACAAGTCAGTTTGGGGTATTTTTAAGGAGTGCAGGTGTTGCTGTGGGTTAAGTGATGAACTGTTAACCACAAGGTCAGCAGTTCAACCTCATCAGCCACTTCTCTGGAGAAAGAGGAGGCTGTTTGCTCAATAAAGATGTCAAGTCTCTGAGACCTTACATAGGGCCAATGTAAGTTGGGATACACTTGATGGCAATGGGTTATGGTAGCACACAAAATCAGCCACCCACCCTGCAGGAGAAAGGTTTACCGTCTAGAAAACTCTTGGGAGCAGTCTTCTCTGTCCTTTAAGGTCGCTATGTTGTTGTTAGGTGCCAGCGAGTCAGTTCTGACTCATCGCAACCCCATGCACAACAGAAGGAAACACTGCCAGGTCCCATGCCATCCTCACAATTGTCCCTATGTTTGAGCTCATCAATGCAGTCACTGTGTCAATCCATCTCCCTGAGGGCCTGCCTCTCTTCTGCTGCCCCACTACTTGACCAAGCATGACGTGCTTCTCCAGGGACTGGTCTCTCCTGTCAACATGTCCAAAGTACATGAGACAGAGTCGTCACCCTCACCTCTAAGGAGCATTTTGGCTCATTTTCTTCCAAGACAGATTTCTTTGCCTTTTTTGGGTCACTATGAGTCAGGAGCAACTAGAGGGCTGTGAGTTTTTATGGACAAGTAGACTCAATACGTTCAAAGACACCCTGGAGAAACACAGGTCCTGGAGGGAAGATCTGGGTGAGATCCTAGCCAGCACCACTGACCATCTCTGCGACCCTGAGCCAAATGCCCATTCTGCAGGTGCCAACGGTAGGGTGGGGACAATGCTTCCCTCCCAGGGTGGCTGTGGAGGTAAAAAGGGAAGCATCTCTTGCTGAGGCATGGGCAAAGCACATAGTAGCTGCTCAATAATCCACAGGTCCCCTCCAGCCCCCTTTAAGTTGGAAATAAACATCTTGTTGGCAAATACAACTCCCAGAGGAGCCTGCTGCCACAAACACTGGGCGGTTTGTAATTAGCATGTAAAAGGATTGCTTCCAAGGGCTTGAAAGTAGGTTGTCCTTTAAAGGCGCTTAGGCTTACTCTGGAAGCCTTGTTCACAGGAGCTTTAATTTGCTTAGCAAATCTGGACTGCCAGGGCAAAATTAAATTTCAGTTCAGGCTCCGTGTGAATGACCACAAGCTCCAAATCAAGGTAGCTTTTGTGCTACCGAAGGCTCACTTTTCAGAGAGCTTTGAGACGAACGGAGAGGGCCTTCTAATCAGTCTATAAAGCCCTTGACACCCTCGACCAGAAAAGTGTAAATGCGAGTATCTGAACTGATTACGTTATCATCTCCCACTGCCTTCTTCATTCCAGCACCCCCAAAGGGACTACTGCACGCATCCAGGCGACTTTGGAAAAGCTCTCCACCGCCACTGGCAGCGGGTTAGAGATTGGAGCAGCTGTGGCAGCCCAGACATCCCAAGGAAGTCGGGGTGGGGGTGCACTTCCTGGGTGAGGCAGAATCGGCTATTTTGGACTCTTCTGGTTCCTCATTAGTCCGCAGTCAAGAAGGTTGCAGGGTAACGTTCTATTCTTTCCCCTTGTCTTTCTCCAGGGTGGGGGAGTATTTGCTGTCTACGATGGGTTTACTGTATACTACCGAGAAACAGGTAGACTTTCTTCTCACTAGTTCAACAAAAACCCTTTGCCAGCAATCAATGCCAATGAATGCACACTGACCCCATGCAGCAGAACTCTTCCATGGGGTGCTTGGTGGCTTAGATTGCCCAATCTTACTTCCATGTGGAGCAGCTGAGTCCGTTAGCTGTTTGGACCAGTCAGAGACATCGCTTCCCACCCAGCAGCGATAGAAGCCGACAGCTTGTGAGCTAGCTCAGGAGTTTGTGGAAGATCACGTCACCTTAGGGAGGTCAAGTAGGGGATGCCAAACACAAGACGCAAAGAAAGTGAGAACCGGGATCCTGTGCGCTCACCGCCATTGCTCCATCCACTGCAGGCCCGTCTGGAAAGGCTAGCAAGGGCGAACGATTGCAGCCGCAGCACCACTCTTGGCAGGTAGCGAATGAGCTGGCTCTGTCAATAGGTCCGAACAGATCTTTCTTTACTGATAGCGAGGCATGGGAGACCAAGTTGTTCCAAGAGACAGCCAGTTGTGTCAGAGCCGACTTGACAATGGCGACAACCAAGGTTGCTGCTGTTTGTTGCAGGCTGCATAAAGCAGCCAGTGTGTGACCCTGGCAGGTTCCAAGACCTCTCTGGAAAGCGGTTTTCTTCCTTACCTGTGATATAGAGGTGGATTCAGTGACCCCAAAGGAGCCCTAATGGCCCTGTAGGTTAGGCATTGAGCTGTTAACTGCAAGTTCCGTGGTTCAAATCCACTAGCCAACCCTCCTCCCCCCAGGAAAAAGTGGAGACAGTCTGTGGCTCTAGAAGACCTAAAATAGGGCCTCTGTGATTCAGAAGCAGCCTTGGTAGTGCAGTGGTTATTCCCTGGGCTGCTGACCATACACAAGGTCTGCAGTTGGAAACCACCAGCTGTGCTGTAGGAGGAAGATGAGGTCTTCTGTTCCACAAAGAATAACAGTCTTGGAAACCCAAATGGGCAGTTCTACCTGTTAGGTGTCTCTCCTGGGAGAAATACTTCGGTCCTTGGCTTCGCTAGAGAAAGAATTAATGCCGAAGCCTGGTTTCGTGATCCAAGTGAGGTTATAAAGTTTAGAAGCTGCACTGTGTGTCTGAGCCGCGCGAGCGAGAGAGAAAACCTGACAGGGAGGCGTGGTCGACGATACTGGTCGACCCCATTGGCTAAATCAAATTCACCTGGTCTAGATGGTCCAATCCAGGTGTAATGCCCACCTAGGTGTTCCACCCTTTCCTGGCTGGATTTCAAACCTCTGAGCATGTGCAATGGACACCCCAGTCCCTGTGCTAGCTACCTAACATTTCCCCTGAAGAGGTATGGACTCAAATCTTTGGGATACTGGACAACGACATCTCAAACTGCTTCCTGCTGGCAAAAAAAAAAAAAAAAAAAGGCAGAGTAGGAAGGGGTTGTCCATTCAGGGCTCAGAACAGATAAGATTGAGGTGGTCCAGGAGCTGATGGTCCTGGAGCTGATGGTCCTGGAGCTGATGGTCCTGGAGCTGGCACACTTGGTTCAGAGACATTGGCACCATGAGAACTTCTGGAAGAAACAAACCAAACAAACGGACGGTTTAGGTGAGACGGGTAAGGCTGTGAGGTGGCAGTGCCCTTGGAGGTGGGGGCTAGTGTCACAGGAAGTTTACAAAAGGAGTCTTAGGGTAGACAAGCATGGGTGTTTGTTCACAGTAGACACAGGAACGGGGTAAAAGCATTCACTCGCTTTAAGGCTGTGATGGGCCTGAGGTGGGCTTTTCTGTGGAGCACTTACCTGTCCTGGAATGGCAGTGAAACATCCCCAATAGCTCTCAGGGGTGCTGGTCTGTCTGCCCCACTTCTGAGCCGTCTGGGTGCAACAGCTTTCCCGGTTCCACCTGTGAACGGTACCCAGGGTCCAGGGAGGAAGGGGAGGACAGGAGAGGCAGCCTGGTATCTACTGACTTCGTTGCCACATTGATTGCTCACCCCAGGTTCCAGACCCGCAGCAGCTCTCTTGCTGCTTTGCTGGCCAGGCCAGGCCAGTCTTCAAAGAGCAGATGCTCACCTGACCTGTGGGCGCCCTCCCTCTTGGCTATCTGCCATAAGACAAGGGACACCCTGGTGGCCAGCTTGCTTGCCGGTACGGCATGGCCCTTGAGCAGGTCTATTCTGGCTAGGGCAGTTCTGTGCCCAGTGGCCCAGTTCCTGACACACATAGCACTTGGCACTTTGGTCACAGGTCTGGGAAACCTGGGAGGTGGTTGACGGGCAGTTAGCAAGTGCGGCCAGCACTTGGCATGTCTGATGTTCTTCCTTCTCTCCTCCTGATCCTGCATCTCCTGTTCCCTATTGTCAAATGTTGAACTGTCGATCTCCATCTAGAAAACACAACAAACATTACTGGGAGTTTGACACCTCAAGGTCAGTAATGCAGTTTCAGCGCACACCTCTAGGGTGCCGTGAAACTGGGGCCTTGGGCAGGTGCCCCTGTTCAAGGGAGAGGTCAGGGACCTCAGTCTTTGCTGGAAAACTGGTCCCAACTGTTTTCTAGACAGTGAGCATTGACCACCGGCTTGGGTGACCGTACAAGGCCTACGGAGGGAATTGCTGGTTGGAGTAATTCGCAGACCTCCGAGGTCGAGGCCACTGCTTGGAGTGGGCTCCCAATAGCCTTCAAAGGCGAGCGCTGGCAGGAGCAGGCTCTCGAACCTATGCCGGGCAGGAACGATTGGTCGGTAGCTCAGGGAACATTTTAGGGAAATTGGGAACATTTCAGGGAAACTGAACCCAAAATGTCCTGAAGGCGGTGTTGCTGAAAGGCGAAAGTTAGCACTTACTCAGGGGCTGGACTTCCAAAGGCCTTTGGCCAGGCTTTGGCCACGGAAAACCAGCAGGCAGGAAAAGAAGTCCCACTGGCAAAAAAAAAAAAAAAACACGAAACAGCTTGAAGCAGGAAAGAACAAAAGTTAGGAAGGGAGGGAAGGGAGCATGGGACCCTGGGGCTAGGCGGGGCCAACCTCCTGGATAGGGCAGCCGGCCACTACGCCCTGCCCACCCTTCCCACGCGTTTGGCACGGCATCTTGGCCACGTGCTCAGTGGTCCCGCAACAAAAATGACAGCGGCCACTGGGTAGCACCCCCTTGCCGGGAGAGGAGAGTCACGTGGAAAATTGAGGCCTCCACACGTGGTTTAGTCTAGGGGGGTGGCGGCAGGGGGCGGGGCAACCCACTGACTCCAGAGTCCCCCAGAGACCAACAGGGTTTACACGGGACACAAAGCAAGCCACTGAAAATCAAAGGGGCGTAGAGCTTCCATCCCATCCCAGGAATCGAGGCTGCGGAGTGCATGCAAGCCCCGGGAAACATAGAAAGGCAGACCCGTAGTCTCTCCTAAAAAAAGGGAGCAGAGATAGAAAGGCAGGCACGAAGGGATGGGGCTCTGCAATGCATTAGGTGTGGTTCCTAAGAGCAGGTCGTGGGGACTTCCGAGGCGGGATAAATCAAGGCTGGCGTCCTTTCCAAATCGCACGCGCAGTGCAGTTTTGAAGTCCCGCCGAGCCCCCGTTTCCTCAGCCTTATGTCTCCGAGTAACGCGGTACCATAACATGTTAGGTTTCTCTTGGGTTACTATGAGTCAGAAAGGACTCTCTGCCAGCAAGCTTTCTTTGAGTGGTTCAGAAGTTACTCGATGGCAGTGGCTTTGGGGGTTTGGGTAAATGTCTCAAAAGACTTCAACATTCTTCGAGGGAATGCGGTTGTCTTCCCACAATTTCCCTTCCCAGCTCTAGGTCTTCAGTCCTTCCCCATCTGTCCATCTGCACTTGTCCGTGACTTAGTGCCAAGCCCAGTTATTTTGCTCCTGGAACACGGCGTTACTGCTTCCCCCTCCAGCCTGTATAGAACACAACTTCCGGAGGGCTCTTTCTAGATGTGGCCCGAACACCTCCCCCCACACACCTTCTGCAGCCTTGTGTTGCCAGTAGAGCACTGGGAAACCGCTTAGCTTAGAACCAGGCTCTTCATGTCTGGGCTCCCAAACCTCTCCCTCCAGGCTTATGCCCTGTCCACCCTACCCCAAGTCCTCTCACCCCTACATTCCTCATAGTCTGGTCCCACCAAAGCACAGCTTCCCAAGTCAGTCACTAAGGGGTCCTGCTGGTGAAGCGGTTAAAGAACTTGGCTGCGAACTGGAAGGTCAGCGGTGGGCAGTCTGCCTCTGTCCAGAAGACAGCTGTGGGAACCCCCTGACCTGCCGAGTCCGAATCAAATGGATGGCAGGGGCTTAAAGAAATGAAGTCTTGCTCCTCCCCAGAGATGTTCCATCTGCCCTTAGGTTCTCTGCAAGGTTTGAGGACAAGCACTACGTCTCCTCCATTGTTTCTTCTTCATCACCCAGCACTCCCCATGGCACCTTATAGTAGGGGATTGATACGTATTCGCTGAGAATAATTCTTTTCTTCTTCAGCATGTACTTTGAAGACTTTTTCGTTTTCCTTCCCCCAGTTGAAGTAGGCATTCGGCTGCTAACCACCAAGTCAGCAGTTTGCACGCCCTCCACAGGAGCAACATGAGGGAGGCTGTCTGTTCCCACAGAGATTTACTGTCTCGGAAACCCTGTTTGGGGTGGTCATGTGTCAGAATCGACTTGATGGCCATGGGTTTGGTTTTGGTATAGTAAGACCCGAGTTAGCGGTTTCCTCCCAACTCCCATTGGCCTGTCACATTTTATCATATCAATTCTTCCAACTGTGCATCCCCCACTGCTCCCCCTCCACCACACCTCCACGCACGATTCACGACATACAGTACAAGGTGTTGATGGAAGGCCAAAGCACCAATGTCACGGTGTTACAGTGACCCTGCACCTGGGAATTGACTCCATGGCCGTGAGTTTGTTCTGGTCTTCCACAAGCCCAGCACACTGTGTGTAGTGCGTCATCACGAGGTGGGCAGATAAGGGGCGAACAGCAATGTGGGGGTACTTTTTGCTTGCTTGGTGTGAAACTCTTTGAAGCCGCTGAGATAAGTGGAGACATGTAACACCAACTTGATGGACTGATTTAATCGGAATGTGGTGCTAGTGGGTCTAGTCCAATTGATCAGTGTGTGCACAAAGGGCTGGGCTCCTCTAGACACCTTCTTTGGAGCCACTTAAAGCGAGCATCCCCAGCCCCCCAGGGCAGAGGTGGGTTCTGCTGTAGGAGGGGGGAGGGGGCAAAGTGCCAGGGCTGTTGTCACCAACTCACTGCTGGCTTAGCTTGCCAGCAGCGGTCAGGAGCTGGGCCGTGCTGGTATGTGCTGTGGAATCGATTCCAGCTCACAGTCACCACAAGAGAAAGAGTCGCACAGTCCCATGGGGTTTGCTTGGATGTAATCTTTAAGAAAGCAGATTGTCAGGCCTATGTCTCCTCGAGGCTCTGGGTGGGTTCAAACTACCTACCTTGTGGTGAGCAGCCACATGTTTAATCATTGCACTTTCAGGGACCTCAAGGAACGCCATTGTTGTTAGGCCCCACCCAGGAAATTCCAACTCAGAGGGACCCTGCGCACAACAGAGAGAAACCAAGCCCAGGCCTGTGCCAGCCTCACAGTCGTTCTGTTTGACCCATTGCTGCAGCCACTGTGTCAGTCCATCTTGCCCAGGACCTAGCTCTTTTTCACTGCCCTCTGCTTGGCCAAGCATGATGTCCTTTTCCAGGGACTGGTCTCTCCTGACAGCATGTCCAAATTATGCGAGACACAGCCTCACCATCCTTTCCCCTAAGGAACATTCTCGATGTACTTCTTCCAAGATAGGTTCTGTTTTTTGCCTTTTGGCAGTCCATGGTACTGCCAATATTTTCATCAGCACCACCATTCCAATACATACATTCCTTTTCCTTATTCACTGTCCAACTTTCACATGCATACGATGCAGTGGAGAATACCATAGGGTAGGGCAGGCATACTTAATGCCTCAGATTTGTATCTTTGATTTTGCACTTAAAAGAAGTCTTGTATAGCAAATTGACCCAGTGCAATGTGTCATTAGATCTCTTAACTGCTGCTTCAATGAGAATTGATGATAGATCCAAGCAAGTTGAAATCTTTGATAACTTTGGTCTTTTCTCCATGTATCGTGTTACCTATTGATCTGGTTGTGAGGATGTTGGTCTTCTTTACACTGAGCTGTAGTCCATGCTGAAGGCTGCAAGCCCTGATCTTCCTCAGCCAGCGCTTCCCATCCTCCTCACTTTCAGCAAGCCAGGTGGTGTCATCACACGGGTGAATACTAAGTGGAAACAGGCTCTTTACAAAGTCGGCCTGCCCTTTGGCAAGCTTCCCACACCTTACCTCTTTCTCTGTGGTTATGTTTGGTCAGTCAAGGCTTGGGATCAGGGAGACGGGGAATGAGGCCTTCTTGCTAGGCTTCCTGGTAAATGGGACCCAAGCAAGACACCAGCCGCTAGGGCTTAGTTTTAACCTACAGGTTAGGAGAATCATCTTTTGAATCATAATGATTATGGCCATTTATTGGGCCCTCACTCTCTCTGTAGCCAGTGACTAGCTTCCATGGAGTTGACCACTCTTCTGGCAGTCCCGTTTGTATTGGAGGATCACAGGGTTTTTAATACCTACTTTTTCCAGTGTAGATCTTCAGACCTTTCTTAGAGATGCCTCAAGAAAGCAGTTGGGGTCAACTCAGACTGCTACTTGCTCATGAGCATTTACACCATGCAGGGAACTCCCAACTGCACCAAACCAAACTCACTGCCACAGAGTCAGATCCTACTCATCGCAACCATCGAGGGCAGAGGGGAATGCCCTGTGGGTTTCAGAGACTGCAGATCTTTATGGAAGTAGAATGCCTCCTCTTTATCCTCTGGGGATGCTGGTGGTTTTGAACTGCCTACCTTGCAGTTAGCAATGCCACCCAAAACCCAAACTCATACTAAAATTCACAGAAAGCTGGAGGGACGGAGGAAGCTCTACTCACAGCATGGCCTATGGCCAGTGAGGTCTCAGCTACTAGTGAGAGCAATATGAAATTGAATCCTCATAGAGTAATTTTTAGTCTATTAATAAAAAATCAGGGCTTTATATTGTATGTCTTGAACACAATAGTGGTATAATATTTCATTTTATTTTTTAAAACTCCATCCTTATGATACCTTCAGGACCAGGGGTGTGAGTGGTGATACTGGGAGGGTGGAGGGAGAGTGGGTTCGAAAGAGGGAATCAATTACAAGGATCTACATGTGACCTCCTCCCTGGGGGATGGACAACAGAAAAGGGGGTGAAGGGAAATGTCAGACAGGGCAAGATATGACAAAATAATAATCTATAAATTATCAAGGGCTCATGAGGGAGGGGGAGGGAAGAGGGAGAGGAAAAAAAGAGGACCTGATGCCAAGGGCTTAAGTGGAGAGCAAATGCTTTGAAAATGATGAGGGCAAAAAATGTACAGATGTGCTTTACACACTTGATGTATGTATGGATTGTGATAAGAATTGTATGAGTCCCTAATAAAATGTTTTTAAAAAAATCCATCCTTATATACCCAAGTTCAAAACTAGACTTGTGGCCATTGAGTCGACCACAACTCATGGACATGAGGGCTCCTCATCCTCCAGCAGCTTGGGAAATAAACAAAGACACTTGGTCCTTCAACGCCACTAGGCTAAGAATCTGGACTGGAGCAGCAACAACGTTTCATAGCCTCGGAGGGGAGACTGTTGGGTTGACTTCTGGCTCCACTCCTGCCTACCTGTGGGACTTTAACCTCTCTTGGACTCAGTGGTCCTCCTCTGTGTAATGGGGAATGGGGCCCTGGTGGCATAATGTTTAAGGGCTTGACTGCTAACAGAAAGAAAGGTGGATGGTTTTAACCCACCCGGCGGCTCTGCAGGAGAACGACCGGGCAAATTGCTCCCACAAAGATTACAGCCTAGAAAACGGAACGGGAGTTCTGTGTCACACGGGGTCACTCTGAGTTGGCATGGGCTTGATGACATGGACCAACAGTCACATAGTGCAGGAAATAATCGCCCTTAACTTGGAGGGCCTTGTGAGGATGGAACAAAATATGATGTGCAAATGCCCGGCACAGGTAAGGCTCATGTTCTGTCACTATCACACTCGTCCCAAAAGTGTTTGGAGGAGGTAAATTGTTGTTAGGTGCCATCCAGTCAGTTCGGATCCATAGCAACCGAGTGCGCAGCTGAAGGAAACATTGCCTGGTCCGGCACCACCCTCACAAATGCTCCTGTGCTGGACCCCATTGTTGCAGCCACTGTGTCCATGCATCCCCCCGAGGCCTTCCTCTTTTTCTCTGCTCCTCCATGTTATCAAGCATGATGTCCTTCTCCGGAGACTGGTGTCTCCTGACAACATGTCTCTCCATCCTTGCCTGTGAGGCACCCTCTGGTCACACTTCTTCCAAGACAGATAGGTCGTTCTTTTAGCAGTCCATGGTACTGTCAATATTCTTCTCAGCGCCACCATTCAAAGGCATCGATTCTTGGGGATGTCCGTCACCTTTGAATTCTGGGAACTGTGGTTGGTGAGGGGTGGAATGCCAATTAAGAATGGTAATTGTGTTAATTGCAAAAATTGGTACAGATCGTCTTCGCTCTGAGCTCCCCTGAGCAGAATCGCTGAATTACCAAGCCCACTTCTTCCTCTCCTTGTTTAGCTCACCAATCTTCAGTTTGCTTCATCTGGATAAACCCAGCAGCTACACCGATGCAGTATCATGATGAAGGCGTGCCGGTAAGACCAAGTGTATCAGGTCCCCGGGCTGCTGTGACAAAAATACCACTAACGGGTGTTTCTTTGAAGAGCAGACTTTCATTGTCTCACCCCTGTAGGAGTTGAGAAGTCTTGGTGGTGTACTGGCTAAGCATTTGGCTGCCAATTGGAGGGTTGGCAGTTCGAAGCCTCCAGCTGCTCCATGAGAGACAGATGTGGCAGTCTGCCTCTGTAGAGATTAGAGCCTTGGAAAACCTAAGGAGAAGTAAAGGATCGCTGTGAGCCAGCCTTGTCTCAAAGGCACGCACTGTGTGTGTGTGTATGTGTGTGTGTGTGTGTGTGTGTGTGTGTGTTTCTGGAAGCCTGAATTCCAGAAGGCTGAATTCAGACATCCATTGAGTCACACCCTCTTTGAAGGTTCTAAAAGGTAGGGAGGGGTCAACTATTGTTTCACTCATCTTCTGGTGGCCACAAACATTTCTTGGTTGTCATCTGCAGCATCAGATCATGTCCTTTCTCTGTCTCAGCTCCCTGTAGAGGACATCACTCAGGGTTAGGATCAGCCCTGACTTGTCTGACCTCTTATCAACTGACAGCATCTTTGAAGATTCTGCTCCCAAATAAGGTATCTCTACAGAAGCCAGCAGTTAGGAGAGCAACTTACATTTTGGAGGCACCCAACTCAATCCACGACATCATGTGAGGCTGCTAGGAGAGGGGACCTTGAGACTAAGACGGGGCATGGGGGAGGGCAGGAGTGGCCGTCCGGAGGCCATCAGATTAAAGGTGAATTGTGGAAGATGAGGAGAGAGCGTGATGACACAGAAGGTGAACATATGTATTCCAGGCCAGGGAATCGGCATGCCAGCAATGCCCGCTGGCCCCGTGTCAGGGCTGGAAGCCCTGCAGGAGCATTTCAATAGTAAACACACTGGTACCCAAGCTGCACACAGATAATTAGATCCGAATATCTAAGGATATTCCCCATGGACCATGTGGTCCCCTGAAACGGAATGTGAGATTGTAAGTCTAGAAGGGGTTGGGAGGAGGACCTTAGGTAGACCTAAGACCAGGGCTTAGATATGGACCAAAAGTAATGGGACATTTTTGAAGCATCGTACGCATGGCCAGCCCATTAGAGGATTTTTTTTTTCCTCCACTGTCTTGCTCTTCACAGTCATGGCCTGGCCCTCTTGGGGACATCAATCCAGGTGCTCTATTGGACACTACCACTGCTGCAGAAGGGGCCCTAGTGATGAGGCAGCGGGCTGTTGCTCTGACTGCATGAGAGGATATGTTTCTCTCTCTTTGAAACCAAAAACAATATCCTATGACACCCTCATACATGTAGTTTGCTTTGTCTTCAAAGATGCTATCAGTAAAGAGGATGGTCCTAGCCCACTCTGAGGGCCTCCTCTAATGGGAAAACAGGAGAAGTCTCTTAGCCCCAGCTCTTTTAATAGGCTTCCAAAGGTAGACGGACCACGCGGAACTCCCGCCATTTTCCTTTGTTGAAGACTTTGGCTGAATCAAAGGCCCTTGGTGGCTGATGGGTGCCCTGGAGCCAGCTCCAAATTCATGGCAACCTCATCAATAGCAGCATGAAAGCTTACCACTCCTGTACCAGATCCTTGGCATCTTGAAACCATTGCTTTGGTCACGGATCTCGAGTACATGAGATGGACCTGGGGAGGAGCGCATCGCCCAGCCCTGCATGGGACAACATTCTGTTGTGATCCATCGGTTTCATAGGCTAATTTTTGGAAGTGGATTTTCAAGACTTTTTCCCTACACAGTCTTAGGCTGGAAATTCTAGTGAAACCTCTCCACCATAGCAGACCCTGCTGGTATTTGACACATGGGTACTATGCCTCCCAACATGTAAGCCACTGCAGTGAGGACTAACTGACAAGACAACGTGTTAGAAAGGCCCTTTAAGATGGTGCTGCCAATTGGCATTTCCTACAGCGGTTCCCTGCCCTGCTGCATGCTTTGAAATGAGGGGTGGGGAAATCACAGGTCTACTCCCTGTGCACAGAGAGTGCTCGAACCAGGAGATGATCAGCTTTGTCTCTGGGTCTGACTGTCAAGTACTAAGTGCACGTCACAGATTCAGCAGAGTCTTAGTCCTCTTGCAAGTAGGTCAGGGGGCCCTACTGAAGCTCAGGAAAGTGGATTGAAACTCCAGTGATCATCCCTGATTCTTTCCATTCAAATACGAGACCCTCAACTTATCATGAAGATTCTCTATTATTTATTTATGAGAAACGCTGGAGAGGTAGGAAATATCTTTTCTACAGATCACCATATATATCTATACCTATATCTATCTATCTATCTATCTATAGGTCATGATTAGATTTAGAGACAAATCTTGACTTTTGTAAATATTTTATAGAAAAGAAATAACCAATTGTTGCTATGCCTATGTTTAACTTCCTAGAGCCAGGAACTAGGCAAATTTCATACCTTCCACCCAATTTCATTTGATGTCCCTGCCAGGGTCATTCCCAGCTCTCAGTCCCTACAGTGGGCCCATTTTGATGTCCTCTGATAAGCCAGATTCTGAGAGCTGAAACATTAAAAGCTTGACCTTGACTTTAATGGATCCTAAAAGGCAGCATTAAAGCTTTCAGGAAGATGATTTTAATATGCATTTTCTCAAGCTTTAACAAAATGTGAAATGAGAAATTTCTTCAATTAAACCAGGATCTTGAATAAGAGTTCAAAAACTAAATATTTTATGAATCATAAATATACAGAAAGGTATGCCTTCACCAGAAATAAAAGAACTATGAAGGCAACACTGAAATATAATATTTTACCTTGAAACCGGATATATAATTCTTAATGCGTTTAGGGGTCATTGAAACTCAAGAGGATACGACAGTTCAGGGAGGATATGGAATCTGGAAAACCTTGAGTAAATTGTTTGGTCACAGGTGTCAAGATGCTTCACCATATTCCTCTCTTTTGACCAAGTAGCACCAAGTACCCTCCGCCCTGGACTGGCTCCTCATAGATGCTGAGTCCATATTTATGGAATTAATTAACTAATCCAGTGAAGTCCTGACTCAGCTTATGCGGGTATTAATAGTTACAAAAACACACAGAACTATTTATTAAAGCGTTTATTATAATAAGAGCAGTAGAAACAACCTGAACGCCCAATATAGAACTTTAATTAAACTCATTATACATCCGTTTAATGCTGCATTAAAGCCAGTTGCTATCAAGTCAACTCAAGTTCATGGTGACCCCATGAGTGTCACTGTGTCTGAAGGGTTTTCAATGGCTGTGACTTTTTGGAGGTAGAGTCCCAGGTCTTTCTTCCAAGGTGCTACTGAGTAGGCTCAAACCACCAACCTTGGGCTAGTAGTCATTTTAGCCATTTTCACCACCCAGGCAGTTGAATGGACTGCTCCCCAGACTTTACTATTAGGCTTTGGAAGGAGTATTGATAATATATGACAACACAGATAAAGATCAATATGCTAAACTGAACATAGGATCCCTAATATGTATGTTTCAAGAAGGCAAGTACCTTGCAAAAATTAATTTACAGTACTTCAAAATATAGAAAGGGGTTCTCACTGATGGTGGGATCATAAATTATTTTTGTTTTCTTCTTCATACTACTTTTGAATACTGAAAACTATTTTGAATACTTCTTAATACTGATTTTTTGAAGTTGTCTCAAGGACCTTAATTCACATTTAAAGTTAGGAAACCAACAGTAGTATAACAAAAATGTTTTAACTCTAAATTAAGAAAAAATAGACTGCTTAGCATCGTGCCCATGTATTGAACCAAAAGTTTTAAACAACAACAACAACAAAAGACATTTGGTTCCCCCCTCAACTTAGAATTATGCTTATTCTCTCCCTTTCTTGCTTTTAAGTCAGCCACATCCATTTGGGTGAGCACCGACAAGATGCCATTGGAAGAGTTGTTAAAGCCCATCCCCTAGAATCAGGATGCCTCAGTTGAAACCTGGGCTCCGCCACTCACTAGGTGGGTGACCTTTGGAAAATGATTTCACCTCTTGAGTCGAAGACGCCTTGCCTGCCAGCGGGGATATCAACAGTGTTATGTCCGAGGGCTCAATGGAGTGATACACAAGGCACGTAGAACATGGAACCGTGTGTCCTTTTGCCACAGTATGATTCCTAACCACCAGCCTGTTTAGTGTCAAAGGGTTGCAATCTCTACTCTTCCCCTGCCCTTCATCAACCTTGAGAACAAGCTTGACAGTGGAGCTCCTGTGTTATTTGGATGTCCGTGTGTGCATGATTTATAGGTGAAGTGACAAAGATGATGAATTAAAAGAATTTGGATGAACTGAACCTTAAATGTCATGGCCTTTTAAAGCAAGCACTGTGAAATATAGTTTATTATGGAAGGGCACATGGTGTTCTCTTGCCTTCAAATGAGTCTGAAAAACATCAAGCTCTCCATGCTCAGAGATGTTTTTTCAACCTAAACAGGGCAGCAGAAAAGCTGGTGTGTAATTTTTGGATCACTAGGGTCTAGAATAAGTTCCTTCTCCAGGAAGTTTCCCTTGACATGCTCCTGTGGACCGATCTCTCTCTCCTGAAGTCTTGGAGCCATTTAAAAAATTATTTTATTGGGGCCTCATTCAACTCTTATCAAAATCCATACATATATCAATTGTGTAAAGCACATTTGTGCATTCGTTACCCTCATCATTCTCAAAGCATTTGCTCTCCACTTAAGCCCCTGGCATCAGCTTGGAGCCATTTTTTAGAGTTCTTGTATTACATCTCTCAATGTAGCTCCTCTTTGTGATCCCATTCAGCTACACTTAGGATGGCTGAACATGTATCCACCAAGACTTCAAAAATGTTAAGTGATTAATATAAAAATGTAGATATTTGGGGGAACTTAAAAAAAAATCTCAATTTAGTGTTTCAGTTCTTTTTAAAAAAATATATCACTTTATTGTGGGCTCTTAACACTCTTATAACAATCCATACATCAATTATATCAAGCAAATTTGTACATATGTTGCCATTATCCTTTTCAAAATATTTTCTTTCTGTTTGAACCCTTGGTATGAGCTCCTCTTATTTCCCCCTCCTTCTCCCACCCTCCCACCCTCATGGACCCCTGATAAATGATTGTCATTGTCATATCTTACACCCTTGCTGTCTCCCTTGTTCATCCCCGGGTGGGGGTGGGGGATTATGCGTCGGTCATTGTAGTCAGTTCCCAGGAAGTTTTCTTTTCTTTTTTTTTTTTTAAGATTCTGTAGTGAGAGCTTGGGACGAACTTGCAGGTGACCTGGACGGTGGTGAGAACAGGAACTCTGCCATCTAAGAAGCTTAGGGTCCTATGAGGCTTTCAAACCCCTGTGATAATCAATGACCTTTTCTATACCCAGGAGGATACCCATCCCTACCTCAGAACTGATAAGAACTTGGAAAGAGATCATAAATTGGCTTCAAAACCAATAGTGAGCATTACCATAGTTACCCTAACGGGCATGGCGTTCTCATGCTTCCAGGACTTGGTGTGTTCTGGGGATCTTGCTCACTCTATCACCCTCCATTGGGACTCAGCAACCAAGATATCTGGAAATGGCACATCAGACCAGTGGACTGGAAGCCTCTGGGAAATCAGAGTAATGGTCACCAACTTGAGACACTGTGACCTTCTGGTGCCTTGAAACTCCCTCCATTTTGAAATTCTCAGGGCCAAATCGACTTCTTCCATTCCTATGGATCCTACAGGATGTATTACAAGGAGATCAAGCTGGCCAGTCTGATAGCAACCTGCACCACGAGCAAATTCCTAGCAAATAGAATGACCCAGGACTTATTAATATCAGATTATTAATTCCATCTTAAAATTATGGGCAATCTCTACCCATAAAGAATAAGCACTCTAAAATGAAAATAGAAAGAGTGCTTTCTAGAGTGAATTTATTTGAATCTATATTTTTCAAATAACTGCAACCCAAGTGTGGTGGAGTGAAAATTCATAATATAGCTCTTCTACATATGTCTCTGTAACTCTCACCAAATGAGTGGGTGGGATTGACTGTAGAGAAAGCCAGAGGAGGTCAGATATGGCCACCCGGTGCCCTTTCTAGGGAGCCCTGGTGGCATGTTGGGCTGATATCTAAAAGGAGAGCAGTTAGAAACCACCAGCAGCGCTGAGGGAGAAAGCTGGGGCTTTCTACTCCTGTGAACAGATAGTGTTGAAAACTCATGGGACAGTTCCACGCTGTCCTACAGGGTCACTATGAGTTGACATCGACTTGATGGCACTGAGTTTGCGTTTCTATGCAAATGAGGAAATATGCCAGCCTGTGCCCAATGCTCTACAATGTTTTTAATTCACAGCCATCCTTGGTGTCACAGCTGTCTGTCTCCGGGACTGAGGGACTCATGCACCTCATTTTCAAAGGACATGCTCCACTCTATGCACTTCTTTTCTTCTTTCTTTCTTTCTTTCGTTCTTTCTAAATCATCTTATTGGGGGCTCGAACAACTCATTACCATCCATCCATCCATCCATCCATCCATCCATCCATCCATCCATCCATCCATCCATTGTGTCAAGCACATTTGGGCATTTGCTGCCATCATCATTCTCAAAACATTTGCCTTCTACTTGAGTTCTGGGTATCAGCTCCTCATTTTCCCCTTCCCTCCCCCCTCCTCCCTCCCGCACGAACCCTTGATAATTTATAAATTATTATTTTGTCATTTCTTACACTGTCCAACGTCTTCCTTCACCCATGTTTCTGTTGTCCATCTCCCAGGGAGTGGGTTATATGTCGATCCTTGTGATCGATTCCCCTTTCTACCCTGCCTTCCTTCCACCCTCCCGGTATTGCCACTCTCAGCACTGGTCCTGGAGGGATCGCTTGTCCTGGATTCCCTGTGTTTCCAGTTCCCATGTGAACCAGTGTACATCCTCTGGTCTAGCCAGATTTGTAAGGTAGAATTGGGATCATGATAGTGGGAGGGAGGGGAAGGAAGCATTTAAGAAGTAGAGGAAAGTTGTATGTTTCATCATTGCTACACTGCACCTTGACTGGCTTACCTCCTCCCTGTGACCCTTCTGTAAAGGGATCTCCAGTTGCCTACAGATGGGCTTTCGATCTTCCCTCCATACTCTTCCTCATTCACAATGATACAATTTTTTTTTGTTCTTTGATACCTGATACCTCATCCCTTGGACACCTTGTGATCACACAGACTGGTGTGCATCTTCCATGTGGGCTATGTTGCTTCTGAGTTAGATGGCCACTTATTTACCTTCAAGCCTTTGAGACCTTAGATACTATATCTTTTGATAGCCAGGCACCATCAGCTTTCTTCACCATATTTGCTTATGCACCCATTTGCCTTCAGCAAGCGTGTCAGGAAGGTGAGCATCATGGAACACCAGTTTAATAGAACAAAGTGTTCTTGCATTGAGGGAGTATTTGAGTGTAGGTCCAATATCAATCTGCTACCTTTATACTAAACCTATAAACATATGCACATAGACCTATTACCCTATCATCATATATAAATATATTTACATATGTACATGCCTGTATTTAGACCACTATAAATGCCCTTTGCCTCCTAGTTCTTTTCTCTATTTCCTTTTACTTTCTTCTTGTCCCACTATTCATGTTCAGCCTTCATTATGGTTTCAGCAATTCCTCTCGGTTACATTGCCCTTGATCAAGCCCTACCAGGCCTCTTAACACCATCCTCACCACTGATTTTGGATCACTTGTTGTTCCCTTGTCCCTGGGTTTGTTAACACCACTTCCTTTCCCACACCTGCTCCTCGCCCATGTCCCAACCCCACCCTCCCACCCCCAACCTTCGGTCCCATTGTTTTCTCCTTCAGATCATTTATCCTGCCTATCTTATCTAGATAGACCTGCAGAGATAATAGTATGCACAAAAACAAGATAGAGAAAAACAAAGCAACAAAAGAAAACAAACAACAACAACAAAAAATGACAAAAAAATAAGAAAAGACTGTAAATAGTTCAAGGTCTGTTTGTTGACCTTTAGGAGTGTTTTCTGGTCGATTCTGATGGGGTGCCATGCCCTGACCCCCAAATCTATTTTTGGTATTTTCTGGGGACTTCCTTGCTCTGCTCCCCTTGCTGTTCTGTTGCATGCCCTTAGTGTTTTGCCTTGATGTAGTCATATCGGGCGCAATTCCCACACTGTGTCTTCAGTGTTGTCCCCTGTAGGGTTATGGGTAAGTGAGGGATGTCATGTCTCATAGTGGGGCCTGCACTATGGCCCTCTCTGTGCATTGGCTACTCTGAGTGGGGATATCATCCTTAAGGCTTGCTGGGCCATCATGTGCTCCACTCTCTCTTCCTCCCCCTTCATTTGCTCTTGTGTGCTCTGATCAGTCATGTCCCTCCCCCTGAGGTGTAGCTTCAATGCTGTCCTCTGAAGTAAATTCTTCTGGGGGGAGGGGCAACTGTCCATGTAGTTGGGATCAGGGCCAGCCCTTCAGACCTCGGTTCTTTTTCCTTTCTTTAAAAAAAAACAAATCATTTTATGGGGGACTCATAGAACTCTTATCACAATCCATACATATATTCACTGTATCTAGGACATTTATACATATGTTGCCATCATCATTCTCAAAACATTCGCTTTCTACTTGAGTTCTTGGCATCAGTTCCTCATTTTCCACCCCTTTTCCCCGCTCCCTCATGAATACTTGATAATTTATAAATTAACATTATTTTGTCAGTGAGAGCCCTGTTTCTACCTCTGGGATGACACATTTTAAAGAGAGAAGTGGCAAAACTAATCAATCCCCTTGCTGTTGTTCCATACAACTTATCTGTATGGTCCCGTCCCACAAGGGTGCCCAACATTTATTTATCTTATTGGCAAGTTATCCAATCACCTTGGTGGGCTACAATGATCTTGCCTTTAATAGTCCTACCCAGTCATTTGGTGGGAATCCCAAAGATTATGGAGAGCAGGGCCATAGCGATTCACTGCATCATGCATAGGGGTTTCCACGACAGATTCCTTTTGGAAAATGATTTCCAGGTCTGTCTTCTGAATGCCTCTGGGTGGACTTAGATCTGCAGTCTTTTGTTCAGTAGTGGGCATATTAAACATTGCCCCTCCCTGGACTCATTCAGTCGAATAACATTATCCTTACAAACTACAAAACAATTTGTTACTTTATGTCATGCCACACAGGTTGTTTTTTGTTTGTTTTGTTTTCTTTTCAGGTTGTTTTTTTTTTAAACACCTTATTTGATTATGTTTTGGTGAAGCTTTCCTCAGTGGTTTATTTTCCCATTCAACAATTTCTATACAAGTTGTTCGGTGATGTTGTTCATACTTTACATGATTTCTGTCTGCCTGTTCTGTTTCCATTAGGTTAGCTTCCTTGTCGTCCTTCATTCTCAATCCTTATTTTCAAGTAATCCCTGAACATGTGCTGTCACATGAGTGGCAAGTGAAGGAAGCACAGCACTTTGGGTGATAGCCATTACTTTCTTGCGCCATGGTGATTTAGCGAAGGTGGCCCCGTTGCTTCGTTTTGGTTTGAAGAGTATTTCAGTGCCATGGTTTCAGAGTCCTTGAGTTTCAACCTGCCCTTTGGTTGGCTTTCGACTTTTGTTTTTTAAATAGGACTTGAGATCTGTCCGTGTTTTTCTTTCATTCTCTCAGGGCCCATCTATTGTAGCCTTCACTAGAATGGTCAGTCGTGGTATGGGTACTGTCCAGTTGTTCTGGTCTCTGGTCTTAGGGTAGAAGAGGCTGAGTTTTACCTAGAATGCCTTGTAGATGAGGATGGTCTTTGGGAATTTGAATACCTTCTTTCTGGTTTACTCCAGTGGAGTAGAGACAAATACCGTATATACTCAAATATAAGCCAACCCAAGTATAAGCCGAGGCACCTAATTATGACCTGGGAAACCAGAAAAACTGATTGCCTCGAGTATAAGCCTAGAGTGGAAAATGCAGAAGCTATTGGTAAGTTTCAATAATCAAAACAAATGAAAAAGGACAACAAGTCATTTAACATTAGTAAAACAGCACAGTAAGTGGAAAATAGGTTCAACAAAAACAATAAGGTATCAACAATAATACCTTAAGAGTACTATTCCCTGAGCTCAACCAGCAACCAAGCTAAAATGTAAAGAGTTAAAATCCTTCAAAACTGGATTCCTCCTCATCATCCGTATCCCAATGCAGAGCTTCAGCTGGTGTGAGGTCATCATAGACACTGTCCTCACTGAGATCGCCGTCATCACCATCACTGCTGTCATTTTCATACAGAGCGCAGTCTTCACTGCCATCCATAGCATTACTAATACTACATTTCTGGAAGGCATGTCGCACCATGTCTTCTGGAATGTCTTCCCATGCATCTCAAACCCACTTTGCTCTTAACTCTATGTCAGGCTTCATGAGATTTCCTCCTTTTGTTAGTCGGGCTTGACCAGATGACATCCATTCATGCCACATCCTTCGCACATGGTCTTTAAAGGGCTTATTCAAAGATACATCCAGAGGCTGCAGTACAGATGTAAGCCCACCTGGAATAGTGGCTAAAGTAACTTTACTAGATTTTGCCAGTTTTTTTTATGTCATCCGATAGGTGGGCTCTGAACATATCCCAAACAAGTAATGATGGCTTTTTCTTTAAGACTTCTGGTCTTAAAGAGCCAGGACTATAGACTTGTACCTGCATTTCAGTCAATTGGCATAATAGAGTTCATAAAGTTTTGTCTGCATCCTAATATGATGAGAACTGTCTAGAGCCATAAAAGCCTGAACAGCCATCTACTGTATATACTCGGGTATAAGCCGAGTTTTTCAGCACAAAAAATGTGCTGAAAAACTGGGATTCGGCTTATACATGGGTCAGTGGTACCCCAGCGAGATGTAACATCTCGCTGCCCTCCCACCCCCCAGGTAAGGTCGGTTCCAAATTTCTTCCAGCCATTTTTTTGTTCCGTCATCATCCATCCAGCCTTTAACATGTGCATGCACATTAATTCTTTGTGGGAAGTTGATCTTTTTAGGCAAGGTCTTTCTTTTAAAAATAATGACAGGATGCAGCTTAGTTCCATTAGCCAAACATTATAGAACAACTGTAAAGTGGTTTTTTATTTTTCATTTCCTGTGGTTTTGAGAAAAATGTTGGTTTTTTTTTTCTTCTAAACTTGCCACAGTTCTGTTGCTTGGAAGATCAAAAGTCATGGCAGTTTCATCCATATTCCCAATATCTGCTAGGTCATGATTATAAATCCTTCTTTGTTTTATAATAAATTACTGGAATGACATAATTTTTTCTTCAAGGTCTTGTGGCAATTTCTGGGAAATCTTTGTTCTTTGTCTCAAACAGAGTAGGCCAAGCCTATTCATGAAGTGGGTACACCATCCTGCTGACGCAGCAAATTTTTCAATGCCTGATGCTTTATATTTGTCATCCTTAGCCATTTGTAGAACACATATGCGGATTCCCATGCGTGTTATGCAGTAACCATTTTGACGACACTCCATAATCCATTTATGCAATTCACTCTCTAGAGCCCCATAAAAAGACGTTAAACTACGATGAGCTTTTTTAGCTTTTGGAATCTGTTCCAAGTCAGTCTTCATTTTCCACCACTCCCTCACTTGCTTTTCGTAGTCAACACAGAATTCCCTACTTGCAATACTGTTATTGTTCTGCTCTTGACACAACCTTCATTTTGATACCAGCCTCATATGACCTGCGTTTTTGTTTCGGCTCAAGAGAATCCATTTCTAATAGGATAAAGAAACAAGACTTTGAAAAAGAACTTTCATGGTAATGCCCCGCCCCCATTCCCCCCCCCCCCCCGGGACATGTTAGCCAGGAGGAGGTGGGGGAGTCCGTGCGGGCGGGAGATGAAGGATGTGAATTAACACAGAGACCAGAGGGGAGAGACGGAGCGCAGCCACAGACACATCCTTACCAGTTCAGCTGCCCATGTAAGTGAATCACCAAGGGTACTTCTGTGAATTGGAGCCATCCACATCATAGGATGGCTCTGATAGGTTAGATGTGAGTAAACAAACATTCAAAGTCCTGCAGTGTCAGCAGGGCTTTGAATGAACAGTGGAGAAAGGACAATAACCCCCCAAGTTTACGGGCATTTTTCCTGTTACCTGGGGGGTAGGGGGGGCAGCGAGATATTACACCTCGCTGGGGTACCACTGACCCATGTATAAGCCGAACCCCAGTTTTTCAGCACATTTTTTGTGCTGAAAAACTCGGCTTATACCCGAGTGTATACAATAGATGGCTGTTCAGGCTTTTATGGCTCTAGACAGTTCTCATCATATTAGGATGCAGACAAAACTTTATTAACTCTATTATGCCAATTGACTGAAATGCAGGTACAAGTCTATGGTCCTGGCTCTTCAAACCAGGAAATTCAATCTTATGAGATGTCTGATTATGTCTAAGACATATCCATAACTGTGCCCTTATATGCTTTATTATACACATAGTGCATGTAGATGCACACTGTCACATTGATGGATATATATATATGATGGAGATATATATGATGGGGATATATATACATTCATATATATATTCATATGAATATATATAGTAGAATAGAGAACATTATTTAAGATAGCACCCATACACATGTGCTATCTTAATTAATGTTCTCTGTTCTACTAACTGAAGTAGAATTGATGAGTTTGAATTGTGGTACTAGTGAAAGACATTGAAAGTACCATAGACTGTCAAAAGGACAAACACATCTTTATTAGTAGAAGTACAGTCAGCGTGCTCCTTAGAGGCAAGTATGGCAAAACTTACATACTTTGGACATGTCAGGAGAGACCAGTCCTGGAGAAGGACATTGTGTTTGGTAAAGTGGAGGAGCAGCAAAAAAGGGGAAGGCCCTCAATGAGATGGATTGACACAGTGGCTGCAGCAGTGGTCTCAAGCTTAGGAATAATTGTGAAGGTGTCAAAGGCAGTATGTTGTTCTGTTGTGGATAGGGTTGCGTTGGGCTGGAACTGACTCTCTGGCACCTAATAACAAAAAAGGAACAATGTTTTCCTTCTCTGGGTTCTAATATCCATTGCAATGGCTACATAGAACACACAGACAAAATTCTTGATGAAAGGGTTTATTAAGGGAATTTACAAGTTGTAATGCCAGTGAGAAATGCTCAGGGTTGAGTTATTTATCAGGACATATTTCAAAGTTCTGTCAAGTCTGCTAATAAATGCTTAAAGGACATGCCACTGAAGACATTCAGCTTAAGCTCTGTGCATCCTTCAGCAAACCCAGATTCCTGAATTAAGTGCCCAGAGGCACCCCACTCTTGAAATCCAGTGCAACACACACACACACACACACACACGTACACATATATGTCTACATATATCTGAATATATAAGGAGACTTCAAAAAGCTCACAAGAAGGGAATCAAGATAAAGGAACTTTCCCCATAAACTTTTTGAAGTATTCTCAGTGTGTATGGGTGTGTGTACAACCTATTTATAGTGTCTTATTGTGTTTTGGGTGAAAGTTTACACAGCAAATTGTGTTCCCATTCCATATTGTGGGCCCTGGTGGCGTAGTGGTCATGAGTTGGGCTGTATTCTGGAAAGTTCACAGTTTGAAGGCAACAATATCTCGGTGAGAGAAAGATGGGGGTGTTCTACTCCCAGAAATTGTTTCAGTCTCTGAAACCCACACAGACAATTCTGTCCTGCCCTTAGGGTCGACATCAACTCAATGGAAGTGGGACACATATTGTTCTTACTCTTTCCCCCTCTTCTCTATTTGTACCCCTTCCAAAGAAAGGTGACCCAACAGAATGCAAAAACTACCAAGTAATGTCATTAATGTCACATGGAAGTCAAGTTTTACTGAAGAACACTCAACCATCTTTGCAGCAATACAATGACAGGGAGTGGCCAGGAATTCAAACAGGATTCAGTAGAGGAGATGGCATGAGATCATTACTAATACCACATAAAACTTGGCTCAAAACAGAGAATACCAGAAAGATGTTTACTTGTGCTCTATTGACTATGAGCCAGCGTCCAACTCTGTGGATGATTACAGAGTATTGATAGCATTGACAAGAATTGGAATTCTAGAGCACTTCATCATCTTCATATGGAACCTGTACATGGACCCAGAGGCAATCATTCAACCAGCACACGGGAATGCTGAGTGGTTTAAAATCAGGAGGTGTGTGTGTCAGGATGTTTTCCTTTAATTATGCTTATTCAGTCTGCTGTGCAGATACTCTGGGAAGGTAGGCTAGAAGAAGGTGTGGCATCAGGCTTGGAGGATGGCTTATTAACAACCTTCAACATGCAGATGACACAACCTTGCTTGCTGAAAACGTGGAAGGTTTGAAGCACATACTAATGAAGGTCAATTACTGCAGCCTTCGATATGGATTGCAGCCAGAATGCTCCTTGGAAGTGAGAATGGGAACACCTTTTCTCACATACTTTGGACATGTTCTCAGAAGAGATCAGTCCTTGGAAAGGGACATCGTGCATGGTAAAGTGGAGGGAGACCTAAAAAGAGGAAGACCCTTGACGAGATGTACTGGAACCACAATATCATGCATGGGCAAAGATCTGGAGGCAGGAATGAACTAGTCATGTTTGGGGACCAAGGAGAAGGACAGTGAGACCATCAAACAGAAGACTTGAAGGGAATTTGAGGGCAAGGACTGTATTTGATGAGCAGAGGTCAGAACCTCATCCAAGGTTCCATAACTAAGCTATGAGTCACCGCATTGGGGGATTAGTGAATGGAATATCCAGGAGGCCAAAGAAGTGCTTGTTTTGCCACAAGAAAGGAGAGGACTTGGGCATGGGGTAGCTGCAGAAAGGTGAAGCATGGGACTGATGATTGTGCTGTTTCCAACCCACCCACCAGGAGCATCTGGGAGGATTTCACCAAATTCTAGGAAACTGGCGCTCTGAAACCCCGTGCGCATGCGTTTGAGACTAGCCAGACTTTGTGTTTTGACTGTAAAGAAAGACTATTTATGCCTCCATTGCCTGAGTCCATTTATTTGGAAGAGAACTCAGTGGGATAGAACATCTGCACAACACAGAGCTCTGTTCAGCAAGTGGCTCTCCGCCCCATCCTTGACTTGGCGATCAGAGTTGATAGAGCTGAATCTCATCTGAATATTCAGCCGAGGAAAGATTGAGGTGCAGTGGACAACATTGGGATCTTCTTCAGGTGTCAGAAACTTCTGTATGACAAGATAAAATCCCAGGTAATTCCTTCTTGTCCGGATTAGTGGCAATGGTAACTGCCAGCCTTTATTAAGGGCGCCCTGGTAGCTCAATGGTTAAGCACTTGGTTGCCACGTGGAAATACCAGCCATTTGTACGCATCAGCAGCCCTGTGCAAGAAAAGGCCTGGCAGTCTGCTACTATAGAGGAAAAGAAAACAACAAGATCCCACTGCCACTGAGTGGACTCTGGCTTACAGCAAGCCTACAGGACCAAGTAGAACTGCACTCCAGAGCTTCCAAGGATGTAAATCCTTATGGAAGCAAGCAGCCCGATATGTTTCCCAACGAGTGACTTGGGGATTTGAATGGGTGACCTTGCAGTTCCCAACCCAATGTGTAACTCACTACACCAGGGCTCCTTGCAAAGATGACAGCAGAGGAAGCTCTACAGCGCAGGGCTACTCCTTCCTATGTGAGTCCGCCGCGACTCGTAGGCACATAACCTTTCTCAGCTTTATGGAGCGCATACCACGTGCCTGACACTGCACAGTTTCATTTAATTCAGTCTCTGAAACTACCCAATGAGATGGTGTTGATTGTTTAAGTAGTAAAATTTAAAGACATCTTAGTTCGGTGGATTGATTGCTTTTCCTTGCCGTCATAAAAAAAATGGAAAAGAAAATGTTGACGATTTTATTTGATGCGTATTAAGAACTGAGTGAAAATGCAAGGCTTCCTACAGTCGGATCTAATTTAATAAGGAGGGAGGGAATCTTAGGACGCAAAAGGGGTAAACGTCAAAGATCAGCAAATGGAATGGAAATCATTATAAAAGCAGCAGCTCCTGCCTTTTCTCCAAAAGCGACCATAGCTTTCCTCTCCCAGAGACAGGCGGAGGTGGTAGCTTTAGACTGGCTTTGTGTTCCCCAGGAAAGGGACAGATATCTTAATCAAAGCCACATGTGCCATCAGCCCCATATCCCTGGCCATTGGGGCCAGCATGCCAGGCTTCCCTGAGACCCGGCCATGCTTGATCCCTGGGCATCCGTCTTGAGCAGGTCTATGGTCATTTATTGTTAAGCCCATTGCCACAGAGCCCACTCAGACGCATACTGCCTCCAGAGAGCAGAGCAGAACTGCCCGCTCCAACGGAGAAAGAGGAGGCTTCCTGCTCTTGTAAGGGAACCCCACGGGGACAAGTTCACTCCGTCCTCTTGGGTCACTGTGATTTCAAAACAACCCGATGGCTGTGGGTCTTGGGGTTTTTCTCAGTCATCAAAAATGAGGAAAACTCAGTGACACCAAGAGGGTGGAGGGAGGGTGGGATGGAAAGGGGGCACCGATCACAAGGATCTACATATAACCCCCTCCCTGGGGGATGGACAACAGAAAAGTGGGTGAAGGGAGACGTCGGACAGGGCAAGACATGACAAAATAGTAATAATTTATAAATTACCAAGGGTTCATGAGGGAGGGGGCGGGGGAAAATGAGGAGCTGATACCAGGGGCTCAAATAGAAAGCAAATGTTTTGAGAATGATGATGGCAATAAATGTGCAAATGTGCTTGGCATCATAGATGGATGTATGGATTGTGATAAGACCTGTACGAGCCCCCAATATAATGATTAAAAAAAAAAACGAGGAAGCCTCTCGATGACATGGATGGACTCAGTGGCTGGGACAATGGGGTCAAACATAGGAATGATTGTGAGGATGGTACAGGACTGAGCAGTTTTCTGCCCTGTTATACAGGCACCTATCATCATCATCATCATCATTGTCATCAACAACAACAACAACCGCCTTCTTTACAAAGCAAACTACCATATCTTTCTTCTGAGGAATGGCTGGTGGGTTTGAACCGCCAACCTTTCCGTTAGCTACCTGGCACTTAACCAGTGGACCACCAGGTCTCCTTAATGAATCCTTCAGCTTGGGGATTTGCAGATTCCAGATGCGAGCCACGCAGCCACACCCAGGAGCCTCCATCTGCCTTGCCGTGTCCCGCCTGCTGCACTTTCTGGAGTTGGCGTCATACCAGCCAGATACGTAGTCATTTCTGGGGCTGAGGGGAGGGGAGGGATTTGAACAAATGGCTTCTGAGGCTCCAGGGCAACAGGAAGCCCAGGAGAAAGCTGAGCTGGCAAAACAAGGGTTGCTGTTCTGAGATTTCCAGTTTGGAATGAAGTCAGCAACAAACCTCCACTCTGGGCGGGGGAGTGGGGTGGGGGGAGGGAGCAAGAAACAAAATCCTCCACTCCGATCAGGAGAAACATTTCTATACTGTTTTGTGCTGTATTCCTGAAACATAAATCGTCCTCCTCAGCGCTTCCTGGGTGCTCAGTGGTATCTTCTCTGCAAACCCCAAGCTCTTAGAAATGTGCATTTCACCCAAAGACTTCTTGTTACCCTTTGACCTGAAGGTTGGAGGGAGCAGAAGTAGAAACAACCCTCTGAAAATTCCAGTCAATCCAGACAGTATTGTGGATGTGTGGGGGGTGGGGGGTGGGTGGAGGTGGGGCTGAAAATGCCCTGCTCATCAATACTTGTATTTGGGGCAAAAGCAAAACAAAGCAAAACAGAACCCAGCTCTTGACTGTTCTGCCAGATGAGAGTTGCCTCAATAGGATAAACAATTGGCGAAGGATTCAGACTCGGAGGTGCATCCAGGAATGGCAATCTGCTCATCATTCCTCTGTCTCAAATGGCTTCCCTTGGCTCTCAGGGGAGAACTGCATATCTTCACATGCCTACAAAGCACGACATAGGTCCCTGCCCCCTCTCTGCTTGAACGGCAGCCACAATGGCTTCTTCTAGGCTCTGGAATATGCCTGCGGCAGGCTCCCTGCTATAGCTAGCCTTAGGCCTGCACACATCGTTCTTTTCCCACATGGCGTCTATCATCCTTCCCCTCCGCTTCACCAAAGCCCAAACAATATCAAACCAAACCCTCTCCAGTCCTCTCCCAATGCTCTGTAGATGCAGGGAGCACGTGATTCTTGTTCATACCATCCCATGCCTCAGATAATGTCTGGCATATATAGTCAACGCTGAATGAGTGACAGAGCCAGGTGGTTTCAAAGAGGCACGGATCTAGCTCACAGGATTATTCCGTTGGACAAATGCTATAAATAAGAGGGTTGGTTACATAGCATTATCTACCACCTCTCCAAAGCTGGATCCCACCCAATAGACAATTCGCTCCGAGAGGAGCCCCAACTCCGTGGTGGGGAAGGAGTGAAAATTAAAGGACAAGGGTGACATTTTCAATTAGGACAGTGAATGAGCTCATCTGGATGGAGTGTCTTTGAGTCAACATTTATTCAGTTAATTGAGCATTCACTGGACGCTCCGGGGAAGGACTGATGAGATCAAGGCCCAGTGAACCAGACTGAGTCTGATCTGCGTCTTCTGGCCTGGGGCAACAGTAAATGCTGGGCGTCTGCCTCACGTGGGTCGTCTAGGCACCGGGCAGCCTTTTGTTTGTCTTTGTTCAGCGTCCTCTCCCATTTTCAGTGACTGAAAATCTTCAACGTCCTCATTATATCCTAACTGCCCTCTAACTTGACTCAACAGATGACCTCAACCCCTACTTCAAGAGAAGTGAAGTCATGTGGCAGTCAATGGCTCATCTTCCTCTGTGCGGCTCTATCTTTATCCTCAAGCCTACTCAGCACACTAGTTCTTTCTGCCCACAGTTAGAAACTGAAGAGCCTTTCTCTCACAACAGTGTTATTGAGAATGAGTCCCCTCTCCCCATCAGCTAGTTGGATATGAAATCTACTTGGTAGGTTGTGATCAGTGATTTTTTTATCATTTCATTGGGGACTCATACAAGTCTTATCACAATCTATACATACATCCATTGTGTCAAGCACATTTGTACAATTGTTGCCATCATCATTCTCAAAACATTTGCCTTCTACTTGAGCCCTTGGTATCAGCTCCTCTTTTCCCCCCTCCCTCTCCACTTCTCCCTCCCTCATTAACCCTTGATAATTTATAAATTATTATTATTTTTGTCATATCTTACACTGTTTGATGTCTCTATTTACCCACTTTTCTGTTGTCTATCTCCCAGGGAGGAGGCTATATGTAGATCTTTGTAATCGGTTCCCCCTTTCTACCCCACCTTCCTTCCACCCTCCCAGTATTGCCACTCTCAGTGCTGGTCCTGAAGGGATCATCTGTCCTGGATTCCCTGTGTTTCCAGTTCCTATCTGTACCAGTGTACATCCTCTGGTCTAACTGGATTTGTAAGGTAGAATTGGGATCATGATAGTTGGGGGGCAGAGGCGGGGGAGGTGTGAGGAAGCATTTAGAAACCAGAGGAAAGCTGTATGTTTCATCGTTGTTACACTGCTCCCTAATTGGCTAGTATCCTCCCCGAGACTCTTCTGTAAGAGGATGTCCAGTTGCCTACAGATGGGTCTTGGGTTCCCAATCTGCACTCCCCTTCATTCACAATGATCTTATTTTTTGTTCTTTGTTGCCTGATACCTCATCCCTTCGACACCTCGTGATCACACAGGCTAGTGTGCTTTTTCCATGTGGGCTTTGTTGCTTCTGAGCTAGATGGCCGCTTGTTTACCTTAGAGCCTTTAAGACCCCAGATGCTATTTCTTTTGATAGCTGGGCACCATCAGCTTTCCTCACCACATTTGCTTATGCACTCATTTGTCTTCAGCGATCTTATTGGGAAGGTGAGCACACAATGGTATGACTTTTTATTCTTTGATGCCTGATACCTGCTTCCTTTGGCATCTCATGATCACATAGGCTGGTGTGCTTCTTCCATGTGGGCTTTGTTGCTTCTCAGGTAGATGGCTGCTTGTTTACCTTGAAGCCTTTAAGACTCCAGATGCTATATCTTTTGATAGCTGGGCACTATCATCTTTCTTCACCATATTTGCTTATGCAACTGCTTTGTCTTAAGCAATCGTGTCAGGAAGGTGAGCATCATGAAATGTCTGTTTAATAGAACAAAGTGTTCTTGCATTGAGGGAGTACTTGAGTAGAGGCCCAATGTCCAACTGCTACCTTAATACTAAATCTATAAATACATGTACATAGATCTATTTCCCCATCCTCATGCATAAATATATTTACATATGTACATACCTGTATTTAGACCTCATAAATGCCTTTTGCCTCCTAGTTCTTTCCTCTATTTCCTTTTATGTTCCTCTTGTCCCACTGTCATACTCAGCCTTCATTTGGTAATTCCTCTCAGTTACTTTACCCTTGATCAAGCCCTGCCAGGCCTCTTACACTAGACTCACCACCAATTTTGGATTATTTGTTGTTCCCTTGTCCCTGGGCTTGTAAACACCACTTTTTTTCCCCACACATCCCCCTCTCCCATGCCCCTCCACAACTGTCAGTCCCGTTGTTTTCACCTCCAGATTGTTTATCCAGACTATCTTATCTAGATAGACCTGTGGAAATAATAACATGCATAAAAACAAGACAGAGCAAAATAAAGCAACAAAAGAAAACAAAACAAACCAATGACAAAAAAAAAGTCTGTAAATAGTTCAAGGACTGTTTGTTGGCCTTTGGGAGTGTTTAATGGTTGAGTATGATGGCGTGCCATGCCCTGGTCCCAAAGTCTACTTTTGGTGTTCTCTGGGGACTTTCTTGCTCTGCTCCCCTTGCTGTTCTGTTGCACGCCCTTAGAGTTTTTCCTCAGTGTGGTGGAGTCAGATCGGGTGCAATTCCTGCACTGTGTCTCCAGTGTTGTCTTCTGTAGGGTCAGTGAGGGATGTCGTGTCTCATAGTGGGGCCAGCCCTGTGGTCCTCTTTGTACATTGGCTGCTCTGAGCGGGGATCTTGTCCTCAAGGCTTAGTCGGCTAGGATGTGCTCCACTCTCTTTTCCTCTCCCTTCATTTGTTCCCGTGTGCTCTGATCAGACCTGACCCTCTCCCTGAGCTGCAGCTTCAGTGCTGTCCTCTGAAGTAAATTCTTCTGGGGAGAGGGGCAGCTGTCCATGTATTTGGGATTGGGGCTGGCCCCTCAGATCTCACTAATGCTTCCCTACTTCATGCCGGTATGTTGCATTCACATCTTGGAGCACCGGGTTGAAGTCTTGACCAGTTATTTTTAATGAAGTAAAACAACAGGAAAGAAAATGTCAGTAGTAAGAGTAAATATTATCTCATAAACTTTTTTTTGGCATACATTTACTTAGGTTCTCATACTTGTATGTTTTGGGTCTAGAAAAAACATATGTAAATATATTTATATATGATGATGGGGAAGTAGATCTATGTACATATATTTACAGGCTTAATATTAAGGTAGCAGATGGACATTGGACCTCTACTCAAGTACTTCCTCAACACAAGAACACTTTGTTCTACTAACCTGGCATTCCATGATGCTCCCCTTTCCAACATGATTGATGAAGACAAAGCAGGTACATAAACAGATGTGGTGAAGAAAGCTGATGGTGCCTGGATATTAAAGATATAGCATCTTGGATCTTAAAGGCTTGAAGACCAACAAGCGGCCATATAGCTGAGAAGCAACAAAGCCCACATGGAAGATGCTCACCAGCCTGTGTGATCATGAGGTATCCAAGGGATGAGGTATCAGGCATCAAAGAACAAAAATCATATCATTGTGAATGAGGGGGAGTGAGGAGTGGGGTCTCAAAGCCCATCTGTGGGCGACTGGACATCCCCTTACTGAAAGGTCTTGGGGAGGATACGAGCCAGTCAGGGTGCAGTGTAGCAATGATGAAACATACAACTTTCCTCTAGTTCTTACTGCTTCCTACCCCTGTTCCTCACTATCATGACCCCAATTCTACTTTACAAATCGGGCTAGACCAGAGCACGTACATGAGTACAGATAAGAGCTGGAAACACAGGGAATCCAGGACAGATAACCCCCTCAGGACCAGTATTGATAGTAACCACAGGGAATCCAGGACAGATAACCCCCTCAGGACTAGTATTGATAGTAACCATACCAGGAGGTTAAGGGGAAGATAAGGTAAACTGATCACAATGATCTACCTATAACCCTCTCCCAGGGGGATGGCCAACAGACAAGTGGGTGAATGGAGACATCGGTCAATGTAAGAGGTGAAAAATAATAATAATTTTTAAATTATCAAGGATTCATGAGGGAGGGTGGAGGAGGGAGGGAAAAAAAGAGGTATTGATACCAAGGGCACAAGTAGAAGGAAAATGTTTCGAAAATGATGATGGCAACAAATATCCAAAATGCACTTGACACTATGGATGTATAGATTGTGTAAGAGTTGCATGAGTTCTCAATAATTTATAATAATAATAAAGAAAGTATGGGTCCCAATGGGTTTGCTAAAATCAGTAAGCAAATTAAGGAAACAGGGCAGTGCCATAAGGGATGATCCATAACCTTCCCTGGGTGCAGTTATTGCCACAACTAAAAACAATGTCAACCAATTATGCTTCGTCATTGGAGTTGGTTTTTCAGATTTTTGTATTTTTTATGTATGAATGTGTGTATTAAAATACATCTGTAAGCTTACATGTAATAGATCCAATTTCCTTGTACAGATAAAGATTGGGTTTATAAAGATATTGATAATAGATGAAAACTTAAGATAAGAGTTTTTAAGAATAAAGAAAAAACATGTGTATGTGTGTGTGTGCATGTGTGAAACTGAAAACATTTTCCCTGATAAGGGGACCCGATAAAGATGCTCCCTATCTCCACTCTTATTCAATATGATGCTGGCAGTCTTAGCCAGAACCGTTAGACAACAAAATGGCATCAAGGGAACACAGTTGGACAAAGATGAAGTGAAATTCTCACTATTTGTAGAGCATATGATTCTATAAATATGGAACCCAAAAGACTCCGCAAAATGATTGTTGGAAACAATAGAGGCATTCAGGAAAGTAGCAGAATGCCAGATTAACAACCAGAAACCAATTAGATTCCTGTGTACCAGTGACTAGAGCTTAGAAAAAGACAGTAAGAAGACAGTGCTATTTACAATAGCCACACACAAAAGATGAAATATTTATGTCTAAACCTAACCAAAGAAACAGAACACTATTACAAGAAACCAGAAAAGACCTACATAAATGGAAGAATATCCAGTGTTCATGGATAAGCAGATTTAATATTGTGACAATGTCAATGCTACCTAAAGCAATCTATACATACAACACAATCTTTTAAAAAATAATTTTACTGGGGGCTCATACAACTCTTATCACAATCCATACATACACCCACTGTGCCAAGTACATTTGTACACTTGTTGCCATCATCATTTCCAAAACATTTTCTTTCTATTTGAGTCCTTGGTATCTGCCTCATTTTCCCCCTCCCTCCCCCACCTCCCTCCCTCATGAACCCTTGATAATTTAAAATTATTATTATTTTTTCATGTCTTACACTGACTGATGTCTCCGTTCACCCACTTTTTTGTTGTTTGTCCCCCTGGGAGGAGGTTATATGTAGATCATTGTGATCGGTTCTCCCTTTCTCCCCCCACCTTACCCTTACCCTCCTGGTATGGTTACTATCAATATTGGTCCTGAGGGGTTTATCTGTCCTGGATTCCCTGTGTTTCCAGCTCTTATCTGTACCCTTGTACATGCTCTGGTCTAGCCAGATTTGTAAGGTAGAACTGGGGTCATGATAGTTGGGGGTGGGGTGGGAGGAAGCATTAAAGAACTAGAGGAAAGCTGTATGTTTCATTGGTGCTATACTGCACTGTGACTGGCTCGTCTCCTCCCTGAGCCCTTGGTATCAGCTCCTCATATCCCCCCCTCCCTCACAAATCCTTGATAATTTATAATTTTCTTTTCATGTCTTATACTGACTGATGTCTCTCTTTATCCACTTTTCTGTTGTCCACCCCCCTGGGAGGGGGTTTTACCAACCTCATTCTTTAAAGAAATGGAAAAAATAATTACCAACTTCATATGGAGAGATGAGATCTAGGATAAGCAAAGAACTCCCTAGAAAGAAGAACCCGGTAGGAGGCCTGGCACTACCTGACCTCAAACCCTATTACATAGCCACGGGAGTCAAAGCAGCTTGCAACTGATACAAATTTCCCACGGTACTATTACCTGTCCCCACAGGTACCAGCACAAAAACAGACTCAAGATGAATTAAAGACCTCAATGTAAACCCTAGAACTATAGCCATCATCAATGAGAAAATTGGGACACATTTAAGGAATCGTATAGAAACTACCCAGGATAATGAGTAGAAGACAAAAAAGATAGGTGGAATCTACTAAAAATAAGACACTTATTCACATCAAAAAAGTTTATCAAAAGAGTAAAATGAGAGCCTCTAGAATGGGGAAATTTTTTTAGCAATGACACAATGGACAAGGGGCTAATTACTAAAATCTATAGAATCCTACAACACGTCAATAAGAAAATAACAAATGACCCAATTAAAAAATGAGCAAAAGACACGCACAGTCTACCAAAAGTGGCATTCAAATGGCTAATAAACACATGAAAGAATACTCATAATCACTAGCCATCCTGGAGATGCAAATCAAATCTATGATGAGATATCATCTTACATCTGTAATGATAGTTCCATTCAAGAAAACAGAACAACAAATTCGGGAGAGGAGGTGGAGAGATTGGGACTCATACACTGCTGTTGGGCTTGGAACATGTCTAACCACGGTGGAAAGCAATATGGCGCCACCCGAAACAACTGGGAATAGACATCCCACACAACCCAACAGTACTGCTACTGCTCAGAGAAGGAAGAGAAAGAACACAACACATAGCGCTCCCATGAGTCAGATGCTGGAAAGAGCCCCAATACCCCTCAGTAGGAAAACGGATAAAGAAACTCTGGTCCATACACACAACTGAATACTATGCATCCCTAAAAAACAATAATAAACCCCTGAAACACCTCATGGCATGGATAGGCATTGAATCCATTACTGTGAGTGATAGGAGCCAATTACAAAACAAATAGTGTATGAGACTCCCACTATAAAAAGAAACACCAAGACAAAGGCAGGCTTTGTTCTCAATTCATCTAATCTTCCATTCCAGTTTCCCAGGCAACGAGGTAGTGCGCCTGCATAGGGACCGTGAGCCATCTACCAACCCCCATATTTGTACATGTTAAAAACCACTTCAACAAGGGAGACCTTTTTTTCAACTGGGTCAGTTTTGCATGATGCAGAGAAAATGCAACTATTTTCCTGCCATTTAACATTATTTTATGGTCATTTCAAATTAAGACTCTCCTACAAGAGTGATTAGTGAACCTTAATGGAACCCCAGGTCAAAGGCAATGGGGTAGAAGGCTTGTCAGACCCAGTGAAGGTGACTATACGTTCGTCTGTGGGTAAACTGAACAGAGCAGCATGCCCTTGGGAAGAACGTTAAGAATATAGACCGCCAAAGAGATAGCAAGTTCAGTATCATGTCCCTAATCAGGCACTCCTGACATGGTCTGCATCGACCCTTAGTGACCCAGTGACTATAGAAAACCAGGATTAAAAACCAACAAAAACAACCCCCCTCAGGACTTTTAGACTCTATCTTTTCGAGGTGCACAACCTCCTTCATAGACCCCACCAGAAGGATACATTTGGAGCGCCTGTTGAGCAAACTAGAGTCTACCTTAAACACACTGGTAGCAGATTACAAACAACTCTGCAGTGCCCCCATGGTGCTCAGGCTGAAATGATCCAGTGTGAGAAGCAGTGGACGATTCTATCCCAAGGGTATGTGGTGGAAGTGGGTGGACTATGATCCAGAGTTCTTACTTTGAGGGTGTTCTGTAAGTGGGAACTGTAAACTAGTGTACGTGTGCCATTTTCACACTCCTGTTGCCTTTTTAATGACACGTGTAGCTCAGTTCCCTAGCACCAACTCTCATTGTCAGTGTAAATCGTATCCAGTCACCTAAATTCTTATTCGGGGCAAAGCAACAATCCATGTGTTTCGGTCTAAAAAATCATCCTGCACATACATAAATTTTTTCCTTGACAGTGTTTTACATTCTATATTGGCTAAATTAATGGTAATATCAATAGAACTACCATATGCCCCATTAGGATAATTTATGATGTCCTTCAACAAAATAACAATAATGTCTATAGGGACATATGTAAAGCACAGACACAAGAGAGAATTTTGAGCTTGCACTTAATCACAGGTCTAATTTACAAAAAATTTATTCTTACAATGTGGCCCTGCTCAGTACCTACCCTGGTGAAATGATCCCTGAAGATAAAGATGCTGTAGCAAAACGTGGTGAAGAAAGCAGATGGCGCCCAGTTGTCAGAAAGAATGGGGTCTGGGGTCTTAAAGGCTTGTTTGTGTCTTAAATAGTTTTATTGGCCTATACCTCACTCATCATGCAGTGTCATCGTTCAGGCATCTGAGGAAGATTTGTGGCGTCATCACCACAATCACTTTCCGAACATTTTCTTCTTATATTCCTGGTTGCTGGCTCCCCCTTTTCCCTGAGCCTCCCTTGCCACGCTCCTAGGCAATTGTCAATCCAGTTCCCACCTCTATAGATCCACCTATCCAGGATTTCATGTATAGAAAATCATACAGACCACACACAGGAAGCCGACAAACACAACCCAACAATGATCATTAGACAATCATAGAAAAACGTCCATCAAAAAGACAGCATAAAATATTAAACATGGAAACACCTTTAAAATCCTTCAAAAGGGAGAGCAAAGGAGAAGTCATTCTATTTTCACCTAACTACACTCATTAAGGGTTTGTCGTCGCAAAAGTAGCCACCAGGAGAGACGCCGGCTAAATCAACTTGGAAGAAGCACAGCAGTTAGTGTGGTTTCAGAATTATAAATAAGAAAGTGCAAACCTGGAGGAGGGAATGATATTACAGTCTACATTCTGAACATCTGGTTTGGATGTCAGAAAGCCCCAAACCCTTCCTCAGGGTCTCCCATGTGGATTAAGCCTCTGACTGTGGACCAGGAGTGAGAAGTACTTGTCATCAGAGAGAGCAGTGTCGAGTGGATTACTGTCATTGAAGTTAAGGTGAGACTGTGTCTTACGCTTGGACATGTGGTCAGGAGAGACCAGTACTTGGCAAAGGACATCAAGCTTGGCAAAGCAGAGGGGCAGTGAAGGAGGTGAAGCCCCTTAAGGAGATAGATCGATAGAGTTGCTGCAACAATGGGCTCAAGTATCGTAATGGTGCCGAGGGTGCAGGACTGGGCAGTGTTTCCTTCTGTTGTGCACAAGGTCGCTATGTGCTTGAACCAGCTCAGTGACACCCCCAGCAGTGAGGTCAAAACATGACTCCTTGTCATTACTTTCTTCCTTGATTAAATATATAATTGCTACAGTTTTTAATGTTTACAGCTCTGCTTTTTATTGACTTTTTTTCATTCTGTCATTGTTGGGATCTTTGTATTTTGTCTTTATTTTGTATGTAGGAGTTCATTTCCGTATATGAAACCCAGATTAGGTAAACCTATAGAGATACCAACTGGGGAAATGGATTCAGAAAGACATGGTAAGGGAGGCTGGCCGGAAATGAGGCCTTAACAACAATGAGTGCAGAGAAGAAGACGTGTCCTGGGATTGATTGTGGCGATGCTTGCACAGCTCTTATGAGTGTGATTGAACCACTGCACGGTGTACGAATTGTGTGTTGGTGAAACTGTTAAAGATGCATTGTTTAAAGGCACACGAGAAAAAAGTTTTAAAATGAAATAAGCACAAATGAAGATATCTCCAAGGATCCCTGGTGGCACACCGGGTCAGGCATTGGATTGGCCTATGACCCCGAAAGTCTGGGGATTGGGCCTCTCAACCGCTCCAATAGTGGAGGCAGTCTGCTTTTGTAAAGACTGACAGTCTTGGAGACCCTAGGGAGCAGTTCTACTCTGAATCAGGACCAACTCAGCAGCTCTGGGCTAGTAGATGGAAGATCGCCTCAGATACATAATCAATAAACACGAGAAAGTAATAGACTGGAAAGGACTATATAAACATAAACCTATAACAGGTGATAGATGTGGAAGGCAAGCCAAGGAAATTTAAAAAGGCAAAATAATAATGAGAGACAGTAGCTGCCCATTCAACTCTGACCTATGGTGAAAGTGTGTGTTAAATCGAGATTGGGAGCGAATGCTTTGAGAATGATTGGGGCGGGGAATGTATGGATGTGCTTTATACAATTGATGTAGGTATATGTATGGATTGTGATGGGAGTTGTGTGAGTCCCTAATCAAATGTAAAAAAAGAAAATAAATAAATAAGGAGATTGGATTGTTAACCAAAGGTAGGTGGTTCAAACCCACCAGCTGCTCCTTAGGAGAATGATGAGGCTATTTGCTCCAGTAAAGATTTATAGTCTTGCCCATCTGTAGACAATTGGACATCTTCCCACAGAAGGCTTACAAGGAAGGCATGATTAAACCAGGGTTCAATGTAGTGTTGACAAAACCCACATCATTCCTCTAGTTCCTGAAGGCTTCTTCCCCCACTACCATGACCCAGTACTACCTTACAAATCTGGCTAGACCGGAGTACACATATTGGTACAGGTAAGAGCTTTCAAAACATGGAATTCAGGACAGATAAACTCCTCAGGAACGGTAGTGGGAGTAGCGATATCACGAAGGTAGGGGGATGGTGTGGGGGCAAAAACCCATCACAAGGTTGGATATATACCCCCTTAGGGGGACGAACAACAGAAAGGGGGGTGAAGGGAGAAAACAGACGGTGCAAGACATGAAATAACAATAATAATATATAATCGATCAAGGATTCAAGAGCGTGGGAGGGTGGGGGAGGGAGGGGAAAAAGAGGAGCTTATATAAAGGGCTCAAGTAGAAAGAAAATGTTTTGGAAATGATGGCAACTTATGTCTAAGTGTGCTTAATACAATTGAATGATGGATTGTTATAACATTTGTAAGAGCTCCCCAATAAAATGATTAATAACAACAACAACAACAGATGTATAGTGTTGGAAACCCTGTTTAAGGTATGAATCTGCATCAACTCAGTGACCGTGGGTTGAGGTTTGGCTGTGGTGCTCCACAGAGTATTCAGTGGTTGATGGGTTTGCAAGTATAATACCAGGGTTTCTTTGGAAACAACACTGTTTGGATTCCAAGCTTTCCCTGACCAACCAAGCACACTTACCACTTACACAGCACAGGGTCCCACCAGGTCTTAAGTGAGATGTAGTTCTTTTTCTTTTAATTGCGTATAAGGTAATGACCTGCAGAGCAGATCAAGTTTCCATTCAGCAATTCATACACCTTTGGTTTCATGTCTGCTCGCAAGGTAACATCCCTTACCCCACCTCTTCCCTGTGTCGCCTGTTTCCAGTCCTCCTTCTTTCCCCGTCTTCTGAATGTTGTCCTTGCGGACACGCTGCCCTTTTGCTCTCGGATGTTTAAGTATTCTAAGAGGTGCCTACCTACCTAGTCTTATTTATTTGTAAACATTTTATTAGGGGCTCATATAACTCTTATCACAATTCATACATATACATACATCAATTGTATAAAGCACATCTGTACATTCTTTGCCCTCATCATTTTCAAAGCATTTGCTCTCCACTTAAGCCCTTTGCATCAGGTCCTCTTTTTCCCCTCCCTTCCCGCTCTCCCCTCCCTCATGAGCCCTTGATAATTTATAAATTATTATTTTGTCATATCTTGCCCTATCCGGCATCTCCCTTCACCCCCTTTTCTGTATCTCTTTTGATAGCCAGGCATCATCAGCTTTCTTCACCACCTTTGCTTGTTCACCAGCTTTGGCTTTAGCGGTTGTGTCGGGAGAGTGAGCATCACAGAATGCCAATTTAATAGAAGAAAGTATGCATGCATTGAGGGAGTGTTTGAGTAGAGGCCCAAGGTCCTTCCATCACCTTAATACTAAACCTATAAATATAGGCCAAAGCCCACATGGAAGAACACACCAGCCTGTGTGGTCACGTGGTCCCGAAGGGATCAGTTATCAGGCATCAAAGAACAAAAAATCATATCATTGACTGCACACCTCCATGATAGGATCGCTGAAGACAAATGGGTGCATAAGCAAATGTGGTGAAGAAAGCTGATGGTGCCCTGCTATCAAAAGAGATAGTGTCTGGGGTCTTAAAGGCTTGAAGGTGAACAAGCGGCCATCTAGCTCAGAAGCAACAAAGCCCACATGGAAGATACACACCAGACTGTGTGATCACAAGGTGTCAAAGGGATCAGGTATAAGTCATCATCCAAAAAAAAAATATCTTACCATAGTGAATGAAGGGGGAAGTGCAGAATGGAGACCCAAAGCCCATTTTTTGGCCACTGGAGATCCTACCTAGTCTTATTGTTCCTTCTTAGACCTGTCTTTTGTTTGGCGGAAATTGAAACATGGGGTAAGTTCATTTTTAGACTGGAAGGATGACTAAGGTCTTGGGAGGTCTACCAGTCTCTATCTGACCAGTAACACTGGTCTTTCTTGTTATGATTTTGGAATTTTGTTACACATTTTCCCCCCACTGCATGCAGGGGAGATGCATTTTTCACAGTGGGCCAGCCTCAAACATTATTAAGAGTGTTGCCCTAATCAAGACCATTCCCATTTTTGCAACACCATCTCTCCTTTGACCTGCTCCTGTCTTCTCGCCATAGTCCATCTCTACGTTGCTGTTGAGTTAATTCAATTCCAACTCACAGGACCGTACAGGACAGAGTAGAATTGCCCATGGAGTTGGCAAGGCGGAAATCTTTACAGAGCAGACTGCCACATCTTTCTCCTGCAGAGTGGCTGATGAGGTGGAATCACTACTTACCAGTTAACCATTGAATGTTTAGGCACTGTGCCTCCAGAGCGCCTTCTTCAGTCTATCAGAACCCAAGCCAAACTCACTTCCCTGAGTAGATTCCAACCCACAGTCACCCTGCATGTGGTTGGTTGGGCTGTCATTCATTACGGGAGCAGACGGTCACATCTTTTTCCAGAGGAGTGCCTGGTTTGACCACTGACCTTGCGATTAGTAGCCCCACCCCCACCCCCAAGTGTCACCAGGGCTCCTTTCTTCCTCCCACAGGGACCCCTAATTTCCTCCAGCTTAGCACGTCCTTCTTCAACTTGGATTCCCACCAACTCCTCTAAGAAGCATCATCTAAACTCTCATTCCTCTTCCTCACTTCCTTAACTGCCAAGCCATTAAAATGTTTTCTTAAGAGGCTGTCAATGCTCGCCACACAGCCAAATGGAATGCATATGATTTCAGGTCTATTGTCCTGCATTCCCTTATCAATGTCAGCTCCTCTAAAGACCAGCATTCTGCATTTTACCTGCTTCTTCTCCCCATCTAGTCATTGCCCTGTAAGCCTGGACGCTTCTTCCTGGCATTCCAAACTTCACCCTCTCATCTTGTCCTTGATAGGCTGTCCTGGCTTCCTCTCTGCCCTTTCAGCTGATGACTCCCAGGCTGTAAACCTTTCATCTAAGGGACTAATTATCCCAAAGGGACAGAATGGAGATACTGCAGAATTTGTTCAGTCTCCTTAGAAAACGCCTCAAACCTCTATTGTTAGATTCTTCGGGTGGAAAAGCCCTCGGTCCTTGGTTTTGCACAAAAGAAATTCTCACTGAAGCCTGGTTTGTGATCTAAGTGGGGTTTAAAGAGGATGGAAGCAGTTGCGGGCATTTCAGTAAACCCTCACGGTACTGCACACATGCACGTGGCAGCCTGGAGAGAGAGAGAGAGAGAAAGAGAGAGAGAGAGAGAGAGAGAGAGAGAGAGAGAGAGAGAGAGAGAGAGAGAGAGAGAGAGAGAGAGAGAGAGAGAGAGACCTTGCCTGGCTGAGCTAAACGAACCATAGAGGGCAGTTGGAAAAGAGAGGGTGGTCTCCCAGTTCGTCCCTTTTGGGTCTTTCTACTGGCTCGGAAGCGTGATCAATGTACTGGTTGACCCCATTAGCTGACTTAAGCTCACCTGGGCTAGTTTGGGGCCCACCCAGGTGTACCATTTCCTAGCTCAAGGGCCTGACTTTGCGCATGCCCTTGAGCCTTTATTGGCTTCCAACTTCCTGTAGAGGGTTCCTAGGCAAGGAGAGGAACAATCCCTGATTTTGCTACCTAACAGTATCATCCATTATGGGGTTTAATCATTTTCCTAAATTATTGTACAGAATCCATTGCCTAAAGTCCATTCTGACTCCTGGAGACTCTGTGAAGGGTTTCCTAGACCAGATCTCTCTGGGAACCGTTTCCTCTTTCTCCCTCGGAGTTGCTGGTGGGGTGGAAGCACTCATCTTGTGGTTGGCAGCCAAGTGCTTTCCCAACTGTACCGCCACGGCTCAAATTGCTGCCAGGATGAGACTCTTCACCTGCATTGTTTTTCCTGGTGGGCCTGATGTAGAGTGGCAGCGTGCCCGTCTAACGTCGTGACAGAATAGCTAATGTGTCCTTGCTGCGGCATGACATGGAAAGGTGACTCAGAGATTCTCTTAGGTGAGGTTCCCTTCTTCCTTTGGGACTTTGGTGGTTAGCCTGCTCTTTCCTTGTTAGTTGCCGTTGAGATGGCGCCAGTGCTTTGCACAACCCAGTGAAGTGTGGTCTGGTCCTACAGCATCCACATGGTCATCGGCGTGTTGGAGTCCGTTGTTCTGGTCGCTGTGTAGTGCTTTCCAACCTATGGGGCGGGACTTATCTTCCAGGATTATATTGCCGAATATTGTGGGTTGATTCATAGAATTTTCAGAAGTAGATCACCAGGCGTTTCCCCCTAGTCTGTCTTAGTTTGGAAGTTCTGCTGAAACCCAACCATTATGAGTGACCAGGTAGTTAAACTACTAGTGAGGCAGCACGCAGCATTATAGCTACATTCAGGTCACCAATGTGAGAGGTGCTTAGGTCTAGCTGCCTGCTCGAATTCCAGCGTCAAATGGAGAACTTGGTGTTGGAGTGTGCTGGGAGCTAGGCTCATATTGACTCCCCCCACCTCCTCCTACCAAGCTAGTAGAGGTAAGGTTTGTTGGGGGTGCAGAGAATGCAACCAAGATTCATTTATGTGATTATTACCCTAAACTTCTTAACACATTGTTGAATTAATGAGAGCATGCTCTGCTGATTTCATTAAGTCTAATAATGTTTATGGTGAACAGTGATTTAATATCTCCCCCATTAGCTGATATGTAGGCTCCATGAGCCTTCGTGCCCTGATTCCCGCTGAGAGTGATTGAGACTTCCCATGGTTCCTCCGTAACACCATCAGGACTATCCGTGGGCTCTTCCATAAGGGCAAAGAGAAACTGCTGAGGTTCATGCCTAACAGAGTATTAATGGTTCTTTCTATACATTAGTCCAGCATCCTATATAGTTCACAAAGGGCTCTTATTCACATCATTTTACTTAGTTTTCACAGTAGCCCTTATGATGACTCTCGATTTCCTGATGAGGACTAAAATTCAGGGGCAGTGGAAGAAGACTTTCCCTGGGATGGATTGCCCCAGGGGCTGCGACAATGGGCTCAAGCAAAGGGATGATTGTGAGCCGGCACAAGCCTGGGCTGTGTGTCCTTCTGTTGTGCATAAAATCCCTGTGGGTTGGAGCCCACTGGACAACATCTAACAACAAGATTAGACAAATTAGAATGACAAAGACACACACTCGTTCCAGGGCGGCTATCGTGCTTGAAAACAAGACCTTTACCGCAAACTATTTGTGAAATTACCTTATCAGGTGGGCCCAGTCAAATACTAGTTCTAGAGTGAATTCATCTGAACATCTAATACTACCAATTGCTATTATCCAAACACAGGAAGTTCTTTATTTCTGACGTCAGTTATTGAATAGGCTTCTAAGGCTGCTTCAATTAGTGTCTGGCTGTTTCCTGTAGTCCGTGACACTTTCTGGGGAGCCTGGAACACATGAGGTGGGTAATGATTTCAGAACCATGTACCCACAGGCCCCTCACAGAGTTCAAGTTTGTTCGAGCTTGATGATGCAAGAGCTCATACAATCCCAGGTATGGCAAGTCATTTAATTCACCTCCCAGTCTTACTGAATACATCTCTCTGCATTGTGTTCTAAAGGACTATGTGATTCTGTTGGGCTCAGGGAACAAAAACTATCACGGATCAGCAGTGCCAACCACTGCCTTGTTATACAGCTGGGGCTCAAAGTTACAAGTCCCCTTTCAGTGTCCTTTCTTGCCCTCTGTCTCCTGTGTGTCAAAGACCTGTCTTGTACATTTCTGAACTCTGTTCCAGGTTGGATAACGTTCTCCCAGCCCTACTGTGAGCATCTCTGTTGGGTAGAATGGGCTAGGCTTGAGAAGGGGCGCTGCAACACTTGTTGACGTCCAGCTCAATTTCTCTGCCCATTGCATATCGGCAGCCAGATCTTCTCCACTGCTTCCTCATTCCAGACCCCTCCCAGAAAGGCCTACACAATCAGGAATGTCGCTGGTCACAGCTGCAGGACTGAGAGGCTAGAAAGGTCGCGCTCCAGCAACCAGGGGCTTCGGCCTGGGAGCACAGAGTCACATGACATCACTCTTCAGTAAAAAGAACGAGGAAGTCTACTTCTGCAGACTTATGCCTGAAAAGAGAGGAAAGTAAGCCAAGTATGGTTTCTTCTTATATTCTGTTCTTTAGTAATATTCATTCTCTGATGTCCAAATCTCTGGACTCTGTTCTGCCTTTAGTACTTGTTTTACCCTTCCTGTTTTGACTGGCTTCTTTTTTTTTTTTTCCTGACTCTGCTATTTTTTTTTTTTTTACATTTTATTAGGGATTCATACAACTCTTATCACAATCCATACATACATGAATTGTATAAAGCACAACTGTACATTCTTTGCCCTCATCATTTTCAAAGCATTTGCTCTCCACTTAAGCCTTTGCATCAAGTCCTCTTTTTTTCCCCTCCCTCCTCGCCCCCCCCCTCATGAGCCCTTGATAGTTTATAAATTATTATTTTGTCGTATCATGCCCTGTCCGGCGTCTTCCTTCACCCTCTTTTCTGTTGTCCTTCCCCCAGGGAGGAGGTCACATGTAGATCCTTGTAATCAGTTCCCTCTTTTCAACCCACTCACCCTCCACCCTCCCAGCACCACCCCTGACACCCCTGGTCCTGAAGGCATCATCCGCCCTGGCTTCCCTGTGCCTTCAGCTCCTACCTGCACCAGTGTACATCCTCTGCTCTATCCAGACTTGCAAGGTAGAATTCAGATCATTGATAGTTGGGGGTGGGGTGGGGGTGGGGAGAGAAGCATTGAGGAACTGGGGGAAAGCTGTATTCTTCATCAGTGCTACATCGCACCCTGACTGACTCATCTCCTCTTCTAGATCCCTCTGTGAGGGATCTCCAGCGGCCAACAAATGGGCTTTGGGTCTCCACTCTGCACTTGCCCCTTCATACACTATGGTAAGATTTTTTTTTTCTGATGATGCCTTATACCTGATCCCTTCGACACCTCGTGATCGCACAGGCTGGTGTGCTTCTTCCATGTGGGTTTTGTTGCTTCTGAGCTAGATGGCCGCTTGTTCACCTTCAAGCCTTTAAAACCCCAGACACTATCTCTTTCGATAGCCAGGCACCATCAGCTTTCTTCGCCACATTTGCTTATGCAACCGTTTGTCCTCGGTGATTGTATCATGGAGGTGTACACTCATGATATGATTTTTTTGTTCTTTGATGCCTGATGACTGATCCCTTTGGAACCATGTGATCACACAGGCTGGTGTGTTCTTCCATGTGGGCTTTGTTGCTTCTGAGCTAGATGGCCGCTTTTTTATCTTCAAGCCTTTAAGACCCCAGACACTATCTCTTTTGATAGCCGGGCACCATCAACATTCTTCACCACATTTGCTTGTTCACCTGCTTTGGCTTCAGCAGTTGTGTCGGGAGGGTGAGCATCATAGAGTGCCAATTTAATAGAAGAAAGTATTCATGCATTGATGGAGTGCTTGAGTAGAGGCCCAAGGTCCTTCCACCACCTTAATACTAAACCTATAAATATAGGCACATAGATCTATTTCCCCATCCTCATATATATATTTGCATATGTACATGTCTTTGTCTAGACCTCTATAAATGCCCTTTACCTCCTAGCTCTTTCCTCTATTTCCCTTGACTTTCCTCCTGTTCCACTATCATGCTCCGTCACCATCTAGATTACAGCTATACCTCTTTGTTACCTTACCCTTGATCATTCCCTACCAGGCCTGCCACACCCACCTCACCACCAATTTGGATCCCTTGTTGTTCACTTGTCCCTGGGTTTGTTAACACCACATCCTTACCCCCACATCTCCCCCTATCCCTTGTTCCCCCAGAACTGTAGGTCCCGTTGTTTTTCCTCCAGATTGTTCATCTAGCCTATCTTATTTAGAGAGACCTGTGGAGATAATAACATGCACAAAACAAGACAGAAAACAAAGCAACAATATACAACAAAACAACAACAACAAACCACTGACAAAGAACAAAACAAAACACATCAAGAAAGAAAAGCTTGTAGTTAGTTCAAGGATTGTTTGTTGGCCTTTAAGAGTGTTTTCTAGTCCAGTCTGTTGGGGCACCATGCCCTGGGCCCAAAGTCCTTGGGACCTTGCTGCTCCATTCCCTTGCTGTTCTGCTGCACTCCCCCAGTGCTTTGCCTTGGTGTGGCAGGATCAGTTCGGGCGCAGTTCCCAAACTGTGTCTCCAGTGCTGTCCCCTGCAGGGTCATGGGTCAGTGAGGGGCGTCATGTCTCATAATGGGGCCAGCCATGTGGTCCACTCTGTGGACTGGCTGCTCTAATCAGGAACATCATCCTCAGGGCCTGGTGGGCCAGGATGTGCTCCCCTCTCTCCTCCTCCCCCTTCATCTGCTCCCGTGTGCTCTGATCAGATATGTCCCTCTCTCGGAACTGCAGAATCAATGTCGTCCTTTGAAACAAATTCTTCTGGGGGAGGGGCAGGCATCCACTTAATATTTAGTAATGGGGCCAGCCTCCCAGACCTCTCCACTGGTTCCCTACTCCATGCCAGAATGTTGCATTCACACCTTGAGGCACTGGGTTGAAGTCTGGTCCCTCTTTCTCTGTGGAGATATAAACAATATCCTCCTCTTGGGTGGGTTAGCGCCCCATGCCCCCACTCCCCTTTTCTTCCTTATATTCATCCTTTTATTTTCCTTTCCCCACCTCCTCCCCGGTTGTCTACCATGTGCATCCCTGGATTTGATCTGGTCTCTGCCATACTACACAGTCTGCACCCCAAAAATGTTTGTATACAGTAGCTTTTTCCCTATGCCCCTTTTGCATTTTTTTAAAATACTTACCTCAGCGGGCTCATATTGTACTTGTTCTTTTGTGCCTGACTTACTTTGCTTAGCATGATTTCCTCCAGTTCTTCCCATGCCGCTGTGTGCTTCATACGTTCATCACTGCTTTTTAGTGATGCGTAGTACTCCGTTGTATGTATATGCCACAGTTTTTTAATCCAATTGTCTGTTGATGGAAATTTGGGATGCTTCCAGCTCCTTGCAATTGTGAACTGTGTTGCAATGAACATTGGAGCACAGACATCTGGCCTTGGTTTGTTTCTTGCCACTTCTGGGTATATGCCCAGTAGGGGGATTGCTGGGTCATATGGTAACTCTATTTCCATCTGTTTTAGATATCTCCAGATTGATTTCCATAGTGGCTGTACATACTTACAGGTCCACCCGCAGTGGATGAGAGTTCCTGTCTTCCCACAGTCTCTCCAACACTTGTTGCTTTCTGATCTCCTGAATCTCAGCCCTGATTTTTATTATTTATTAATCTTTTTGTGCTATTAGTGGGATTGTCCTGCTGACTCTGCTCTAGTTGTTGTAAATTGTGTGCCAGCACATCAATCATGAGTCTCTCTTCCTTTCTCAGGTGTGCTTGTGTTGCTATGAACCTTCCTCTGATGACTGCCTTTGCTGTGTCCCATAAGTTTTGGTATGTCGTGTGCTCATTTTCGTTGGTTTCTAGAAATTTCCTAATTTCATCTCTGATCTGTGTTGACTGGCTTCTTTGGACCTGCCTTTTGGCTGGTCTAGATTGCTGTTGTCTGTCCAACATTTTCAGTCTCAGTACTTCTCCACAGTCACTACTCAGGACTTTGTTCTTGTATGGTTTCGACTGTGTATCCCGAAAGAGCCCTGGTTTTCAGTGGTTCAACATTCAGCTAATAACAGAAATGTTGGGCATTCAAACTCTCTAACTGCTCTATGGGAGAAAGATGGGGCAGTCTCCTTCCATAAAGATGTGCAGCCTTGGAAATCCAACGGAGGTAGTTCTCTCTACTCTGTCCTACAGGGACTCTATGAGTCAGAATCAACTGGACTTCAATTATTTGTTTTGGTTTTGGTTTTGCTTTATCCTCATAATATTTTCCTTGTTCACCACATTTGATTTCAACATGCTTTTAATAATAATCTTCATTGGAGACGGTGTCAACGTGATGTGTTTCTACGTAAAAAACAGCTGTGCTTTATCATATTACTACTAATAAAAATAAATGCTTCAAGAACTCTGATGAGGCTTCAAAAAGTTTGTGGAAAAATGGAATTAAAAGTAATGGAAGTTTCCCAAAACCTTTTAAAGCCCCCTCATATGATTTAGTTAATTCAGAAAAACAATCGTGGAGTTTATAAGGACTTTCTCAGAGTAGTTAACCTAATTTTATGAATGAATTACAGAACTGGGAGAAACCCTATTGTCTTGTTCAATCCTCTTAATGTACACTTGAGGAACGGAGACCAAGAGAGACTAAGTGAAATGCGTACGTGGCAAAGTGAGTTTTTGCTGGCTGTGATGCTGAAATACAGACTCCCAGGACACAGGCGCTGCCTTCTCTGCTCTGTGACACTCTCTCTGGGATTCTCAATATATTTGTTATTCAAGATGTTGTTATCCAAGTGTTCCTCATTACAATGAGGATATGTTTGTGCATCTCTTGAGATGTTCAGCTTCAGAAATGGGAGTTGTTCACAATAAGAAGGTAAAGAGAGCATGCTTACTCTTAGGGGGTAGTCACAAAATTAATTTTTTACATACTGGGATCATGTTACAATTCTCTTGTTTGTTTTCATACCATACACTTACTGGAATCCCTTTTTGCATGTCCATCTTTGATACAAAAAAATATTTTGTTGCCAACTTCAAGTCAACTCTAGATAGGGTCTGAAAATCTAGACTAATTCTTCAATAAGACACAAGAACTATCCGTAGAAATACCAGTGATACAAAACAGAAATTCTTAATCTGACGTGTATTCCTGCTTATTGAATACGCTGAAGGAACCAGAAGCAACTGGGCTCCACAGTTTCAACGCAATTTTCCATTCTGTGCGGATCCTCTGTGTGGTTCAGCATTGCACTCCACACTTGACCTGTAGGCATCTGTCCACCATTTCTCCCTGCTTGCTCAGACCTGCAATGATAATTTAAAAAAATGTATTTAGAAGTTCAACATTTCTTAGATAAAAATATAATACAATACTTTTGAAAGAGATATGGACCTAGGAAGCAAAGCAGTCCAGTATCCCAAGAATTCAAGATGTGTAACTTCTCCACTTCCCTTCATTTTAAAGACTTTTAAGATTTTTAATTCTCCACCTACTTTATTCCACCCCACAAATTCTATTCTAACATGGTCCATGAGGCTGCAAACTCCACCCTGGAGAGAGGATCCCTCTTCTTTACATGGATTTGGTTTAGCCCTGTTTTTACCAGTCATATCAGACACAGCTAATGAGAGACAAGAGGCAAGACAGGTTTCTATCATGCAGCATCTCTCTCAGTACCAGTGAAAGCTACGGATTTGTGCAAGAGAACAGTGGGAAAGTTTGCGGCCTAGATAAAGAATTTGAAATGCGTGCTTCTAATGAAGGTGTATTATGCAGCCTTGGGGAATATCACTCAATGTTTGGAAGTCTTCGTCAATCAGCAGACTAGAGCAACAGGTACCTGCCTCTGAGTTCCGAGAATCTACTTAGAGGTTTGGTAGCCATGATAAGTACTTAAAACCTTGATGTGAAACTCCTGAGTCAGATGCTACTGAGGAAGAATGTGGCCCGAGAGTGGGTCCGGGGAAGAAGAGACGCCTTAATTACCTTGAATTTTTGGGATATTTGGCAGTTTTAATTGACTGTATATTTTGGTTAACTGATGGTCAGATACAAAATCTTTGATTTTGTTAAATCAGAGAACTATTTCGGAAACGTTCGAGTAAACCTCTGTGCAGATGTGGCATACGAGCAGGCAGAGCTTCTGAGCTAGCTAGGTCAGGTTCACAATCTCACCTTCACCAAATATTTAGGGTGGATTGGAAGTGATCATACAATCATCTGAGAAATGGGTTATGGAAGTAAGATTCAACTAGAAGAAATCCCAGGATGATTTCAAGGCTCCCAAATTGCTCCTGGCACAGAGTAGATAATAAACAACCCAGATGCCCTAGGTTGGATTCCTGAGAGGCAGAGCCTGAGACGGGGATTTTTATGTCAATGATTTATTGAGGGAGTGCTTTCAGGTAAAACCTGAAAGGGAGTGTGGGAAGCAGGCTAGAGAGCTAAGTAAAGATGTGTATTCAGCTGGAGGTTAGCTTTGGCTTGACCCCACGGTGAGTGACTGCACAGAACGCTCTCACTCTGGCAAGGGGTGGCGGAGTGTGGCTCCTCCCTCTTTGGCTACAGGTCTCCTCTGGAGGTCAGGTGCAACCTCCCAGACACTTCTGGGGAGGGGCATTTTCAGTCACTGAGGCCATTCTCAGGAGAGGGAGGCAGCTGTGAGCAGCCAACATTTATAACTCCTATGGGGTAGGAGCAACACATCTGGTAAAGGGGATGTAGGCAGGACTTGCTTACCAAAGAACTGGAAGCTTCTCCTGGAAGGCAGAACTTCCTTCACTTTATCTGTGTGTACGTTTTCTACTCACCCATCCGTTCAGTGATTACTTTATTGTGTGCTGCTTTCATGCTGAGCCCTGGGCTGTATCAATGAATGCAATGCAGAGCATCTCCCTTCTCTTGGGGAGTGAGCTAGAAAGCAAATCCAAACTGAACCTACTACCATCAGGTTGGTTCCGATTCACAGCTACATCATGTAGGGTTTCCGAGATGGTACGTTTTTACGAGAATCGACAGCCTTCTCTTTCTCCCAGGAGGCACTAGGTAGCTTTGAACTGGTGAACTCGCTGACCTGCAGCACTGCCAGCGGTCTCAACAAAAAAATTGGTAGAAGAAACAATTAGACACCACGATCGAGAGTGATAAGTACTATGGTGAACGAATCACCCAACAGTCTTTGAATGACTGAGAAATGTTCAACTTTTCCAAAGTAACTTTATAGTAGTCAAAGATACGTAAGAAAATTTGCCATTTTAACATTTCATCGACATCAATTACCTTCACAATCTTTTGTAAGCATCATCACTAGCTCCCGAAGTTTTTACCATATTTTCCCTCTTTTCCTGTGTCTCCGTCTCCCCTCCTCCTGTAATAGGTCTTCCTTGTCTTTTGTTTTAAAACATTTTATTGTGTTTCAGGGGGAACATTTACAGAGCAAATTAGTTTCCCTTCAGCAATGCCTACCCATTTTGTTTCATGATTTCACTGACCATGTCCGCAGTGTAGCAGGATGCTTCCCGTTTCTGTCATGGATTCTCCATTTCCAGTTGGCATGCATTCCAATCTTGGGGCCTCGTCTTCCTGCACTTCAAGGAGGCTTCATCCCATTTGTGGAAAAAAGTTCATTATCTTTTTATTCCATTTTCCCGTGGAGTTAAATTTCCAGTCCCCAGTATCACAATAATTAAAATTCCAAATTCCCGTGTCCCAATATTGTGAAAAACCACCATACACACTGACGGTGAGTAGAGGCAAACTCCAGTCACCTATGAGTCATCATCTACTTGATGACAGTGAATTTGACCTTTTGGTATGTATTAAACACCAATGACGTTGGAAAAGGATAAGACGGACGTCTGAGGATTGTGACCCTCATCAGTATGGTCAGAGTGGTGGCTGGGCATCATCTAGTTCTTCTGGTTTCAGGCTAATGGAGGCTGTAACTCATAGGTCCATTTGTCCTTGACAGTAATTGTTTCCTCCAGTCTTTGATTGCCTTCTTTATTCTGACCAGGAAGAGACACACAGTTGTGTCTTAAATGGCTTCTCCTGAGCTTTTAAGACCTGTATAGCTTTTAAAGCTTTTCTTTGGTCCCTAACCTTAGGCATCTCTGTGGAGTTTTGTGGCTTCTTATTGTATGGAATCACAGAGGCATGGGCTTTTATGGTGGAACAGACCTTAGAGATTAACTTCAAGATTTGGTTGAATTTGAACTCATCTGTGCATATATTTTAATTAGTACTTTGACCATATATTTGATCTAAATTATTTACTTGCCACCACCCCCCACCCTCGCCCCCACCTTCAGAATCAGAATACTGACACTTCTATTAACTTCATTTTCTGGTCATTTGAATTCATTCCTGTATTCACAAATTCACTGAACAGCAGTTCACTGTCTACGCTGTACTAAACATCAGGAGCTATGCTATATTGCGGTACATGTTGAGCTGACAAGAGGACAGCAGTTCGAAATCACCCACTCCACAGGAGGAAGATGAGGCTTTCTCCTTTGGTAAAGATTTCAGGTCTTGGAAACCCACAAGGGCAGTTCTACTTAGCCCTATAGGGTCACTACAAGTTGGCATCTACTTAATGACGTGAGTTTGGCCTTTTGGTATGTATTAAACACTAGAGAAATTTAAAAGGATAAGACAAAAGGCTCCCTCTTCGGAAGTTAGCGCACAATGTACTCTGACAGATGGTACCAGGTCTGTCCTAAGGAAGGAAGCAGAAAAACTATGAGACCTCCCTGTGGAATGTGGGAGGTTACTGGTAGTCACGAGGACTCAAGTGGTGACTTCCCAGCTGGGTCCAAGAGCTGGCTGGTGTGTGGACACTGGGCGTATGTAAGCAATAAGCATTCCAGGTAGTGAGGAGCTGCCCATCAAAATATATTGTTGCTGTTAGTCACTGTCTAGTCAGCTCCAAAACACGATGAATGATCTTACATAAAACAGAGTACCATGTTGCCTGGTCTTGTGTCTTGTCCATGCTCCTTAGTTTGTTTCAGCGGGCCACTCTTCCCCAGGACTCTCAGGTGGCGTGCTTTCCAATCTTGGGGCCTCAACTTCCAGCGCTTTAAGGAAGCTTCAGTCCGTTTGTGGAAAAAGTTCATTATCTTTTCATTTCATTTTTCCATGGAATTAAATTCCCAGTCGCCAGTATCACAATAATTGAAATTCCAAATTCCAGTGTCCCAATGTTGTGGAAAGCCACCATGCAGACTGATGGTGAGTGGAGGCAAGCACAATAGAAAGGCAGCAAAAGGTAAATTGTGGATTTCCTGATGAGCTCTGCTTGAGCGTGACTCCTGAGATGAAATATGAGTTACAAGGATAAGGTTACAATTCACATGGAAGGATTTGGAAGTGTTCTAGTTAAGAATCTTTGGGTAGAAATAAATAAAAGCCCACTTAAGCAAACTCACATGGAAAGAATTTAATAAAATAAAATGGGAAAATTGCACAGAATTTAAGAAAGAAAATACAACTGGGCTTGACTAACATTTGGAATAGCAAGTTAAGATGTTCCTAGAGTCCTTTGTCCATTTTCCAGGGACTGTGAGGGTCCCCATCTCTGCTCACTGTCTGTTTCACCCTTCCCTTTCTCTTACTGGTTCTCATGAGCTTCATCTGTAAAATCTGATGATGACCAAGCACCATTGTTAGGTTTTGTGCCAACTCAACTAGGCCAGGACTCTCAGTGGTTTGCCTAGTAATTCCCGTGATGTGACCATACATACTGTAGTTAACTCCATGATGGGATCTGCCGAAAGAGCAGCCAAGCAGTTGTGGGCGGACCCTTTTTCAGGTCACAGCCCTGATGAAGTTGCCTCGAGGGGTGGTCTATTTCCTATAGAAGCAGACTCTGGAGAGGGCTTGTTTGCTCCTTACTGGCCTGGATCTTGCTTCTGGCTCAGATACCTCCACTTCTTTGGACTTGAGCCAATGGCCTACCCGATTGCCTGCCAACCCTGGGTGCCATCAGCGGCCTGCCATGGGACCTGATGACCTTGGAGTCATCTACCTCTGCATCCACCTGTGACTTTACCCCCTGCATCCACCTGTGACGTTACCCCTTTTTTCTTCATGCTTCCTGGTTTGTCAGCCTCTGTAGGCATGCGAGTCAAGAGAAGCCTCCAGTTTAACATCTGGCCCATAAACTTAAACTAGACTGGATCTAACCATTTCTATAATTGTGGGGTCCATTTTTAATATAAATCCCTTTATATATGTATATATGTGTACATACATACATATGCATATATATATACATATATACATATACATATACCCTGGTGGTGTAGTGGTTACATGTTGGGGTTGGGCTGGTAACCATAAGGTTAGTAGTTCGAAAGCGCCAGCTGATCCTCGGGAGAAAGACTAAGCTTTCTGCTCCTGTAAAGAGTTACAGTCCCAGAAAGCCACAGGGACGGTTTTACCTAGTCATATAAGGCCACTATGAGTCAGAATTAACTCAATGGCAGTGAGTTTGGATTTGGGGTGTGTGTGTGTGTGTGTGTATCTCACTGGTTTTGTTTCTCTAGAGAACCCAGCATAACGCAATGGGAGAAGCCATTGTCCCTATGACGCACATTTTTGAGGGAGAGGATCTCATTGGCTCTTCTTGGGCAACATGTCCATTGCAGTTAAGTCTCCTGGGCGGAAAGAAACACAGGATTCCTGTCCTGTCCACCAACTCCGTGGGCCAGGTCCTCTTGGAAAAGAGCCCAGCCTGGGCAGGGATGACTGAGGAGGTAGAATATAGATAGCCTGTCTCCGGAATGTTCTTTTTCAGGAGGCAGTGAAGAGCCTTGGGAACTTTCTGAGCAGAAAGTTGCACTTTTTAATTTGCTTTTATTTTTCAGCTACAGTTGCTGTGTTTTGCAATTCCATGAACTGCTAGTAGCTCCATTAGTCTTTGGAACCGTGTGCACTGCGTTTGAAGACAATGGCTAAATAACACCAGGCTCTCCCAGAGCCTCGATTACATTAGCTTCTCCTCCTCAGAGAGTGCAAACTCTAGCTCCTGGCCACACTCACTGCATGCTATTGAAAGTAGTTGTCTAAGAGTATCTCTCCCTGTGAGACGATATTCCTCAAAGACAGGGGTTGTGTCTTGCTCCTATTGATATCCCTAGAGCCAACAAGTCAATTCCAACTCATAGCACCTCTGTAGGGTAAGGTAGAAACACCCCATAGAATTTCTGAGAGGTTCTACTCTTTATAGAAACAGCTGCCACAACTTTCTTTTGTGGAGGAGATGGTGGGTTTGAACCACCAATCTTTCTGTTAGTAGTTGAGTGCTTTATCATGCTCCACCAGATCTTGTTCGAGGCCAAACATAATGACTGGCATAGTAGAAGGACAATGTGGTAGACTGGTCGACTAGAGAAACAATTCTAGGGACATTCATATATGTGTAAGAAAGAGCTTTATATCAAGGAGTAATTGTATGTATAAGGAAAACTTACCAACCCAGTCCATATCAAGTGCACAAGTCCAATATTAGTCCATAATTTCCTCATCAGACTCATGCAGCACATGCAATGATGCAAAATGCAGGAAGGTCACAGTTCAGTGGGTGAAAAGTCTTGTGGATCCAGTGGTGGTCTAAGCATCTCCATAGTTCTTGCAGGTCTCAGCATGGCTCCTCATGGCTTGTCAACAGGAAGGTGAAACAGCGAGGGTGTGGCCTGCTAGAAAGCCATGCCTACAAGGAGTCATCACCAGGCTGTGACTTGATTGACAGGCTAGACTCCACCCCTACACTTATCTATCTAGTTGACGTGAGACCATGTAACTACCACACACAACAGATGTTTGTTTCTCATTTTCTAAAGCTTTGATGTCTCTGGATTCATTTATATGTTACATGCATGAATCGGTGTACATATTTATTAGTAACAAGGTGCTGGCACTCACACATTGATAAACCGGAAAATCGTGGCTCTTTTTCTGAATTTTTTTCCCAGCAGGAAACCAGGGAACAGGTTCTGGGAAGAGTTTAAAAACAGCAGACTCGCATTGAATTCCAATTTGCCAGGTGTTGGCTGTGTGGCCTGGGGTGCGTTCCTTAATAAACCATGACTCTGTTTTCTCTTCTGTAAAATGGGAATAATTGGTATTGTTACTTATAGGAGTACTGTGAGTATGTAGTGAGATACTATAAATCTTCAAGCACAGTGCTTAATACATAGAAGTAGTGATAATTATAGCTATTGCCACTGTCATCTTCATTTCAGGGCTTATTACCAGAGCGAGATGGAATACCAATGATATAACTATCTTCTAAGAAAACAGCATTCTGAGAAAAATAGGTGGATGTGTGCTATGGGAAAAGATGACGTATGATTGAACAGAGTCTTTCTATCAGAGAGATCTGCTGTGGGTCTGAGGTCATGTGTGGAAAGCTTCCTTGGCCTTCTTTAGACCTCACTTGTCTCATTTGTAAACTGGGGATAGTAATGACAGCTGTGTCTGTAAGAATTGGAGAGAATTAAATCAGAGACGGCCCGTAAAGTACTTAGCAGTGTGTATGGTACAGAACAAGCTCTCAATATTACAAGTGATTATTACTTGTCGTGCTTATAACTCTCCCTCTCTTACACACACACCACCACCACCACCACCACCACCAAACCTACCAAATAAATAACATGTCTTTCCTTCAGTTGACCTTTATTCTTTATGCTCTTATCTGGTTCCATACTCATTAATTAATATTGTATAGAAAGGAGGGAGTATGTGTGTGTAGTGGACATGTGTGTGTAGGATAAAATGCTTTAAAAACATCTCAAGATTCTAAATCACTGTTCCAGAAACCTCAGGGCAAAGGCCCTGAAAAGTTGAAACTGCTCAATCCCCTCTATCTCAAGCCAGCTGTCTACCTCTGTACAAAAGCAAAGTCCCTGGAAGAGAGTCAGTAGAACAAAACCAGGGACTTGGAAGGTAACTTTGAGAGATATGGTAGGAAAATTGTAAAGGACCTGTCCCTTCTAATTTCAAAGTAGCTGAAACGACAGTAAAGCTGGTGGGAACGAACCATTTCTGATGCAGGCAGAATGCCTTGTGCTGCTTGCCTTCCTGGGGGGAAGAGCCCATCCTTTCCTGCCCCAGTGGGGCTGCTGAGCACAGCCTGCGCCTGTCAGGCTTGCTAAAGAAATGTAGTGTGACAGGCCAGGCCGTAGCCTGCTTAACCTTGGCACCAGGGATGCCAACGCTTTGTGGAGAAAGAGCCAGTTGTGCTTGTCTTGGTGACTGTGATGCAATCACTACAGACACACACACACACACACACACACATACACACACACACACACACACACAGACTTATCCCCACTATGGTTTTGCAATGACTCCAACAAAGGGCTTAAAGGATTTCAGATGCATTTGGAAATTAAACTCTGTGGGCTCTCCTGAGCCAGCATCTCTTCTGAAGACCAGAGGGACTGACAATGACAAAATCCAGACTCAACTGCTGATGTAGGCTCCAGGGCACTGAGGCCGTCTGGTCATGAGCAGGCATAAACAAATCCCCTTTGCCATTGTTGGCTTGTGAAAAATGGCATCTCATCTTGCGGCTTTCTACCCCAATCCGCTGGCAAGATGCCCCAATCCTACTTCCCAAGGGAATCTTTGGGAATCTGACCTTGAGCACAGAGCATGCACTTCCTGGAAGGCAGCTATGCTCACCACTAGCGCACCAGCACTGCGGGAACATTCACTTTCCAAAGGGATTAATGCTCTCTTCTCTGGCTGGTACTTCTGGGCAAAGGTGGCCCACAGACGGGTACAAGGAGCTCGGCCGGAGTCTGATCCAGCTGATGGCAAAGAGAAGGGGCAGATCTCAGAGGTGGTTGTCTGACTTAGAAGAAAATTAATTTTAAAAAGAGAGAAAGAGAGTAAGCTTGCTCGAAGCATGGGAAACATTTTATTTTGAAGTGTGTCTGTTCACATAGAAATTGCTTATGATATGTGCGTGTGGATTCTAATAAACTGGATGTCTGCAGCCTGGGCAGGAGACAGATGAGTAAAAAGGGGCTGACGTGTGTGTGTGTGTGTGTGTGTGTGTGTGTGTGTGGTAGAGGGGCCAGGGTAAGGATTCAGTGACCTATACTTCTTACTCCAAGTTCTGAGATGTGGGTTAGGAATAAATTGGGTTTCTACATAACAACCAATGACAGGGAAACTTTTCACTTCAGTAAGTCTAATCAGAGCGAGGAAATAATGCACGTCACTATTGGTTGACTCGAATAGTCATGAATGCATTCCTCGTTTGTCACTATGACTTTATAACATGGAATAGTAACTTAAGATGACTTAACAACAGACAAAGTCATACACTGCTGGGCTGCTCAGCCACCCCCAATACAAGTAACCTGTACACCCTCTCAGGGGCACAGAGGTTTGAGGCTGCTTCCAGCGGCACTGGTACGAGGTCCCAGCTGGTAGAGAAACAAACCGAGCCATGCCTTTTCAAGAACCTAGGTGGTCAATCTCTAATAGGCTCTAATAACCAGAAGGTACCAGGGAAAAGCCTTACAACTGGATCAATAGAAAGCATTCTGATAAACAGGGACAAGATTGAAGTTTTTAAGGAATTCCTTTTTCTTGTATCCACAACCGATGCTCATGGAAACCGCAGGCAAGAAATCTAAGAACACATTGCATTGGAAAAATCTGCTGCACAAGATCTCTCTGAAATGTTAAAGACCAAGGATGTCACTTTGAGGATTAAGGTGCACCTGACCCAAAGCATATTTTTTTAATTAATTGCCTCATATACATGTGAAAACTGGTCAAGACCAAAGAGGAATCAATGCATGTTAATGATGCTGTTGGCTAAGAATATTGAAAGTATTATGAATTGCCAGAAGAAGACACATCTTAGAAGAAGCATAGCAGGGTTATCTCATGTACTTTGGACAAGTTGTCAGGATAGACCAGGCCTTGGAAAGAGGACATCATGCTTGAAAACGAGGTAGGCCCTTGCTGATATGATTGACATAGTGGAGGCAACAGCGGCTATGTGAATGGTGGGGATCGTGTTCTGCTGTGTGTCGGGTCACCATGAGTCGGAGCCAATCTAACGGCCCCTAACCACCACCACCACCACCACCACCACCAATTGCCTCGCAAAGGGTGAATTCCCTTTCCTCTTGCTTTCCTGTGTTTTTAAAAAAAGTTTACTCATTTTTTTCCATGTAAATTTGACTTGGAATTGGACCTCACAGCATGAAAATGAATTGTGGCTGCGAGTGAAAAGGAGGAGGTGGTGGGGGAGGTGGAGAGGGCGGAGAAGGAGGAGAGATGTAAGAATGAGATATACATCAACGATAAAAGTAAACAGCCTTACGGAGGTCAGCTACTTACAAACTAGGAGCCAAACACACAAGCACACACATACACACACATACACGTGAACTCACACAACTATGTGTGGAAACTGCAGCAACTGAGAATATTCTCCTTTCCTTGACCTGATATCCTGTTTTAGGTTGTCAGGGTCTGTGAGCACCTGGCGTAGCCTGGGTTCTGCCAGCAACAGAGCCTGGAACAAGGCCTCGTCCGGTGGCTTGTTTGGAAACAAACCGAGGGAGGAATGAGAGGGAACCGAGGGCAAGTGTCAGGGTAAGGGCAACTCTGAGTCGAAATCCACTCGATGGCTATGTTTCTGTGTTTTCACTGAGACGGTCATGATGGGGAGTGCGTGGTCTTGCTGGAGTTTTGGAAGGCATTATGAAAAGAACTACCCCCCCAGAGGGGTTCCTCCCACCGTCATTGAGTCTGATCCCGAGTGCACACACCCTCTAACACTTCTCAGTGGTATGTGCCTGACAGAAGATTCTGGTCAGGAAGCATCAAGTCCCTGGCTGCAGGAAGACGCTCCCAGCAGAGAGTGAGATACCGGTAGGTGAGACAGAGGAGAGGAGAAATCAGGCACCAGAGGGAACTTTCCCCCAGCCCTGCCCGGTGTAGGTTCCTACCAACTCTTGTCTACATCACGACAGCCGCCTCCTGACTGAGGGCCCCCTCTGAGACTCTCTTTCCCTTCTAATACACCATTCAGATGCTGCCAGAATCACCTTTCTAAAACCCAGACCTGATTACATCACTCATTCCGTAATCTCCTCTGCCCCCGAGCCTCACTGTGACCATGCGGTACCTTTGTACATCCCGTGGCTCTCTTCTGAACGGCTTTTGTGCCACAAGAAGTTGTTTTTAAAATGAGCCCAGTTTACTTCTATGGTTCCGTGTCTCTCCCCTTCCACCCAAGCCTTGAAGTTTCCAACTTTCCGACCCCAGGGTTCTTTGGAATCATTCCAAAGGATTGTAGAAGCCTGCGGACACCAATAAGTCTGGAACCCGAATAAGTAATGCGATTTAAACAAGAGTTGCAAGTTCACAAAGCTTAACACACACGTCTCCTTGGCTACACGAGAAAGTGGAACTCCTTCATGTTGCTCATATATCTAATCTGGTTTCTTTTTTGATTACTCTTCCCACTCCTATCTACTCACTAACATTGTAGTCACTGTCACTGGACCGGACCTGTAGAAATTGTTGAATAGGTAGATGGTCTGCTGGTATACTTTTAATAAGAATTAAAAAAAGAAGATATAACAATGAAAAGGTAAATAGTTTTCTACAAAGATAAGAGGAGGGGATGAGAGAAGAGATTGCAAATATCTATTTCTTTCCATTTTTTTAAGTTCCTTGAGGAAGGGCTTGTGTTCTGTACTGCTATTGAATCCTTCACTCATCCATCTATTCACTTCACAAATATTTACTGAGAGTGTATTTTTTAAACATTTTATCGAGGGCTCTTACAGCTCTTGCAATAATTCATACAGCAATTATATGAAGCACCTTTGTACATATGTTGCCATCATTATTTTCTAGACATTTTCTTTCTATTGAACCTTTGATGTCAGCTCCTCTCCTCCCCCCCACTCCACCCCCAGTGCATATTTTATGTCAGAGATTGTTCTAGGCTTTGGGGAAATGATGAGGCTGGTGGTCAAGGTGACTTTCCATATCCTGTGGGCATTTTACCATGTTTTTAAATGACTGCTGTGGAAGTCACTCCAAGGCCATGCCAATGGAGGAATTAATCAATATCCTGGTGGTAGAATGGCTAAGCTAATCACTTGATTCCTAACAGAGAGATTTATGGCTGGGACCCCATATCTTCTCTGCAAGAGAAGAATATGTCATCTGCTTCCATCAAGATGATAATGTTGGATGGAAAGCCTAGGGGAAGTTCTCTTTATTCTCTCGGTCACTGTGAGTTGGAGCTGACTCTGACAATGGGGTGGGTTGTGGGACAACTTGTGGTCTTTGAGTTGATTCTGACTCACGGTGAGCCCTGTGTGTTATAGAGTAGCACCACTTCATAGGATTTTCCTGACTGTTAATCTTTGTGGAAGAAGCTCACCATACCTGTTTTCCATGGTGCCACTGGGTGGATTCAACCCACCAGCTTTTCCGTTAGTAGCTGAGACCTAACTTTCAATGCCATTCAAGGACTATTGGTTGGCTACCCCCTCTGTGTTATGCTTTGTTAAGTCACTGAAAACTCAGTTAGAGCTGATCCATAAGGAATTTAGAATTTGAATCTATTGGATCACTGTACAAAATGGTACTCACAGGCTTTTCTTTGACTATGTGAAGTCATTGGATTGAGTGGATCATAACAGTATGGATGAGAAGAATGGTAATCTGAGAGCACTTCATTATACTCATACAGAACTAGTATATGGATCAAGAGGCAGTAATTCTAACAGAACAAGGATATTTTGCATGACTTAGAGTTTCAAAAGGTGTGTGTCTGGGTTGTATCCTTTCACCACAGTTATTTAGTGTGTGTGCTGAGCAAATAATCTGTAAAGCTGGACTATATGAAGAAAAATGTGGCGTCAAGATTGGAGGAAGGCTTCTTAACAACCTGCGATATGCAGATGGCACACGCTTACTTGCTGAAGGTAAGGACTTGAAGCACTTGCTGATGAAGATCAAGGATTGCAGTCTTCAGTAGGGATTACAAAGGAAGAAAATTACAAAGGAAGAAAAGATCCTATCAACCGGACCAATAGGTAACTTCATGACAAACAGAGAAAGGATTGAAGTTGTCACAGTTTCATCTTGCTTGGATCCATAATCAATGTTTATGGAAGAAGCAGTCAAGAAATGGAAAGACTCATTGCATTGGGCAAATCTGGGGCAAAGACCTCTTTAAAGTGCTGAAGAGAAAGGATGTTAGTTTGAGGGGTAAGGTGTGTCTGATCTGAGCCATGGTATTTTCTTTTTAATCATTTTATTAGGGGCTCATACTATTTTTACAATTCGTCCATACATGGTATTTTCAATCACCTGAGGTGCATGCGAAAGTTGGACATTGAAAAAGTAAGACTGAATAATAATTGGTGTGTTTGCATTATGGTGCTGGCAAAGAATATTGAAAGCACTATGGATCGCCAAAGAACAAATAGATTTTTCTTGGAAGAAGTACAGTTAGAATCCTCCCCAGAAGCGAGGATGGGCTGAGACTCAATGTTCTTCCATACTTTGGACATGTTAACAGGAGAGACCCGTCCCTGGAAGAGTACATCATGCGTGGTTAAGTGGAGGGAAAGTGGCAAAGAGAAAAGCCCTTAATGAGACGGATTGACACATTGGATGTAACAATGGGCCCAGCCATCACAACAACTGTGAGGATGGCTCGGGATGGGGCAGTGTTTCTGTTGTACACAGGGTTACTGTGAGAAGCAACTCCACAGCATCTAACAACCACAATCACAAAATGGCATTCTTGTTGTTGTGTGCCATTAGGTAGATTTAGACTAATAATGGCCCTATGTGACAGAGTAGAACTAATCCATAGGTTTTCTAGACGATATTCTTTATGGGAACAGATGGTCAAGTCTTTTCTCTACGGAGTTCCTGGGTGGGTTTGAACCAACAAACTTTTGGTTAGTTCAAAATGTCATGAGATGATTCATAATCTAAGACCATTAGCAGGGTAGAGAATCTTAAAAATGAGTTTGTTGGAAGTGCTATGTTGTTGTTGTTCATCGGTACTGTTTAGTAGCTTTTTACTTACTTATGGAAGTGACCCTATGTACAACAGAACAAAACACTGCCCAGTCCTACCCCATCCTTACAATTGTACTATAGATGGGAATGTATGATGATGACTTTGGATGATCCTCGGAGGCTCTCAGTGCTCAGTACATGGACTTTCCTATAGAAAGAGGTAGTAAATGCTTGCTATAGTTGAGAACCTGTGTCACTGTACTGTGGACCCAGTCCCATAGGCAAATTTTACAGGAGACAACAATTAGCTCAAGGACTGAAGGATAAGTAATAAGTAATTCCATGATGGGGCAGAAGAGGATTTCAGGGAGAAGAGAAACATGTGTGAAGGCCCCGAGGAGATGAGGAAAACGTATTTCAAGACATTGATTCTGCCGGCTTGGCTGGAACCTAGAGAACACAGTGGAGGGGTGTGCAAGATAATTAGGACCTAAATCGTTGGATTTTGTTAACCTTCTGAACATAATGGTGTTATATAATAGAGGGGCAGCCAAATAGCCTTTGCCAGCATTATGCTGAATCATGCAAATTGTCTCTGTAAATTTTGAATTCATTTTTGATTTCAGATTTGCTAATGTATAGACATACACATTTACATATGCCCACACACACACACACACACACACACACACACACACACACACACACAGGACTATCTAAAAGAACAGTCAGCAGGATCACTTTTTATGTTGAATATGAAGCTCTCCCTTGACAATCACAACCCTGAGTGGGTGGCTACTTTTAATTTTAGCTTTGCAATGTTGACTGAAGGACAAAAGGAGAGGGCAGCTGGTTAAGCAGGAAAACTCAAGAAGGATTATTCTGGAAAATATGAATTAGTACCTCATATAAAAAAATACCCTCAGGTGTGTGACTCAGCTCCAGTGTAGAGTGAGCTCTATTCTTGCATCTGCCACAGGAGGAATCTAGAAAGACCTCATGTCCCCTCCCCCCTTACTAAGACTGCAAAAAGGAGACGAGCTATCCAATTTCCCCTTCTTAGAAAACACATGTTTGCCTGCGAGGGCGCAGCAGCAGACCAATTCCTGCTGCAGGCTTACGTGTACAGACAGCTTTCGTGATTGGATGTGGGTGAAAAATAGTCTAACAATAGATAATCCAAAAGTCATTGTGTCTTGGCTTTTGAATGAATTGTATTGTTTTCTTCCAGCAGATTTGCATTCCTAATTAGGTCTAGCTTAAGTTAATATTAAAATCAATTTGCATTCCCAGAGAAAGCATACACCAGCTGGGCAAAGAAAAAGAAGGCCCCCAAACTTGCAGAGTGATGGGTAGTGCTCATTATATGGGAAGCAGCTTCCAAAACACCCCCACACTCACTGTCATCAAGTCGATGAGATCCACCCCTGTGAGTTCCCGAGACTGTAAATCCGAAGGCTGTTCTTCTCCCCAGGAAAGGTTGGTGATTTCGAACTGCCGAGTTTGCAGTTAGCAGCCCAATATGTAAGTACTCTGGCCACCGAGGTTCCTGGGAAGCAGCGTAGCTCAGATTATATTACAACCAAGAGAATTTCTTCCTCTCCCCTAAACAACCCTATCGCACCCTCTAAATATGCTCTGTAGGCACACACGTGCATGTGAAAGTTAATTATTGCCAAGTCAAAGACGTAAATAAGGAAAACCCACTAAAATCAAACCCATGGCCATTGAATGGATCTCAACTCCTAGTGTCCTCTATAGAATTTCTGAGACCATCAATCTTTATGGAAGTAGACAGCCTCTTCTTTCTCCCATGGACCAGCCGATAGGTTTGAACTTCCAAACCATAGCACCACCAGGGCTCTTTAAATAAAGAAAGGAACCACTTTAGATATGGCGTACAAAATAGTTTCTTGTTCAGCGACTTCGAAAGTTAAATGTTCTTTTTTGGGATGTGGAATGAATGCGGAAGACAATTATTTAAAGGTTGCTTGACCCCAGTGGAATTTAAACGTTCATTCCCACTTACTCTGTGCAAGCTCTGCCAGTATTATAACAGGAAGTCCCTTCAGAATTGTAGTTCAATGCTGGCCTGTGGGTTATTGGGTACAGCCTGCAAGAGGGGCGTATCAATCATGTGACCATTTAAGTGAGCTGTAAAACTGAGAGGTCCTTGGTCTCTAAGTGGTAATGGGGAAGTCTAGGATTCGCTCAAAAGATAACTGTAGCCCCTTACTCTAGAAATAAAGAGCTCTCGCAATGGCTCTCTGCCCCGCAGCTTACTCGAAAGGTCGGTGGTTCCAGCACACCCAGCAGCTCCCTGTGAGAACAAACTGAGGATCACTTACAGGTTAAAACCAAATCAAATAAAATGAAATAAAAAACAACCCACTGCCCCCATGTCGACTCTGACTCCTAGCTATGTGCTTTTAAAGGAGCAGGAAGCCGCATCTCTCTCCCTCAGAGCCGCTGGTGGCTTTGGATGACTGATCTTGCAGTTAGCAGCCCAATACGCAGCTCCGCCTCCACCAGGGCCTCAGTCCCTGGAAGATGACAGCAGGGAAAACCTCACGGAACAGTGCTCATTTGTCAGGGAAAATCTCACAGAACAGTGCTCATTTGTCACACGAGGTCACTGTGAGGTGGAATCGACCCCGTAACCACAACTGTAGAAATGAACCTATTCATTGTTACAGAACTCCTTCTGAGAACCATCGAATGCTGGCGCTCAAAGAGGTCGATGAGCTTCACAGCTCACATTTATTGAGAAAAGTAGGAAGACAGGCCTGGCAAACTGTTACTAACACTTAGTCCATGGCGATCTGTGGATCACGACAGGATGTTGTCTGACGCAGTGTTGGAAGGTGAGCCCCCATGCCAGCTTCTCAGACTCGTGATTATGAAGATGGAACAGCAGAGGCAGCATTTCAGTCTGTTGTACATACGGTTGCCTTGAGTTGGAACCAACAAATGGCAGCTAACAACAACACAGCTTCGGTTTAAAAAAAACAATCATTTTATTGGGAGCGCTTACAGATATCACAACATTCCATAGTTCAATCACTTCAAGCAATATTGTACAATTTCAGTTTCAAAAATTTTCTTCTTCTTGATATGAGCTCTCTTTTATCTCCTCCTTCCCCATCACACACCCAGGAACCCTTATTTTTTGTCTATAATAGTTTTTTTGCATATCTTATACAATCCAATATATTCATTTTATACAGTTCTGTTTTTTGACCCCTTCGAGTGGTGTTATAAAGTCATCAATGCTATCAGTACCCAGTCCCCCCCCCACTTCCCACACCCTAAGGGGACCATTACTCCTGCTACTGTTGCTGAAGGGTTATCTATCTTGATTTCATTTACCAAATGATCTTAAATATACAAATGAACATACACAAATCTAACATGATCAATGAAGAAAACAAATAAAAACCATAATACACAATAATATACATAATATACAATAGCAAAGGGAGGAAACATTAGAGAACTAGAGGATCGTTATGTGGTTCATCAGTGTCATACTGCACCCTGGATTTATCCTTTCTTCCATGTGGACTGCTAAATTATCTTAGAGGTGGGTTTTGGGTCTCTATTACATCCCCACACCTTCACATCTATTTGAAAGTTGCTTGTTTTGAACTTTGGACACCTCTTCCTGTTGATACTTCATGATTAGACAGGCTGGTGTGATCCTTCCATGTGGGCTTTGTTGATTCCCTGCTAGATTGCCACTTATTTAACTACAGGTATTTAGGACCCCAGACACTATATTTTTTAATAGCCGGACATCATCAGTTTTCTTCACCATATTTCCTTATACATCCTTTTTGTCCTCAGCGATTATGTCAGGATTACCATAAATGCCATATTATTAGAAAGAAACTGTTCTGGGTAAGATTTAAGTAGATGCCCAAAGTCCATCTGCTTCCTTGTTGCATTTGAATATAAACACAAGTACACACACACATATATATTTTCTTCTTTCCTCTTCCTCCTACCCACAATTATATTTACTTGTCATTTACCTCTCAGTAATTCTTGGAAGATACAACTTAATTAATCAATTGACATGACCAGAAAAGCTACACCCATCCTCTCCATCAATTTTAGAACACTTACTATTCCTCTGTACCTGTCATTGTTGGCTCCCCACTTACCTCCCCGCCCTTCTCTTCCATGTCCCCCAGGAACCATGGAAGAGTCACTGGCTCTATAAGATTGCTTCTCCTGCCTGTCTTAACACAGACAGTGTTAAGTGTTTCACTTTTGGTAACTCACGGAGCACTTAGTTCAACCTTCCCTTTTAAAGTCAAGGAAAGTGAGACTTGTCAGAGTTAGAAGACCTAGCTAAGCCACAGAAGTAGGACTGGGCAGAAGCAAAACTGGAACTCAAGACAAGTGACTCCTCATCTAGGGTTTTTCTATTATGTCACCCTTCCTTTCTGTCATCCAGATGGTCCCCCCTGCAGATTTCGTTAAGAATATGATAAAGGTGCTAGTTATAGCGTGAACGTTTGAGTGAAACATGCATTTGATGACTTGTTTGCTACTTCCTTTGAAGAGTTTGCCCTTCTGCAGGGCTGCCATGTTTCTTCATTCCTCCTGTTCCTCCTTAAATTCTTGGAATAAGTCCTCCATCCTTACTTCACACACAAGGATCAGCAGATAAAATCAAGATAAATGAAGAAAAGATTGAAGTCACCAAGTATTTTTTTTCTGCTTGACTTCACAATCAATGCTCATGGAAACAGCCGGCAAGAGATGCAAAGACAAGTTACATTGGGTAAATCTGCTGCACAAGACTTCTTTAGAGTATTGAGAATATGTTACTTTGAGGACTCAGGTGCGCCTGGCTCAAGCCATGGTATTTTCAGTGACCTCATATGCATGTGAAAGTTGGACATTGACTAAGGAAGGTAGAAGGAGAATCAATGTGTTTGAATTGTGGCGCTGGAGAAGAATATTGAAAGTACCATGGGCTGCTGAAAGGACAAATTTTTCTTGGAACAAGTATGGTCAGAGTGCACCTTAGAGACAAGGGTATGTTGTCAGAAGAGGCCAGTCCGTGGAGAAGGACTCATGCTTGGTAAAGCTGGGGGGCAGTGAAAGAGAGGAAGCGCCTCAAGAAGATGCAAGGACACAGTGGCTGCCACTGGGTGTAGCATAGGAACAATTGTGAAGATGGCTCAGGGCTGGGCAGTGCCTTCTGCCGTGCATGGGGTCACTAAGGGTTGGGACCAACTTTAATGGCAGCTAACAACAATCAGATCCTTACTCAGTCTCCAAGGTTCTGGGGCTCTAGGCTGTGATGGTTCTCTAGGGTCACCTTATGCCAGTCCTAAACCCTCTGGCCACCTTGGTGGATACTCAATTCATTGAAAGTTCGCGGTTCTTTCTGCAGGGACTTCCCAGTGCTTGGAATGCTCCGTACCTTCTGCAGTCTCATTTAATCTCACTTCCTCAGAGAAGGCTTCTTGGAGCTTCAGATGGGCTCAGTTCCCTCTGTTATGTTCTCATAGCCTCTTCCCTTGCCCTTTGTGGCTTTGGTTGTTGTTCTTAGCTGCCGTTGACTCAACTCTGACTTAGGGTGATCTGATGTAGAACACAGCAAATTCCCGACCATATTCATGATCTTGGTATGTTTGAATGTTGAAGCTGTTGTGTCAATTCATCTCATTAGTAGTTTCTCTCATTTTCCTGATCTTCTACTTTACCAAGCATGCTGTATTTATTAAACTAGGGATTGTCTTTTCTGATGACCTTTTCAAGTAAGTGTGGTAGTTACATAATCTTTTATCAATTTGAGTATTAAGAGTGAAGGGGTGGAGTTTAGCCTGTCAGTCAGGTGGCAGCTTGATGACCTCATTTGGAGCCGCTAAGGAGATAAATAGCTCACTGGAGGGAGGAGACAGGCTTACTCTCTGTGAGATATTTCCATTGACAAGACACATGGAGCCACACTGGAGCTCTGAAACCAGAGGAGCCACATGGAGAACCTTTCCAGTGCTGAGATTCTTACACCGCCACTGGACACACAAGACCTTCCCTCCACTGGCCTGTGAACTTCCTGCATTTGGTGTCATTGCATGTGTTTCATGAGTCTGAAGAGGACTTTATAGATTGGTATCAGACATATGGACTAATATGACTTATGGACTTGATCTGGACTGGGCTGGTTTTTTTTTCTCAATATTCAACTGCTCTTGTATATAAAGCTCTTATACACATAAGAGTATCTTTATGAATATGTTTCTCTAGTCAACCAAGACTAACACGGTAAGCAAAGCCACGTCTCAACATTCCTGCATCTGAGGATCATTCTGAACCCAACTATAATCATCGGCTTGCAGAGTCATTTAAATGACATTGCCTTACAAGGATAGAAGCTCTGTGAGGGTAGGAGCAGGGACTTCATTGCACCTACAGTATTCCGAATGTTGAGGTCAACTGGATAAGTAGAGTAGAACAACCAACCACCTGGAACCTAAGTTTTTTTCTTCTGTAAAGTAAGTGGTTGTCAGCATACATGACCTAATTTATGGAAGACCTCCACCTCCACATGAGGAGCATGTAGTGGTGGTTGTGGCAGTTGTAGGTACTGTGAAGTTGGTTTTCTGCTCCTAACAACCTCATATCATGGTGTAGAATTATCTCATCAGGGTTTCTAGGCTCGAATGGGTGGTTGGAACCCACCCAGAAGCACCTCAGTGGGCAGGCTGGTGATCTGTCTGGAATGATCAGGGCCTTGAGCACTCTGGAGCAATTCTACTCAGCGGAGATGGGGTCTCCTTGAGTGAGCATGGACTTGATGGTGATTGGAATCAACAGGGCTTTCTCCTGCAGAACCACTGGGTGGTTTGAACGACAAATTTAAGAGCCAAGTGCTTAACCATCGCATCACTAGGGTTCCTTGCCAGCAGTGTGCTATTATGTCCTGTCGAGCTGATAATACTTCGTAGGAACCTTACTGTTGCTGTGAGGTGCTATAGAGTCTGGTGTGAATCACCGCGACTCTAAATGCAGCAGAATGAAGCCCTGCCCGGTCCCGTGCCTTCTCCACACTTGTTAGGCGTGAGCCCGTTGTTGTACTCATGGTGTTAATCTACCTGGTTGAAGGTTTTCCTCTTTTTCGACAACAGTCGACATTAGTAAGCACGGTCCCATAGGGTTTCCTGGACTGTGATCTTTAAGAGAGCAGGTCACTAGGTTTGTGCTCTGGGTTTGAACCACCAACCTTTGGGTTAGCAGCTAAGTGGTGACCAAATATGAGTTCCATTTCCTGTACCTCTCTCTTGTAGATGGCGTCCCTGAGGCCTCACGCCACTGAACAGATCTAATCAGACGGAGTTGCGGTCATGATCGATTTAGTGCAAAGTGGATTGTTCATTCTGAGTCTTTGATGAGGGATACACTGATGGTCTGTGTGGCAAGTCTCTGCAAACCAGTGCATTGGGCACAGCCGGCCCCTTACTCCCAGCTGGACAAGGTAACAGAACTCCTATTGTGAGCATCATTCTTTCGGGGTCAGAACCTTAAGTGAATCTCCCTGTTGAATATGGAAGAGATGACACAGGAACAGCTGCTCTGCTCTGCGAGGGGGCTGCTGGAGCTTGAGTGGCCAGTGTGGCTTTCAGGTGGTCCCTGTCCCCTTAGTCCCCGGAAGGAATAATGCGCAAGCTGCTTGAATTTGTGCTGAAGTGGAAGCCCGTGGCCACTGTTTCCTTGGGGAAATCCCTCTCCCTAAAGTGAGGACCTTGTTGCCTTCTCCGCCAGACCCTCTAGCGGATTCTGACTCTCCTAGCCTTTGACCTTCTGCAGGCAGTAGGGGAGAGGGATCTGAGACCTAGTTGGGAGCCTACTTACTTTTTCTCAAACACACGGGTTGTGGGTACGGGGATATAAGCAACAAAGAAGGTATATGTCACACACTCGTTGGGTGATTCAAATGTATGTTTAAGTTCTGGGGAAAGGAAATTACGAATGCTAGTTGAAGGAGTACAGCTAGTGATTAGGATCACTTACAACCCCTGTCATAGAATGGATCCCAACTCACAATGACCCTGTGAGACACGGATAGGGTTGGGCAGTATTTCCAGCAAAGGACCAAGCCCACCACACCCTTTCCGTCTGTTGAATTGGACTCACAGCGACCCTGCAGGACAGAGCCGAACCACCCTATTGGGCTCCCAAGTCTGGAACTCTTTCCAGAAGCAGCCAGCCTTACTTACCTCCCACATAGCAGCTGGGGGCTTCAAACCACCCTTTGGTCACCAGGTGAGTGGTTTACCTATGGGCTTTGTGATCTTTTATGAAAGTTCAGACGGCAAATACTTTGGGCCTCGTAGCACATGTAATCTCTGTTGCCTGCTCGTTTGTTTGGTTTGTCTGAAAATTTTTAAATCTTTACAACCTATTCTTATCTCAAAGGTAATACAGACATAAACCGAGGGCTTAGTTGAGGGCCTCTGTCATGGAGTTACTGAGAAGGTTGCATGAGATACGACTTCCAGAGGGTTAGGAAGGGGGAAGAATGGAAACAGGAAACACAGGGAGGAAGTGGACCTAGGGATGGCACCAGGGGCGGCTGGCAACGGATGAGTTGACACAAAATAAATCGGTAGATCTAACACCATGATCTACTCTGGGAACCTTCACTCAATTCACAATAAAATTTTTTAAAGAGCTAGCATTTTGTGAAGTGTGTCACAATAAGTCTAAAACACAGTGGGCTATGCATTAGGCTGTTTACTGCAAGATCCGCAGTTTGAGACCACTCAACTGCTCGGTGGGAGAAAGATAAGACTTTCTACTCTCAGAAAGATTTATAGTCTCAGAAGCCCACAGGGATAGTTCTGCTCGGTCCCTATGTGCCAAAATCCACCCGGTGGCAACGACTATTTTGGTAAGATTGTTCACACTGAATGATTGTGTATAAGGAGGATGAAGAGCAACAGAAAAGATGCCAAACTTATCCATCCCAGCTCCCCCACCATGCGTGCACAATCTAGTGGGACAGACATGTGAAAGGAAGGCATAACTCTTTTAAATTAGAACCATTGCTATAGTTGTTCCTCATTATTTGATTCTGAAACAATTTTGAAAATTAAATATAGTCAAGGGAACTGGGGCGGGTCTTCATTTCCTGAATGCCAGCTGTGCCTCAGGCCCTGCACTGCTCCTGTGCTGTTTCACAACAGTGCTGTGTGTGGGCGTAGCCATACCTGCTGCAGGACAGAGCAGACACTCTGCTAAGGGAACAGGCCCAGGCCACACAGTGCAGGAGTGGTCAAGCTGGGTTTGGAAACCTGGTATGTCTGGCCAGCGCTTCTGCGTTGTGAAGCCCGTCCAGATGTGCTTCCTGCACCCATCATTGTCCTCTGAGCTGTGATGGTGCATCCTCTCCCGTGACACAGGCCACCAGTTACCCTTTGCCATCCATAGTAATAGTGCCAGGACTGATGTGGAGTTGGCCATGTGGTCAGGCTCCTGTTCCCAGCTGGCCATCTCTCTGGAGTGTCAGTGGTTCTTAAAGCTGACTGAACATTAGAATAACCTGGGAAGATATTTTGGGGGTGTGTCTGAAAAGGGGCCCGGTGGTGCTGTCAGGTAAGCGTTGCACTGTTAACCACAACGCTGATGGTTCAAACCCATCCATTATCAGAGACATGAAACCTCTGCTCCCCTAAAGACGATCTCAGAACCCCCCACGAGTAGGTCTACTCTGTACGATAGGACCACCATGAGTTGGAATCCTCTCAATGGTATGGGATGTGTATTCGACGAAGCCTTGGTGACACAGTGGTTAAGTGTTCACTGCTGATCTAAAAGGTCTGTGGTTTGATCCCACCAGGCACTTTGTGGAAGAAAGATGTAGTTGTCTGCTTCCTCAAAGATGAAAACGTTGAGAACTCTGTGGGGCTGGTGTGAGTCTGGGTGGACTAGAGAAACAAATCCATGGACACACATATGTGTATAAGAAAGAGATTTATATACAAGAGGAATTGAACATTGAGAAAACATATCAACCCAGTCCAGTCCAAGGCTATAAGTCCAATATTAGCCCATATGTCCAATACCAATCCATAAAGTCCTCCTCAGACTCACGAAACACATGCAATGAAGCCAAATGCAGGACCATCACAAGCCAGTGGGTAGAAAGTCTTTGGGTCCTCTGGCGTTGTAAGCATCTCAGTGCTGGCAGGGGTCTCTCTGTGGCTTCTCTGGCTTCCGAGATCTGATTGTATCCATGTGGCTTGTCTTCTGCAATGTTTCCCAGGGAATGGCAGAAAGAGAGAAGTGTCTTCCGCCTCCAAGGAGGAAGATTCAGCAATTCCCAGAATCCCACACAGAGATCTCATTGGCCATATCCCGATTAACAGCCTAGACTCCACCCCTACACTCTTAATCCTCAAATTGACACTGGATTATGTATCTACCACTGGGGTGTTCTACTTAGTCCTGCAAGGTCTTTATGAATGACAGTGGACTGGATGACTGGATTTTAATGGGACATATGTCTGTATTTAACACATACATACAGTCATGCCACCGTCAGGAGTGGGGTCCTTCATCCAAGTTCCCCAGCCAGGGTTGAGGACCCCTGAGCTAAACAACCCCAGTCTTGCTTCTGGGCTTGTTTGGGGATTAAGTTCAATCATGTTTGGAAGAGTTGGCACCGAACCTGGTGGATAGTGAGGGCGTAGTGACTGTTAATTACTGTAGAAGAATAAGTCATAAAGTATTGCTACAAATCATAGACGCCTTTATTAAATAAAAATATCAAAATGCGAAGCTGTTGTTCTGGATTTCATCTGGCTGTATATATGCCTGAAGGCTGTGTCTTCATCTCTCTGACTCTTCCCCAAGGAATGCTATGTTGTTTGATTTAACTCTCAAAAAACTCACTGCCATTGAGTCGATGCTGACTCATAGCAACCCTATATGACAGGGTAGAACTGCCCCTGTTTGTTTCTGAAATTGTAACTCTTTATGGGAGTAGAAAGCCCTATCTTTCTCCCTGGGAGCAGGCTGGTGGTTTTGAACCCCTGACCTTGCTTTACTCTAGGTCAAAACTGTAGTTTGGGCACACATACAGGTCTCAAATTAGGTTCCTTTTCAATGCTCTTTGAGTTGGGGGAACCAAAAGCTGTCTTAAGGGGCAAGATCAAGGATGTGGGCTGGGGATTCCCTACAAAATTCTCCAAGCAATCTCGTTATCCTCGAAGAATGAGCAAGTGCATTGTCTCGCTGGGGGAAAAAAATCCCTGGTTTAACTTTCCTGGGCTATTTCTCATCAATGCGTTTTTTACGGTTCTTCAAACTTCTTCCTAAGAAGCCTCCATGACCAACCTGTGACCTTCGAGAATATCTGTGAAGAGAATCCATTGGTGATCCCAGAAGTCAGGCATCCTCTTTCTGAACTGACCTCTCTGGCCTAAATTTCACTGGCCCTGAAGATGCCCTCAGGAATCATTGTTTTGATTGGGGCTTTATTTTGAAGCCTCCCCCCACCCACCATATAACGAGGTGCAGGCAAGTGCACTAGGGAGAGAACTGGTTGGCAGCCATCCACTGATCACAGAGACAAGTCCAAACGTGCTTGGTTTGGAATAGACCTATGTACGTAGGAACTGGAACGGTAGTAGTGATCTTTTCTGACTTACTCTGGAATTACATTTTACCCTAGCTCTTTACTTTATTGCCAGCAGTGTCTTGCACATAGTAGGTGCTGAATAAATAGTGCCTGGGTGAGCAAATGCTACTTGAAGAGCCCTCTAGGGAGCCCCCAGCAGGTTGACGCAGGGTGATACCTGAGCAGGGAGGCATGATGGGCGCAGGGGGCAAATGGGCTCTCTCCCCTGAGTTCAGACAATAGAAGGTGAGAAGGCTATCTTTGTAAAACTGGGAAACCATAATACAACCCACTAAAAGTTATTATATGTATTTATATATAAAGTCACTGTTCACTGGGAACTCTGAACCAGACCCGTGGTAAAGCCTCTTGCAGTGGGCCGACCCTGCCAACTTCCCTCAGCCTCTCCCTCTCCCCTGCTTTGATACACTGGCTTGGGGCCCAGCAAGAAAGGACTGAAGACCTCTTACAGTCAGCACTATTAATGAGCTAAACGACTTGAGAAAGAAACAAGGGAACTGTAAATTATGTTTATAAATTATGTAATGTAAAGCTGAACTAAGTAATTAAACCGTGCACCCATAATTAAATACTTGTATAGCATTTGTGCCCGGAGATTTCTTTCTGCTGTAATAAAGTACCCTTGACCTTGAAATGGTTCAGTCTGTGTGGTAGGCTGATGACTCACAGGGGGGCCTGAGGGCAGCGTGGTGCCAAGGTCACTGCCTGAACAGGAGAAGCTTTGAGCGACACCCATGGATGTGGTCAGAACGGGCAAGTGATATACAGGAAAGCTGTGCAGCAGCTGCCCTCTGGCCGAGCTAAAAGGGAGAGTCTTTATTTCCTCCGCCCCAGCTGGCCCTCCCACTTTCATTTCCTATGTTCCCGCTTCACACGCCCTCCCCACAGCCACAGACGTCAGCCCAGCCTTTGAACACACGTCTTTTCTCATGTCACTGCCTTGGCTCTCGCCATTCCCGGCATGCCCTTCCTTTCCCCTGCTTCACTGCCAAGCCATTTCGGTGTTACCTCCAAGGTGCCCCTGCCAGAGGCCTTTTCTTGACTCATTTGGGAGCAGGTGGTAAGCGGGGTCCTCCTCGGGGCTCCTGCTGCCTGACTGTCGTACAGTCGTCCTTTCTTGAAGCCCTCCCCAGGAAAGGTTTTAGACTGCAAATGGATTGGCTCTTTGTTGTTTTTGCTGTTCTAACTTTTACTTTTTTTCAACGGCAGAAAGCATTCCTTTCTTCTTCTTCTTCTTCTTCTTCTTCTTCTTCTTCTTCTTCTTCTTCTTCTTCTTCTTCTTCTTCTTCTTCTTCTTCTTCTTCTTCTTCTTCTTCTTCTTCTTCTTCTTCTTCTTCTTCTTCTTCTCCTGCTTCTTCATCTTCTTCATCTTCTTCTTTTCTCAATTATGGTAGAAATACCAGGGGGCTTCCAAAACTTTGTGGGAAAATGGAGGTAAAAGAGAAAGGCATTTCCCCCAGGACTTTGTGTAGCCCAGCATAGCAGCTCAGCGCGTTTCAAGTGCCCATCTCGGTGACACGGGGCACACTGATCGCGTTGTGCGACCGCCACTCATCTCTGTGACCAAATTTCCCATCTCCATGAACAGACAGTGTTTCCTGAGCATCGAACTGTCCCTTTCTCCTCCTCGTCCCATGGCTGGTAGCCCCTGGACAACTCTGGTCTCTACCCGTGAGCTGATTCTAGATATTTGGCCTGGGTGAAAGTATCTGAAGTCGCGTGGCAGACTAGGAAGTACGCCCTACTTATTGGGGGGTGCACAGTACGTGAAGGCACGGAGGCGCACACTGCACACGAGCAGGGGCGTGAAGTCTTCTTCGTTTTTCAGATAGAGAACTAGACTCTTTAGTCCGTTCCCTCTAGTTGCCTTCAAATCCATTTCACTGCATGGCGGCCCCAAGCGTGTCAGAACAGGAGTTCCTGGGTAATAAAAACCACGAATTTGGTTAGCTCTCATCCAAAGGTTGGAAGTTTGAGTCCACCCATGGGCACCTCAGAAGACAAGCCTGGATATTTATGTCCAAAACCAAACCAACAAACAAAACAACCACTGGAAACATTGGAGCACTGCTTTTGAGGCCATAGGCTATACCTTAGGTTGTGTTGGCGTTACCCGGGCTGGTGCTCAGCAAACAGTAATTGCCCCTGGAACACGCCAAGATCATCAAAAGCAGATATGCTTTGGCACCAGTTCTCCTGCGCCCCCCCCCCACACACACACTAGAGTAAGAATATTCTTAGGACAAATGTCGGTGTCAAGTGGGTTTTGCCAAACAAGGTCATCTATAAGAGAAAAACAATGAGCAGGCCAGAGCGTGCCCAGCAGATGCGGGTGAGATTTGCTGACAGGGGTAAGGTGGAGGGGAGAGATGAGAGGGGTGTGAGCTCCTGGGAGGCCCAGGTGTAGGAATTCAGGGCAGGGCAGAAGAGAAGGCAGAGATGAAAGGATGAAAGGAGAGCTCCCTGTTCCAGGGAGGTCAGGGGAGAAGAAGAGTGGAGAGGGAGTGGCTGGGGAGGAGAGTGCGGGCTGTGAGATAGGCGGCATGAATAGCCCGGGTGCGTTCAGGATGAGCAAGATTCAGAGAACACTGGAGATGGGGACACTGGACCCGAAGGTGCCACAAAGACTTGGGGTGAGGCCCACACATGGGCCTTGTTCCCAGACACCCAGGTAGCTCTGAGACACTCTCAAGTTTGACATTAGCTGGGAATGGTTAAACAACTGAACAGTGGATTCCCACATGGCTACCTGGGGTGCAGACCTGCCTTGGCCCTGTTGGAGGCGTGTGATCTGGGGAGAGGTATTTACTATCTGTAAGCCCAGTTCCTGTTTGCATCCCCCCCCCCTCCTGCCCCCTCCAGGGCTGCTGGAACCACTGCCTCAAGTGGAGGGCTATAACCACCAGCTTAGAAGGCTGGAACTCTGACTGAAGGGTGAGAACTCAAGGGAAGGCTTTCCTCCTCTAGCGGCTCTGGAGGCAGGCCCGCGGCTCTCTGAGTGTTTGCTCCTGGGCTGTCTTCAAATGCATCCGCAGCTCTCTTCTCTTGCCTTGCTATCTGGGGCTTCATCTCCTTAGACCCAACACCAACGGACTCAAAACAGGGCCTGCATTCAACCAGATTCATGAGCAAAACAAAGGCAACCGATTCCCAAATGGGATTATAACCACAGGCATAGAGATAAGGATTTATAATTTTAGGGGGGCATATTTTAATCCACAACACTCTCAGGGTAGTGGTGAAATTAAATCAGTTAATACGTGTATGCAGTGGCGGGCCCACAGAATATGCTCAGGGAGTATCAACACGAATAGTCCTGTGCAATACACGATTTGAGATTGGATTGGCTTCCTGGTTCCATCCACCCCAAAGGGAGTGACACCCAAAAAAGTCCTACAAGTGTTTCTTTCTCCAATAAGTAACAGAAGCATCAACGGGGAGGGAGAGAATTCGATATTTCTAAAGATCCCTCCCACCCCACTCCAATGAGGGCTTTCCCATGTCCTAAAGTTGTATCTTCCTCAGTGGAAGCAGAGCGGGGTCATCATGGAGATCTTCTCTCTCTGAGCCGCAGTTTACCATCTGCAAGTTTGGAAAGCATCCTTCTCTGACCTCTAAGAGCCCTCCCCATGGGGACATTCTAGGACACTGGCTCAGACTAAATTGTGCAGGAGCTGAAATAGGAGTGGGAGAAGAGATGGACACTGGAGGATGTGGTGAAGGTCAACTGGGTTGACTGGGGTCAACCTCGTCCTGATGCCAAGGAGCTGCCTTCAGTCTTACAGGGTCCTTGAGGGCACCCAGGATGGCTGTTGACCTCACACAGGGCTAGGGGCAGACAGGCGGAGTCCAGAGGGCAACTCTGCTAGGGCAACCTCCAAGCACTAACTTGGGGGAAGCAGGGTGGGGAAGAAGACCTCAGGAGGTCACCCAGGTGCCAGGATACCAGGTGTCTCGCTGTAGCCCTGCATGACAGGACAGCCAGCTGGGCATTGGATTAGGTGTCACAGGCCCTACCAAGCCAGGTGTGTTAGCAAGCACAAGGCAATAGCAAGAAAACTCCTGCACCCGGTTCCCGAGCCCGCATTCATTTAGGTTATCCAGGGGTTGAGAAAATAGTCTTTTCATTAAATACCCAAAGGCTCTCCATCCATGCCCCCCCCCTCCCTCCTGCCCTAGACATGTTTTTCTGTGGCTGCTCAGCTGTGAATCACAGATCAAAGCATTTCTTCTTCATTCATCTTTTGAGGCCAAATTGGAATTTATAATGTCTGTGGTTTTCGCTAATCTGTCTCTATGTCATCTTGCTTTAGAGCAGCAGAAAGCTGCTCACAAAAGCACCTGGAAGCCGCCCCACGGAAGCACAGAGAGTACTCGGCACCACATTATTGCTCCCCAGCGCCCACAGGTAGAACAAGCTGGGGCCTTTATTATACCTGGCATTCATCTTGGTAAACAACTTGTTTTGATGGAAGTTGAAAGCCAGATGAAACAACGAAAATGCATGGGTATCAGAAAACAAAACGTGATCCGTGCCTCCTCCCACCCCTTCCTGCTCTTTCCAGCGACATCTAAGGCTCTGTCTATTTACACCAAATAAAGGGAGGGCGGAAGCTGTGCTGTTTCCCTCTGCCGATAGGCCATTCCGGAACCTTTTTTTAAGAATTGGACATTTGCAGAGCTGGGTCAGAACTAGGGCCTGGGAGGAGTCCTGGGGCGGTCCAGATTTTTTGTTTGTTTGTTTTCCTTCACAGAAGAAAACATTCCACAAGGCAATTACCTTGCTTTCCTATTTTACCCTAACTCCTGTGCTCACCCTCAGATTTTTGGGGATGAAACACTGTTCTTTAAAGGATCCAGGGCCCAATGTTTTTCAAGACACCATCAGTACCTGCACTAATGGAAAATACATATTAAACTAAATTTAAACACATAATCTCCCCTAAGTACTTATATGTTAAATTAGTTACAAACATATGAAGCCCCTCTACCTCACCCCACCCTACCCACCAAGCAACCCCACTGACAACGAATGGATTCCAACTCATAGACACCCTACATAGGGCTTCTGAGACTGTAAATCTTTACAGGAGCAGACAGCCTCAACTTTCTCCTGCAGTGCAGGTGGTGGACTTAAACCGCCGACCTTAAAATTAGCAGCTCAACACCTAACTCAGAGCACACCAGGACTCCTTAGTTAAAGAGGCGGTTAAATAAAAGCTATATTTTTAAGCACACCTTATTTTCATTGTAAGTATGAAACAATATTCTATATTCTGTGAATGCAGAATAACAGAATAGTAGGAATAATCTTTTTGGGTGTGGGCGCTTAATTGGTCTGGGAGACTTTTAGAAGCTCTGTTGTCACTGAGACCAACGGAAAGTTGATGATTTGGCATTTCCACACCCTTGGAGTGCCTCTGGGTTTAATTTCAGACCCAATTCCCTGCAGCTACTAGAATCTGCCCTACTTTCCCAGAGACAGGAGCCGGTGAAGATCTTGTTTGATCTTCTGGGGAAGGAATATGCCAACCACAGGAAAGGGGTGGGGGTGACGGAGCAGGCCAGTCTGGTGAGATTTCTCAGGCTCAGTCTTTCTAGAGAGGGACAGGCACCACTGTAACACTTGATCAGCCAACTTCAGTTTACAATGCACTTTCAGGTGAAAATCTGCTCTCCAAGGTAAGCAGAGTCGGGGACCTTATTGTGCGTATGAAACAATAGGATCTCTGGGAGGCTACGGTTCCTACTTGCTGCTGATGTCACAGCTAGTGGGCAGCAGCAGGAATTTCCCGTGGCACTGTTTCTTTCTTTTTCTGGTCACTTCTCGGAGACCAGTGTGTGGGAAGTTCAGCCCATCACGGAGCAGGCCCGATGCTGGGGCCCTGCATGCAGTTCTGGCCAGCCAAACCTCACTGCCTTCGAGCCAGGTAGGAGTGATTACCTGCATTTCCTGAACGGGGAAAGTTTAATCCACGTTTCCCCACGTCACACAGCTGGGAAGTGACTGGGCTTGGATGTCCTCTTATTGAGCACTGGAAAACCAATCAATGAGGAACAACATCCATTTGCTACCTTGAATAATCTAGATTGGTTGGTCTGCCGTATGAGTCTACAGAAAGCTCAGTCTACTTTTCTATAGAGATGCAAGGTTATAAAAATTGTCTCCCCATAATTTGAGGCCGTGTTACCGTATCCCTTTCCTGCTGGACAGAAGAGGTGGCCTTATGGAAATAGAGGTGATTGAAAGGATGCTGATCTTTGCAATGAAAACTGGAAGTTAGTTGTCAGAGTCAGGCAGGAAATGGATCAGGGCAGAGAAGAACAGGGCAAGATGAGAGAGGAAATGGTGAACTAAATAGTCGGATGTGATTCTCAAAAAAGCTTTTGAGAATCGAAAGTCTGATGGGAAGCAAGGGCAGACATGGAATAATAAAAAGAAATCTTTGCATTGCCAGTTGAAGATGGGATCTAGAGCAGCAAGTGGCTTTGAGAACCTAATGAAAGCAAGTTCATTGTCGTCATTAGCTGTTGTGGAGGTCTTCCTTCAACTCACGGCTGCCCCCAGAAGTGGCTCACTTTTGGAAGTAGATTCCTAGGCTTGTCTTTCTAGTCCATCTGAGTCTGGAAGATCCACTAAACGCTGCTCAGCATCATGGCCACATGAGAGTTTCCACTGACAGAGAAAGGTCAGCTATACATGGGATGCATTGGCCAGAATGGAGTCCAGCTGCCCCGCATGGAAAGTGAGAATTCTCCCACTGACCTACCAATGCTTCCAAATGAAAGCAAAACCAAGGCAAAAAAAACCCCGTTCACTAGAGAGTTGTTCATAGGTACACACCTACAGTTTTCTTATCCTGGCCTCCCAGGTTAAGCACGCTTTGCCTAGAGGAAAGGTAAAGAATGGTTTACTAAGCTCAGCCTGCCACTGAGACTTGTTTAGAGTAGAACGGATGCCAGGAGAGCATGGGCCTGTCATGGAGTCTAAAGAGTGGTCTGAAAAGGAGACGCACAGTTGCCATCCCATCTGAAAGAACCTATAAAATCAAGCAGTCAGCCTGGGGTGGAACATGTTGGGGCGGGAGCTGGTCTACGGAGTGGATGCATGCCAGATGGGACTTGGTGACTAACCTGGGGACGAGATTTATAAGACACTTATCAGCAAACATCATGTTCCCTGAAATGCCCCATCTTACAGTCAAGTCCATGTTCACTTACTGGCTTCCTGAGAGCATTCTGCTTAACTGATTCGTGGCAGAATGGAGAACAGGCAGAGGGAGGGTGTCAAGCAACCATTGCCAGTGACACAATCCAAAGACGGAGACAGGCTGCACTGGCAGTGGAGAGAAGAGAGGTTTTATAGCCTTGGAAACCCAAAGGGACAATTCTAATCTGTCGATGAGGTCACTGTCAGTTGGGATTAGATCAATGGCAGTGAGTCTTTGGAATCACCCATCAAGAGTCTCTGGTTGGTACAAAGGGTTAATGCGATTGGCTTACAGGTGAAAGTTGTTTGTTTGTATCCCTTGAGCAGTGGTTCTCAACCTTCCTAATGCCGCCACCCTTTAATACAGTTCCTCATGTGGTGGTGCCTCCCAACCATAACATTATTTTGCTGCTACTTCATAACTGAAGTTTTGCTACTATTATGAATCTGGCGACCCTTGTGGAAGGGTCATTCGACCTCCAAAGGTTGAGAACCGCTGCTTTAGAGGCACCTCAGAAGAAACGCCTGGAGATCTACTTCCAGAAATAACAGCCATTGAAAACCCTGTGGCACCCAATCCTTCTCTGACCCACCTGAGGTCCTCGTGAGACAGTTGAGCCCCTGGCATCTGGTTTAAATACCAACCAAACTCTGCCTTTGGTTAGGCGCTGCGTTCGATGCTACCGAGAAACACGTTAGATGCTCGCATGAAGCTGATCCGGTAAGCTGAAGTCATGGATCTGGGGATGAAAGAGGGAGTAGTAATGAATTCTGACCCAAGGCATTCAACACCTGTCTTTTTTTTTTTTTTTTGCGATGGTTTGGAGTAACTTTGAGATCTTCCATCAAGGACAGGAGAGAAAAACAATGAAAGCCTGTGAACAGACACGTTGATTTAGTTTATTGTGCCAACCTGGCTGATAAACACGTGGGGTTAAATGAAGGGCGGAAAGATAAATGGCTTGGTGAGCCTCACCTTTCTAGTTCTCAGGTCTCTTGCTTTGTGATGATCAGACCAGGGTGCAGCTGCCTTAGCAGTTCCCTGCTTCAGCTGGCAAGACTGACTTCCTGCAAGACTTCCCCGAGGAGAAGCCAAATGGACCTTTTCAGTCGCAGCTCTGGGTGCTGGAGCAGCCGTGTGGAGACCCCTGCCAGCGCTGAGATGCTTACACATTCACTAACGTGGCTCTCCTCCTTTAGTCAGCATCATCATATCTGTTTTGTGAGATGGAGGAGGGCTTTGTGGCTTGGTGTTGGACATATGGGTTAATGGGTTAATGTTGGACTTGTGGGGTTGGGATGTTTTCTTGATGCACACTTAACCTATATATAAAACTCTTATACATGAGTTTCTGTGGATTTGTTTCTCTAAAGTACCCAGACTAACACACACGTATTTTAGGGAAGAAGGGGTGAGAGGGTGGGGGGAGGGGAGAACTGAAAGGGAGCCAGAGGTGCCGCTCGGACGCTCCCATTTCCAGCCTAAGCAGAGCAGCCGCGGGGCTCTGCCAGATGCCACAAGACCAGATGGGTCACATTTGTACCCTCCCGGGTGCTCCGCCTTGGCACAGCTGACATTTGTTGCTGCTGAGAGCCCCCCAGTCACTTCCCAAGCACAGTGATGGCAGGTGTCCGAGAGCATCCGCAGCTGCCGTCTTTCTGAGAGCAGCCCATCAGGCCTTTGTCCGGCAGAGCCACTTGGTGCATACGAACTGCCAACCTTTCAGCTAGCAGCTGAGCACTTAACTGTTGCACCACTAGGGCTCCTCATTTGAGAGCCAATCATTCAATTGCAGGGCTGATGTGGGCCCGTGGGGACTGTAGGCACTCTTCTAGTTGTGATCCCCCAAATGTCTCCGGAACGTTCCAGACGCCTCCTTGGGGGCAGAACTGCCCACCATTCTAGATCTGAAGAGGGAGTGCTCAGGCTACAGGATCCCTTGACAAATGGGTCAGGACTTTCCTCCCTGACTGTGTTTGGGGAATAGTGGCCACCAAGCATAGTAAGGAGAGGGATGTAGGGAGAGAAAAGACCAGAATGCCCTTTCGGAAACCTTGCTAATCAAATGAACTTGATTTTATAGGTAATAGGGAGGGCACGGGAGCCCTGGCGGTGTAGTGATTACATGCTGGGCCACTAACCGCAAAGTCAGCAGTTCAAAAACACCAGCTACTGTGTGGGCGACAGACGGGGCTTTCCATTTCTGTAAAGAGTTACAGTCCCGGAAACGCACAGGGGCAGTTCGACCCTGCCCTACAGGGTCACAAGGCATTGAAGTAGACTCCATGAGAGAGAGAAAGAGAGAACACGAGTCTTTGGAGCTTAAGGGGGATGAAAAAAGGCTGTCGAAGAAGAGGGTAGCGATGGACAGGAGATTTAGGAGAGTCAAGGCAGAGATCAGAGGTGGTGTCAGACAAACTTAGAAAGGCTCTGAAGGCAGGCAGAGGTGTGGGGATGGGGAAGAGAGGGCAGGTGTGAAAAATGTTATATAGTGAGATTTGAAACTGGGTGACAACCAAAACTGGTGAGCAAGGGTAAGGGGGAAATCATTCGGGTAGTGGTGGTGGTGGTGCCATGTGCTTAGAGGAAGAAATTTGGAAGATGAAGGAAAGCAGATCCGAAATCACTAAATGAATCCTAAAAACCCTGCTTTGACTGTGCCTTCATGTGCCTGCATAATAACTGCAATAAATTCCTTTTTATAGGTCTTGCATGGCCAGTGATTGGTTGCAGAACAAGTTGCTGGCTCATAAAGGCACAAAGGTTGCTATTATAACACCAACAAACAAACAAAGCTCTTCGCTGTAGAATAAATGCTGACCCAGGTGTGTCTGAGTAGTACTGTGCTCTACGCCTTCTTTTTAGGGGACCAGGGGACCACACCTTTTTTGCTGAGGTGCCTCCCCTGGGAAGACACAAACTCCCAACTTTTCACTTAGCACTAGCCATAGCAAGACTATTTATTTACTACTTCACCAAACTTTGAGCCAAGATTTTGTCCATTACCTCAATCAACATTCGGGACCATTCTATGAAAGAGATACTGCCGTTATTCCCAATCTTAGAGCATATTTGATTCTCCACATGTTGATGATGTGCCAGGCAGGCTGTCCACTGGCTGGCTGACATTTGAAGCTCCCAAGCCCTCCATTGGAGAAAGGTGGGGGCAGTTTGCTTCCACAGAGACTCCCAGAGGAAACCAGATCTGTTGTCATCAAGTTGATCTCAATTCCATGGTGAGACCCACTAGGAGAAGGTAGACCTGCCCCGTAGTGTTTCCAAGGCTGCAGATTTGTATGGCAACAGAGTGCCACCTGTTCTTCTGGCGCGGTGACCAGTGGGTGTCAACTGTCACCCATTTGGTTAGTAGCTGTGTTCTGTGCTTTAACTATTGCACGGTTCCCTAAAGACCACTCTGTCCTCTAAGGTCATAGAAGTGCAAATAGACTAGAGAGCAGTAGCTTGGCTTTAATGGTTGTGAACTTGGCATTGCTTTAGGCATGGAGGACATACCAGTGGAAAGAAACCAGAAGGAGTTTTATTTTTTACTATTGTGAAGTTTACATGTTAGTGGAAGAACTAAAATGGGGAAACAAAGGCTTCCTGAGATGTTTGCTGGAGCAAGGATGTTGGCACCCTGTACCTGCTGTGGTAGACTCCGGTCCAGCTGCCCACAGACAATAGCCACAGAGTCATGCATGGGGACTCCATTACAAGGTGAGCACAGAAAGGGAAAGCCTGCCTAGGGCCGGGACGTAAACATTCCAAAGCCCAGAACTTATAGACACGAGGACAGGTGGCTTCCCAAGGGACAGGTTTACTGAATTATCTGAAGCACATGTGGTTTCTGCCCTCCTGTGGCAGTATGCCCACAACCCCGCCGGGCAGGCATTCCATTTCTCAGGAGCCTCAAATTTCTGATAAATGTCCCAAAGAAGTAAGGGGTCAGTGGAGAGTCATGTCCAACCACCTTTACCCTAACCTGGTTTATATCGCTGATACTGTCATTTGCTGCTCAAGGAATAAATCGAAAGAATTCTTGTAAGTTAAGTCTCCTTGCATCACTATGGACCAGACTTTGTGCCCTGGTCTAGCTCACCCGCTTTTGGGTTTAAGTGCTGCTCCAGTGGCCTCACGGCTCTCACTCATCACACCACTCACCCTAGGCCGCAGACTGGGATACTTAAGCTTGAAAAGGGGGATCCCTTTTCATCTCACTCTCCTCCTGGGCAGGAAGAGTGACTATATTGGACAGTGACTTCACTGCAGATATTTGTCAGTCTGTAGTCCCCCCCCTTTTTTTAATGCTAGCTATAATCTTGGGGACAAAGTGCTTATACATTGGACTGCCAACTGCAAAGTCAGTAGTTCGCAACCACCAGCAATTCCTCAGGCAAAAGACGAAGCTTTCTATACCTGTAAAGAGTCACAGTTTGGGTGGCAGTGAGATATCAAAGAAATTGTAGAGGGGGGTAAGTTCCAAGTCTATGGTCAGATATCAGGCTGGAGTCTTTTCTTGACTCATGTAGCTGCAGAGGCTGATGAGCCCAGGATCGGCAGGGCACATGCCAGGCTTCTGGCTGCAGAGGGGAATTCAGTAGGGTCTCCAAAAAGATGGCAGCAGCTGACAACCCCCCGGACTACCAAGCAAGAAGCGAGGGTGCTAACTAAAGTCCATAGAACCAGATGTCCGAGGATGAGCGCCTGATAGAAGATCTAGACGCAGCAAAAAAGCAAACAAGCTTTGCCACCATGACCACTTATATTGGAAGCAGGCCACATCCCCGAGGAAGTCTTTTAAATGAATTGGCTGTTCATAGCAAATCGCATCATGATGCTGATTGCATTGCTGATTGTGAGATCTTGTCATGAGGAATTACTAGGTCTTAACGGCCAAACCACTGAAAATCCTGATCCAGCCAAGTTAACCTACAATCTTAATGATCACAATCACATTTGCATTTCTAAAAAAAAAAAAAAAAAGCATCGACCGTGGAGAACTGAGTAACCATGACGGAGCTACCAGAATCACCATCTAGAAATTGAAGTGGCATCAGCTTCCCCTGAAACACATGGCTGTGTGGAGGAGGGCGTGCTCCTGAACAAAAGGTGGAGGAGAGATAGGCTGTGACTTTTGAGTAGACCCTCAGCAATATTTGAACCAACCATCCACCTTGTAGTTCCCACAATGTCGGTGTTGCCTTTGCCAACAGAGGGGTAAAGCAACCCACTCTTACATCTGAGCCAGTTCTACTCTGACACCCTCATGGCCAAGGCCTTTGGAGTTTACCCTTCCTCCTTTTAATGGTAGCTATAATCTTACTTTGTGTTTAGGAAAGCCATTCTTCCTTCCAACAAGCTCCAGGCACTTTTACAGACTCGTTGACCTCTGTCCAGAGCATTATTTGTCTCCATATATGGGAGTGGTGTGATAGTCTTGAAGCTGTCCAAAGGCCCAATCTGGAGGCTGAGCACGTCTACCACGTGGGCCTCCAATAGGAGCAGCGAACAGCCCAGGAAGGGCGCTGGGTGCAGAGGTGTGGCCGGTTAACAAAGGCTTCCTTGTACTGGCTGGAGCCCCTGGAAAAAGTTCGCTCCTCAGCATATCTGGGAGAGGTGCTTGGTGATTACCCAGAGGCCCAGGAGATGAGAGCAGCTGGAAGCCTATTTGTCAACCCATCTTGGCCTCGTTCTAGTTCTTTTGATTGCCATTGGGCAAAATCATATTCAGGCCATTGGATTCTTTCCAGAAACGTCCAGTCCTTTCTCTGTCCTGGCCGCCATGTTAAGCATCGGGTGTGTAGTCATGAACAAGGACAAAAGCAAAAATGCAAAAAGCTCGCCATGCAGTGGGCGCAGTGACTTACTGGAAGTTGACATCGAGTCTTCAGGCACACAGTGGAGGCATGGGGCCCCAGGCTGGGTTTAAAGCCTCTGCAAAGGAGTACTTTGCTGAACTGAGAGTTAGGGCAAGGAGGAATGGAATATTTTCTGTTTTCAAGAAAGATCATTCCTTTAATGTGGGTTCTTAAAGACTGGGCAGCATTAATTCCACAGATAGTTAAATTGTGTCCTATGCGGGGGGGGGGGAGGGGGAGATGACCCATCAAATTTAGGAAATGGTGGAGTAAGTAACTGTCGCGCGCTCAGTCTCACCAGCAAGAAGGACGCGCCACAACAGGATTCTTCCACAGGTGTTTAATGCGGGTTCGATTTGCAGATGCGGAAAAACACCCCGAAGCCCCAAACTACTGCTGCTTATATGTGCTCTATGGGGACGTGCTGTGCATTGATTGGTGCGTTCGCCAGAACCCTTATTAGCATACTCCAGGGTGGAGTTATGACTACGTCATCTAAGCAGTGCGCATGCTCTAAGTGGTTGTTTACCACTTAACTGGGCCACCGCCCTGACTGCCCGGCGCCATCTTGTAATGGCGGCGAGAGCTGCGGCTTCCCACAAGTAGCCTGTTAGGTTCTGTACCGCTTTGAACAAACGTGCTAATGACAACTACGAGTCTCAGAGACAGAACATGGAGTGTACATTAGCCAATCGTATTGAAATTCCTTTTTTTCTCTTTCACGCTCCCAGATGAATGTTTTTTATGCTCAGAATGCTCAGGATTTTAGTTGGGTTTCTGTGAGGTGGTGGGTAAGGGTGAATCAGAGGAAGTACCGCCATTCTTTTCTAAAATGGGTTAAGGCAAAAAAAGGTTTTTATCCTTTATTGGGGGCTCATACAACTCTTATCAAAATCTATACATCCATCCATCGTGTCAAGCACATTTATACATTTGTTGCCATCATCGTTCTCAAAACATTTTCTTTCACTTGAGCCCTTGGTATCAGCTCATTTTTTCCCGTCCCCCACAACCTCCCTCCCTAATAGACCCTTGATAATTTATAAATTATTATTATTTTGTCATGTCTTGCACCGTCCAATGTCTCCTTTCACCACTTTTCTGTCATCCGTCCCCCAGGGAGGGGTTACTATGTAGATCATTGTGATTGGTTTCCCCTTTCTCCCCCACCTTCCCCTTCCCATCCTGGCATCTCTATTCTCATTATTGTTCTTGAGGGGTTTTATCTGTCCTAGATTCCCTGTATTTCCAGCTCTTATCTGTACCAGTGCACATGCTTTTGTCTAGCCAGATTTGTAAGGTAGAATTGGGATTATGACAGTGGGTGGGGGAGGAAGCATTAAAGAACTAGAGGAAAGTTGTATGTTTCCTTGTTGCTACTCTGCACCCTGACTGGTGTGTCTCCTCCCCGAGACCCTTCTGTAAGGGGACGTTCGGTTGCCTACAGATGGGCTTTGGTTCTCCACTCCGCACTCCCCCTCATTCACAATGACATGATTTTTTGTTCTTTGATGCCTGATCCTAGCAACACCTCGTGATCACACAGGCTGGTGACAAGGCCTTTGCCCTGCTTCCTCTCCCTTTCCGTTGGTTAACTTTGCCTCCTTCTTGTGCCTTCTCTTCCTTGCCACCACCTTACCCACTGTGGTGTCTGACCTTTAGATTTCTAGTCTGACTGCTGTGCTTCATTGTCATCAGGTGCCGCCCACCAGGCTAGGGGCAAGGAAAGCTCAAAGGGTCTCCACCCTCCCACCTGATGATCCGATCCCCACCCCACTCCCCACCAAGAAACAACTTTTATGGAAACAAAATTCAATGAACTAAAATGAATTCATGCATATTGAATATCCCCAAACCAAAATACATAAAGTCAAAGGTGAATATCCTCTTTAGAGGAATCACTTCATCTCCATTCTGTTCTATAGAAATCAAACCCACCTAAATATATTAAACCTTTTTTTTTTTTACCACTGGAGGAGAAAACATGGTAAATTTTGAAATTCTGAAAATCGACAATAAAAGCTACCATTTATAATGAGGTCATCTGTTGTGCAGGGTTCTCGATGGAGCAGCTGAAAGGTACTCTTTTGAAGTAGGCATGTGCAGGCTTTCAGCTGAGTTACACATTCATGTCACTTCTTCCCCCAAACCACCATTCCACAAGCCTGCCATCCCACTCCTGTCAAGTTGATTCCAATGCATAGAGAGTCCAGAAAACATTTCTGAGTGGGCAAACCTTGAGGGGCATGGACAGTCTTCTCTGTCTCCACTGGAGTAGCTGATGGGTTTGAATCGCAGACTTTGTGGTTCGCAGGCCAGTGCTTACCTAACATTGCCCTGATGGTTTTGTTTTCAGCCCAGGATATGACCTGATCAGAAGAAGACCAGCAGGGCAGCACAAATGCAGCCCATTCCGGTGTGTCTATCCCTTCCTCAGAGACTGAGCCTCAACAGTTAAGCCAGCCCCACAATTCAGATGCATTGATTCTTCTTCAGTCCTCCTTTCTCAATGTCCAACTCTCACATGTATATGTGGGGACCCATGGATTGGGACAGGTGTACTTTCATCGTCAAAGTGGTAGAGGGCTTGTGTGACAGACCTACCCAACGCAATATTTTGTTTGATTTAGTGACCATCGGGTGCAAGGTTTGCTACGGAGCACTTTGAAGGCACTCTAATCTGCACGGCTCTGTGGAGTAGGCATTTGCAGTCTTTCAGGTAGCGACACATTCGTGGGAAGTCACTTCTGTCCCCACTACCCCCGTTACACATCCCTCCAACACCTCACTGCCACGCCAGCAAGTCAATGGCGACTCCAGAAAGCATTCCCGAGGCCGGGAAACATTTGGGCAGCAGATAGTATCACCATTCTCCACCGGAGCAGGTGTTTAGACCAAAAGACATGGCATGTTCACTTCAACAGGTTCAAAACTTAAGTAACTGAAAACCCTGTAAGAAAGCCACGAAGGTTGGACACCAGGCGAACATTCCAATCATGCTCATTCACCAAGGCAAAACTAGGTCTGCAGGACTCGAAGCAAAGAAAGGAGGGAAATAGCAAGTCTATGGTGGCCTTACGTTGCCAATAATTGGACAACCTCAAAAGCAAGAGTCTTGGAGGGAAGTCCACGGACTTCCAAATTCATGACCTTGAGAGAGTAGTCCTCTACATCTTTTCACACTAGGGTGTTTCAGATCAAAGTCCAAAGGCGCATTTCAATGCCTTTAATCTGCAACAGAGGGTTAAGGTAAAGTCTGGTTCCCTTCGTGAGGTTTCCAAATCAAATACTTCTGATTTGATAGTTGACCCACAGTGACCCCATACGATAGAGCTACTCCTCTCAGTGTAATCTCTACAGGCGCAGGAGCCCTGTTGGCATAGTGGGGGACAAGCTGGGGTGCTGACTACAAGATCCGCTATCTGACATCACTGGGAGAAAGGTGAAATGTGCTCCTTTAAAGATCCACAGTCTCCCCGACCCACGGGGGCAGGGCTGCCCTGTCCTATAGTGTCCTGTGGAGTCAGAATCCTTGGCAGTGAGTTTGCTTTTAGTTTGTTTGTCTTGGAAAAGGTGTAGCCAGAATGCTCTTTAGAAACAAGGATGGGGAGACCTCAGCTCATGTACTTTGGACATGTTATCAGGAGAGGCCAGTCTCTGGCAAAGGGCCCCATGCTTGGTGGAGGGGAGGGCGAGCGGAGTAGAGGCGGTGGGTGAAATGGATTGCATCATCCGTAGCTGCGCTGCGTGGGCGGAAACGTGAGAGCCGCTGTGAGGGCGGTGCGGACCCGCAGGGTTTTGTTCTGCTGCACGCAGGTTGCTCTGAGTCAGAGGTGATTTCTCCGAAACCGAACAACAACAACACGGGTCCAAATGGACTCCCTGGCACCTAACAACAATAGGGCTCCCTGTGGGTTGCTCAGTCTCCCTCCGAGTGGAGGAAACAGCTGAAATCTTGTTTCACCATGGCCCTTTTAGACTCAGGCTTCCAACATCATCCCAGAAAACCTCAACTAGCAAAGAGAATGTTTACGAACACTGAGCTCTCCTGGCTCTCGAGCCCCAAAACATAAGCAAGGCCACAGTATAAGCCTTCTAGCTTCCAGAGCCATTGCCCTGTGGTACCCCCACCCCCCTAAACCCCCCCATGAAGCTGAGTCAATTCCTTTTTCACCTGGGTGGGTCTGCTACAGATTTTGAGCATTTGATGACAAATCCAATTTCCTCTACTTTTAAAAATTTAATCTCAAGTGCTGGTGAAGAAACAGCCTCAAAGAAGTTAAATAATTAACCCAAGGTCTGAAACTTAGAGCCAAGATACAACCGCAGTGTCTGTCAGACACATGTGGGGCAGAATTGGAGATCCAATGAAGATCTCTTCGTGTTTTGAGGTTCCCTTTTCCCATCTGCAATGGAGTGGGGGGGGGGGAGGGGGCTGGCTGCTAGAAGGACTAGAAGTACGCTAGGTAGAGCATTGGACCCAGCGTCAGACTCCTGGTCAATCACGAGCAGTGATGATCATTGATGGCGCTGACTCCTGAGTTCTCTCCTGAGAGCAGCTATGCACAACCCACAGAGATGCAACGAGATTGATCAAAGAAAAGAAACGCATGAAACAATCTACAGTCCTTCACCCAGGACATGACACAGGAGCACTGGGTGACTTTCCCCTATCCCCCCATACCTCTCTCCCTCCAAATACTCCCCGACACTTGTAATCACACCATCACCATTGATGGACTATTTCCTTTTCACTTTTCATCACATGCTGGGGTGACCGTCATGTCTATTTTGTACCATTAAGTTTGAGGGAACCAACAGCTCTGGAGAATGCAAACCCATGTGGCAAAAATCCTTTGAGAAGGGCTGGTAATTCTTCATTTGTGATTTTGCACTGCATTCTCAGAGCTGGCGCCAGTCCTTGGCACAGTGATACCCTGACCAGCATCCTGCCCTTGTAGTCCAGGAGTCAGAGAGTGGCCCTCTCAGTCAGACCACCAGTGCTTGGCTGCTCTAGGTCTCTCAATCATTAGCCCCTCTCTCTTTTACGTGCCAATGTAATCTGACCCACCCACGGCTCATGATTTCAATACTGTGATCCTGGTTGTTAGCTGCAATCAATTCTCCCCCAGCTCATGGTGACCCTTACACAGTGAAACGGAAAGCTGCCTGCTCCGTGCCATTCCCACGGTCCCTCCAGTCTGTTGATTCCTAAGGCTTTCTTTGGCTGTTTTTCTTTTTTTTAAAAGCATATTTCCAAGTCTTTCTTTATCATCTGTGTTAGTCTGGAAGCTTCGTTTCAAGTACGTGGGCCACATGGAAAGCCAGAATTCAACTGCTAAATCGTCAGTGGCCTCTGTAGTGTCAGGGATCTCACAATCCTGGGCATCTTTTTGCTGCTTCTAGCTGTAGAAGCCTCCTTTGTCTCATGGCATCTCTCCCTGTAGGGTTTCTCTGTGTCTGCCCCTCTCTTGTAAAACATCATTCTGAAGGAATTAGGTTTAGAACCCACCCTACTCTTGGATGACTTTATTAGCATAACAAAACCCCAATTCCAAACAGGATTACATACACAGGGGTTGGGATGCCAACATGTTCTGAGGTACAAAATTCAATCTGTAACACCTTCATGATGGAGTCTTTTTGATATTCTCCACTGGAAGCATTCATTAAATTTTAGTCATTGCCTTTCCCCGGCCCTTTCCCCCCTCCAAATATATCCCCTCTGTCAACATTTGCCCTCCCTTTTCACTGATGTTTCACTAGCTCCTCCTGCCCATCTGCTCTCTCTGTCCCTTTTTGGGCTGAAATCCTTATATAACTCACTAGAAAATCCAGTTAGGACCTTTCACATCATCTCATACTCAAAATATCCAGAGCTCAGTTCACCCCTCTCTCACCTCTTAGGCATTTCCGCCTCCAGCACCTAGACCTCCTCTGAGAACTTCATCTGCCCCCTCTACCCTAATGCCCACCCTTGAACTACCCTACCTGGGTGGACCTAGTCTCCTCAGGGTGAGCAATTATGGCAGACACTGGTTGGCTGTTCTCGGACTGGGTGGTGAGGTAAATGTGGGACTGAAGCCACCAGGCAGGTAGGTGCAGAGAAAGCTGGTTTGCAGGAAGGGGTCAAGAAGAGAGGCTAAGCCAAGTGGGGACAGGCGAGCAGGCCAGCTGGGGTGGGCCTTGCTAAGGAGCGACGCTTGTCTCTGGTGTCTTGCTAATTCCTGGCTTTAGTCCGATCGGAGGTCCAGCTGCACATTCTCCCCCTGAGGTTTTGCAAGACAATTCTATACAACCACAATACATCCTCGCTTTCTCCTGCAGCCAGCCTACCTGGGCTTCAGACGAGAGAGCCCTGGTTCTACCACACCCTCTTCAGCACACTTGAATTTGTCTCCAGAGTAAATACTCCCTCCTCTCAGTAGCTTCTTCTTCTGACACTTCTCTTCCCTCACTCCAACTCTCTGTCGTACCCATGTTCACATCTAAAATTGCTCTTAAAAACAAAAGTCTCTTGAATTTGTCCCTTCTCACTATTCTTCCCATCACATTTAGGTCATTGCTTCCAATCAGACCAGCATCTCCTTACTGGCCTTTCTCATTCTGGTCATCCTCTCCGGAATCCACCAAAAACCCCCAATACTTGCTTTTACACGCTGAAGGAACATGCTCCTTCTCGCCTGAAATGAAGACTTTCTGTGGCAAGGCACTTAACCACTCACCTTCTCACGCTTCCCTTAGGCTTCCGTCCTTGGAGTTGACCTTCTCAGACAGCATCGCCAGGGCTCCCTGTCCTTCGGTTCGGGTGGTAGTAACCCAGAAGGTAGCTGTGGTAGGAGACTGGAGAGGGAAAAGGAGAGGGAAAGGTGAAGTCAAGGTCCTTATCCTTCAGCTCTTGCCTCTCAACGTCATTGCCACATGACTCTATCCTTTGCTGAAAGGCCATTGCTTATCTATGACTTCATCCAGATTTGGGGAACCTGGAGCCTCTTTTATTCCTTCAGGTCCACCTAGGTTTAGGCAGTGCTATACTGTCAGCCCGGGCCTCCAACACTCTCCACCATGGTTTTCTGGCCCTCTGCACCCAAGAAGCCTTAAAAACATATATATATATATATATATATATATATATATATATATATATATATATATATATATATATTTTTTTTTTTTTTTCCTAGTTTGTACTTGTTTTGTTGTGGTGGTGGTTGAGAATCTAAACAACAACCACAAAGCATGCACCAACTCATAAGTTTCTGCATGCACAACTTGGTGACATCGGTTACATCCTTGGCTTGTGCGGCTATTGTCAACCTCCCTCATTAACATAATTTGGCCACTCCCTAATCTTGTGAGTTGCTGTGGTTAGTTTGATCCCATAAAGATAGTTCTTAAAGGAATCGAATAACCGAGGCAGGCATTTTAAACTCATCTAGCTAAACTGTGATTTGGTTTTAAGAAGACCCCAGGGGTATTTTTTGGTTTGAGTTTTAAAGATTGCCCCAGGGCAATAGCTTCAGGGGTTCAACACTCACCCCCACCACCCCCATGGTTCCAGAAAGTGAGAGTCCATGAAAATATAAAATTCTGCTCTGCATTTCTCTTCTTGTGCTCAGGATGCTTGTATGGATCAAAGTGCTCAGTAGTAGAAGCTGGGCACCATCCAGTTATTCTGATCTCCTGGCCAAGCAGGCAGTTGTCCACGGAGACGATCAACCACACATCCCACAATCTTCTAATCCTGACTCTGTGTCTCTTTTGCTCCAGGTGGAACAACTAATCAGAGAGACTAATTTTAATTAGCGCCTCCTCCATTTATTTCCTTTAATTTTTATTTCTTTTGTTGTTGTGGAGACTATACGCAGCAAAACATTCCAATTTAACTCTCTCTACACGTACCATTCAGGGACGCTGACTGCGCTCTTCATTTGAGTTGTACAACCACCATCCACTCCTTGTCTGACTTTTTCTTGCCCTGTTAATACCATCGCACTGCATGTAAAAAGTCCTTTTAAAATAAACACCCCTTGAATCACCCTAAACTGAGGGTGTCATTACTTTCAGGTGGGGCTCTGGCGGATTGAGATGGGGCAGAATGATACTGGTAACTACCTCACATCTATGCGGTGTTTTATAACAATGCCTGGCCCATAGTAAGCGCTTAATAAATGTTAGCTAACTGTTATTACATTACCCCCAGCACTGCTTGTTTGGGCTCTGGCCCCACAGATTCACTGGGTGACGCACTCTCTCCTTAACTTCCCTGTGCTTGCTCGGCACCACACATGGCAGAAAACTGTTCTGGCTACCAGGACATCACCTCTTTTCTTTTCCTGCCTGTCACCCACATTCTTCTTGAAAATCGCCTGCAGCAAGAAGCGTCTTTTCCAGTCGGGTGACATTGTGTCTCTCTTTTACTCTTAGCTCCTCTAAGGCTGGGATTCAATCCTATTTACTTTTTGTCATTTAAAAAAATATCTTATCCCTAATCCATCTAACAAAATACTAGCTCCCCACAGGAGTCAGGATGATCTTTCAGAAGCCCAACTGAGTTCAGGCCAACTCTGCTTCAGTCTTCCAAGGACTTTCTTCTGCCCTGGGATAAAATCCTCCCTCAGGGGTGCCCACTGTTAATAAAATCAAGTGAGCTGCTTCCCACCAGCCTCGCAAGCCCATCTTCTCAAAACCTCTCGATTGTGATTCAGGTGAGAGTGTACAGAGCAGACAGGTCTTCCATTGGGAGCCTGTTTCTTTGTGGCACTGTGTCGTACCACAATGTAACAGAGCTCACTCCACTGCCGTCTGTGTTGACATTTCCATCTGTCCTTCACCCCTGATCTTCCCTTCCTGACTTAGGAGTTTATCCCTGGGCCAATGTCACCCCTTTGATCTTGGACATTTAATCGGGCCTCCTGGGTGTTACTGTTCTCCATCTGGCTGAAAGTTGATCCATGGGGTGGGAATTTAGATCCATGCCTGAAGAGTGTCTAGTACTAAAGTCCTGGAGTTTTTGCCTGTCTCCCTCAGACCAGTAAGCCTGGTCTTCTACACAATTTTGAGTTTTATTCCACATTTTCTTCTTATCTACTCAAGACCTCCAATTTTGATACCTTTCAGAGTGGTAGGCAGTAGCTGGGCACCATCTAGTTCTCCTGCTCTCAGAGTTGTGGAGGTTGGGTTCATGCGGTCCCTCAGTCCTTTGGTCAAATTGTCTAGGCCCATCATGATTTCTTAAACACACCAAGCTGACCCTCGCTCCAGGGCCTTTGCTAACTACTCTCTCTGCCTGGAATGGTCTTCCTTCGGAATTCTGCAATTCTGGTCCCTTTTTGTCACTCAGGGCTTTGTTTTAAAGAGTTTTAGTTTTTTATTGTTAACCATATACACAACTCAACACCCACCAACTCAACAATGTTATACAGACAAGGCAGAGACATTGTTTATATGCCTCGAATGGTGAGCTATATTCTCACCCTGTGCCCCCGTTTGAAGTATCCCTCTTCCAGTAATAACTCATCATGCACTATGTTTTCCATCTCACGTTTTGAGTTCCAGCTGTTCATTTGGTCCCGTATAGATAGCAAATTGCTCGAGGCGGAACTTCTTGAGCAATTGCCTAATTAAAGTCTTGTTTAGTTTAAAGAAGATGCCAGGGAATAATTTTAGTTGAAGGTTTAAAGATTCAGAACTCAAATTTTATGACCCCTCTTTGAGAGTTCTTGGTGGCAAACCATCTATTATAGAGAAACCACGGGGTTTCTCCTCACTACCTGGCCCTATTTAACTTTCCTACATAAATGTTTCTCTCATTCTTAAAACTACTTTATTGAGCTACATCTGATCTAATTTAAAATGGACATGTTTGAAGTATGCAGTTCAATTTTTCAGTGTGGATTTACAGAATTGTCATCTAATATTAGAACACTTCTATCTCCCACCTGCCTCCCATCCTGCTCCATTAAAAGGAAACCTGCCTCTATTGGCAATGGGGGAGTGGCCCACCCCTCCTCTGACTCTGGCAACTCCTAACCCACACTTTGTCATCGCCATTGCACAGATTCTGACTCACAGGACCCCACAGGACAGAGTAGAACTGCCCCACAGGTTTCTTAGCGGCCTACAGAAACAGAAACAGATCGCCGGGTCTCTACAGAAACAGATCGCTGGGTCTTTTCTCCCATGGAGCCACAGGGTGGGTTTGAACTTGGGACTTTGGGTTAGCTTTTAGCAGCTGAGTGCTTAACCACTGCACCACCAGGGCTCCTGTTCTTTCTAGCTTGCCTTTTCTGGAGCGTTCTAGGAATGGAATTATACACTGTATGGTTGTTTGCGACTGGTTTCTTTCACTTTGCAGCATGTTTTTGAGGTTTGTGCACTTTGTACCAAGCGCTTAGTATGGGCATTTTGTTTGCAAATGGCATCCCATCGCAAAGATGTGCCACATTGCCCATTCATCAGTTGCTGGACCTAGCATTGTTTCTGGTGAGCTTATATCGTTGGCGGTTTATTATTTTACCCCCTCCCTGAGATGGGACCTTGTCCACATCTGTCAGGCACAACTGAAAATGACCAGCACTCTCAGGGCCTATCCAGAGGGATCAAGTAAGTACATGCAAGAGTTGCAAGTAGCACCAGGACTGGAGCAAACTTGGGAACCCAGGTAGTAGAATTGGTTACACACAGGGCTGATAACCGAAAGGTCAGAGGCTCGAACCCACCAACTTCCCCAGGGGGGAACGATGATAAGGCTTTCTGCCCTGGTAAGGATTAACAACCTCCAAAATCCTAGGGAGAAGTTCTACTTCATCCCATGGGGTCTCAAAGAGTTGTAATTGGTAGTGGGCTTGTTTGGGTTGGACCAGATGTTCATCCCCAAGGCCTAAAACAGTGTCCGGTACAGGAATCTTTGAATTACCTTGCAGGGGTAATTCCTCCCGGTGCAGTCTTTCCAGTGAGCTTTCCTTTCTTCCTGCTTACCAGCAGGTTGCCCTCTGTTCCCTCCCCACGCTCTCTTTGAGGCTCTCAGGTTGGCCACCACTCAGAGAGAGCTGATGCAGGCTACCCTTGTCAGGAGGAGCAGAGACAAGCAGGGCTGGAACAGCCCCACACACTGCCCAAGGCTTCTTTTGACTCTGAGCTTCTCCAGAATCTTCCCAGGTAGAGGAGACAATCACCCCCTTTGTTGCCTTAGCCAGCTGGGCTTGGCTTCCGGTTATTTGCCAAAGAGAGACTTCTGATGAATATAAATGGGCTTCAACTCACCTAACTGGTCTGGTCACAGTTACACAGAAGATTTGTCTAGGGTTTCTCAGGAGGAGAAGGTAGGTTCACATTCATCAACCGAGGTCAGCGTCACAGACCTTCTTTTAAGTGTGGGGAAGCCAAAGGTCAGCAATGGCGAGGGGCAAGGTTAAAGTCACCCAGTGGACAAGTTGCACAGCCAGGCCTCGAATCTCCTGTTTCCCAGTTCCGCTCTTTGTTTTCTGGGCCAGCACCTTTGGGAGATATGGCGGCACTTGCTCCCGAAGCTCTGGTTGTGCTGTCCACCTGTGTAAGTGATTGAATTGCTTCACCAGGTGAAGCCGCCAAGCACGAAGGGACCTACAGGAGCCTGGAAGCCTGTGCACGGTCTCTCTGGCTGTCTGAGAGTCCGAAGCCAAGTGGAAGGGAACCTGCTGGAACAAGTTATAAAGTGAAAAGCAAGCTCTCCACACTTAGAGGCCAGATTGAAAGAGAACAAAGGACCAGCTCCAGCTTCCTCCTCCACCTCTTTCCCACCTCCCCCTTCCTCCTCCTGGGAGGTCTTTTCCTCATTCAACCTAGGAAAGAGCAGCTTTTCCCCCTGAGTTCTGAGAGTATCCACTCCAGGCTGCCCTGGAACCAGGCATCAACACCAGAACACAAGAAAGGTCCAGAGGGTCATGCTGATATTAACATTTTTTTGTCCTCCTGTCCCTTTCCCACCTGGTCCACCTACTGCAGTTCCTGGCCTGCCTTTCGCCAGCCTCCCCTCCTACCTCACATCTGGACCGTAGTTGCACAACGGGAGTCCACAATATCTTCAACTGGATGCTTTCCCCTGGGCCTTCTTAACTCTCCTCCTGTTGTTGCGGGGTTGGTTCTGACTCACTTGGACCTCAGGACAACCGAGTGAAACTCGGCCTCATCCTCCAGCTCTTGTTCTGTTTGAGCCCTTTGTCGTAGCCACGGTGTCATTCCATCCCACGATGGTCTTCCTCTTTGACCTTGACCCTCTGCTTTACTAAGGACATGGAGCACTCAGTCATCCTTCAAAGCCCAACTCAAATGGTACCTCGTAGAAAACTAACACTCGATGGCCAGGAGGCGGGTGGTGGTGGTGGTGTTTTTCCATCGCATGGCGGGTGGTGTTTTTCCTTCTCTGATCATTTCTTGTGGTTCACAGAGCATCATCGTGGAGCCTTTGCACACTGTACCAAAGCTCTTGCTGACTCTGTTCCTTCCACAAGCCACTAGGCTCAAAAACCTGCCTTTGCCCTGTGAAGCTGTGTCTCCCTTGCCGGGGCCCAGGCTGAATCACACAATTAACGAAACAAAGCAAGACGAGCTTGTTGTCCTCTCCGTTTTGACTCGTAGGGTTGTCCTGCCTATTTCCCTGGCTGCATTCTTTACAGAGACAGATTGCCAGATCTTTCTTCCGCGACACCACTGGGTGGGTTACAGACTTCCAACCTTTTGGTCAGTAGATGTGCATAAACCATCTGGGTTACAAGCACTGCCCACATGCTTGCTGATGTGTCAGGAAGGGTGGCTGTCCTCTCCTGAGGGAGGTGAAGCCTTGAGACGGAAAGAAGAGCTGAGCACCTTCAAGAAAGTCTGTCTCTCATGTGATGCAATCCTACAACTCATCAACAGAAGACACCCCTGGGGCAAAATGCTGAGGTGAGCTCTTGGTGATGAATTATTCCTGAGAGGTCCTACAGAGAGAAGCACATGTCTGTGTTGGGGTCTCCCGACAGCTTGGAGGATGTAGGGTGGCATTTTGGTCTTAATTTTATAGCCACCACTGCCGAGGAGAGATGGCCCCCAAGGTGACCCTGGGAACTGCTCACTGGACTGAGTTCAGAACCCAGAGTCCTAAAGCCACCCCGGCAGGGTAAAGAGATGCGGGTGGGAATTGTGGGAGGTGATTTCCAACAAGTCCCCACATCTGCTGTGAGTCCATCCCCCTGAGGCCCTAAGGCTTCCTTGGGCTACCAGAGAATCTCAATAGAGGACATGCTGAGCAGGCCCCCGGAGACACAGCGGAGCACTCTTATCGCCTGCCTCTCCCAGCAACTGCCAGCACAGAGGGACCTGAAGTGGTAGAGGGAGAGTCTAAAGAAATGAAATAAAAGGAGCAAAAGACAAAGACCCAGAAAATGAACATCCTTCTAAGTAGAAGCAGATTTTCTTTTTTCTAAAATTCATTTTATTGGGGGCTCGTACAACTCTTATCACAATCTATACATCCATCCATTGTGTCAAGCGCATTTATACATTCATTGCCCTCATCATTCTCAAAACATTTGCTTTCTACTTGAGCCCTTGCTATCAGCTCCTCATTTTCCCCCCTCCGTCCTTGTACCCCCTCCCTCATGAACCCTTGATAATTTATAAATTATTATTATTTTCTCATGTCTTACACTGTCCGACATCTCCCTTCACCCACTTTTCTGTTGTCTGTCCACCAGGGAGAGAGTTATATGTAGATCCTTGTGATTATTTCCCCTTTCTACCCCACCTTCCCTCTAATATCGCCACTGTCACCACTGGTCCTGAGGGGTTCATCTGTCCTGGTTTCCCTGTGTTTCCAGTTCCTATCTGTACCAGTGTACATCCTCTGGTCTAGCTGGATTTGTAAGGTAGAATTGGGGTCATGATAGTGGGCGGGGGAGGAGGAAGCATTTAAGAACTATAAGAAAGTGGTATGTTTCATCCTTGCTACACTGTACCCTGATCATAGAAGCAGATTTTTCATGAAGCTGATGAAGCTTAGACTTAAGAGCTTTTCTTGCTCACCATCCTGCATTTGATTTTGTATTTGTAATTTCATATTTTCTTGTTTGTTTGTTAACAGAGGAACTCCCTGTCCTCGTATGGCCAACTGATACAGAAATCGGGCTCTTGAAAACCCAGATCTGCTCTGCATCTAAGGAAAAAGCATGGATCCCTCCTGGCTCCCCAAATGCGATGGAAAGGCTTCCCCTCTCCCCTCTGCAATGGGTATCATGTGCTTGGCTGCTAACTGAAAGACTGCGGGAGAGGGGAGGTTGTTGAATCCCCCCCAGAGGTCCTTTGGAGGAAAGGCAGTCTGCTTTGGACAAGCCAGCCATTGGAAACCCGGTAACACCCGCAGCATCGCCATGGTTTGGAATGAACTTGATAGCAGCCTAAAGATACATCTGTGCACAGATGAACTTTGGAAGAGAAGACCCATCCGGGCTCGTCCCCAGGAAGCCCTGCCTAATGAGAGCGCCTTGCCTACAGAGCCCCACGGAGAAGTCAGTAGCCATTTCTCTTGCACCATTTGTTCCCGTTGACATGGAAGAGACCCCACACCCTTCTCCCGGAGTGATAACAGCAGAGTCTTAGCAGAACTGGCTGGTGCCCCTGAACCAAGGTGGGACCCCAGGGCCCAGAACATTGCCCACCGTGGCATGAGGTAGCTAGCCAAGGGAGCTTCTGGAGAAGCTGCCACTCTGTCTACCCACCATCTTGGATGGGTGAGCTGCCACGGGCTGGGTGTGGAGAGGGCCAGGGGAACAGCTCTCTCAGTCTGCCTCCTCTTTGCCAATAGCTTTCCTGCAGGCAGCAGCGGGGCGGGGACCACCAAAGGGCTAATCACCTTCAGGGAAATAATAGGCAGCACAGCTAAGCAATCTTTGGTTTTGTGGCCTGTGTCCTAACCTTCTTTCATGTCTGTATTTTTCCCTTCCAGGTGACTGCAGAGCTGGAGGCTGGCAGGATTGCTCTTGGCCAGAGCTGGCTCTTTCTTTGCAGGTAATGAACTTGGTGGAGACGGTGGCATTTAATAGCCGAGACTGACAGATCAGAATGCCAGCAATCTCACATCTCAAAAATGTCTTCTGTGTTTTGTGGGGTTTTTTTCCCCTCAAAGGATACAGGATCTATATAAATTGTCCTCTGGCTTAGAGGAGCTATATTTGTACAATGTGAGTGATTTAATTGATGTCTTCCACAATCTAGCTCAGGGCTCACATCTCAGGGGTCCCGGGCCTAGGAGGCCATCTGCATCAGCATGGAGACTAGTCCGGCCTGCCACTGGTGAGTTGGTTAGAACCTTGACACAGCAAAACTGATCGTCCTCTTCTTAGGAAGACGAGGTGGATGTGAGGGCGACCTTGCTGCCACATATGCCACCTTATTGATCACTAGGGTCGATTTGGCTGATCTGCTGGCTAGGCAGGTGTCCCCTTCCTCCCTCACCACTCCATAGGCATCCCTCCTGAAGCTGCCGCTCAGTGGAAGAGGACAGCCTTCCCCAAAAGAAGAAGGACTGTCCTGTGGTCAAGGATATACAGTAGCTATGCTCCCCTGCTAGAACCTCCAAACAAGTCTCAAGAGAGCTGGGTGACAAGGCTTTAAAAGGTTAGTCACTGCTTCCAGTTTCTACATAATCATCAGAAGGACAGTTGATGATTGGTTAGCAGTGGAATGTTGTAATGGCTAGAAAAACAAAACCAACCCACTTCGAATCAACTCTACATTGTGATGTCCAATCAATCCTATAGGCGTGGCCTAGGAAAGAATTGTCCCTATTTGTTGGTGAGAGCTTTGAAACCTCCGGAGCAGTGGCTTGCTCAACGTTATATGACAGCAAGAACTTTAAGGCCAGTCTTCCTTGGGCATTTCTGGTCTCGGACTAAATGTGAGAACATATTACATTAGAAAGAGTAGCCAGGAAGGAAGTAGGAATTAATTTGCAAAGATGCATGTGACCATGGGCAGGCCAGGATCACACAGTTTCTAAATCCAGGTAATCCAAGGACTCAGCTAGACTCTAGTTCTCAAAGCAGCAGGAGTTGGGATTCTTGACTCTGGTTTTCTGCCATTATTGTGATTCACGGATCTCTGAGTACCACGTTCATCCCTTCCTTTGAGAGTCTGGCCTATCCCTGCCCTTAGCTTTCTACTCCCCACACTCTGGACCACATTTTCTGTATCAATAGTGCTTGGTTACCAGGCCCTCTTATCAAGCACAGACAAACCTATGGAAGAGGTCCATGTGGGTGTGGTCACATGGTATAAAAGATGGTCGCCTTATTCAAGAAGCCCATAGATGGGGTCCATTGCCGGGGTGGTACTGCGACTGTCCACTCTAAACAACCCAGGCAAGGGCTCCTTTATGCCAAGCATGTGGCCAAGGGGTTGATTTGATTTATCTTCTAGAAGGGCATCAAAAAATGCTTGATGGTGGTGATCATGTGTGGGATGAACTCAGGCACCAAAGGAAGAAAGAAGAAAGTGAGGGAAGAAAATGGATATCCATTAGAGAGATGGTATTTGTGGCCTTCCTGCAGTCACATTACATAGTTAATGACTGCATGTAGGTCCCCGGGACATGCAATTATCTACCACGAGGCCCGGGGCAAGAGAGTTCATGGCTCCGAGCCTGGTTTGCTTCTATAAAACAGGAGACGATAATAGCATATGCCACCTACCTGCCTCTCCTGGGGTTTCTGAGGACAAGTTAACAGTTGCACAGTGCTTTGAAACTCTAGGATGAAAGGTGTGAACCAACTACAAAGAGGTATTGTACTAGATGATTTGCATTTGGTCAGGAGCCACTGGCGTGCTTGTCGGAGACCAGGCCCAGCAGATGTGGTGGGAGAATGGAGGGCAAGGGCAAGAGAGGAGACAGGTGCCCCGTGCTGTGCCCAGAAGCAAGGAAGGGTTTGTGGGCTCTCCCCTCGGGGACAGTCAACACTGAAGAAACGTCCATTGGCCAGCAGACTTGGTCCCTGAAAGACCAAAGGTTTCCTAGGTGGCTTCTCTTTTTGACTAGTAGAAAAAGCTCTCACAGCAGCAAGACTGCATCTAGCGCAGCTCCGCAGGGACTTCTGGGGCAGTGGAGGTAAGGGCCCCTGTCCTGCCTTGCTCCTCCCAACCTCCCCTGCTAATCTCAACTCCTCCTGTGATAACTATCTCCAGGCTCAGCTACTTATGAAAGGCTCCTACCAGACAGAACACAAGTTTTATAAGGCATCAGCCCTTAAACAATTACTTGGGCCCCTGCCCCTCCTTGTGAGACAATCTCTTATCCTTAGGTCTTTTGATATTTAATTCTCTCTTTAAGGCTCTCCCTGGTGGCCATTCTAACTTGATTTCACCCATCATGAAATGGTGAGGTGCTTATGGGGGTTTCTCCTAGTCCTCAGGTTCCTGCCTGTGATGCCCCTGTTATTGTTGTTGTTGTTGGGTACCACAAAGTGGATCCCAACTCACAGTGACCCCATGTGACCAGGTTGAAATACCCTACAGGGTTTTTTAGGAGGTCAATTTTAGGAAAATAAGGCTCCTGGTTCTTCTGCCATAAGGCCGCTGGGTGGGTTGGAACCGACAGTCTTTGGAAAAGTTAGCAGCCCCTAATCACCGTGTCGCCAGAACTCCCTGGGCATATGTGTAAGAAGTGGATAGGCCCAAGTTCATGATGATACCCATCTGCTTCTGAATGAAGCTCCTAGGATCCTCATCTATTTACTCACTCAAATCTGCCAATGACACCTTGATTCCTTGTACTGCCTAGGGAATTATATGATTATAAGGGACATTTCGAGTTAAAAGTAAAAGAGGTCCGTCTTCCTCTAGGCGGCTTTTGCCACCTTTGGGGGTGGAAGTGGATACTTGACACGCTTGACCCCTGCACCCGCGTGCTTTCTCACTTGTTAAAATGATGTAAAAATGCCTCTACTGCACATTCACGGCAGCATGTCCTGGGTCCGATGGCTTAGAGGATGGGAAAGCACTCCGTGGACTGGGAACACGATGCGAATATGGGTTGTTCCTTCCCAGCGCTGTGGGGAGTTCATTGTGCGTGGGGAGCACTACTCCGTGGATGGAACGGGATTTAAATCCGACCATTTAATTCAAGGTTCAGAATGCTTCTAACTAAGCCATTCAGAAGCAGCAGGGCCAGGTCCAGAAATCGTGCCCTCCCTGCACACACGCACACGCACAAGGGAAGGGTACTTGTAGCGTTTGGGATGCCGCTGTGCCAGTCAGTGCATAGGAACCAGGAGAGCAGTCTGATGACACCCTGCCCCCCCCACCCGGCCCGAGCACCTACGCTCGTCGCGTTCACTTCTCCCCAACTTCACCACCATGCTCAACCCAGGCTGGTGGGCTTGGGCTCTGTTGGCATCAGTGACCGCAAGCCTTATTTCGTTGTTGATCCCATCCGACATCCACGGATGGATTTCTAGGCTGAGATCTTCCACAGGGAAGCTGGTGTCCCTATAGTTCGGACTATATTTTAAGTCTCATGGGAAGGCATCGAAAGATCTAAAATAAAGGAGCCATATGATCTGACTGCAGTTTGAAAAATGTCGCAAGCTGCTGTGTGGGAAAGAATTGTAGGCATTTGTGATAGCTACGTCATTCTACATCAACAGTGTAGAGGTGGTATTCAACCTGTCTGTCCGCTCACAGCCTTAAGGTGCCCCCCTGTGGGTGTGGCCTCCTCATCAGGCGGGCCCTGGGAACCTCCCCGTTCTCCCTCTGCCCTCGCCTTCCTGCTGGCAGACCCTGACTGCTGCCAGAGCCCTGCCATGCACCCACTGCCATTGGATCCGCCAAATCTGCACCCACCACCCTGTGATCTTCCTGCATCTGCATCATTGCATGTGGTTGCGTGAGTTGAAAGAGGGACTTATGGACTAGTATGGGGCTTAGGGACTTGAGTAGGACTGGTTTGGGATGCTTTCTTGATATATACTTACTTCTTGATCGAAAGTTCTTTCATACACACATGCGAGTGTCCCTGGATGGCTTCTCCAGTCAGCCTGGCCTAAGACAGTATTTGCAGTGCTTTCATTGTTATCTCCAAAGGAGAAGTTTCTGGGCTCCATGTGGTGTTCTACACCGGCCCCCCCCTCCTGTGACTTGGTGGGAGATTTCCCCCCAGAATCCTCCAGAAACTAAACAGGTCAGATGCTCCTTTTCCCAACTCTGGCGGCTAATAATGGGGCCCACAGCCCTCCACCTGGACTCTGAAGCCCATTCCCGTGTCAGTGGGGCATGAGACAAGGGAGTATTACCCCAGAGCTGGCAGGGTCAGTCTAGAACAGTGGTTCTCCATCTTCCTTATGCGGTGACCCTTTAATACAGCTTCTCATGTTGTGGTGATCCCAAGCATAAAATTATTTTCATTGCTCCTTCATCATTGTCATTTTGCTACTGGTATGAATCGGGCGACCCCTGTGAAAGAGTTGTTCGACTCCCCAAAGCGGTAGCGACCCACAGGTTGAGAACCGCTGGTTTATACTTTGTGTTTTCCACACAGACATAATACATGCTTCACTCCCCCACATTTCCCTCCCAGGGGAAATGGCAGGACTGCGGGCACTGGCTTTCTTATGTTTTCTGCCTTTGTAAACAAAATGTGGAAAGTCCTTTGAAGAAGGACCTTTGGGAAAATTGAGAAGCGTTTAGACTAAAGGGAGAATTTGTTTAATGGAGAATGTTTGGGTCTGTTGAAAAGTCAAGGGCAGAAGGAGAGGTCTAGTTGGCTAAATAAAACAAGTGTCACTATTTCAAAGGCAAAATTAAGTGATGGGGGACACTGGGACATTCTCAGGATGGAAGTCACCGATCACTTTGCAGCGGAAGTTTTCACTGCCAAGCATCCGAGCTCCCTGCCTCCTTGAAGAGCATTCATTACATCTTTTGAAAGTGCAGTTGTCTTGAATCCAAAAGCAATCTAGATTTGAGATCTGATATTTAGCAGCAAGTAGGAATTTACCTACATCCTAGATGAGGTAGCCCAGGGAGAGCTTATGAGGAGATTGTCCAATCTTGCTTCCTTTCTAGCAAGCTGGGCTTTGGAAGTAGGGTGAGGTGGAGCAAGGCATGTAGGATTTGTCTAGGAGCCAAAAAGATGGAGCGCCACTAACCCAAACCAACCAAAGCCCACTGCCATCCAGCCAATGCCGCCTACAGTGACTCTATATAGGGGTTCTGCGGCTCGGTCAAGGTCTTTACACGAGCAGACTGACCTGACCCACTTCTCTCTGAGGGGAACCCACTTATCACAGCCAAGGAGGGTTAGTTAAGAATCAAAGCTGAGTTTACATCAGAAACCAGTCAGCAAACCAATGTGTTGATCCCAAATCCTGGTGGCCACATCCTGGGGAGATCAGCTGGAAGCAGATCCCAATCCAAACGGGCAACCTGCAAAGTCAAGGTGGTAACAGCGGTAAGATGGAACTGAGGCATGTGCGGAGAACCCTCGAGCATGCTGTGTTTCATCATGAGTGGGCGTGTGTTCTGCAGGACGAGTGGTCTTGAGAAGAAGGGGTGTCTTTTCTAAATTCCAGGGAGCCTACCCCCAAATCCCAAACTCACTGCCAACAAGTCAATTCTGACTCATAGAGACCTCTGTAGGACAGGGTTTCCCATTTGTAATTCTTTATGGGACTAGAATGCCTAATCTTGCTCCCGCAGAGTGGTTTGTAGTGAAGAAATGTTGATTCTGTGGTTAGCAGACCCACATGTACCACTCTGCTCTCAGGGCTCCTTTCCGGGGACCCCGAGGCCTGGATTGGAGGGAAACAGGGTCATCGGTCCAGGAGCCCTTTCTCTAGATTTGCTCATCCATCTGTCCTAGCAGTACTAGATTCTAAACAAACTCCAACCTACAGTGACAGCATTCATTCAGACTAACGTTGGGGGAATATTTGCACAGAAAGGCATTTTTTTGTGTGTGAATGTTAATTGTGTTCAAGAAAGAAAATGATACCAGAATGTGTTACCAGCTAGAGATTTTTGTGAATCTGCTTCTATGAAAGGATAGGAAAAATGTGCAAGTAGTATAAAGAATGTTTACATGCACACGGGTGTCTGTACAGTTCTTAAAAGGTGTGGTGTGTTTTGTTTGTCTCTTGTTTTTAAGTAAAATTGGGCTGGGATTTTATTTACTTCCCTCATTTACTTAGCAAATACTTTCTTCACAGAAAGAACAAAGCTCACCTTCATCTCAGACAAGGTCTAAACTGGCATATATATGTTAAAGCGATACATTTTATTTCCATGAAAAACTTTTTTATTTTTAATTTTTATAAATAATTTTATTGGGGGCTCTTACAGCTCTTATAACAATCCATATATCAATTGTATCAAGCACATTTGTACATATGGTGTCATCATCATTTTCAAAACATCTTTCTACTTGAGCTCTTGGTATCAGCTCCTCTTTTTTCCCCTCCCTCCCCTCCCACCCTAGTGGCCCCTTGATAAATTATAAATTATTATTGTTTCCGTATCTTACACTGACTCTATCTCCCCTCACCCACATGTCTGTTGTTAGTCCCCCTTGGGACAGGTGTGTGTGTGTGTGTGTGTGTGTGTGTTATATGTCGATCATTGAGAATTATCCATAAGAATTATCTATGAGAACTCTAATGCAATAATAAGAAATATGTGTCACACACACATATGCACACAGGCACTCTTGTTTGAGAAAGTCTGAACATGCTTCTGGAAAGATAAAATGAAAAGATAATAAATTTTCCCCATAAACTTTTCTGAAGCGCCCTTGCACTGGTGTAAGAGTCCTGGTGACGCAGTGGTTATGCGTGAGGCTCTAAGCGCAAGGTCAGCAGTTTGAAACCACTACGTGCTCAGTGGGAAAGATGAGGCTTTCTACTCCTGTCAAGAGTTACAGTCTCAGAAACCCACAAGGACAGTTCTACTCTCTCCTATCAGGTCATTATGAGTCGGAAACACCGAATGGCAGAGAATTTGAGGTTTTTTGGTGTGTGTACTGGTATACATAACAACCCATAACATCTGAAAATTCGAATGGTCTACATTTGTCTCCTCTTCCTCTTTAAGTCAGTATCTGCCTGTTGGCAGTGGGTTTGGTGAGAGGAACCATGGAGATGCAGTGGGCCAACCCCTGGGCTGCTCACCACAAGGTCAGCTTGTCCACTCCATCAATCACTCCATGGGAGAAAGAGGAGGCTTTCTATTCCTGTAGGGATTTGCCATCTCAAACCCACAGGGGCAATTCTGCCTTTTCTTATGGGGTTGCTCGGGGTCAGAATCAACGGAATGGCAATGAGTGTGGTTTTGGCTTAGTTTGGATAAAGGAGAATGAAAAAGACATAGGAGTCTCAGAAACAAAGTTCTAAGTTTGAAATCAGGAAACATGACAGTATAGTGCAGGGCATGTTTAGGACACTGAAAAGATTCCGTATGATACTGAAGTGATGGACTCATGACATTTTGCATTTTCCAAAACCCATGGTCCCACCTGACATAACAAATGAACTCCGATGTAAATTATGGACCGTAGTTAGCAATATCATATTGACACTTACTCATGAATCATAACACACATATCACACACCATATGATGGCCCTAGTAGGTGAAACAAGGAGTATGTTGGGAATCCGGATTTTCGGCATAATTTTTTGGTAAACTGCTAAAAAAACGTTTTCTGAAAGCAAGAAACGTGACAATCCAGTTGCTCAGCTTCCCCTTGAATGCTTCTGTTGAGTCACTGAGCTGGGAGTGGGGGCAGCGATGGAGCGATCATGTTCAGAAGAACGTTTTTAAAGTTTCCAACTTTTCTAGAATGGAAGATGCCAGCTAGAGCATTTATTTGGTTGGACATTCATCCCTAGTGCCTCCAGGTCACCTCTGCTGATTAATTGCCCTTCCAATTTGCCTTGCCAAGGATCCAGCCGGCCCCAGCCCCACCCCCACCCCCCAAACTGTATTCTCCATCTTCAAAGCACCACTGCAGGCAGGGTGCATTACATGGTGAACTGCTAACTTCTGTGGAAGAAAGTTGAAGCTTTCTGGTCCCATAAAGATTCACAGTCTTGGGAACCCACAGAGACAGTTCTGCTGTGTCTTAGGGTTGCTATGAGTCAGAATTGACTTGATGGCAGTGAGAAGTGGTGTTTGATTTTGTGTTTGTTTGTTTGTTTAGGTTTTCAGTTTTCAAGCACTTTGATTATCCACCTGGAAAAAGATAACAGGAGATCTGGAAGCCTTCCAGTTTGCTTTACCTCTTTCTCTGCCTTTTTTATCACACATTCTTCCCCCTCATGCACTGCTTTGCTGTAAGCTTGGTGCGCGCGCGCGCGCACACACACACACCCACCCACACACCCCTAAACTCACATACACACACACCCCTAAACTCACACACACACACACACACACACACACACACACACACACACACACACACCCCTAAACTCCCTGCTGCTTCCACTCTGGGAGACTCAGCAGAAAACAAGCCCTGGCCTGTGGGGAGCTTAGGAAGACCTGCCCAGGAAACACGGGAGCAGGAAAGCAAAGCTCCGGGTGGCCACTGGCCATGGCTTCCCTCCCAGCCAGATGGTTCCCATCCCCCTCTCAGCTCCATAGCAGCCCAGAGCAGGCGGCCTGCCACCCGGGGTGACATCTGTGTTTCTAGGAAGACTCCCTTGGCTCTCCTTACCCTGACCGCTTAGACCTAAACACCTGCACTGGGAGAATTTCGCTTGTAGCTGAGATGATAATCCTTCTTAAGATGCAAAGGCCCCAGGGAGGGGCGCTATGCTGTCCTTTAGCCAGCATTTGCACTTGAGCGGGGGTGGGTTTCTGAACCTGGGGCAGCATCAACTCTCTTAGATTGGTGGGTGGGAGTGTGGGGAGGGGGTGGAGCATCACGTGGAGGTGTTAAGCTCTTAAAGCGCAGGGTGATGGGAAATCTGGCACTCATGGGTGCAATGGATGGAGATGCCCTGGAGAAGGCACATGCCGGGTGGATCTGCCGCAGTTCTCCTGGGTTGTTAGCCTCCAGTGACGGGTTCAAAGCTCCAGCCAGGCTGCCTACTGCAGCACAGTAACTGCTTGTGCTAGACTGACCTCCCATGGGATGGTAGCCCCATAGGGCATATGTCATCTCTAGTCTCGGTGCCTAGCACCTTGTCCCAAACACGGCCAACTGTTTACAGAAGGAATGAGTGGCACACTGGGTGGGGCCTCGCACATGGAGCGCAGCGTCTGACAAGTTCCCAGCATGCTCCCTAAGCCTGGCCAGCCTGGGACAGTGACCTTGGCTGTCACCTCCGCGCAGACTTGCTGGGACTTCTGAATCTTTGCACAATAGGCACCGCGACTCCGCGCACCCCCTGGGGGCTGTGCCAGCGCAGCTGCTTTCCCACCCCTGTAGTTCTCTCCCCAGTTGAGTCTTTAAAAAAAAAATTTTTCCCCCTAAACCTTTCCACCTGGCTGAGAGCCAGAGAGGCCTCTAAGTCACATTCAGAATTTCCATGACAGTCAAGAGACCAAATGAAGCCCTTTCCAGCCCCTGAAAGCGGTTTCTCCCAGCCCCGTTGCGTCTGGCAGCATTTGTCTTCCCCTTGGTTTGATACAGTCCCTTGGAAGGTCAATAACTCCTTTAAAACTAAGGAAAACATGGACCAGCGCCCAGTTTCTAACCTGCTGACAGTGCAGTTCTCTGCAGCCAGCCCCCAGCTCTGGGCTGAATCCTGCACCATGGTTTTGCACAAAGGTCTGCCATCTATTATGCTGCAGTTGACTGGTGCATTCAAATGTAAAAACAGATCCTTGGATCACACTGTTTAAAAAAAAAAGGCAAAAATCCAACACACACACACACACACTCACACACCCCACATGCACGTGTGCGCACACTTGGGAAAAGTGTGGTAGTGTTTTTTATTTCCTGGCTGGAGCTAAGAAGTTTCTGAGGGACGAATCCCTTCTGGTGCAAGTCTGCAGCCCTGTACCTGCACGGTGGTCGCAGTAAGCCCCTGGGCTGCCTGTCTGTCTTGGTAGAGACTGCAGGTTGGAAATTAGCGCTCCGTGGAGAGAGAGAAACATGCGGAAGGGCCGGATGCACCACCACAATGTTACAGAATCCCTGCTCTGGCCAAGACATGTCTAGGTGTTTCACTTCATCCTCTTGATGCTCAGCGCTTCAAGTCTGAACTAAGCCATCCCAGGAGATGCACTGCGCAGCTCTGCTCCAAGTATGCTCCCCACCCGGCTAACATGCAGCGGTTTTCTTAAAATAAAAGCAACATGCCCAGAGATCTTGGCAGCGCTTAAAGAAAAACAAACTTCCCTGCTTCCTAGAACATTGCTTGCCATCAATGTAGAAAATCCGCATGGGAGAGGGGTGGGAGAGGAGGGAGTTAAGTAAGATCAGTTGGATATCTGGAGGTTTGCAAAGGGATATGCCCTGATTGCCTTTCCTGTCACCTCCTCAACTTGCTTGTCCCCTCTCCTTGGCCACAGAATGCCTTCAGGCAGCGAGGGGTTGGAGCGTTAGGTGCATTCTGATGGCCAGTGTTAGTCTGTTTTGCTGGACGGCTGCCACACTGGCATTCGCCAGCAGTGTTGGTCCTTTCTCTCCGGAGCTCAGCCAACTTACTGGTAGCCTTCGGGGCTTCATTTGTTCACCTATTGGCAATTGCATGGCTGAGATCATTGTTTTTCTCTTCTGTATTTTTAGCTCGGGTAGGACACTGTAGCAGGATGGTGATCTCAAATCTCGTCTTGACTTCTTAGAAGTTAGCTCGTCCTGCGTTGGGTGATTGTGTGGAAGTCGCTTTAGTTGTGCAATGAGGAAACAGATTGACCTCCTGCCTGCTTTAGCTCCTGACCAGGGCCTTCAAAAAGTTCATGGGAAAAAAGAATGGAAATATTATGGACTATCCCTACTCCCCCCTCCCCCCGCCACCTCATGAACTTTCTGTAATGCTCTCGCATAAATGGTGAGGCCTTGCTTTTTGTCTGTAAGTTCATAACCAACAGGCTCTCATTTGTCTGGGTAAAACATACTCACATGTGACACACACACACACACATGCATACCCGCACACATACGCACATAACTGGAATCCACGTTAAGTATTGGCTCTAACATTTTAATTTGTTCACTGGCTCTTCCTCTCAATGGCTAGTGGTCAGATACTGGTATCTATATCAGATTACATTCCCTGAGCCTAGTACAGTGCCTGGCAGAGGGGAGACACTCAATGCACGCTGAATGCGTAGGTAAATGGCCACATATTTTCCAGATTGACTCTCAGGTCTGAAGAGAAGTTAAGAAGAGGGAAATTGCCACAGAGGCACTCTTTCCTGGTCCACCACCTGGCACTGACTTTGGCGGACCAGGGCAGAGGAAGCTACGTCTGTATTCAGAATGTGCATCCTCTAGAGTGTCACTGTGCGGGTCCTTCTTGTCATTTAGGCTTCCTCTCCTCAGTCTATTATGTTTAGAGGACTCTTCCCACCGCGTAGGCCCATCGTGTTCTCGCTCCTTGCTGCTGCTAGGTGCCACTGAGTCAACTCTGATTCGCAGCGACTCTCCGTACAAGAGAACTCAACACCGCCCAGTCCTGCACCATCTTCACAGTGGTTGGTATGCTTGATCCCATTCTTGCAGCCACGGTGCCAGCCCCTCTGGGTGAGGGTCTGCCTCGATTGCTCTGCCTTTTTACTTTAGCAAGCATGATGTCCTTCCCCGGACGACTCTCTTCTGGTCACACCCCCAAAAGGAAGTTGCACTATCCTTGGAACTAAGGAGCTTTCTGGCCATACTCGTTTCAAGATATATTTTTTGGTTCTTCTGAGAGTTTATGGTACTTTCCATATCCTGTGCCAGCACCCCAATTCCAGTTACCCTCCTGTTACCCTCCTTGATATAGTACTTTTTCTCCACCTGAAAGGAGGTTTTTGTGTTTGCTGACATATTTTGCTTGCCTTTCTTCCTTAGCAAACACAACTATTTACAGCAAGGGATTGTTAAGGAATGAATTGTGTTCACCCAAAAAAAGGGGTAAATCCTAAACCTGATACCTGTGGTTATAATCCCACTTGGGAAGGCGTTTTACTTTTTATGCTAATGAGGCACTGTAGTGTAGGCTGTGTCTTTAAATCCATCTCCTTTGAAGTATAGGAGAGCAGATGAAACTAGAAGCCAGTAAGCAGAGATGGAGAAGATTGAAGCCTGGAAACCAGGTCATGCCAAGATCACAAGGAGTTAAAGGACAGGTGCTGGAAAAAGAGACAAAGCCCTTCCTCCAGAGCTGACAGAAAGCCTTTCTCAAGACCTCTTGCTCTGAAGTCAGGCTCCCAACTGCCTTCACTGCGAGACAATTAATTTCTGTTCATTACAGCAACACAGCTCCGTTACAGCAGAACTAGATAACTGAAACGGGCCCTGGCTGTCTTTTTAGGCTGGATCCCTGGTGCTTAGAAAAGTGCCCAGCACATAGCAGTTACTCAATTAAATCCTTGGTGTCATAGTGATTCTACTTTGGGCTGGTAAATGTAAGGCCAACAGTTCAAGACCACCAACCGCCCCTCCCGTGGGAGAAAAAGAGAGCTTTCTACTTCCTTCCAGAGTAAACATCTCAGAAACTCACAGGGACCGTGCTACCCGGACCTATGGGGTCGCTAGGAGATGGCATCAATTCGATGGCAGTGAGCGAGTTGGGTAAATGAGTCCTGAAGTCTAGAGGGAACAATCAATAGATCCAAATGAATGGCACGGCTTGTCCTGAATGCCTCTTTCCCTTCTTTTTCTTTATTTTTCTTTCCCTTCTTTCATCCACTTCCCTGAGTAGACCCTGGAATGCCCCACCCTGTCTACCCCAAATGGTCAATTTTCTTTGTCTAAGCATCTGGCGTGGGCCCCAGTGCCTTTGTTTTCTGGCTTCGGTGGCTCATCCCTGGTGCTGCAGGCTGGAAACTGTGTGTCCTTGACAGGCAGCCACCACTGCTGCCATCAACACTGTTGCTGAGCTGATCATGCCTGGCCCTGCTGTGTTTCCCCACACAGCACAGTTGCTACGTATGGTCTGCACACATGGGCGGGCCACAGGCTCTGTGGTGAAGGGCTTACAATCTGCTTCAGAGGCTGCTTCCTGACTCTTCTTCGTCTTCTTGCCTTTGGTCTTACCCACTTAAATGCCTCCAGCTTTTCCCTTCTCCCTTCTTTTTTGAAAGACCATTGGGACGCTGCCTCTGGCCATGATGTGGTCAGTTGGCTTTGGTTGAACAGCTTAGACCCTCCCACCTGGAAAAGGAGCTCTTTCTCCTGTGGGTTGTGACATCCTCTCCCTCACTTGGATTCTTCTAGGCGTTCTTCGATGCCCTTGGCCACTACAGGTCACTCATGTCCTTCCCTCACCTCCTCACATGGACTTGGTTATTTCTAATAGGACCAGCATTTTACTGGAGGTTCGACTGAGTACTTTACCCAATTGCCTATGAGACGATCACTTACTTTTTTTGTCAAGAATGGTGTAAAAATACTTCTTGTGATTTTGTTTCATTCTCTTAAAAGCTCCTTGTGTTGTGTGACAGGAATCTGATATTGCAGATGATGAAACCAAGACAGTAAGTATGTTTCCTAAGTTTCTACAGCTAGCAAATGGCAGAGATAGGATTTGTATTCAGACCAATGTCCGGTTCCAGAACGCGTAATCTAACTATCCTTCTGTCATTGTCCTCCTGTGCTATGTCTTCAGATTCCTTGGGAAATGTAAACAGCGAATGGAAAGATTGGTAGGCGGGGTACACCCAGAAGCACCTTGTGGTGGGGGGGATCTGGTGATCTAATTCCAAAAACACCCCAGCCATTGAAAGCCCTCTGCAGCACAGTTCTACTCTGACGCACATGACTCTGAGCTGAGGTCGCATCAACTAGTTTGATATGATGCCTTTACTTCCAGACTTCCCTTACTTGGCAGCTCTTATGCTTGTTTTGGAGTCTGTTCTAAACTTAAATCTCTACTATACAACATTGATTATAAAATCCTGGGTGAAAAAATTCCCTCCAAATCCAGAAAATAGCATGGGAAATTTCAAGGCGAACTTGGCCTTCCATTCTCCTTTGAATCTTATTGTCTCATCTCTAAGGTTGATAATACTACTGCACACCACTAGAAGCACTGCTAAGCTACCATGATTGAGTTTTTTCCTGCTACTTGTTTTATTTTTCCCCTTTTCCCTCAACTACTGAAATTTATTGAGTTCTCGCTGTATGTCAGGCGCTGTGCCAGGCAACATTGCTATAGACTCTACAACCTTGTGAGATAGTCATTGGGAAGTTCTGAGCATGTTATTGAAGACCATCTGCTAAGAGGGGTTTAGTGAAGGTTTGAATGGATGTCTGCTTAAGTCCAAAGCCTATTCCTCTTGCATGGATATGATTTAATATTGAGAGGTAGGCTGGCAGAATTGCTTCTACTCCATTCTTCCCGCTAGAGCCAAGGCAGGTCGCAATGCATTTAAAGAGGTAAGGGGATTTTAAATGACAATATTCCTGAAATATTTGAAGGACTTTAGTAGACTAGCTTTGAGTGATTGGGCGCTAGTCTCTAGTATAACCAAGGCGTGTTGTATCGTCTCCTGGCTCACTAGGTCAAATACTAAAAAGGGTCAGAGGAGGAGACCCCATTTTCTCCTTTTACATGGTATGGCGTTCTGTGTCATCACTCAGGTTGGATTAGTCCTAGGGTTCATTAGATAAAGTGGACACGGTGACCAGGACTGGTGTCTGTACATTGTGGTATGAGAAACTGAAATGTTTGTCCAGGGGAGTCACACTCACTCCTGAAAGTCTCTCTCAGAGTCTCAGAGGGCAGAGAAACCCTGACCATGGTCAGGGATCCTGGAAGCTAGTGGATCATCTCATGTGGACACGGCAGTGGGAGGAGCTCTTTCGCTCCTTGCGCCATACTTCTGTGTAACAACTGGACCGTGCTGCCATGTGCTGCAGAGAGCTGAGCTTAGGTGCTCACACCTGCTTCTGGAACCTCCCACTTTACCCTAAAGAAGTTGAACTTTCTTCGGAGCTTTTCCTGAAGAGAGCAAGGAAGAGGTGCATTCTCTTTGGCCAGTAGCAACAGGGCTCTTCAAAGCGTGTGAGTGGCCATTTAAGGCCTCTCTCAGTCTGGAGAAATGAATAACGTATAAAAAGGACACCTGGAAACAAGCAATCCCATATGCTAACGGACCACTCGAGCATCAGTCTCCCAGGCCCTTGACCGGAAGAACTACAGTGTGCCCAGCTACCACCACTAAATGCTCTAAAGAGAATCACCTTTGAAGGCCCTGGGTAAAGTGTCAGGAGAAAGACACGACTTTCTACTCCTGCAAACGGTGACAACCTCAGAACAGCATCGATTCCATGGCAGGGGGGTTGGGTTTTTATCCTGTGTAGAGTGTGACAAAAATATGGGGAAAAAAACCATAAAAAACAGACTAGGCTACTGGTCAGATAGAGACTGGTGGAACCACTGAGACTATGACCCTTAGTCACCCTTTAGGTCTGGAAATGATTCACACACACACACACACACACACACACATACACACACACACACACACAGACACACACACACCCTCCCGGGGCTCAAATCTCAGCCAAAGAACAGACAGGCCTGTAGGGGGAACAATGACAACAGCAGGGGGCTGTGCACACCTTTGGACAATCACATCGAAAAGGGCAGCATTTACCCAAGTTCAGAAGGGCTCAGAAGAACAAGAAATGGAAACAGAACACACAGGGAGGAAGCAGGATAAGTGAGGCTCCATGGTGGGAATTGCCATTAATAAGATGAAACAAACTGTGTAGGAATTGTTGAAAGGAAATACTGCCTCTGTAAGCCTTCACCCAATTAACAATAAAACATTAAAAAGAAAGAGAAACTGCCTTCCGGTTTCTATCACTCACTTGGGAGGATCATTTCCTTGGTTGAGAACAACTCCCTTTGAGCCGTTCCACTTGTAGTACCACGTGGGACGGTGTTGGGCATGGCCAGCAGGTAGAGAGAGGCAGAGAAGACATGGAATGTATTGGTCTACTCTGCATTCTTGGGGGAACACTGACCAGGGGCGGGGCCGCCACACTGCACCATATCCTTGAGTTCATGCCCATTCACAGTGACCTTGCCAAGGCTCACTGAGGCTATATTTCTTGTAAGGAGCAGATAACCTCATCATTCTCCCACAGAGCAGCTGGTGGCTTTGAATTACCGACCTTGCTGTTAGCAGGCCAAAACTTACCCAACCTTGCCACCAGGGAATGCAGTTGTTAATCAGTAAATGCTTGTTAAAGATGTGGAAGAAATTTCCGCTTGGAAAGTCTTCAGCATCTGATTGCGTTCCTTAGTAAGTTTTTGTGGACTAGCTCTTGTTACTATGCTTTGGAGGTGGACTTAAAAAGCCAACAGATGCTATTTAAAACAGAGCTGAGCCACGCAGTCAAGTTGACCTTTGCCAGAGTCTGGGCGACAAAGTACAACCCCTGTGGGAGGAACCAGGATGGGGAGCGCCTTTGGGTGCTGCCAGATACAACCTTTTGTCATGGACCCCTGGTGTTCTTAAGATGAACAGAAGTGGAGTAACCTCGCTTTGTGGACAGTGGAGCATGAGTAAGAGGATGCATCAATAAGCGAGGAAAAAGCGTGCGGGCACTGACGGTGACAAACTGGTTTGTGGGCATAAGAAACATCTTATTAAGAGATTCCCAGAAAGAGGAAGGTAACCAGAATGAGGTAGAGAAACGGAAGTCACCCTGTTACACAGATAGACAGCAGACACTCGGGTTACATAATGTATTATTCCAAGTGATTCTTGATGACCACTAGAGGACCTTTCAATCCAGAAATGCTGATGGCCTAAGTCTCGTGCTCTGTGCCATCCGGATTCTTGCACCACGGGGGTCCAGAGTCACCGTGACCTCCGGAGTCACAGTGGTTGTCCAGGGAAATCACGGGGCAGCTCCTGCTGTCCTACTACTGTAAGATTATGTCTTTCTAAATGCTTCTTTGGGAGACTCCCGTTGGCTTCCCCTCTTTGATATGTTCACCTCAAGAAACAGCTGTTCCTCTTCAGCAATTTCTTCTGTGCTGGATGCTTCACGTCTTCCTCCTCTTGCCTCGCTGCGACCTCCCACCCACAGCCATGAGTCCGTTCCCATAGGGGGTCCACTCCAACCCGCCCGAGAAGTGGGGAGAGGGAGAAGAAGTGGAGGGAGGCTTTACCCCAGCTCACATCCTGCCTAAGGGAAAGCTCCAGCCTTTCCAGACGAGCTTCTGTTTTCTAACCTGTGCACCAGGAAGATGTGTTTCTCCCGGGGAAGGGTGTCATGCTGGCGAAAGTAGCTGGGCATGGGAGAGAGGAAGACCTTCAGCAAGATGCAGTCGCACAGCGGTCGCCTGAAGGGCTCAACCATAGAAACAATTGCGAGGATGGCACAGGTCCCGGTGGGGTTGTGTTCTGCTGTACACTGGGTCGCTAGGTGCAAGAACCGACTCCACGGTACCTGACAACCACAAACCCCAGGACCATAACGCTGAATTACTGCAGAGCTTTAGAGAGGAAATGCCAGAGTCAGTAAAACCATTTTGTGTTTTATCTGCCAGGCAGCTGGTGAACAAGGTGTTAACAGAGCCAGCATCCCAGGGAGGTGGCAGTCTCTCTGAGATAGAAAGGAGCAGGCAGCAGGCACCTCAAGCTAAGTCGAGCCAAGAGGGTTGGCTTTAGATTCAGAAAGAGCAGGGTGTTAATTGTGGTCCCAACACTAGCTTTTTGCAACGTTAGCGTTTTTGCAACTCAACTTCTCTGAACCTCTCTCTCCTGAGTGGTAAATGGAGCTATAACACAGCCCACGCCAGAGTTGCCAGGAGGACTAAAAATGATAACACTCCTAAAGCGCTTGGCACAGAGTGGTAAATCAATTGCGTGATTGTGCCTTATTTATTCTCCCTTTGTGGCTTGTTCTGAATTAAAAAAAAAACTTTTATTGGGGGCTCTAACATCTCTTATCACAATGCATACATTCCTCCAGTGGGTCAGCACACTTGCACATATGCCGCCATCATCATTATCAAAGCATTCTCTTCCCACTTGAGCCCCTAATAACAGCTCTCCATTTCTTCCCCCTCCTTCCTCCACCCACCTTCCTTCACGTACCCTTGATAAGTTATAGATATTTCCCGCCATGTCTTACATCGTCCTCTGTCACCCTTCACCCACTTTTCCATTATTCATCCCCCTGGGAGGGGGTTTTAGTTGATCCTTGTGATCGATTCCGCCTTTCTCCCCCTCCCCTTCCCTAATCCTCCTGGTAGCTCTACTCTTGGCAATATGAAAGCTATTGTATTTAAGTGAATGGAGAGATGATGAGAAATATGAAATCTTGATGAAGAAATATGATATTAAAACAAACAAACAATAACAAGAATATTTGCATTCTAGTGAGTGCTCAGAGATACCAGTGAAGAACTTGGGAGGATTATGTGATGTGTACACTCTTCACATAGTGAACTCTGGTTCCCTTGAAACAAAGACATGGAAAATTAGAAACAGAACATGATGCAATTGGAAGAGACGGTGTGTGTGTGTGTGCGTGCTTGCTGTTGTTCTTCCTGAAAGAGTCATTGTGTTTTGCCAGTGGAAGGAAATTGAATCCTAGGCCAGTGAGTGACCTGAGGATGCAGGCTCCTAACTGGAAGTAGACTGTAGAGTCCAGACTGGAACCTAGGTCTCCAGACCCACAATTTATCTCAAGGCTCATATTGGACACATCGGGATTGGGAGGTTACATGTATTTCCACAGAGGCTTGGAGTAATTGGCCTCTCTTGTGTCCTTGACCTCTAATGAATCCAACACAAAATTCCAATTTGGAAAAGGAATAGCCAAGCTGACTGAATAAGGATGTGTGTGAATGTTTTGCCTGAGTTTAAGTTCAAATTGATATGTATTCCCCTTCTACTGTAATCCAGGCAAGTGCAATTGGATCAGCTAGAGGACCGAGCTTAGCTTGAGAGTCTGTCCATCAAGACTTGTGGACAGGACTGGTTTGTCCCTCTACGCCCAATCTGCCTTCTCCACATGGCCTTGGGAGGCAGAACCACATAGGCCTCATCAACATGTCCTCTTTGTCCTCTGCCTTCCTTGTTGGTTTGGTCATTGGTGTATTTTGGCAAGCGAACAAAGGAAGGGAGGAAAGTAAGGTTGTGCTGTTTATTCTCCTGGCTTCCTCTCTCTTGGGTCACTGAGGGTTGACCTCAACCAGTGAAGGCCCCTGTGAGGCTGCCCCCCTAATGGAGCGCCTTTCTCTGGACGCTGGTGACCTCTGGACTTGGGGTAGTGGAGGCCCCCACTAAAAGGAGCCCCATGAAAATGCAGTGTCCCTTCCCGAGTTCCACCAACTCTGTACTGTCTGCGGTTTGCTCAGTTTGAATATGTCAGTTTATTTTCCAGCCACAGTCTATCTGACAAGACCTGTTCGGCCTTATAGAAAATGACCACACCCTTTCAAAATTGAGCTCAAGAGGGCGTTAAAAGTGGGAGAATAATTTATCTTGGAACACAGAAAAGAAATAAGTTGAAAAGTTTGGAACAGAGGAAATACATCTTCACTCCAGAGAAATGGCTTCCTTATTTATCTAGCTATAATTCATTAGTTGGTTTTACTGAATTTTTATGAGGATTCAAGGGTAACTCCTCTGTAGAACTCAAAGAATAGGATAAACGCAACCTAATGATATTATAAATGTAACTAAGTCTGACTACGTGGCCGTAAAGGGGGCTGGTTGACCTCTCAGGCCTCTCAAGGCCACACTTATGACTTATAATACAGTGTGGTATAAATAATACAGATTTAAAAGTCAGACAGGCATGATTTTGAATATTTCTTTTAGTTTGGATTTTTCCAATGGAAATTAGGGTTCTTATAGTTATTAAATGGCATAACATAGAGGAAGCAATTATCATAATATTCAGATGTAACCAGACATTAAAAATATTAGAACTCTTCCTTTAAAGAAAAATGAAGGATACCATAGTAAAGCATTGTTTCTTTTTTCTTTAAGCATTGTTTCTTAAAAAAAGATTAAATCTCGTTCTTGTGAATCCAATCACAAACTCATATGCTTTCTGCTCTCTGTTCTCTTAGTTATTTGTCGACAGTTTAAAATTGAGGATAGAATTCAGTTCTCATTAATGCATCTCCTTAATGCAACCTAGACAAAATAGACTGAAAATATAGCATTATCCATGGCCTTCAATGTGAAGAATCCAATTTACTTCATCCTAAGAGTTTAGGTATAAGGGAGGCTTGCCAATCAGAGGCACCGGGTGGCATTGAAAATGGTCTAACATACCTGCTGCTGATGAAAGGGTTGGCAGCTTGAGTTCACCCAAAGGCACCTTGGAAGAGAGGTCGGGTGCTCCGACCTCCCTGGCGGTAATCCTGAGGGTGGCTCAGGGTCAACGTTAACTGTGTGCTAAAGTTTATAAAACCTGGAATGTCTACTAGAGAGATTGAAATGAGTAATTTCTTAAGAATTACAGACTTACAATATAAAACAACAAGTTTTATGCAAAACAATGTACCGCTTTGGGTACAAAATTACTGAATTACTGACATAATTAGACCACCAGGGAGGCTAGTCAGCCCCGCAGCTGTGGGAAACGCACGTGCCGCAGTCCCACTCTGATGCACACGAAGTTACTGTGAGCCGGGGGCTGAACTGATGACGGTGAGCAATAGCAATCGACAAATCATGTGGGGTCTTATGCCCATGGCAAATGCCCGTGACATTTTATCATCCTCCCAGGGGGACACTTACCTTTATTTTGTTTTTGGGAACATTGAAGGGGTTGGTGAGAACTAGAATCTGCTTTTTAACAGAAATGGGATTCCTTCGCAAATGGAAGCCTCCTCTCTTCTAGCTCTTTCTCTTGCTCATTCTAAGCAAAAGAAACAGCTTCACTGTATTGAATGCTGATCCGAAGATTCTAAGAGTTCCCAGGAACTTGCAACTGAGCACAGAATGCAACGTGCAGGCAATTACAACCCAAGAGGACTCTAGTATGGAGGTGGGGTGAGGGGGGTGGGGTGGGAGGGAGCTGGGGAGGGGTGCTATTCTGGTATTAAATAAGAGAAAGATTCCCCCCCGCCACTCCCAGGGGGAAATACTCTGGGACTGAGTGGCTGAGAGACTGTGCCAAGCCCTGTTCGAATTCCCAAAGCCAAATTCACTGCTGTCAAGCTGATTGCTACTCACAGGGCCCTACAGGGCAGGGTGGAACTGTCCTGGTGGGTTTCAGAAACACATCTTTGCCAGGAGCAGAAAGCCTCAACTTTCTCCAGAAAGGCTGGCAGTTTCTGAACTGCTGACCTTGCAGTTAACAACCTAACACATAATCCACCCCAAGGCCAGAACTCCTCTATACAAATTAGTAGAAGGTAATTTGCATTATTTCCAAATGGTGTCTCGGGTTACTAAAGGTTTTTGTTGTTGGGCAGTGGGGAGTTGATTCTGACTCCCAGTGGCCCCATGTGATAGAGTAGAACACCCCGGTGGTTTTCTTGGTTGTGACAGAAATGGATCACCAGGTCTTACGCCTGCTGGGTTGGATTGAACTGCCAACACTTGGCCTAGCAACCAAGAGCATAAGCTCTGTGCCACTATGGTGGAACTGGGGAAATACAGGGGAGGAGGGCAGACAGGCTGCATTTTTTTACTCAAGATCACCTGACTATTTAAGGCGGATCTCAGGCTAGAATTCAGTCTTCTATCTTGGAAAACCACAGGGACCGTTCTACTGTGTCCTGTAGGATCCATATGATTTGACATCAACTCGATGGCAGTGTGTGAGTATGTCCCATTCAAATCACTACCCTCTGTATCACACAGACTAAATCTACTTTAGAGTTTAGAGACAATGTAAAGAAAAGTGCTGTATGAATATAGAGTGAGGTAGAGCCATCTTTTCCCTCTTCCTGACCAATCTAGGCAGTTGTTTTTTTTTTTGGCTTGGATCTCAAGATCATGACAAATTTTTGGTGTGTCCAATAGACTTATAGGTGACCCTTTTCAAAGTATTGAATCCATTGAGTACAGTAAGTGCCACATGCCTCATCATCATCCTCTATGGGCACGTCTGTATGGCCAACATTTTCCCCCAAGGCTGTCATAGATCTGATACCCTCAATTCTCCAATTGAACTCATCTGAGGCTATCTTATTATCTCCTTTCTTCCTTCCTTTCACAGGGCCAGAAAACATGGGGAGAGAGTATTTGCATGTATTCCGGGGGGTGGAGGGATGTGCTATAGCATGGAACTAGTGCTATAGCATGGAACTAGTTTCACAGAACTGAGCCCCTATCATAGGCCAGCATCACAGGTGATCTATTAAAGGGGTTACGACTTTGGATAAGAGAAAGTCTTTGTCCTTATGGAGACTTCAATATTGTAGGCAGAACAAGAAGTATCAGAAAGAAGGCAAAGTCGTATGGGGTGTGTGGGGGTGACAACGCTGTAGAAATGACATGAAATTGGCAGGCTTCCAAACAGTTGTTATGATGGCAGCGCTGAGACGGCCTTTGAATGTTGACTAGGATTTTATAGAGTCAATAGGCAGAGATGTACAGGAACGATATCCCAGGTATAGGGAGGGGTACGAGCAAGGATCCTTGGGTCATGGCTGAAAAACACCGAGTGGCAGGAAGAAAATATCCGACAACTGTGCGAAGGGTGTAGAGATAAGGAAGCTTGTCTGAGGTCTTAGTAAAGGAATTGGAGCTTGAAGGTTAAAAAAATTATTGGAACAGCTCTTGGAGAAAGATACTTTAGACATTTTAAATGACTATGAGGATAAGGATAATAAAACTCAAATGTGTTGATTCAAGTGGCTGGGAGGGCGACCGTAGGAATGATCTGGCGCAGAGCTGCACACGTACTCAGAGAAGGCTAACACTAGCCTTCAGGTATCCAATCCCAGGGGACACAGTGAAGTTGTGTTGGAATGTTTGATCTTACTAGTTCTGTAGTGGATTATTTTATGAATTCTCTACCCATTTCCCGCCACCCCCCTCCCCTCTCCCTCTTGATGTACTTAGAAGGCCTAGTAAACATAGTACAAGATGTATTCCCAATGGATGGGGGTGGGTGGGGGTTCTCAGCCATTGAAAATGAAGTATATTATTCTTGAAACCACATCCGGTGAAGTTTGAACTTCATAAGTGCTTAAAAAGCTTTTTCTTAATGAATGTCCTTAATTGAATTTTGAGTTTTCTCTTTTGAATTTACCCAAAGCAGTAACAGGATGCAAGAACAAAGTCACCTGCATGAGACGGAGCACTCTGTTAAATTACTTTTGCCCAGTGTGATTTACTTGCATTTATGTTCATGCTAAGAAAGTGCCACCTATTAATAGACAGATAGTAGATGGGGGTGGTGCTGCGACAACTCTCTAGTGTTTACCTCCTCAAAATAAACATGGCAAGAAGCTGCCTTTGAAAAGGTCTTAATTTAGACTTTAGAAAAGCTAGGGATGCTGACAAGCAAAAAAACACCAAGCACAATAATCAAGTCAGTCCCAGATGTAAACTATGCAGACCAGGGTAAAATATGCAGACCAGGGTAAGATTTGCAGACCAGGGTAAAATATGCAGACCAGGGAAGGGATTGCTCTGCGATTTTGCAGAGAGGTGACCCAGGAGCACGCAGACAGATTACACTTTATGCTCTATCACGCTTTCAAATCCAAGTCATCAGTGGTTTAAAAATTGTGTCATGTGGCAGTTACTCTTTGAAAATTGATCTGGCACACAGGGATGATCAATAGATAGTTTGCTGAATGAAATGATGTTGTTTAAAAAAAAAATCTTACCATAGTGAATGAAGGGGAAGTGCAGAGTGGAGACCCAAAACCCATTTGTCAGCCACTGGAAATCCCCTCACAGAGAGGTCTAGGGGAGGAGATGAGTCAGTCAGGGTGCGATGTAGCACCGATGAAGAATACAGCTTTCCTCCAGTTCCTAAATACTTCCTCCCCACCCCAACTACCATGATCCGAATTCTACCTTACAAGTCTGGATCGAGCAGAGGTTGTACACGGGTGCATATACGAGCTGGAGGCACAGGGAATCCAGGGTGGATGATACCTTCAGGACCAGGGGTGTGTGGGGCGATACTGGAGAGTAGAGGGTGAGTGGGTTGGAAAGGGGGAACTGATTACAAGGATCTACATGTGACCTCCTCCCTGGGGGACGGACAACAGAAAAGGGGGTGAAGGGAGACGCCGGATAGGGCAAGATACGACAAAATAATAATCTATAAATTATCAAGGGCTCATGAGGGAGGGAGAAGCGGGGAGGGAGGGAAAAAAAAGAGGACCTGATGCAAAGGGCTTAAGTGGAGAGCAAATGCTTTGGGGATGATTGGGGCAGGGAATGTATGGATGTGCTTTGTACAATTGATGTATGTATATGTATGGATTGTGATAAGAGTTGTATGAGCCCCTAATAAAATGTTTTTTTTTTTAAGAAATGATGTTGGTGTGTGTGTGTGTGTGTGTGTGTGTGTGTGTGTGTGTGTGTGCATATCTCCACAGGGTTAGTACAAAGTTGGGCACATAAAAAGTCTGGAGAGCATTTTTTTTAAAGGGTCCAAATTTTTAGGCCCATTCTAGGAGAAATAATTGGCTATGAAAACCAGGTAAGTTCTTAAAGAGAGCTGTAAGGAACTGGGTAGGATGGCTGCATTTCTCAGAGCAAGAAGGAAGTCCATGTCCCTACCCCTAAGCACTTGTTTCAGACTCTGGTTGCCTGGGGCTTTGTAGCTACTTTCAGTCCAGGAAGACACCCCGTGCCTCAGCAAGGCCTGGGATAGTTTGGGAAGATCCAGGATTGAGACACCGGGTTCATTTCTGTTATGATTTGACTGTTCTAAATGGCAATTGTCTGTAGGTTCTGTTCTTTGTCTTTGTGGGAAGTAGCTCCCATCCTTTGCCCTCATAGAATTTTAGAGTATGCAAAACCATATGCAAACACATTTTATTTAATCTGTTGCTACCCTGTAATCTTCATTTTACAAATAAAGGATCAAAGAGGCTACCAGACATAGCCAAGGTCACACAGCTAGAAGGTGGCAGAACTGGAATTCCTACCCAGGGGGGTGGCTTTAAGTTATTTTGTTTTTAGGTGCCCATTCCTTGCTACTGCCATCTTCTTACCACTTGGGTGTCTGAGGGGGCGAGGGGGCGGGCGGAAGGAATGAATGGGAGGCACTCACATTTCTAGAGGGGCATCTGTAAGACGCACCTCTTAAGGAGAGCTGGGCAAGCCCATCATGTCTGGTTTTGTTTGTAGCAGGAAGTACTAACTGGGCCTGTCGATTTTGTAGGTTTGATTGTCCCGACAACTTCCTGAGAACTTCCCGGTGTCCCCAGAGGGGCTTGAGTGGACGATTACGGAGACTTGGTAGGCAGGCGCAGGGCCAGACGTGGAGAGGCGATGAGCAAGCGAGAAGTATGGACAGATATTTATGCAGTTCTTGTTGCTCTCGGAGAAGTGAATATGCCATGAATGAGGCCAGTGTCACAAGTTGTTTTCGATTCTCCATCTCACAAACAAAGGGCATCAGCCATTTGAAAGGCAGCTTTCAGAAAAAGAGGGATAAACCAAACTGATCCACAACACACTTTTCTCTTTTTGAAGCTCCAAAGGGCTCATACACAATTTCCATTTAACTCTGGCAATATTCAAACCAAGAAAGCCAATGTAAATAGGTTATATTGGACATTGCTTCTCCCACAACTCCTTCCCCTTGAATCATGGCATTAGCAATTTCAAATGGAAAAGCAATTCCCAAAAAAATTTTTTTAAAGGTGGTGAACAATCTCTTTCAAGGTTCTTCCCCTTTATGGGGACTCAGCATCCTTCCCACCCGTTCTCTCTCCTGAAGCAGGCCTAACCAAGCAGGTTTTCACCGTCCATAGATCTGATATCACATACCTGGGAGTTATTTCTTGCCAATGTGCAAAAAAGGATTTAAAGGCCTTGTAAAATATCAAAATAAAATAGGGAAATAAGTGATAAATATAGACCTGAGAGCTTATAAAATGAGTAAGGGAGTGGATGTTATGAGGCACCTGAGATGACCTAATTTTTATAGTTAGGCACTAAATTGAACCTTACGTGTGGTTCGACTAAAAGTAAACACATGTGAGCTGCTGAGAGCTTACTTAACTCTCATTGCTGACCAAGGCAAACATAAGTGTATATACAAAATTATCTCTAGAAACAAAAATATTTCCTAGCCCTCAGATGTAAAATGACACATATTCAAATGCAGTCGGGCTATCTCTGATGTGTTCCTATGATACTTCTCAGCTGAGCGGTCACATTGAACTTCTTTCATTTTGTACAGGCCTTTGCATATGCTGTTCCTTCTGCCTGGATAGGTCCTCTCAGCAAGCCATCCTCTTCCTCCTTTAAACTCTTCTTAACCTTCTGGTTTTGCTTCAGTTCCGCTGCATCAAGGAAGCATTCACCCCTCACTGGGATAGTTGGGTTTTGTGTCAGTTTGGTGGCCAAGAGTCTTAGTAGTTTGTCAGCTGAGGCATGGTCATCTCTCATGATATGACCCAATGTAATGTAATCAACTCCGTGAGGGAATCTACTGGGAGCAGTCAAGCAGTTGTAAGAAGATAAAGGTGGAGTACAAGCCCTTTACACAGGTCAAAGCTCTGATGCAATGGAAATGGTGTTTTCTTGGGGTGTGGCCTACTTCTCATAGAAATATTAAATATAAATAAATTCTGTGGAAAACTTGCTTGCTTTTGGCTGGGTCTGGATCCTGAACCTGGCTCCCGACTTCTGGTTCTTCAGACTTGAGCCAATAGCCTGCCATACTGTCTGCCAACTCTGGGAGCCATCAGTGACCTGCCATCTGACCTGCTGCCTGTGGATTCATTGGCTGGTCTAGTCACGAGCCTGGTCTAATTACATTTGGTTCACCTGCATCTGCAGCCTACGGTGTTCCTGATAACCCTGAGTCCATCTGTTCCCAAAGGGTTATGAGTCAGGAGACACCTCTAGTTTAACATCTGACACATGGACTTGAAACCAGATTGGAATGATTTTGCTTCTCTAGAGAACCCAACCTAACACACCCACCCTCAACCCAAACCCGGAGAGGCTCCCTTACAAAAGAGTTTTAGAGGATTTATACACTTTTAAAATGATTATTTACCATAGTTCATGTTTATTCACTTCTTGATTTCATGATTTAGTATGTATCGTCCCTGTGGTAGTCAGCTATTATGTCAACTAGATCCTCCTGGTGGAGTTCAACCTGTCAATCCAGTGGTAGTTTCTTAAAGCCTCCTTGGGGGTATGGTCTTCTTATCAGAGTAAGAGAAGCTGGAAACCCCCCTCTCTCCCTGGGACTCTGGCTGCTTGACCCCGAGAACTGTTGGCATCCCACCATGTTTCCACCCATTTTGGATCCATGTGACTCTGCACCCACTGGCCTGTGCTATTCCTACTTCCCAGTTCACCTTTCTGCATCATCTGCCTGAGTCTGAAGAGGGCCTTGCGGCCTCACATCAGACTTAGGGGCTTGAATTGGATGGACTAAGCCAAGATACCTTCTTGGTATAAAGCTCTTTCTTATTCATAGAGGAGTGTAACTAGATTTATTTCTCTAGACAACCCGGCCTAACATGTTCCTTCGCTAGACAAAAGCTTCGTGAGGTCAAGGACTGTATGTGTTTTGCTCATTCCTGTATTTACAGTACGTTGCCCAGTACCTGATTTATGGTAATAGTATCAATAGCAACAATGAGAATAGGAACATTCGAATGGCAGGAACCCTTCTAAGTGACCCATATCAAATAATTCATTTCAATCTCAACACAACCCCCTGAAGTGGGTGCTGTTATTACCTCTCTTACAGAGAACAGAAGTAGAGTTCTGAGGTTAAATAAGTTGTCCAAGGTTGCTAAAGTGAACCCGATGTTCTGATTCCAGACTCTGAGTTCCTAAACACTGTGTCCTACTGCTTCCTAGAGATGCTCAATAAATCTGTTGAATGACTGAATACATTCTTGAGGATAATATAGCCCAGGAATTTTGCTTTCTTTCATCTCATTTTGTTACTAATGACTCAATGTCCATTTCAGTTTTACTTTTTCTTTTTTCATCTTTTTTACCCACTTAGACCGATATTTAGGTTTGAAGGATAAGGAATCTAGATGGATATATACATATAAATGTAATTTGTTATTAAAAACAGATCATATGTATTTACACTGACCATCTGTATTAGTCTGGGTACTTTAGAGAAACAAAACCACAGAAACTCATGTATAAGAGATAGTTTTATATAAAGGCTAAGTGCACATTCAAGAAAACATCCCAACCCAGTGCTGCCCAAGCCCACAAGTCCAACATTAACCCATATGTCCAACACCAATCCACAAAGTCCTCCTCCATCTCACAACACACACACTATGATGCCGACTGCAGGGGGAAAGCTGAGTCAGTGAATGTGTGAGCATCTCAGTGCTGGCAGGGGTCTCCACATGGGTGCTCCAGTACCCAGGGCTGCATTGGGGTAGATCCATGTGGCTTCTTCTTGGGGATGTCTTACAGGAAATGAGCCTTGCCAGCTGAAGCAGGGAACTGCTAAGGCAGCTGCACCCTGGTCCGGCCATCACAAAACAAGAGACCCGAGAATCAGAAAGGCAAGGCTCATTGAGCCATTTATCCCTCCGCCCTTCAATTAACCCCACATGTATTTATCGGTCAGGTTGGCACAATAAACTCACTACCTCACCATCTCAAACAATTAAATCTCCAACAATAAGCCATTAAATCCTCCGTAAATGTGGTTCTCTGTCTTCCCTCATCCTCCTTCCCTTCTTTTGCAATATCCTATCCCTCCCCTCTCCCTGTTCCTACCCTCATACCTGGCCTCTTTGTAGTCCTCAAAGTCTGGTCATTTGGTGTATAAATTACTTATTTTTCCTCATAATGATGGTGGTATTAAATATTTATCTTTGTTGGTTTCACTGCGTTTGCTAAGCACAATGTTCTCTAGTTTCGTCCATGTCTTCCAGTGTTTAAGAGAGTTGTCATCGTTTTATACTGAAGCATAGTATTCCATTGTATGGATGCACCAGAATTTGTTTATCCATTCTTCTATAATTAGAATTTTGGGTTGTTTCCATGTTCTTGTAATAATGGAAATTGCTGCAATCAACATAGGTGTGCAAATGTCGGCTTGTGTTGCAGTCTTGATTTTTGTAGGGTATATGCCCAGTAGAGAGATTGTGGATCATAAAGTCCTTGCATTAGCATCTGTTTAAGGAAGTGCCATACTGAATCCCATAGTGGGTGTACAATTTTACAGTCCCACCACATACCTAAAACTCTTGAAAAGCAAACTCACTGTCATCGAGTAAATTTCTGCTCACAGCCACCCTTTATGGGAGTAGAAAGCCGTGTCTTTCTCCTGGGGAGCCACAGGTGGCTTCAGACTGCTGACCACTTGGTTAGCAGCCCACATGGAACCACTCTACCAGCAGGGCCCCCGCATGTCTGAGGCAGCCATACAAACCGATTGGAGCTAAGCTACCATTCTGTCTTGACATTTTAAGAGTGGGACTTATACTCCCTTCTACACAGGAGGCAGGGAGGTCAGCTACGTGCTCGTGGTTTGGACAATGCACCAGCTTCAGCACATGTGTAGTCCTTGGAGAGGTTTGCAGGTGGAAGTGGATTTAATATTTTCTTCAAAATAGAATGCAGACTCTTTCCCATCGCTCCCTCCTGCACTTGGATGAGACCCCAGAGTTCTAAACAAAACAACGGAGAGAAATGACTTTAATATGACAAAGTTGTGCAAGTGGTTGCTTCTCAGCGCTGTTTCTTCGCTATGGAAAGCCCTGTGAGATCTATGGGAGATCTAATTTGAGGGAGAGCCAGAGTCAAAGAAGCCTGCCAGGATTTGATGCCTGAAAACACTTAGAGATGCCGAGCGGCTTGCCGGTTGGATAATGTTGCGTAGGATTATTATGCATTTAAGCATTAGGGAGTGATTTTCTTTTGATGTATTTGATGTAGAGTGGCTTTTTCTGTTATTAGCAACCAGCTTACAGGTCCACTTGTTTTAATAGCCACACGGTAATTACACAGGTGTTGCAGCCTCCATTTTGTTGATGCACATTTTGAACCAGCTTCAAATATTCATGAAGGACTCAGAAGGCGTATACTTTGACTTAGCCCCATTAATGGATTCAAAGCAGAAGACCTGGTCCAGTGCTAAAGGTACTTATAATTAGTAGAAATAACATTAATGCATTTTTGTGACATTTCCTGAGTGTCTAATGTGCCAGAAACTATTAAAAAGCAAAAGAGAGACAGCGTGATATAGGAAAAGGGATCTGGGCTTTGCTGGCATACCACTTCCTGCTATAGTCTCCATGACCTTGAGGGGTTCACTGGGCCACTGAAAGCAGGAGTTTTCTCATCTGTAGAATGTAGATATTGGTGCTTACTTGGCACAGAACAGAAATAATCTAGCACATAGTGGTTGTTGGTTTGCCTGGGCATAGAATGTTTATCGTCGAAAGGTCATATCTTCATGCATGATGGAATTACAAATCACCATGCCCCACCTACTAAAACCTCCAAAAAACAAAACAAAACAAGAAACCAACAAACTCATTGTCTTGGAGTCGATGCCGACTCATAGGACAAGGTAGTACTGCCCCGGTGAGTTTCTGAGACTAACCCTTTACAGGAGTAAACTTCTTACACTCTGAGGAGTGGCTGGTGCTTTTTTTTTTTTCCCACATTTTATTAGGGGCTCATACAACTCTTTTTTTTTTTAATTTTAACAATTTATTAGGGGCTCATACAATTCTTATCACAGTTCATACATATACATACATCAATTGTATAAAGCACATCTATACAGTCTTTGCCCCAATCATTTTTTCTCCTCTTTTCTTTTTTTACATTTTATTAGGGACTCATGCAACTCTCATCACCATCCATACATATACATACATCAATTGTATAAAGCACATCCGTACATTCTTTGCCCTAATCATTTTCAAAGCATTTGCTCTCCACTTAAGCCCTTTGCATCAGGTCCTCTTTTTTTTTTCCTCTCCCTCCCCGCTCCCCCATCCCTCATGAGCCCTTGATAATTTATAGATTGCTATTTTGTCATATCTTGCCCTATCCGGAGGCCCCCCCCCCCTTCTCTGCCGTCCGTCTCCCAGGGAGGAGGTCACATGTGGATCCTTGTAATCGGTTCCCCCCTTCCAACCCACTCACCCTCTACTCTCCCAGCATCGCCCCTCACACCCCTGGTCCTGAAGGTATCATTGAACCAGTGATCTTGTGGATGGTAGCCCAATGCGTAACACAACCCCCAGGGTGCCGATGATTCCCTAAACATTTTAATATTGTGCAAAATTAAGATTGTGCAAAGGTGTAGAGGCACAAAGAAGAGCCAGGAACTAGCTCCCTCTGCCCAGGAGCTGGGTAGCTCTCCCCTAAGGAGATTTCCCTGGAGGTGGCTTGGGAAGGATGAGTAGGCATCTCTCTGTTGGATGGTCAAGGAGGAAAACCTCCTGGGCCCAGAAACCTGGAGCACCTGTGAGGCGAGGACTTTTACAACATCGGGTGTGCGACGGGGGCAGTGACCATGCGATGGGATGAAGCTACAGAAGTAGATCAGCACATCCTCACAGACACTAAGGTCAAATTCCTGATCAAATGGAGTCCTTCAGTGCCCTCTAGAAGGGCCTTGTGTTAGGACCCAGATCCGTGATCTTATCTGGCAAAATGCTTTGTTTTCCTTTGTGTTTCCCTAAGCAAGTCCCCTTGATCTGGCCTTTGACCACGTTGTTCTGTTTGTTTGTAGAATCAGACACTAGCACAGTGTTTCTGAAAATTTCCTTGTTAGCTACAAAGACAAGTTGGTATAATCGTCTGCCCAATTTCCCCGCTTTCTGCGCCTGCATCTCCAGCCTCCAGTGTCTTCTCTGGGGGCCTGGGGGGCATGGGCATCTCTCACTTGGCTCCTTTGTGCCCAGTACAAAGGCAGGTGGGAGCCGTGATTGATTGCTGGTTTACATGGTGACAGGAAGCCTGCTGGCTGGGCATTTTCTTTTCTTCCTGAGGCCCAGTCTCTCCTTCTACCTGGACTTCCTTGTTAGCGACTGCCTCAGAGCTGCTTGGCATGTCATTTTTAAATACATTTTCAACTATAAAAATACGTACAAATACATTCCAAAGGATCAATTCTGTTCCTGTGGGGCGGAACCATGGCAGGCATTGTGCTTCTTCTTTAATTCTGGAAAAATTCCTTTTTATTTTTATATGAGCTGACACACCCAGCTCTGGTCTAGGTCAGCCAGGCCGAAGGCAGGCGTGTGCAGCAGAATGATAGGGGTGGGGAGCTGGCCTTTGGAAAAACAAACACCTCTGCAAGCCTCAACCTCCACCCTCCATCCATCGGGGCCTTCTTTGAAGGGGAGTGTGTGCGAGGTGTGAGCATCCGTGTGAAAAATGAACAAGCGGATCACAAGCAGTCAGGCCCCAGGCAGCGCTGATGAGGTGAGAACTTCTGGGTGGAGGGGTGGGGCTGGCGTTAGCCATCTTGGTTCCTGGCCCCCAGTCCTGGTACCCCTCCGTCCTGTCGTTCAGCTGATGGTTACTGCTCATCAGCTCTTTGCCACCAAGTTCTAAGTCCCTGATAGAGACAGAGAGTGCTGTAAGCATTAAGGGACATAGGACAGATTCTTTTGCTATTACCATGGTTTGTATTGTGCCTATTATTGTCACTTAGCTTGGTGGCTTGTTCTTAAATTTCTGCAACTTGCAGTTGAAAGGGCCGTTGGGGACACCGACAATGATAAGATGAATACCCAAACGTGTGTTAGTGAGTACATGTGGAGAAGACACAGCTGTGGGCGATGCCTTTCGATCCTACTCTCCATCTCTCGATTTAGCCAATCTGGCTTTCACGCCCATCTTTCCAGATTGTCCATTCTTAGGGAACCAGCTCCGTCTGATTTGCTAGATCCAGTGAGAAACTTGAACTCTTCCTCTTAGTTGGCCAGCCTGTGACAGACAGACCTACCTTGGATATTACTCAGCCCTCTAGGGAAATTTGACCCAAGTCAATGCTAAGCAATTTATACATGCTTAGTTATTTCATAATTACCACAATAACTCTTAAGAAGCGAGGTAGGACTAGTATTCCCATCTTGGAGATGGGAAAACTGAGGCATATAGAAAGAAGCTGAGTCACTTGGGTAAAGCCATCTATCTAGTCAGCAGAAGAGCTGAGATTCCCTTCATCAGACACTCATGCCTTTCTGCCCCAGGGCTCCAGGGAGATCATTCCTTCCCAATGATCTCCCAGATGCAACTTCCTCTGGTAGCCCTAGACCAATTGGCATGAGATATGATCACCCTTTCATGCCTCACTCATCCTGAATAAACAGGTTTGTTCAACTCAACTCCCTCATTTTGTTTCTAATGCCTACATTCCTGCTGATTCCCAAGTTCATACCACTGGGCCAGACGGCACTTCTGTGATACAGATCTGGACTTTTAGCAACTCCACCAGCACACACGCGTAGCTCTCTCGTGGGGACTTTCCTTTTGCCCATTTAGGAATGGAGGGCCTACTAGGTACCAGGCTCGATGGAGCTATTGTTGTTAGCTGCTGTTCAGACCTGACCCATAATGACCCCTGGTTCATGGTGACCTCATGCATGTTTGAACAAAATGCTGTCCCATCCTGTGCCATGCTCCAGTCAGGTGCAGACGAGATGGTTGTGATCCATAGAGTTGTCTTCTCGCCATCCCCACCTTTTTACTGTGACTTGTGGGATCGTTTACAGAGCAAATGGATCTTCCACTCAACAGTTTCTACACATTTTGCTCTGTGACGTTGATTGCAATCCCTACAAGGTAGTAGCACCCTTCCCACTTCCTCCCCGTGTCTGCTGTCGCTATCGGTCCATAGAATTTTATTTATTTATTTAAAATAAATCATTTTATTGGGGGCTCTTACAGGTCTTACAACAATCCATACACCAATTGTATCAAACACATTTGTACATATGTTGCCACCATCATTTTCAAAATATTTTCTTTCTGTTTGAGCCCTTGGCGTCAGCTCCTCTTTATCTCTCTTCCTCCCCTACTCTCCCACCCTCATGGGCCCCTAATACATTATAAATTATTATTATTTTCATGTCTTACACCGCCTGCTTTCTCCCTTTCCCCACATTACTATTGTTCATCCCCTGGGGAGGGTGGGGGGACTCAGAGGTTGATCATTGTAGTGGGTTCCCTGTTCTCCTTCCTCTCCCTCCACCTTTCCCCTACCCTTCTGGTATTGATCCTCCCATTACTATTCCTGAGGGGTTTATCTGCCTGGATTCTGTGTGTTGAGAGCTTTTATGTGTACCAGTGTACATGCTCCAGTTTAGCCAGATTTGTAAGGTAGAGCTGGGATCATGATAGTGGGGGGAGGAAGCATTTAAGAATTAGAGGAATGTTGTGTATTCTGTCAGTGCAATGCTGCAACCTTCCTATCTCGTTCTTTCTCTGTGACCCTTCTGTGAGGAATGTCCAGTTGTCTACAGATGGGCTTTGGGTCTCCACTCCAGCCCCTATCATTTGCATCAATACATTTGTTTGGTTTGGGTCTTCTGATGCCAGATACCTGATGTGGTGGATACCTTGTTGCTGGTGTGCCTCTTCCATGTGGGCTTGTTGTTTTCCTGCTAGATGGTCACTTGCTTAACTCCAAGCCTTTAAGACCCCAGACACTGGTCTTAAAGGCTTGAAGATAAACAAGTGGTCATCTAGCTCAGAAGAAGCCATGCCCACATGGAAAAAACACATCAGCCTGTGTGACCACAGGTGTCAAAGGGATTAGATATCAGGTATCAAAGAACAAAAAAATCATATAATTGTAAATGAGGGTGAGTCCAGAGTGATGACCCAAAGCTCTCTGTAAGCAACTGGACACCCCTTTACTAAAGGGTCATGGGGAGGAGCCGAGCCAGTCAGGGTGCAGGGTAGCAATGATGAAACATACAACTTTCCTCTAGTTCTTAAATGCTTCCTCCCCCCATTATCATGATCCCAATTCTACCTCACAAATCTGGCTGGACCGGATGATGTACACTGGTACAGATAGGAACTGGAAACACAGGGAATCCAGGTCAGATGACCCCTTCAGGACCAGTGGTGAGAGTGGAGATGCCTGGAGGGTGGAGGGAAGGTGGGGTGGAAAGGAGGAACCAATTACAAGGATCTACATATAACCTCCTCCTTGGGGGATAGACAACAGAAAAGTGGGTGAAGGGAGACATTGGACAGTGTAAGATATGACAAAATAATAATTTATAAAGTATAAAGGGTTCATGAGGAAGTGGGGAGTGGGGAGGGATGGGGAAAATGAGGAGCTGATATTAAGGGCTCAAATAGAAATCAAATGTTTTGAGAATGATGATAGTAACAAATGTGCTTGACACAATGGTTGTATGTATGGATTGTAATAAGAATTGTATGATCTCCAAATAAAATTATTAAAAAAATAAAAAAGAAATATTTCTCTTAAAAAAAAAAAGACCCCAGACACTATATCTTTTGATAGCCAGGCACCATCATCTTTCTTCACCACATTTGCTTATGCCCCCATTTTGACTTCAGCAATCTTGTTGGAAGGTGAGCATCACAGAATTCCAGATTAATAGGAAAAAGTATTCTTGCATTGAGGGAGTACTTGAGTAGAGAACCAATGCCTGTCTGCTACCTTAATATTTAATGTTTAAGAATATGTACATAGACCTATATCCCTATCCTTATATATTAATATATTTACATATATGCATGCCTGTATTTATACCTCTATAAATGAATTGCTTCTCGGCCTTTTGGCTAAAATCAAGTTAGTATATCTCTATAAATGTCTTTTGCCTCCTAGTTCTTTCCTCTATTTCTTTTTACTTTCCTCCTGCCCCACTATTATGTTTGCCCTTCATGCAAAATTCAGTACATTCTCTCGGCTACATTGCTCTTGATCAAACCCCATCAGGCATTCTATGTCCTCCCCACCATTTATTACTCCCCTGTGCCTGGCTTGGTTCATAGCATTTTCATCGACTGATCTTCAGAAGTAGAATGCCAAGGCCTTGTTTATGTTAATCTGGAAGCACTGATACAGTATCATTAGCAACAGACAAGCCTCTATTGACAGGTGGGGGATGGCTGCACATGAGGTGCCTTGGCCAAGAAACTTCGGTCCCCCACGGGCAAGTCAAGAATTCTACACGGGGTCAGCAGAGTCCCCATGCAGTTATATTCAGTGCCATTGCATTGAGTCCACATGTTGTGACTCTCTAGGGACCCTGCAGGGTCTCGGTTATCTTAGCAGCACAATCTCACATCTATCTTTAGCCCCGCTTTCTTCCTTAGGCCCTGTGACAGTTAAGATCGTGTGTCCAGTTGACTGGGTCACGATCCTCAAAGATTTGGCCATTATTTTGTAGTCATCTCCCATGATGAAATCTGTTATAATGTAATTATATTCATGATGAAATCTACAATAAGCAGCCAATCAATTGTTAGGGAATTTCCGAGTTTGCTGCTTCCAATATATGTGAATGCTCTGGCAAAGCTTCCTTGCTTTTTGTTGCATCTGGATCTTGAATCTAGCTCCTCATCTGACTTCTAGTTCTTTGGACTTGAGCTAATAACCTGCTATATTGTCTGCTGATCTTGGAAGTCATTAGTCTCTGCAGCCTGTGAGCATTTGGATCCAAAGCCAGCAACCAACCCTCTGACCTGCCAATCTTGAGCTCACTAGCCACTGCAGGTATGTGAGTCACGCTTCACCTCGAGCCTGGCATGGATTTAGAATCTGTCTGCCTCTACAACTCCATAAGCCATTTTCTTGAGATAAGTCTCATGGTGTGTATGCATCTATAAACTACCCTGGTTTGGGGTCTCTGGAGATCCCCGCCTAAAACAGGCCCTATATCCAGCTCTATTTGGGGCATGCCTCTTAAATTCATTCCCTTCTCATCTTCACTAAAGTGCAAGGTTCATGTCTCACCTGGAAATGTATGTCAGTTTTCTAGATGGTCTCCTTGTCTCCAGGTTTATTTATTTGTTTGTTTTGACACCAAAGTTTCTAAGATGCACACCTGCTCCTGCTCCTCCCCTCTTTACACTCTTTCTGACAACCCCCTCCCTCTTCTAGGGAAGGGATTTTCTGTTTTCCATGGAAGCCCATTCCATGTGGCTGGCTTCGTCCCAACTTCTTAGGCTCCATGCATGGTACTCCACGTCCTTGGTCACAATAATTCCTTCCAGAAAAAAAGGCAAGTGGGAGAAGAGCAAGCAGAATTTTTTTTTATTTAGGTGTCGGGAGGGGAAAGTCTCCCTCCCACTCTGCGTGATAAGGCTTGGTGTTTCCAGCAGTCTCTTTCTCTCCACATGGAAGATGATTTCTGAGAACTACTTGAGAACCAAGACAGAGACTCCTGACATTGTTTGAGCTTTTGAGCTGCATGTGACCCAAGCGTACCCATAGGCTATACCAATTTTGGGAGTCAATCTATTTCCTATTCATTAGCACTGCCATTACTGATTATGTGACCTTGGACAAACTACTTAACCTTCTTGGATATAAATTTTCTTATCTCTAAAATGGGCATTATAATGATATCACACAGACATGCTTTTGAATTAATTCTGACACACAGAACTTCCCCCATGGGTTTTTCTAGGTCAGTGATTCTCAACCTTCCTAATGCCAAGAACCTTTAACACAGTTCCTCATGTTGCTGTGACTATAAAAAGTATTTTTGTTGCTATTTCATAACTATAATTTTGCTACTGTTATGAATCAGGCAACCCCCGTGAAAGCGTTGTTCAACCCCAAAGGGGTCGAGACCCACAGGCTGAGAACTGCTGCTCTAGGTTGTAGTCTTTATAGGAGCAGATTGCCAGGTATTTCCTCCTGCAGAGCCACTGGGTCGGCCGCAGTCACTGACCTGCGGGTCAGCACTGTAGTGAGGCTAATGTGAGCTAATGCACACAGCCAGCACCCATCTGTCAGTTTGTTGTGCTGTGGTAGCTTGTGTGTTGCGATGATGCTGGAAGCTACACCATCAGTATTTCAGATACCAGCAGGACCATCCTGGTGGATAGGTTTCAGTGAGCTTCCAGACTAAGATAGACTTCTAAGAAAGACCTGGAGATCAACTTCTGGATAGTAACTAAGGAAAACCCTATGGAGCACAATCAAAAGTTGTCTGGTACAGTGCTAGATCAACCCCCAGGGCTGGAAGGCACTCAAAAGACACAGAGGTTGCAACAATGCCCTTGAACATGGTGCAGATGGTGAGGCCACATCTCATTCTGCTGCAAATGAGACAAGGTGAAGGAAGCCAGCTGACTTTCTCCACCTTCCATCGCCAAAGACAGAAGAGCCAGACTTAAGTCACCCTAGGAGCAGCTGGCTCTCCAGAGATGTCCAACCCTCAGCCCAGAGCGGGGGTAAGAATTAGATGTTGAGAACATGAGTTTTCCTGCCTCAGATCCGGAGAGGGAACAAGTAAGAAAGAGTTCTTCCTACCTTCACTCCGAAAATGCGGAGTTCTAAACCCTCACCGCGACCAAATTAGCTTAACGAGCTCTTTCAAAGCAAAATAGTTCTGCATTGTCTCCAGTGCCGCCGTTAGGTTTCTAGAATATTTGGGAAGGGTAATAACATCAAGATGTTTCTTCCGTGTTTCAATGGGAAGAAGCTGTCTCTGGGTCTGCATCCTTGAGGCTTTGTTTCACTGTTGGGGATGAACAAATGTGAATCGTTTAATGTGTCATTCTAACAGTACTTCCTTCTTCAAGCTGAACTCGACATAAATTTACCTCGGGCCTGGAAAGGTTCAGCTGGGGAAGGGGATAAATGGCTGTTTAGTTGCCAGAATCCAGCTTGGCCACGTTCCCCAGACACTGGCTGGCTCCTGGGTGGTTGAATTTGGCTGAAAGACATCAACGCAAGCATAGCCCCCTTTTCATTTGACGGAGCTGTTACTTGAATGAATGCTATTAAGGGATCTAAACGTGAGAATGTTATATACCAGCAGCAGACGCGTCCCCAAGTGTGTACATATGGCCTAAATTAGACCACCTAAGTAGGCGGTGTGCAAAGCCTAGAAATTATAAGAAAAGAATTGGATAATGAGAGGCAGCAGCTCACTGAAGGCAGCCCACTGGCAGCGAGAGCTCAGCATCCCCCGAAAGGCTTCTTAGAGAAGGGCACCCAGGTAACCCTTTTTTGCTTCCTCCCCTCATTGTCTTCCCTGTAATTCATTTCATCCCAACTCCTCTATAGCAATCATAGTACCTGATGCAGAGACCCCGGCTCCATCAGTCTACGAGGTCACATTTTCTTTGAAAACATTATCTTCTTGATGAAACCTTTAAATATAAAAGCTAGACATGAGCATTCTGTCTAGTAAAACAACCCCAAACATATCTAATGGGTGTAATAATTCCTACTCACTTTCATTTCGGTTCCCTGAAGGAGCCCTGGTGGTGTAGCAGTGTTGGGCTGCTACCTAGAAGACCAGCTGATGGAAACCACCGGTCGCTCTGCAGAGGAAAGATGGGGCTTTCTCCTTCCGCGGAGTTAGTCTTGGCAACTCACAGGGGCGGTCCTACCCTGTTCATAAGGTTGTGGCGAGTTAGGATAGACTTGATGGCAGTGCTGGGTTTTTTGTTTTTGGAAGGTTGCCAGGGATTGGCATTTCAGTCGTGGGATTTTTGCCTTCCCTGTCAGAGACTTGAGTTTGATCATAATCAATGCACCTCTGGAGACCTACTTCTGAAAATCAGCCCACAAAAGCTTGGTGGATCACAACTGTCCAATCTGCGAAGAAGCACTACAATCTGGGTAGGGTTTGGGCCTGACAGCTGCAGCTAATAGCAGGAACAACAAAGATTACACCTTCCATGCTTTTTTGTTCACACAAACTTGCATAATGATATGAGAATGGGATGTTTAGTATTTTTTATAAAAAATGGAACCACGATCACCGGTCTACCCTGTAAATGACTTTTCTTCATTAATGAGACATCAAAGACTTCTTTCTAAATCCATAGACATAGATTACTTTAGTTTTGAATTACTACATGGTATTTCATACTAAGTATATACCATAATTTAGCAAGCCATTTTCCTATCAATGGGACATTCAACAATACATAGCAATAACAATAAGTGTCTTTAATATAAATATTTATATGCTAGCAACTCTTTCACAGGGTGTGTTTTTGCAGTATTTATTCTTTAGTTTGTGTGTTTTTAAAAATTTAATAGACACTTCTAGCTAATTCCCCCTAAGATTCTATTCAAACCTTCTAAGAATATATGACGACTAGAAATTTCCCTCTCATTTTCCCCACCCTGTATTTTTTCCCTTTTAAAATTTTCTCCAATCTGACCAAGAATGGTATCTTATCTTTAAATTTAAATGATACTTCCTTAATTATAAGTGAGGCTGGCCAGTCTTTCATTGACATTTTACATTTCTTTTCTGTGAATTGCCTGCTTTATCCTTTGTTTATTTTTGCATGGGTCTGATTTTTGTCTCTTCTTACCAAATTAGAAAAGCTCTTTGTATATGAGGAAGATTAAACTCTAGGTCTACTGTATACAAGTATGTTGTAAACTTCCCCCCAGCCTGCTATTGGTACTGTACCTTTGTTTATTGTGCCTGTTAGCAGAGCAGGAACAACAAAAATGTAGTTAAATATGTTGCAGCATCTCACCCCCCCTGGATTTTCCATTTTACTTGGGAAGGCCTTTTCTACTCTAGTGTCATAGAAATATATGACTTTATTTTTCTTCTTCTTCTGGTATATAGTTTTTCAACTGAGTCTTTAATGTATTTGGAATTGGGTTGTGGAGGAAAAAATTATGAATCATTTTTATGTTCTCCTACATGGGAAGCTAACTGTCGCAACAGCATTAAATAAAGTATCCTTTTCTCATTGAGTTAAATGTCCTTTTGGTCATATATTAAGTTCCCATGCATATTTGGACTAGCTTCTGAACTTTTCTTCTATAACACTAGCATATTTCAATACCATAATATTTTTATTAGAATGGTTTTCTAACATATTCTGATATCTTATAAGGCAATATTGACCTCAAGGTTTTCCACCCCACTCACCCTATATTTTGGTTGGATACACTCAGATATTTATTCTGTCATTATAAATTTAAATATATTTTATCCAGTTACCAAAATTAGAATTCTGATTGGAATTGTCTGAATTCCTTACTGAATACAATTAAGAGATTAATTAATTCCTTCTTCCAGAAAGAAAGAAAGAAGCACATGGTATATCTTTGCCCTTCTAAATGTTGTTTTTCTTTTGTTGTTGTTGAGAATGTTCACAGTAAAACATAGCAATCTGTTTTAACTTTGTTCAGAATTTCCCCACACCCTTCAGTGAGCCTTCCTGGATTTCTTCATGGCTGACCCGGCATCTTCTCTGTTAAATGGATTTGCAATGATTTAATTTTTTGTTGATATGGTGGATGGTATGTTTGGCAAGCCGACTTCATATGCATAAATTGTAATGCCTTAATCTTTCATCCACATGACATCAGAACTTGCTCCCTTCAAAGTCTTCCTTAATTATACCAGTCGTGGTCACCGGAAGTCTCCTGCCCTGAACTTCTTACGTCCAGCTCTCCTGGCTGTTGCCTGTCGGGTGAGAAAGCTTCATTATAGACAACACAGAGGTGCCACCAGGAGCATGATGGCTTCAAGGGACTTTTTTCCAAAGCCGTTCCTTCTCCGGGAGCCGGAGCAGGGAGAATAGCCTCTGTTCTCCTAACTCCATGCTGTGTTTATTATGTGATTCCCGATGGCTCTTCCTGTTCTCAGAATCCACCCACTCACCCATGGGGTCCTGACCTAGAGGGGCTGAACAACACCTGTGACAGGCGGGCTAGTTTTCATGTCCTTATTGTTTTCAGATGCTCATCTGACTTCCGACTCTTTGTTCAGTGGTATTATTATAGGATCCTTTATTATGTGGTATACATTTCTTGATTTTACAGTTTAATATGAGAAAGCTCACAGAACTTGCAAAAGACTCAGTGCCGGGTACTGAGGCAGAGATGACCAGGTTTATAAGGAGCCCTTGTAGCATAGTAGTTATGTGTTGGGCTGCCAACTGCAAGGCCTGCAGTTTAAGACCAATAACTGCATCGCAGGGGAAAGACTGGGTTTTTTATTTCCATAAAGAGTTACAGTCTCAGAAACTTCCTGGGGCAGTACTCACTGGCTCTGTCCTCTAGGGCCACTAGGAGATGGAATTGATTCAATGAATGTGAATTTTTTGGCTTTGGTTTTGTTTTTTGTCTATGTTAGGAATAAAGATCTAGAGTTGATAAGAACATCAACTATCACATGAAATTATGGTTCATAATTAGAGTTTTATTGGTTTTAGTTTTCAGTTTGATTTGTATTGAATTTGTAAACTTATCTCTGCATTCAATTTTTTCTGCCTATAAATTAATTTTAATGGCTAGTTTTGTGAGAGCTGGAAGAGGCTCAAGGAATTTGCATGCAGTATTATTTTTGATTATTTTAATGTAACTCTATAATAAAAGTAGTCTACATCAACATGGAAAACTCCATGAAAATATTTCCTTTTAAGATGGGGAAATAGATGTATGTGCCTATATTTATAGGTTTATATTAAGGTGGCAGAAGGACATTGGGCCTCTACTCAAGTACTCTCTTAATGCAAGAATACTTTGTTCTATTAAAATGGCATTCCAAAAAAAAAAAAAGGCATTCCATGATGCTCACCCTCCCGACCAACCGCTGAAGACAAAGCGGATGAATAAGCAAATGTGATGAAGAAAGCTGATGGTGCCCGGCTATAAAAATAGATAGCGTCTAGTGTCTTAAAGGTTTGAAGAAAAACAAGTGGCCATCTAGCTCAGAAGCAACAAAGCCCACATGGAAGAACACACCAGCCTGTGTGATCATGAGGTTCTGAAGGGATCCGTTATCAGGCATCAAAGAACAAAAAAATCATATCATTGGGTGCACACCTCCATGATAACGATCGCTGAGGACAAACGGGTGCATAGGCAAATGTGGTGAAGGAAGCTGATGGTGCCTAGCTATCAAAAGGTATAGCGTCTGGGGTCTTAAAGGCTTGAAGGCAAACAAGCGGCCATCTAGCTCAGAAGCAACAAAGCCCACATGGAAGAAGCACACCAGCCTGTGCGATCATGAGGTGTCAAAGGGATCAGGTATAAGGCATCATCAGAACAAAAAATCTTACCATAGTGAATGAAGTGGGAAGTGCAGAGTGGAGACCCAAAGCCCATTTGTAGGCCACTGGAGATCCCCTTGCAGAGGGGTCTAGGGGAGGAGATGAGTCAGTGAGGGTGCGATGTAGCATTGATGAAGAATACAGCTTTCCTCTAGTTTCTAAATGCTTTCTCCCCCCCCGCCCACTATCATGATCCGAATCCCGAATTCTACCTTGCAAGTGTGGCTAGACCAGAGATGTACACTGGTGCAGATAGGAGCTGGAGGCACAGGGAATCCAGGACGGATGATACCTTCAGGACCAGAGGTGTGAGGGGCGATACTGGGAGGGTAGAGGGGGAGTGGGTTGGAAAGAGGGAACCGATTACAAGGATCTACAGGTGACCTCCTCCCTGGGGGATGGACAACAGGAAAGGGGGTGAAGGGACACGTCAGGCAGGGAAAGATATGACAAAATAATAATTTATAAATTATAAAGGGCTCATGAGGGAGGGGGGAGCGGGAAGGGAGGGAAAAAAAAAGAGGATCTAATGCCAAGAAAATATTTCCTTTTAAAAGACATTACTTATAGCAATACACCACTTCCCACCAGGTCTTCACAGCCCCGCTAGGCCTAGATTCTAGCCCTAGTTTGTAGACTAAGAAACTTGGGCTTGAGTTGCTATCTAGAAAAGTGAGCAAGTTTCGGAAGTGACAATGTCCTCTGCCACCCAGGGTCTGAGTGAAAGTCGAGGATTCTTTCCTACAGTCTTCCTCTTCTTAGCAACAGAATTTTATCTCATGCTTTCAGCAGACATGGTATTTACCAGATGGTTCATGTCTTACCAAGAAAACCAAACCCATCGCCATCCAGTTGATTCCAAGTCCCTGCAAGTTTCTATCGGATTTCCAAAGCTTTGTAAATCTTCCCGGGAGCAAACACCTTCCTCTTTCTCCCACAGTGCCATTGTTGGGTTTGAACTGCCGACCTTTCACTTAGCAGCCCAACTCTTACCTGATAGCACCAACCAATGATATTCAAATTTAAGAGTTTAAAATATAATTCTTTTTGAGATACTTAATTCAGCCAGCTGAGCAAAGCAGTCAGCACCGGAAGTGTACGTAATAGAACATTGAAATGTTTTGTTTTTTTTAAGTCATTGGGATAAGGTTTGTGCTCATGTTCTTTGCTGATGAAACTGAAGAGGCTCAGTGCAGGGGATGGGTGAGGGTCAGACTGAAGGTTAGAGGGCAAGCATTCTTGTAGGGACAAAAGGGAAATGAAAAGGAAGCAGGTGGACTAGATCAAGTTTACAATCTTGGAAGCACAAGAGCTACTTTCATGATTCAAAGAGACTAACATTAGGAAACATGAGCATCAGACTTCTTTGTTTGGGTTGTAATTCTATTAACTCAGTGGGGGTGTCACTGACTCTCTCATGCTGAGTAGGAATTTAGAAGATGAGTTATAAGTGATGTGGGCTAATGAAGTTGGAGACTAAATGGACTGTGTGCTAAATTTCATTTGCTGGCGAAATGAAATCTTCAAAAATACAGAATCCTTCAACTAGCAATTACTGTGAGCTGACTATGTGCCAGGCAGTGGGAATGGAAAGAGGGGTAAGAATACATATGAGGGGGCTTCAGAAAGTTTGGGGGAGAATTCTATGATCTTTTATGGCATTTTCTTCATAAACGTTTTGAAGTCCTTTGTAGTTCCTGCCCTCTGGGGTATGTGTGTGGGGGTGGAGGGAGGGCAGGGTGGGGAGGAGGGCTGGTGGTTGATGATGGATGCATGGAAACATGTAAAATGCCATGTGAAAATTTCAAAACCAGAATCATGTCAAGAGGATGAGCCAACTGGGCAGGTCCAAATAAGTCGGTTCCTTTGGGTTAGAGATAGGGTATTGGATGAGGGTAAGTTTTCCTGAAGGGTTAGAGAATGAAGTGACGTTTACAGGATGAGTCAGAACGGATGATGGGAGATCAACCCTGGGCAGAACGAATTGTGTCAGCGATGGTCTGGAGGTAAGGAAAGGCATGTTGGCTGGCAGAGAATGGCAAGCGATCTGATGCTGTTTTCGTATAAATTGTAAATTGAGAAGGTTTGTGAATGTTGTAAGGTGTCAGAAATTGGAAGTCACTTATGTAGGAAAAATCCCCTCACTCCTATCTCGTCAATGCCAATGCAGAGCACTTTTAATAATTAGGGATACAGGCATAAATTGAAACTGTTTCAGATGAGTCTGGACAGAGATCATCTTATTTGGAGATCGTGTTTCACTGAGACCCCCTCAGTGTGTGATGGAGAACACTTAAGGGCTTTGTAGCAGAGAAATTACTTGATGAGATTTGAGTTTGTTTTTTTATTATTAAATGAATGAGATAAAGCAAATTGTGGATATAAAATTGATTACTGTGTACGCTCGCATATAAGCCAACCCAAATATCAGCTGAGGCACCTAATTCTACCACAAAAACTGCATTAAAAAAGTGCTGATGGGTGCAGGGAGATGCTGGTAAGTATAAGATAAGATAAAATAATAACTTATAAATTATTAAGGGTTCATGAGGGAGGGGGGATGGGGAGGGAGTAGGAGAGAAAAACTGAAAATGAGCTGATTCCAGGAACCCAATCGGAAGGCGAATTTTGAGAATGATGAGGGCAACGAATATATAGGGTGCTTTACTCAATTGATGTTTGTATGGATTGTGATAAGAGTTGTATGAGCCCCAATAAAATGATTTTAAATATGTGCTGAAAAAACTCTGCTTATACATGAGTATATGTGGTATCTGCTCAGCAAACTACCCATTTCAATTTAAAAAATTTGAAATAGAAAAATGAAAGTTTCTACTTTGTGACCTATCTATCATGATTTTTTTTTTTAAAAAAAGAATGGATTCAAGTGGAAGAAAAGACAAGGATAGCATTGTCCTCGGATACGTACATTCAAGAAACCCGGTTCGGGAGTCACCACGTGTTGGAATTTTTGAACAGTTTTATTGGCACTTCATCCACATGTCATACAATTTAATAATTCAATCACATCAAGAAGAGTGACACAAGCATCACCACAGTTGATTCTAGAACATCTCCTTGTACTCATTGTTATTTGTGTCATTATAATTTTTTTAATTGCTACAAAATACACACAACGAAACATTCTTCAATTCAACAATTTCTACACGTATAATTCAATGCCACTGATTGTACCCTTCATGTTGGGCAACGATTATTGATATATTTTTCCAAATGATTCCACCACCATTGACATAAACTCAATTCCCCCCGCCCCCCCAAGCAATGTTGGCACTGCTATAGGACCAGGCATACAATGTGAACAAAGCCTGGATGCTCCCCTTCAAGAGGACCATAGGTTAATTAGGGGACACTGCCCCTAATCAATCTTCACAATAATTATAAAAAACAATAATACTGCACAGGGGAGGGACACTGCTGCTATAATAATATATTGTTGATGGGGCATCAGAGTCTAACTGACAGAAGAAAGGAGGAAAATCATTGTGGGCAGAATGGAGAAGTGTGTAATTGGTGTGCAGCAAAAATATAATAGCAAATAGATCAGTGTTTGTCCATGTACTCCTTCCCCTGCCCATTAGTGACTTAATACTCAAATGAGCCTCAGAGCTGAGATCCCTGACATAAGGTATTCACTTTGGTTGGCTAAATTGATGGCCCACCTCGGGCTACCTCTGGGAGGAATTAGGGAAGAAATGGGTCACAAAGTACATTTTCTTCTAATTTTGATCTTGTTTACATCTTCCAGACTCCTTGTTTGTTGGAAAGCAATAGACTGATGTCAAGTCGATTCAAAAACGGAGACTGATTCAATGCCTTCTTTAATCTTCCAACCCAGACCTGCATTATTAACTAACGGGACTCAGGAAGGCACTTGGCCAGTTGGAGGACCCGGGAGGCCCATTCGGCAGTAAAAGGGAGAGCAAGGAGCATGGGGCCTTAAGACCATAGTAAGAAACGGATAGGACCACACCAAATGGATTTTGCAAGGCATCTCAAGGAATTGTGTTTTTGTCCTAGGGACTGTGGGCCATCTTTCATTTCTTCAGTCAAATGATGGTTCCAGAATGAATGTTGCTTGGTAAGAGTGGGAGCTAGGAGACATACATATAGAGAGGCTAGTCCAGGGGTACAAGCCAAAAATGCTAGAGAGGCAAAATGTTGGTACTCCCCAACTATCCAACTGCGCCTGTGTATTTTCCAGCCCTTCCTTTCAGTTATCGCGGTTCGTGTGCCTAGGTCCAGTCAATAGCACATGAGTAGAATTGATGTGTGTCCCTTCTGGGCTGAGGCAGCAGGTAAGTGCTCTCTCTGTCTCTCTCTTTGCCCTTACTGTGGTGACCCTGGAGAGCTTTCTTTCAGATGGAAAGAGGGGTGCTTGGCCTATATCCTATTGTGATGTGAGAAAGAAATCTTTGTTGTGCCAAGTATTAAAATTCAGTACTTTATTTGATAACCAAAAAGAGCTTATCCTTACTTGACTAACAGAATTGAAACCCGGTGTTGTCAAGTGCCAACTCATGTTGGCCCATGTGTTATTGAGTAGAATTGTGCCATAGTTTTCTTGGCTGGCATCTTTATGGAAGGAGGGTGCCAAGCTTTTCTTCCATGGTGCTGCTGGGTGGGTTTGAACTGCCAGCTTTTAGGTTAGTAGTCAAGTACAAATTCTGTTTGACACTCAGGGGTCCCTTTAAGGTGGTGGGCTGTTAAGAGAAAAGAAGAGAGAGTGAGAGCTCCCAAAATGGAAGTGCAGCATCTGTACAAGCTGATCTCAGGAGTAAAATCTCATTGCTTCTGCTGTATTCTATGAATTAGAAGCAAGTCAGCAATCGCGAGGGGAAAGGGATTACACAGGCTGTGAATACCAGAAAGTGAAGATCATTGGGGCTATCTCAATGGTTGCCTTCTATACAAAGAGCACTAGGGCACTGGATGACTTGGATGATAGAGGGGAAAGGATTTACCAATTAATTTGGCTGGGGATAAAAACTGTTGTTTTCCATTTGTCAAAGGAAACCACCCAAGATGGTGGTATTTGCTGATTCTTGGGTGAATACAGTAAACTCATGGTTTATTCTCACTTGGTCCTGTCTATGGTAGCCTAAGCTCTCCAGAAGCTAGATATTTTTCTACAAAGATTGGGCAGACCAGTCAGGGTGCAGTATAGCGCCGGTGAACCATACATCTTTCTCTAGTTCTTTAATGTTTATCCCCGCCCCACTGTCATGACCCCAATTCTACCTCACAAATCTGGCGAGACCAGAACATGTACATGGGTATAGACAAGAGCTGGAAACACAGGGAATCCAGGACAGATAAACACCTCAAGACAAATATTTAGAGTAGCCATACCAGTAGCGTAAGGGGAGGGTGGGAGGAGAAAGGGGGATCCAATCACAATTATCTACCTATAACCCCCTCCTAGGGGGATGGACAACAGAAAAGTGGGTGAAGGGAGACTTCAGTCAGTGTAAGACATGAAAAACTAATAACAATTTATAAATTATCAAGGGTTCATGAGGGAGGAAGGGGTAAAATGGAGGAGCTGATACCAAGGACTCAAGTAGAAAGCAAATGTTTTGAGCATGATGATGGCAACAAATGTACAAATGTGCTTGACACAATGGATGTATGTATGGATTGTGATAAGAGTTGTATGAGCTCGCAATAAGATTTAAAAAAAAAGATTTGACAGATAAGGCCACATTTCCCCTTGTTCCTCGGATTAGTTTTATTCTCAATGGCAGCCCTGTCGTACTCAGCATCTTCATTGAGACCTTAAGACTTGGAGGTTTTATGACTCCTGCATGTCTTCCATGAGGAGAGGACAAGGGCGAGTCTTGAGTTGGCAAATCTTTGCGCTGACCTAAGGTTGAGGAGACATGGGTGCTTTGTTGTGTGTGTTTGACTCTCCTGCCACCAGCTTATGGTCTTTTTGGGGTAATCATTTTATTAGGGGCTCATGCAACTCTTATCACAATCCATACATACATCACTTGTGTAAAGCACATTTGTACATTCATTGCCCTCATCATTCTCAAAACACTTGCTCTCCACCTAAGCCCCTGGCATCAGCTCCTCATTTTCCCCCTCCCTCCCAGCTCCCCTCTCCCTCATGAACCCTTGATAACTTATAAATTATTATTTTGTCATATCTTGCTCTGTCTGACATCTCCCTTCACTCACTTTTCTGTTGTCCATCCCCCAGGAAGGAGGTCACATGCAGATCCTTGTAATCAGTGCCCCCTTTCCAACCCACCCTCCCTCTCCCCTCCCAGTATCACCACTCACACCATTGATCCTGAAGGGATCATCTGCTCTGGATTCCCTGCATTTCCAGTTCCTATCTGTACCAGTGCGCATCCTCTGGTCTAGTGAGATTTGTAAGGTAGAATTGGGATTATGATAGTGAACTAGAGGAAAGTTGTATGTTTCATCATTGTTGCATCGCACCCTGACTGGCTCATCTCCTCCCTGAGACCCTTCTGTAAGGGGATGTCCAGTGGCCTACAGATGGGCTTTGGGTCTCCACTCTGTACTCCTGGCCTCATTCACTATAAGATTTTTTTGTTCTGCTGGTGCCTGATACCTGATCCCTTTGACACCTCGTGATCACACAGACTGGTGAGTTTCTTCCATGTGGCCTTTGTTGCTTCTGAGCTAGATGGCCGCTTGTTTACCTTCAAGCCTTTAAGACCCCAGATGCTATATCTTTTGATAGCCAGGCACCATCAGCTTTCTTTGCCACATTTGCTTCTGCACTCATTTGTCTTCAGCGATCTTATCATGGTTGTGAGCACACAATGACATGATTTTTTGTTCTTTGATGCCTCATAACTGATCTCGTTGGCACCTCGTGATCACACAGGCTGGTGTGTTCTTCCATGTGGGTTTTGTTGCTTCTGAGCTAGATGGCCACTTGTTTTTCTTCAAGCCTTTAAGACCCCAGATACTATATCTTTTGATTGCCGGGCCCCATCAGCTTCTTTCACCACATTTACTTATTCACCCGTTTTGTCCTCAGTAGTTGTGTTGGGAAGGTGAGCATCATAGAATGCCAATTTAATAGAAGAAAGTCTTCTTGCATTGAGGGAGTACTTGAGTGGAGGCCCAATGTCCTTCTGCTACCTTAATACTAAACCTATAAATATATGCACATAGATCTATTTCCCCATCCTCATATATATTTCCCCATCCTCTTTTTGTGATGGAATACGGCAAGCCATTCTAAGCATGGTGATTCAGCTTGGGGATGATGCCTAGCTTTGAATCTTACTAGCTATTTAATCTTAGCATAAATTTTCTGAGCATAACACTCTATTATAAGATGAGGGACTCATCCTTACTTCTCAGATGGGATCATTATAAGGAGTAACTTAATGCACAAAAAGCTCTGAGAAGGCTTAGAACACAAAAGGCACTGAAAACTGTCCACTCCTTCGAACTTGCTTGCTCTGTTTGAGATGCCATGTGTCATTGCCAGGAAAGCCTTTGCCCTCCTTATATCCTGTTTCTCTTTCTACACCCACCAAAACAATAAAACCAACAGCAAATCCACTGCCATCGCGTGGTTTCTGATTCATAGCAGCCCTATAGAGAGTTTCTGATTTGCTGGAATGACAGCCTCATCTTTCTCCATTGGAGCAGCTGGCAGGTTTGAACCACTGACCTTGTGGTTAGCAGCCCAATGTCTAACCCATAGTCTCACCAGGGCTGCTTCCATAACTCATATACTTCACTAATCTCTCGTCTTGCTTCTCCTCTGCACGCTACCTAATTTTCTCCCTTTTCACTATAGTTCTTCTTGGTTGTATGGCATAGAATTTGGATCTGAATAGCCCTTTGTATTGAACACAAAGAGGATATAAGAATATAAAAAAGAATATAAGTTTTCTCTCCGTCATAGTGAGAGTGTGTGCGTACTATATACATGAAGAGATGAACTATCCTCTGCTTCCATTCCAATCTGATAAAATTCTCTAAGACCCATTTTAAATATCACCATTTAAAAAATTATTTTTCTAAGCCTCCTGCGTATGTCATCACTAACTTCTTACTTTCTCTCAACAATCTCATTGCATTCCCTGGATGCACTGGCCACTTGATAGTCAAATTTTAGAGCCAGTGGAAGTCAGTTAGTTTTGAGAGCATTAGAAACCCCTTGACCCTGATTTCTGAAACTGCACAACAAATCCTCCTAAGGAACAACAGCGAAACCGCTCGATAGAAGACCTCTGCTCCTACTAAATTTGTAAGTCATCAGCCACCTCGATGAGCAAAATGGAAAATCCTTTAACTGCCACTATTCCGCTCAGGAATTTGATTCTTTGAGGATTGAATTGCCGGGTCCTAAATTAGGATTAGGGAACTTCTCTTGCTCAAAATGCAGTCTCCTAAAATGCTCAAACACATCTGTTTCCAAATTTAGAGAGGGCACTTAACAGGACAGCTTGCCTTTCTTAAAAGAAAGGAATGCATTCTTTCCAAAAAGAAATTTCCGAAACACCAAGTGGTGGTGGTGGGGGGTGGTGGTGGAGGTTCATAGAAGAGAAAATAGAACAAATAGGACAGTCCAACCAAATCGCAATTTTGCATACCTATATAGCCTGAGGGATATATCTCTATCTATCTATCTATCTATCTATCTATCTATCTATCTATCTATCTATCTATCTCTCTATCTCTCTATCTCTCTATCTCTCTATCTCTCTATCTCTCCACCGAGAAGCCAAGAAACTGAAAATTAGAGCAATGACTCTAACCTATTGAAGTGTCCAACCATCACTAGAATGCCTTTATAAGCATGAATTAATAAACAAACTGTCATCATTTTTAAGGGACTTCAAGTTTCTACGACTCTACTGTTTTGTAGTGGGTGATGTGGTTTGCCACTGTGATGGTACTCATTTTCCTGCTGACTCTGCATAGCTGGGGGAGGAATTACCTGTGCTGGGTCTAGATTTAGGAGCCCTGGTGGCGTAGCAGGTTATGTGTAGAGCTTCTAATCACAAGGTCAACAGTGTGAACCCATCAGATTCTCTTCTAGAGAAAGATGAAGTTTACAGACTATGAAGTTTACAGCCTCTGAAACTCAAAAGAGTGTCTGCCCTCACCTACAGGGCCACTATGAGTCAGAGTTGACTTGGTGACAATGAATTTGGTTTACTTGGAAGTCTGCATCCAATGGGCAGTTGATGTGGGCTATAAAAGACTTACCTCTAGCTAGTATCACAATAACTCTGAAGTGTCACCCCCCACCTAGAGCATCTTGAAGGTCAAGCAGAGAGTCTGTTGCCCTCAGCCCTGCTCCACTCCCCCCCTCCTCAGGTGCTGTTGAAATTTCTGGATACAAATCTCTACCACAAAGTCTGTTCCCCGGGGAACCCATCCCAGGATGTCTACATTCTATTTTCACAGCTAATGACTTAAGAAATCAATATACACTGTGTCCTGGTCACATTCATGCATTCTTTCATTTAATCCTCACAACAATCTTGGGAAGTAATATTTTTATCCCCATTGTACAGTACACAAGTTGAGATCCAAAGAGCATGTTGCTACAGGTGGCATGATGACTAAGACCTCAGACCCAATGAGAAGTAATGAGATCAGATCTTCAAAGCCCTTATATAGTGCGTTAGTCTGGGTAGAGAAACAAGCCCACAGAAACTCAATGTATATGAGAGATAAAAGGTAAGTGTATATTAAGAAAGCATCCCTGGAAATAATAATTTATAACTTATCAAGGGTTCGTGAGGGAGGGTGGTGGGGGGAGAGGAGGAAGTAATGGGGAGCTGATATCAGGGGCTCAAGTGGGAAGAGAATGCTTTGAAAACGATGATTGTAAAACATGAGCAAATGTGCTTGACCCACTGGATGAATGTATGGATTGTGATAAGAGAGCTTAGAGCCCCCAATGAAAGTATTAAAAATGAAAGAAAGAAACCATCCCAACCCAAGTCTAAGTCCGTAAATCTGACCCTAGCCCATATGTCCGACACTGATCTACAAAGTCCTGCACAACCTCACAAAATGCACGCAACAATGCTGACTGCAGGAGGAAAGCTGAATCAGTGAGCATGTAGGCATGTCAGTGCTGGCAGGGTCTCCACACGGCTGTTCCAACTTACAGGGCTGCATCAGGGTAGGTCCAGGCGGCTTCTCCTCAGGGATGTCTTGCAGGAAGTGAGTCTTGCCAGCTGAGGCAGAGAACTAGCTAAGGCAGGTGCACCCTGGTCTGACCATCAGAGAACAAGACCTGAGAGCAAGAAAGGCGAGGCTCACGGAGCCATTTATCTCTCCACCATTCAATTAATCCCACATGTTTATCAGCCAGGTTGGCACAATAAACCCTACCTATCACACATGGCTTAGTAAGTGTTAACGATCATCATCAGGGAAGCCTATCCAGAGACTTTAACGAGCTGGACCAGTTACCAAGAATCACAGCATTGACACACACCTTATAGATCAGCCCACATAACTCACACATTTTGAAACCAGGTTTTATGTTGGAATATTGTGAAAAATAAGTAGACAAAGGCTAGGTACGGTGTTTGTAGGTGAGTGCTAATAGAGCCAACTGTTTATCTTGTTACAAGCACATCTGGATTAAAAATGTTTATGAATTGCTTGAATCTGGTTGCTGGCAAATTTTATTTGCCTAATTCAAAGCCAAGCTATGAATATGTCTGTTAATTATAATAATGCACATTTAGTAAGCATCCATTAATAACTCAGTATTGTTGGAGTGGATAATATGGGGTATTGAATGAATCAGTTTCTTACCCCATCTCTATTGGCATTTTGGGCTAGATGTTGATGATAATAATGTGTTTGTATGTGGTGGGCATGTTTACTGAGTATTGTAGGATATTACCAAGAGATGCCAGTAGTCACCCCTCCCCTATTATGACAACAAACAAATGTCTTCAAATGTTTCCTGGATGGCAGAATTACCTATTATTGAAAACCACTGATATTGAGCAAGATGAGATTGGGAAGTGAGATGGCAGAGATACCCGATGAGAAAGTGTATAAGGATTCATTTATTCATCCAGTCATTCATTTGTTCACCAAATGCTTGTTATTGTTAACTCAAAAATTCCAAACACACTGCCATCAGGTCAATTCCAACTTATAGCAATGCATGGACAGGGTAGAACTGCCCCCTCTGGGTTTCTGAGAATTTGTTTACATGAGTCAACAGCCTCATTTTTCTCCCATAGAGTAGTTGGTGGGTTTGAATCGCTGATCTTGTAGTTAGTAGATCAATGATTAACCCACTGTATCGGTAGGACTCTTTGTTATTGTTAGGTACTGTCAAGTAGATTCCTACTCATAGCGACCCTATGTACAACAGAAACACTTCGCTTTCTTGCCAACCCTTAGAATTGTTACGTTTGAGCCCATTGTTGCAGCCACGATGCCAATCCATCTCTTGGGTGTCTTGCTCTTTTGCTACACTTCTACGTTACCAAGCATATTGCCTTCTTCCAGGGAGTGGGATCTCCTGGGTTAAAAAGATGGGGCTTTCTACTTCCCTGGAGGGTCTTGGAAACTCACAGGGGCAGACTCCTATAGAGTCTTTATGAGTCAGCATCAACTCGGTGACCAACAGTGAGTTTGGTCTCTCCTGGAGACAAAGACTCACCATCCTGGCTTCTAAGCATCATTCCAGGCATCCTATTTCCAAGACAGATAGGTTTGTACTTTTGGCTGCGTCTGGTCTTTTCGACATCCTTTGTCAGCTCCATGATTCAAATGCATCTATTCCTCTTCCATCTTTCTTTCACATGCCCAATTTTCTTTCTTTCTTTTTTGTTAAACAGCTCTATTGGCATATAATCCACACATCATAAATTCCAACAGTTTAATCATATTAAGAAGGGTTGTACAATCACCATCATTACCATCAATTTCAGACCATTTTCTTCTTTCTTGTACTCCTTGTAATTAGCTTCTGCTTTTCTGGGGCGCTGAGGACTGCCCTCATCCACCGTGGCTTAGTACATGGAATTCAAGAAGCTGTCAAAACCTTAGAAGAGCGCCACGCCTTCTTTGTGTGCTTGCATCTAACTGTGATGAGCCTGTTTGTGTGTGTCACATTAGTGGAGGCCCTGTGTGCTAAGCCTCCGGTCACCTTTATTAAGGTTGGTGACAACAAGTAACCAGGCATGGGTAGGCCTCTACAAAACTGACAGGGAAGAAAACCCCCGAAAAGTAGTTGGTTGCAGTTTTGTGTCATTAAAGTCAAGAAATGAGCAAATAAAACTTGGTCCTCATTGTGTAAAAAAAAGAAAGAAAAGAAGGCAGAAAACATTAAAATATAGAACAAACTTAAAATGGGTCAAAAGGGAGATCAAATGATAAGGTGTTAAATTTTAACCTAACTGTCTGCAACAATCCACTTTCCAATGCATTCTGCATAATAGCAAGACTACTACATCCCTGGTCTCTGGTCGGAAGGCATTCCTCATAGGCTCACTCCATGTTACTCCCCTTCACTTTCTTTTTGTATTGTTTTAAACTGAAACAATGTTTAAATGGGTCAAAAGGGAAATCAAGTGATAAGGTGTTAAATTTTAACCTAACTGCATCTGCAATAATCCACTTTCCAATGCATTCTTCATAATAGCAAGACTACTACATCCCTGGTCTCTGGTCACAAGGTATTCCTCAGAGGAGGTATTCCTCGGAGGCTCACCCATATTACCCCCCTTCACTTTGTTTTTGTATTGTTTTAAACTGAAACAATGTTTAAATAGGCCAAAAGGGAGATCAAATGACATTATATTTTATCCTAATTACATCTACCCTCCTCAACTTCTTGATGTTTCCTGTCTGATAACAAGGCGATTTACATCTCTTGACTATTGTCAGAGGGGAATTCACCGGAGGCTTAAGCCATGTGTGGACCCTGAAAATGAATTTTGGCATTCACTGTCATCCACAGCCATCTGCAAACCAGTTGTTCACAATTTCAGCTCTGATACCATTTCGTCCTTCAAGTTTGGATGTTATTATTTACAATCCTTGGACCACACAGGCTGGTGTGCTTCTTCCATGCACACTCGTTGATGCCTCACTGCGATGGCTGTTGTTTGAAGACAAGCCTTTAAGACCCCGGCTGCTATCAAGTTTTTTCACCACTCGTAAAAGAATAAATAAACAGGACCCTTACCTCACACCATGTACAAAAGGGAACACAAGATGGATTAAAGACCCGAACATAAACCCTAGAACCATAAAGACCACCAATGAAAAAATAAGGATAAACTTAAGGGCCCTAACACACGGCATAGATACACTAGCTGATATAATGAAAAATACCCACCCTGTCGAAGACAAAATGAGATCTGGGACCTTCTAAAAATACAATATTTATGCACATCAGAAGACTTCATCAATAGATTTACAAGAGAATCCACATATTGGGCGTGGGGGTGGGAATTTAGCAGTGATATATCAGATAAAGGGCTAATTTCAAAAATTTATACAAAACCATAACACCTTAATAAGAAAAATACAAACTGATACCAAGGGCTCAAGTAGAAAGAAAATGTTTTGAAAATGATGAGGGCAACAAGTGTTCAAATGTGCTTGATATGATGGATGGATGTATGGATTGTGATGAGAGCCGTACAAGGCCCCAATAAAATGATACATAAAAAAAATAAGAAAAATACAAGCACTGTAATTAAAAATGGGCATAAGACATGAATAGACAATTTTCTTTTTTTAAAATCATTTTGTCATTTTATTGGGGATCATACAACTCTTATCACAATCCATACATACATCCATTGTGTCAAGCACATTTGTACATTTGTTGCCATCATCGTTGTCAAAACATTTTCTTTCTATTTGAGCCCTTGGTATCAGCTCCTCATTTTCCCTTCCCTCCCCACTCCCCCCTCTCATGAACCCTTGATGAATAGACAATTTTCTAATGGTGACACTCAGGCAGCCAACAAGCAAATGAAGAAATGTTTGAGTTCATTAGTAAGAAGAGAAATACAAATTAACATTTAGATACCACCTCACACTAATTTTCTTAGCAAAATTAATAATAATAATACGTGCTGGTGAGGATGTGGAGAGATAAGAATACTCAGACAGTGCTGGTAGGGTTATAAAATTGTACAGACACTATGAAAATTAGTATGGTATTTCTTTAAACAAATGCAAACACAAATGACTCATGATCCTGGATCTCTCTACTAAAGAAATAAAGAAAAAAAACATGAACATAAGAACACCTATGTTTATTGCAACAATTTCTACAATAGCTAAAAGTGATACACTGTGGGCTAGACCTGAGCATATACACAGGTACAGACAGATAAGAGCTCATAACACATGAAATCCAGGTCAGATAAACCCCTCAGGAACAGAAATGGGAGTAGCAATAACAAGAAGGTAGGGGGGAAAGGGGAGAAAGAATAGGGGGTAGGGGAAACTGATTGAAGTGATCGACACATGATCACACACACATCCCTGGTGGGAGTGGGGGCAATGAGCAACAGAAACCGTGGGGAGAGACAGTGGTCAGTGTAAGATATGAAAATAATAATAATTTATTAAGGGGTCACTAGGGCGAGAGGGGGAGGGAGGGAAAAAGAGGAGCTGATATCAAGGGCTCAAATAGAAAGTAAATGTTTAGAAAATGATGATGGCAACATATGTACAAATATGCTTGATACAATTGATGCATGGATTGTTGGAAGAGCTCCCAATAAACTGATCTTAAAAAGAAAAAGAAAGATGGCTACAGGGGAATGGATAAACAAATGCTGGTTTATTCATTCTATGGAATAGTATGCACCAAAGAACAATGTTGACTTTGCTTAACACCTTAAGATATGGACAGAATTAGAGGACATCAGCAAAGTTAGTCAATCGCATATTTTATGACACCATTATTATAAAAAGAAAAGAAAAATTGCTTTCACGCCAAAAGATAAACTTTAAAGACTATGAGGAGGCTGGGGTGGGGAGAGGGGCAGGGAGAGGGAAGAGACAGGAATCAACAGAGTGAGAGATGATATGGGAAATAAGAACCACAGTGGGGGTGGGGATTTAATAGAGTGCTGTTTCTTATTTGCTTTGAAGACATGGGCTGTGTGACTACATGGGCGGTGTTTTTTGCTATCACTATTATAACCCATAAACAAAAGTGAAATATGTGTAAACCAATAAACACCAAATGAATGAATGAATGAATAAGCGAATGAATGAATGGAAAAAGAGAGAGAGAGAGAGTGTGTGTGGTCATAGCCTTAAAACTCCCAGAATTCTCTTTTAAAAAATCATTTTATTGGGGGCTCATGCAACTCTTATCACAATCCATCCATCCATTGTGTCAAGCGTATTTGTATATTTGTTGCTATCATCCATCATCATTTTCAAAACATTGGCTTTCTACTTGAGCCCTTAGTATCAGCTCCTCATTTTCCCCCTCCCTTCCTGTTTCCCCCTCCCTCATAAACCCTTGATAATTTATAAATTATTATTATTTTGTCATATTTTGTCACTGTCCGATGTCTCCCTTCACCCCCTTTTCTGTTGTCTGTCCCCCAGGAAGGGGGTTATATGTAGATCCTTGTAATTGGTTCCCCCTTTCCACCCTACCTTCCTTCCACCCTCCCAGAATCCCCACTCACAACACTGGTCCTGAAGGGATCACCTGCCCTGGATTCCCTGTGTTTCCAGTTCCTATCTGTACCAGTGTACATTCTCTGGTCTAGCCAGATTAGTAAGGAATTCTTATCCATCAGATGTAAACATTGGTCTCTGTGGCTATAAAAGGATCAAAAGTAAAACTGAAGCGAACTTGGGTTCTTTAGCATATACAAGTTTGTCTCAAACAAAGAAAATACCTTGGCTCAAGTGAGGCCCACCTTAGTCCTCAGAGTGACCTCCTTTCTCTTTAGCTCATTGAGGAGATCTGGAACAGCAGATTGGCCCAATGTATTGCACCATTTGATTTCTTGACCATGGCTTCCACAGGCACTGGTCGTGAATCCTTGACAACTTCTTTTTTCCCTTCTGTTTATCCTGATGTCATCTACAACATAGATGTGCTCATATTGGTTCATGTTTTTTCTTCTTGGTTCAGTAGTGAACATTCTGGGTTTCTTTGCATTGAGGTGCGATCCGTACTGCAGGCTGCAAGTACTTCAAGTCTTCCTCACTTCAGTAAGGTACGGAGTGCTCTTTGATTTCATGAAGAGCTCTGGAGGGTCAATGGGTCAGTGCTTGACCTTCACCCAAAAGTTTGACAGCTTGAACTCACTCAGCAGCCCCCTGGGAGAAAGATCTGCTGATCTACTCTCAAACATATTGTTGCTATTAAGTGCCATTCAGACACTGCCAACTCATGAGACTCAACATACAATAGAATAAAACCATTGCCTGGCCCTGCACCATTCTCACACATGTTTGAGCCCCTTGTTGCAGTCATTGTGTTGATCCATCTTCTGGAGGAGCTTCCTCTTTTTCATTGACCCTTTACTTTCCCCTGCTTGATGATCTTCTCCAGGAATAGTACCTCCTTATAACATGCCCGAAATATGTGAGATGAAGTCTAGCCATCCTCTATTCTGTATTCTGAATACTTTGTATCTAGTTCTTCCAAGATGTTTGTTTTGCTGACTGACCATGATAAGTCTTCACCTCATCATAACGCACTTGCGTCATTTGTTTTTTGGCCTTCCTTATTCATAGTCCAGCTTGCTCATGCATAGGAAACATTTGAAAATATCTTAGCGTGGATCAGGCACACTTAGTCTTAAAAGTGACATCCTGGCTCTTCAGCTCTGGGACAGCTAATTTGCCCAATGCAATTATGCTGCTTGATTTCTTGACTGCTGCTTCTATTGGTGTTGATTGTGGACCCAAGTAAAATGAAATTCCTGACAATGTCAATCTTTTATGTGTGTTTAACATAATGTAGTTTCTATGTCCAAAGGAGCATTTTTATTTTCTATGCTGAAGTACTCATCACAGTGAAGGCTATAGTCTTTCATCTTTATCAATAAGTGCTTCAATGTGTATGTATGTATGTATTGTCTAAACCTCAGATCAGACCCACTTCCCCCACCCTTCCCCAACACTTTGAAGAAGCTATGACTGTTGAGTAATTTGTCTTTGTTCTTAATATTCATATATCCACATTGGGGTTGTTTGTTTTTATTTTGTTATTTTCTCTGTCATTTGCGATTTGTTTGAGGGCAGACTTGAGGTGTTTTTAATGCTCTCAATGTTTTAAAAAAGTGTCACTATAAAAATGTGTCATTATAATGCTTAACTTTGCCTTCTCTGCCTTTTCAAAATTTCTGTTCAACTCTTTTACTTGATCATTTCCTCCATTTGCTTTATATTGTCTATATTCAAAAGTTAACTTCAGAGTTTCTGCTGATATCCATTTTAGTATCTTTTGAATTTTCTGTCTTTCTGACTATTTGCTTTCTTCATGTATTATGTTCCTGATATCATCCCTCAACTCATTAGTGTTCATTGTTTCATATCTGTTCTTCACATGGTCTCTAAATTCAAATGGGACATACTCAAGGATATATTTTGGACCTGTTTTAATTTTTTCAGTTTCAACTTGAGTTCACTTATAAGTAGTGATAGTCTGTTCGACTGGGCTGATGATATTGAGCCCCTCGATAGCTCTTTTTCCACTGATATAGTTGATCTGATTCCTCTGAATTCCATCTGGTGAGATCTACATGTACAGTTGCTGTTTATGTTTTTGAAAAAAAAAAAAAGGTGTTTCCAATGAATAAGTCACTCTAAACTCAACTCATTGCCACTGAGTTCATTCTAACTCATAGTGACACAACGGGGCAGGTAGAACTGCACATGTGGGTTTCTAAGACTGTAGCTCTTTATAGGAGTAGAAAGCCTCCCTTTTCTCCCATAGAACAGCTGGTGGTTTTGAACTGCTGACTTTGTGGTTAGCAGCCCAACATATAAGCACATACCACCAGGACTCCAAATAAGTCAGCAGTCCTGCAGAATTCAACCATGTGGTTGCCAACATTTCTTCACCAAGGCCATCTTCTCCAACTACTAATCCTTCCTCTTTATTTATAACTTCTGTATTCCCATCACTAGTAATTATCAATACATCGTGATTGCATAGATGATCAATCTTAAGTTGTACAGGTTGTTGTTGGAGTTCGGTGCCATTAAGTTGGTTCTGAGTCATAGCAACCCAATTTCAACACAACCAACACTCCCCGATCCTACCCTCTACTCACACTCATTCCTGTGTTTGAGTCCATTGCTGTAACCACTGTGTCAGTTCATCTTGCTGAATGATGGTTGCATCAACTTGAATAATAGTTATATTAACTGGTCTTCCTTAATCTCTCACTGAAAGCATTACATTTCACAATAGATCTTGAAGTATTCTTTCTGACATTGTTCCTCTTTAATTTGTCATTCTTGGAGTAGTATATCATATGATTATCTGATTCAAAATGGTTAATAGCAGCCTGTTCCAGCCCACTAGTGGATTTGTACAGTGAATACAATTGACTCAGGCATAGGGACAAATGTGAATATGGCGCAGGACCAGGTAGTGTTTCCTTCTGTTATGCATAGTTGGTGTGGGTTGGGGCCAACTAGATGGCACCTAACAACAACAACAACAGCAACAACAGCAACAACTGCCTCAAATATCTATCTTTCTGCATTCATCTTCATTTCTGGTGATTTTCCATTTTCCTGGATTCATACTTTGTACATTACACATTCTGATGACTAATGGATGTTTGCTGCTATTTCTTCTCCGTTTGAATCATGGCATATTAACAATGAAGGTCTTAAAAGTGTTGCTTCATCCATATCATCGAGCACTACATGAGGAGACAGTTCTTCCCCAGATCTGTTTTGATGGCGAACCTTCTTATACCATATCAATGTTCCATTGTGATTCAGAAGGTATGTAGAAGTTCATCTTTCAGAAGTGGGCCACCACTTCTTTCGCCCTAATTGTTTTTGGTCTAGAAGCTCCACTGAAATGTGTTTCCTCTGGGTGACACTGGTGGTATTTGGCACCTGCTTGGCCTTGCTTCCAGTATCATAGCAACACTCAAATAGACAAAGCATGACAAGCCGACAGACGTGTGGTGTTCATAAAGACTACAGCTCAGAAAAATGCATGTGGCATTTCTACTCTATTAAATATGCTCACCATGAGTTGAAAGCTCAATGGCACCTAACAACAATAAAGATTTCATGATTATATTCTAGTTCCCTCTCTCAACTCACCATTCCTCTTTTCTTTCTTTCTTTAAAAAAATTTATTGGGGGCTTTTACAGCTCTTAAAACATCCCACAAATCAATGGTATCAAGCATATTTGTACATATGTTGCCATCATCATTTCCACAATATTTTCCACCTGAGCTCTTGGTATAAGCTCCTCTTTTTTTTCCATGTCCCTCCCTCACCCTCCCAACCTCGTGAATCCTTGGTCAATTATATATTGTTATTATTATTTTGTATCTTACACTGTCCATTGTGTTCCCTTCTTGGGGGGGATATATATCCAACCTTGTGATAGGTTCCCCCTTTTTCCCTCTTCCCATTCCCTGACCATCCCCCTACCCTCATGATATCACTACTTCCACTATTGTTCCTGAGGAGTTTCTCTGTCTTAAATTCCATCTATCAAGAGCTCTTATCTGTACCAATGTGTTTTGTGTTTTCTCTGGTTTAGCCAGATTTGTAAGGTAGAAGTGGGTCATGTTAACGGGGAGGTGGGGGGTGGTGGTGAGGAGGAAGCATTCAAGAACTAGAGGAATGATGTGTGTTTCATTGGTAATATACTGCACCTTGGTTGAATCATCCCTTCCTTATAACCCTTCTGGGGGGGGGGGCGGTATCCAATTGTCTACATATGGGCTTTGGGTCTCCATTCCAATGCCCCTCATTTGCATCAATAATTGTTTTGAATGTTTTGATACCTGATACCTGATCCCGTCATTGACCTCAGGATCACACAGGCTGGTGTGCTTCTTCCCTGTGGGCTTATTTGCTTCCCTGCAAGATGGCTGCTTGTTTAACTTAAAGCCTTTAAGACCCCAGATGCTATATCTTTTGATAGCCAGGCACCATCTGCTCTCCTCACCACATTTGTTTACGCACCCACTTTGTCTTCAGAGGTCTTTCTCATTTTCTTATTGTCTCATAATTCTCTCATTCACATGTCCTTGCTACACCTAAACAGGGACAACTTATTTATTCCCTATTACTTTTTCCCTGCCTTGCACATCTCTAAGAGATTAGTGGTATAATGCAAGCTTATGTTTTTAGAGCAAATGATGCATTGCATTGGGTAAATCTGTACTCCAAGACTTCTTTAAAGTATTGAAAAGCAATTTATAAGTTTGAGGACTAAGATGCACCTGACCCAAGTTGTGGTATTTTCAGTCGCCTCATGTGCTTGTCAAAGTTGGACAATGAATACAGAAGACCAAAGAAGAATGGGTGTATTTGTATTATTCTACTAGTACCATGCAAGGCCAAAGGAACAAACAAATCTTTCCTGGAAGAAGTACAATCAGAATGCTCCTTAGATGTAAAGATTGTGTCTCATTTTATTTGGAGGTGTTATCAGGAGAGACCAGTGCCTAGAAGAGGCCATCATGCTTGGTGTGTTGGGATGGGCTGACTAGAGAAATAAATCCAAGGACAATCATATATGTATAGACAAGGAATTTATTTATATGATTGAGCAGTTGTATATTGAGAAAACATCCCAGCCCACTCCAGATCAAGTTCATAAGTCTAACATTAGTCCATATAACCGATACTAGTCCAAAAATTCCTCTTCACACTCACACAGCACATGCAATGATGCTGAATGCAGGAAGACCACAGGCCGGTGGGTGGAAAGTCTTACGTATCCAATCCAGCTCTGGCTCTACCAGCTCTCTGAGGGTGGCTCCTCAACAGGAAGGTGAAGTAGGGAGAGAGTCTGGCCCTCCTCCAGGGAGAAAGAGGAAGTTCCCATAATCCTCATGAGAAGGTCATGCCCACCAGGAGGCATTAAGGAGCTGTGACCTGATTGACAGGCTAGGCTCCACCCCTGTGCTTATTTATCAAGGTGACATGAAGTTATATAACTAGCACACTTGGTCACATAGTGACTCAAGGAAAAAGAGGAAGCCCCTTAATGAGCTGGATTGACACGGTGGCCACAGCGTTGGGATCGAGCATAACAATGACTGTGAGGATGGCCCAGACCGAGTAGTCTTTCATTCTGTGCTACATAGGTTCTTATGCATCGGCATCAACTCATCAACTCAACAACTACATTGTTCGGCTGACTTTTACTCTGTTTAAAAGGGAACAACAGGAGGAAATGCACCAGTGCCATGACTTCTGGTGAGTCATGTTGTCTCTTTGTGAACCTTTCCCATGAGTCAGCAGTGTGCTGAGAACAAACAAGTCAGTAAGGAAAGATAGGAAGCCAGGCCTTCTATGAAGTTTTTTTTTAGTCTAGCAGGAGATGAACACAAATGTACAAAATGGACACCAGTTAAAGAGTAGTTACAACTTATTTGATATAAAAATAATGAGCGGGAGTAGGAAGATTCAAAGAAATATTCAAACAGTGAATGAGTATGGGAAAGAAGAGTAACCTTTTTGAATTGGATGCAAACCTTTCTGCTTGATTCAAAGACAAGGAAATAGAACTATCAAGGAACAAAAAGTTGTTAGGGATGGAAACCTTCAGAGAACAATTCTGAATAGAGGATGCACATCAGGATAATAGTGAAAATCCCATTATAAGAGTCAACCAAGTGTTTTAAAATAGGCGGTTCCATTTTTTCCATTGATTGGTTAACCCAATTCCTTCTTTTTGAACTGCACCTCACCTCCAGTCCATCTGTCAAAATCTGACCCTCCTAGTTATAAGGATCCAAGGGCACCTCACAGAACTCCAGAACAGAAGGGTTCATAGGCATCAGAAAGCAAATGGAACCAGGAAATCAATAGCCAGGGGGATGATCTCTCTATGTAAATCTCTCAGATCAGTCTACACAGGACAAATCTGAGACTTTACCAACACACTCTAATGTAGGTGTCTACCATTATTCCTTACAACTGGATCAATTGGTAACATCATGATAAACAGAGAAAAGATGGAAGCTGTCAAGGATTTCATCTTATTTGGATGAACAATGAACGCTTATAGAAACAACATTATGAACTTAAAAGATGCATTGCATTGGGAAACTCTACTGCACAAGATCTAATTAAAATGCTGAAGAACAAGGATGTCCCTTTGAGGATTCAGGTGCGCCTAACTCAAGCCATGGTATTTTCAGTCCCAAGGCATGTGGGAGTTGGACACTGAGTGAGGTAGACTCCAGGCGCACCAATGCATCTGAATGGTGGTGCTGGTGATGAAGGTTGAAAGGACTATGGGCCGCTGGAAGAACAAACAAATCTCTTTGGGAAGAATTGCAGCCAGAATGCTCCATGGAAGTATGTATAGTGAGGCTTTATCTCATGGACTGTGTTAGTCCAGATAGACTAGAGAAACAAATTCACAGAGACACTCATATGTGTATTAAAAAAGAACTTTAAATACAAGAGAAATTGAACACTTAGAAAACATTCCAGCCCAGTCCAGTTCAAGTCCTTAAGTCCAGTATTAGCCCATATGTCTGATATCAATCTATAAAGCCCTCTTCAGACTCACAAAACACATGCAATGACGTCTTGTGGATCCAGTGGCATTGTAAGCATCGCAGTGCTGGCAGGGGTCTCCACATGAGTTTTCCAGCTTAGGGCACTAGGCTAGTTCCATGTGTCTTGTCAGCTGTAATGTCTTGAAGGGAGTGAGGAGAGAGAGAGAGAGAGAGATAGACAGAGATAGAAAGAGTCTCCCTCCAAGGAAGAAGACAGGAGTTCCCAATATCTTCAGGAGAAGGCCATGTCCACACAGAGGCCTCATTGGCTATGACCTGATTGACAGGCTAGACTCCACCCCTTCTCTGGTAATTCTCGAAAATTGACAAACGATTATATAGCTACCATATGTACTTTGAACATGTTATCAGAAGAGAGCAGTTCTTGGAAAAGGACATCATGTTGGACAAAATAGAAGGGCAGTGAAAAAGAGGAAGATCCTTGGTGAGATAGATTGATACAGCAGCTGCAACATGGGGCTCAAACATAACCACCACTGTGAGGATGCCCAGGACAGTGCAGTGTTTCATTCTGTTGTGTGCTAAGGTGGGACTAACTGACTTCAAGACACCTAGCAGCAATATCACCACCAAGGTGTGTGAGAAATTCACTTAATTGTTGAGGCAGAATATGTCCTTGGCAGAAAAAGTGATTTAAAGATTCTAGCTAACCAAGAATATTGTTAAAAACACTAAATTCAAACAACTAAAAGTTTTAGATTCCAAAAATATGCTTATGAAGCAGAAGCGTGGGGATAGAGTACTGAACTGTTTCAGGGAGCCAAGACAGTCTCTTGAAGGCTCAGGGTTAATCCTAAACCAATTCAGCTCAGCAGGTTGGTCACCGATTCCAGGAAAGGAGGCTGGATGAGTTCTGCTTGAGGCTGTGAGGTGACACAAAGATAAATAGTAGCAGAGATGAAGTCAGGGGAGGTTGACATTTACTGCTTTTATTTCCTGCTTCATAGTGTATCCCTTTGTGATGCTAACTCGTATCACAAACACATAAGCTAGTTGCCTTGAGGGGACTGTGACTCGTGATGTCCCATCATTGGGGTGAAACTCAACTCTCCAGGGGCTTTCACTTGCTTTTCACCAAGGTTTTCCTGGGGGGGTGGGGTGCGGTTAGAACAGCCAACATTTGGGTTATTAGCAGAGCCTTTAACCCTTCAAGGCATCCAGGGATTCTATTGGATGAACTAGGGTTTTTAGGCTGTAATCTTCACGGAAGGAGAATTTTGACTTCTACACTGTGAGAAAATAAAAATCTGTCCTTCAAAGCTGCCCATGTGTCCGATTTTTGTTATAATAGTACTAAGAAACTAAGACAATGGGATTGTTGTCCGTTTTATGAATGAGAATACAGTAAAAGTGAGTCAAACGGCCGAGAATTGGAGGAGTTGGAATTTCAATATACAGCTCCCAAATCTTCCTTAAGGACGCTTATAATCATTTCCCATGGAAAATTCCCCATTGTCTGCGCCATGAGCTCAAAAGCCCTCTAAGCATTCCTCAGAAAGGCAAGTCCAGGGATCACTTCCTCTGCCCAACCCAAGACTCCACCCCCACCCCACCCCACCCCGCTGGTGTGAGGTGAGAGACTGCAGCTGGAGTACCTGGGAGTAATTAGCTCCAACCCAAAGCCATCTCCCACAACAAATCTCAGCTGGTTTGATGCTGGTGCTTATTATCATTTGCTCTGAAGCTCAGCTCCGTTTGAATGAGTTGGGTGGGTTTAGAAAAAGGAAAAATTAAAATTCGCCCTTGAAGCAAAGAAATGTGGTTCATTTAGCGCAGAGCTATGAAACTTGGAAAAATACAGATCCCACCCCCACTCTTCTGTGAAAATAGGAGTCTGGTATGTTAACTCAGACATGAAATGCTTGTCAACAAAGCAGTGTTGACTCATTCAACCAATATATATTGATCACATACCATGTGGTTAGCACTGTTTGCAAAAAACATTCTCCTCCAAGAATAGACTTTCTGTGGCCCGGAGGGATAGTGGACCCACAACAGAGCCATCCCATATGGCCAGCCGTGCTGACATGGAGATTGAGATGAATTGTCCCTCCCACCACTATCGTCTTTCTCCACAACCTCTGTCCAATTTTCTCCTTAGATCACAAGTGGATCACATGTGTTGCATGCCTATTCTTCCCTTTCCCAAATGTGTAAATGAGCCCTTTCTCTGCCTGTTGATCTGGCTCACTTGCTCCTGCCAGTATGGGACCTTCTATCTGGACCTAAGGACTCCCAAACAGCCTGGGGCAGCTGGTGCTTGTAGTTCAATAGGACCCTTGTTGTGTTTGCTGGCAAAAAGTATGCCCCTTTGTGGATCAGGACGTCCAACCCAGCAAAACCAGACATGTGGCAGTTGGAAGGGGTACATTCCCCCAGCCAATCAATGGGAGAGTTGGAACAGAGAGTGCGTCCTGCTTACACTCCTTGGCCCCAAGACCCCTGCTCCTCCAAACTGAGGCCCAGCATAACACAGACGTTTTCAAGGCGCTGTACAGACGGCAGCGTGACAGATAACCCGCTCTTTATACCACTTGCTTTGTCCAGGTCCTCGCAGAGGCAAATGTCATTGGGGTGAGATATGAAAGGCTTTGAAGGAGAGGGGAAATCAAGAAGGGAAAGAAACCGCAATGGGGTAAAATGGGGAGGGAGTGGAGGAGGTGGGGAGGGAGTGGAGGAGGTGGGGAGGGAGTGGAGGAGGTGGGGAGGGAGTGGAGGAGGAGGGGAGAGGTGTCCGACCACAATGCAGTTTACTCTGTAAAGGAGGGATGGGAGGGAGCCCCAAACTATAGGGCAATTTACTGAACATTTGGTCAGGGTTGATCAAGTCTTAGGAATGGGCTTCCTTCGTGTCCTGGCTGTGCTCAGTCATGGGCGGGAGGCAGTCCATGGAATGCATGGATTCATATCACAGCAGTTCACATCATGTCCGCCTGTCATTTATATTCCCCAAAATGGGAGAATGAAGAGGCACCGTTTTGGGCAGCCACACTCTGCTCTGAACACTGGGCAGGGAAGAGTGGGCCAGAGACATGACCTCAGCATCATGGAGTGGACAGTCTCACTGAGAACAGTTTACGATCACAAATGCCATGGGAGCACAACGCAGGATCCCAGCCCCGGGGGAAAGCAGGGCCCAGGGAAGGTTTTCTGCAAGGCGCTAACCAGTCTGGCCATGAAGATCCCAGTTTGTATGTTAGTATCCATCTGAACCCCTCTACCTCCTAGTTTTGTGTTCTTTGGGAAATTCTCTGAGCCTCAGTTTCTGACCTAGGTAGTGCGGAGAATGCAGTCACTCTCTCATAGGAGGGTTGTACTGAATCAATCCCCTACTGTACTAGCAGACTACCCTAAGCAGCATCCAGTCCTGTTATTTATCGCAATGCAGAGTTTAGTGGTATTGAGGCCAATTCTAAGCTTGGAGATCTGGGTTGAGCCAGCTCAGGGAGAGTCAGGTGTATCAAGATGATCTCCGTGCATTTTCTAGGAGTCCGAGAGCAGCAAGGTATGCCCACAGGGAGTTCACCATCCAGTGACTTTGAGGCACTGCCTGGATAGCACGTTCAATCTACAAAAAGAAGTATGGAAATAAATAACATTTGCTCACACACACATAGAAGATTGGACATATACAAACATTCTGGCCCTCAGGTTGAGACTGCTTGTTTTAACAATGCCCTTTCTTCTTCAGCAGGTTTCTTCTGAGGGGCTAGAGGGACTCTGTGGGAAACAGAACCGGAAAGTGAGTGTATGAGGACAAACTCAACATTTACACTTGAAGGAGTCTGGGAGGTCAAGGCTCTCCTGGAGGAAGCGTTCGCATTCGTGGGTTGGAGATGTGCCCCACTCACATTCCCCTAACTAAAAGTTATTCCCTGCAACATTCCCCCAGAGTAAAGCCATACTTAAGGTGCTGCAAACACATAGTCGCTCACTATAATCTTGAAGGTCAACTACTTGAAGGCTATCTGCCTGTGTTAGTCTGGGTACTTTAGAGAAACAAATCCACAGAAACTCATGTATAAGAGAGAGTTTTATATAAAGGTTAAGTGCACATCAAGAAAACATCCCAACCCAGTGCTGCCCAACCCCACAAGTCTAACATTAACCCATATGTCTAACACCAATCCACAAAGTCCTCCTCCATCTCACAAAACAGATGCAATGATGCCAAATGCAGGAGGAAAGCCGAATCAGTGAGTGTGTAAGTATCTCAGCACTGGCAGGTGTCTCCACACGGGTGTTCCAACACCCAGGGCTGCATCGGGGTAGGTCCATGTGGCTTCTCTTCACGGATGTCTTGCAGGAAGTCAGCTTTGTCAGCTGAATCAGGGAACTGGCTAAGGCAGCTGTACCCTGGTCCAACCATGAGAAAGCAAGAGACCGGAAAACTAGAAAGGCAAAGCTTACTGGGCCATTTATCCCTCCGCCCTTCAATTAACCCCACATGTGTTAATCGGCCAGGTTGGCACATTAAACTAGCTAGCTCACTGCCTGAAAGTTGTCAGTCATCTAAGGCAATCAGATCCGATTGTCTGCCGGACCCTAAGTAGGACCCACTCCCTTCTGAAACTCATGTGATTACATCATTCTCTCTCTCTCTGCTCGGGCCTGGCTCCTGAAGTCATGACTGAGAGGTGAGCTCTTGCATGCTTTATCTTGTCTGATATCTCTTTAATTTACACCCCCCTCAATTACACAACCATCCAATAGACTCATTCTGTTGTGGGAGGCTGGTCCCCCAGAAGTTCCAATGCTGGCACCAGGAGGCAACAGAATATGTCCGCCTGCTGTCCTCCCCAACCAGGCTGGTCCGGTCTCCTTCCAGTACCGAGTTCGTTCCAGGTACTGCATATCCTGCCAAATGGTAGCACCCTTTCCTCTGTTCAAACATGAAAGTGATGACAAGATGTGGCCCGCACAGCTGGCTTCCAGTTGACCAGGGTTTTGACCTGAAGGAGGGAGGGTGAGACGACCCTCACATAGACACTTGAGAGGGAGTCCGTGAGTTGTGCTTCTTTTTTCCCTCCCTTGCTGTTTGAAATTTGCCTTGCCCACATCTGCCTGGCAGCTCCTACCACTGCCTGGGATTTCAAGTCCAGATTTGCCTGTCTTCCCCCACAATCTGTGAAGAGACTTATAACTCACCTTACTTCTCAGTAACGGCTTTGGAGGAAGTTGCTTTTAGTGAGCATCTACTATTAGCAGAAAGGGAGTCCTGGTGGTACTCCCTTTAGTGCGACAGCACAAGTACTTAGCACTGTAGTGCTCTACAGTGTGTTAGGCAGGGTTCAACCTGTGTTAGGCAGGGTTCAACCTGTGTTAGGCAGGGTTCAACCTGTGTTAGGCAGGGTTCAACCTGTGTCAGGCAGGGTTCTCTGGAGAAATGAAACCAGGACACTTATGATTTCTACAGAAAGAAGAACTAGAACAGCTAACTCGTCCACACAGCAGTACAGAGGTTCAGTTCAACTCATTTCTGTGGGACAGTGACTATACTGGACGTCCTTCAGCTCACATGGGCTGCCAGGTCCAAGGTCAAGGAAGCAGACAGCAGAGTCCTCCCTGGGGGAAGGCAAACAGAGTCTGCCCACAGGCAACAAGCAGAGGGTGGCTCACCAACCAACAGCAGCTCGAGAGCTTAGTGAAGCAGGCCCTGATGGGATATCATATTCAAGCCATGCAAGGCAACAGAATCCACCAGCCTCAAGCTCAAGTGCTGTACACACAAACAGCATGGTGAAGAAGGTCTTGAAAGAGCCTCAAGTTTTAGCAGCACAATCCATGGGCTGGCTTGACCCACAGATAGTGTAGCTGAGGTAGTTAGTTTATTATGCCAACCTGGCCAATAGACACATGTGGGGTTAATTGAAGGGCGGAGGGATAAATGGCTCGGTGAGCCTCACCATTCTAGTTCTCCGGTCTCTCGCTTTCGCATGGTTGGACCAGGGTGCCTTATCCAGTTCCCTGCTTCAGCTGGCAAGGCTGACTTCCTGCAAGACATCCCCAAGGAGAAACCACATGGACCTACCCTGATGCAGCCCTGGGTCTGGAGCAGCTGTGTGGAGACACCTGCCAGCTCTGAGATACTTAACACGTTCACTGACTCAGCTTTCCGCCTGCATTTGGCATCATTGCATCTGTTTTGTGAGATGGAGGAGGACTTTGTGGATTGGTGTTGGACATATGAGTTAATGGGTTAATGTTGGACTTGTGGGCTTGGGCAGCACTGGATTGAGATGTTTTCTTGATGCACACTTAACCTTTATATAAAACTCTCTCTTATACATTAGTTTCTGAGGATTCTGCCTCATGGATTTCATAAATGTTAACACAGACGGTTACATCTTTCTCCCCTGGAGCTCCTGCGTGGGTTCGAACCATTGTCCTTTAGGTTAGCAGCTGAACGCATTGTGCTACAGGAGACATTTAATTGCTTTTATAACTTCTACTACATCAGTGTCCCTTCTGCTACTTACCATCCCGTCCTGAATGGTCTTGGTGTCTACTCCTTTGTTGTTATCCCCACACCCAACTGTCAAGACTTGGCATTTCCTTGTTCACTGCATGTTTTGTATCCAACCTACTCTCTTAGGTACCACACTGGTTCTGACTCGTGTCTTGAAATAACTGCTCAGTGATCCCCCTGTGTCTGGCCTCTTGCTTGTAAATCAAAATTGTAGCGGAATAGTCCTAAAATTGTGCTCTGAATACATCACTCCCTTGTTTAAAATACTTCAGTGCCCTTCCCTGACGACACACTAAAAACTCATCTCCAGCAAGTCAGCTTTGTTTCATAGCAACCCAGTAGAGGATTTTCAAGACTGTAACTTTTTATGGGATCAGAGCGAGCCTCAACTCTCTCCCATTGAGCATCTGGTGGGTTTGAATCACCAACCTGGAAGTGAGCAGCCCAACAGTTACCGCAGAGTGCCTTGAGACAATCCTAAATCCTTAGTGTGGCATGCAGGGCCTTCGGCAGGAATCCTGCACCCATTTCCCCCCTGTTTCTCTTGGTTCTTTCACCATGAATCCTTAGCGCTATCCCAATATTACTATTAAATTTCAGTGATGAAGCTGGAGAAGAATACTCAAAGGGCCATGCACTGCTAAAAGGACAAACCAGTCTGCCTCGGAAGAAGTGTGACCAGAGTGCCCCTTCAGGGAAGGACGTCGAGACTTCGTCTTAGACACGAGGGACATGGTGTCAGGAGAGACCCGTCCCTGGAGACAGACACCGTGTTTGATACAGTAGAGGGGTAGCGCAGAGGAAGGCCCTCCAGGAGGTGGATTGCCACAGTGGCTGCAGCCATGGCTCAAGCACAGGAACAAATGTGAGGGTAACACAGGACCGGGCAGTATTTCATTGTTGTGCATAAGGTCACGGAGGGTCTGAACTGACTCTAGGGCACCTCACAGCAACAACATTGCACCGACACACCCGGTTCCTGTGTGTATATTTGCACAAGCCTCTCAGAATTCCTGATGAGCTACTATAATATCGCTCTGTGATGTAGTTCCTGCGGCACTGCTGGACTGCGACGCTCGAGGGTGGCAGTTCTAATTCACCGGTCACTCCAAGGGAGGATGAGGCTGGCTGCTCCCCTAAAGATCGACAGTCGCAGAAACCCGACGTAGGTTGGAATGAGTTGGAATCAGCTCAGCGGTGCTGGGGGCATTACATGATACCCAGCACCTGGTATATCTTGCCTCGCTTTCTCCCACTGGGCCACCCTCTCTCCCACAACCCCTTCCCTGCCCTCTCTTACAGAAAATCATTCCGCTGCTGCCAGCTGGAAACATGTTCTCTCTCTGGAAGGTTCTTCTGTGTTTATCTAAGTACACTGAGCCAAGGTCAGTGGTTGGGCTTATGATCTTTGTACAGGTAAAGTCATTTCCTCCTGAAGATGTGCTGGAAGATGAAGATGTGACTTTCTCTCTAACTTGCTTCTTCCAACTTTGTCAGGATGCACTATTCGAAGGAGCTCCCTCAAAAGGAGTCCATTGCTCATGAGACTCAAAAAGCAATATTTTGAAGATATTGTGGCTACACGCTTAACTGGTTAAAGCTGGAGTCAACAGGAAATACCAACCTCATTTTAACCCTTGAAGATAGCCATCTTTCCTTGAATTGTAGCTACTGACATGGCCTCCCTCCCCCACTCTCTGCCCCCCAAGGTATTCCACCACTACGGGGGACGATTCCCAACACCCAGCTCTGATCAGCTCACTCTTGCGTTCTCTGTTCTTCCCTCCTTCTTGCTGACTGCTCTTCCTCTTTTCTCTCCTTCTTTTACCCTCCTCCTGCCCACAAAGGTTACTTTGAGGAAGACAAGATTCGGTGTGGTCGTGCCTATGGAGAGTCACATTCCAGTGCTTTTACCCAGGCTGACTGTCCTGACAGATCCCAAGGGGTTAGTGTGTGCTCAAACAACGTGGGCCAGCCTCCAACACCGCTGGCTGAGGAGTGGTCCTTGCTGAGATGTCCCAGTGGAGTGACAACGGAGTGTAGTGCGGCTGAGTTTTCATTGTGCACATGTTGTTTTCCTTGTGCACTACCAGCCTGTAAAGATCTGTGGCTTCCCACAAACATTCCCCACATTGAGGCGGTGCCAGGCACATTTAGGGCACGGAAAATGCAGGCCAATACTGCGAGTTGCATGAAAACATTTCTTTTTTCTTCCTTAGCTCCCAGACTGATTTCTTTCTACCTTCAGCCCCAACCATGATCCTGGGCTAATTTGCTTCACTGGGTGACTATTGAGGATTGTAATAACTCCATAGCTACTCTGCCCATAGGAAAATATGTAAATATAAGCAGGGCCCAACACTGTAATGGTAATTAATATTCAGATAGCACGCCTCAGATTACAAAGTACGTGCATATACTCATGGCTGATCTTTTTAATCAACTCTAAGGCTGATTTTACTGTAACAAGTGTATGGATTTGGAAGCTGAGGTGAGGTATGGGAAAATAGAGCTAACTTAACGTTCTTTCACTGTTGACTAGGTGTCGAGCAATGTATGTTATCACGCATCTTTTGAAACTATCCTAAGAGGGAAGGATTAGCATCCATGAATGAGCTACCCATTGTGGGTCTTTATATGTCTCAGCCACTCTGCTCAGTGTTTGGAGTGTGTTCTGTATTCTGTTGTTTACCCCTCCGCGAGGTTCATGTTAGTCCCAAGTTATGGGGACACCTTTAATCACTTGGGTTAGTTTACACAACTCTCGGGTAACAGAGTTGGCCTTTCTACCCAAGTCTGTCTACAATAAAGCCTAGCCCTTTCCATTGTTGATTTACACCAAGTCACCAAGCTGTTGGGTAAGAGATTCGAGATTTGAACCCGACTCTATTCTCCAACTGATGTTCATTCTTCTCTGCTCTGCTGCGGCTTCCAAATCAAGCTGGCCATCGACTCCTATACGCCATGACGTGACCCACGTAAACAGAGAAGGAAATTTTCACAGGAATAGGGAAGATGAGAAAAAATAATAGCGTGAACTTTTCATGAAGCTAGGCTGATTCCATTCAAAAGAGCCATCTTTATTCTGAGATTATGGCCTATCAACACTTTTATGTGTTTGGGGGGGAGGTGTCCTCTATTAAAAATATCATTAATTCATTGAAAATGAAAAGTTGGAAAAAGTTGGAAAAGATAAACTCATATCTACCTGCTCCTTTCCTGTAAATACAAATAAATAGCCTGGGAATAATTCAACTGCTTTCTGAGCCTCAGCCTTGACACAAAAAGCAGCTCAGAATTCCACATGGTAAACAGTTCGCTTTTATTAAAGTTAAATACATCTTTAATATTTCAATCAGAAAAGTATAAAGGAGAAAACAAGTATGTTTCTCAAGGCTGCTATTCATGAAACCCCAGCTGATACTTACCTTAAACAAAGTGAGTCTTAGAAGTCATCTTAACTAGCTTCATGAAGAAACGGAAAAGATTTCCTTCCGCCGCCCCTAAGGCCTCACACGGAGACAGCCGCTGTTTACAGTGTATTGCTTCGCTGTCCAGAGAAGCTTTCTGCATATACCAATATGAATTTCAGATCATCTTCTGTGATGTGACCTAAAGGAATTCCATCATACGCATTATTGTGTGCATTTTCCGCTTTATATAATTCAGGTACCTTTCCACATGAGCACAGATAGCGCTGGATCCTTCTTTATGTTTTAACCACTTTATTGTGGGAAAGGGTCCTGAGTGAAGCAGTGGGATGAAGTCAGAGGCTGAAGCCCCAGGCCCCTTGGCAGGAGGAAAATGCGGCAGTCTGGTCTCCCAAGGATGCACATCTCCGAAACCCATGGAGCAGCATTGCTGTCCTGTGGGATTGCCGTGAGCTGGGATCGTCTTCTCTGCAGTAGTTTTTATTGAGGTGTACTGGACAATAATACACATATTTAAGGTATATGGTTTGATAAATGGTAACATATGTAGGCATCCATAAAATCATCACCAGTCAAAGAAGTGTATTTTTTTTTTTTGCTGCCACAAAAGGAGTTCCTTCAAGCCTCTGCAATCTCAGGACCCGACCTGACTCTACAAGCAACTTCTGATCTACCACGTGGAACCACACTTCTGTCGAGAGTTGTATATAAATGGAGTCCTTTGTCCACTTTGGATTACTTCACTTAGCACAAAAACAACACATCTCCTCAAGGCATTCCTTGGATTATTGAAATTGTGCTGCTGTATGTATAGGGAAACCTTTGTTTACCCTCACGTGTACGTGTACATGGGCATTTGTGGTGGTTCCACTTTTGAGCCAGTATAAAGAAAACGACTATGAATATTCACCTGCAAATTTTTGTATGGGCATTTACTCTCCTCTGTGAGGTTTAAATCCCTAAAAGCAGAGTAGCTGGACTCTGTAGTTAAGAAACGGCTAACCAGTTTTCCAAAGTGGTGTGCGATTGCACACTTTCCGTACCAAGGAATGTGAGGTCCAGTTGCTCCACATCCTGAGTTTGTCGTCCATATCTCTAGAAGTTCAATTTATCTGTGTGTATCCTTCAAAAAGTGTACGGGAAAATGTAATGAAAACAGAATTGACTTTTTCCATGAAATATCCTTCTATCGTCCATGTCTGCAACATTTTGATTATAAAGAACAAAGCTGTTATAGCCTGTTTTTGTTTGTTGTAAATAGTGATTTGTTTATTCTCACATCTGCTTCAGCTCTGGGTCTATTGTAATTGTTGCAGCCACTGTGTCAATCCATCTCAGTCCCTCCTTTCTTCACGGCCCCTCCACTTCAGCGAGCATGATGTCCTTCTCCAGGAACTGGTCTCTCCTGACATGTTCACGCTGGTTGGCTGGGTTCCCCCTTTCCACCCAGATAATACTATAGACAAACACTCATATTCACAATAATTGATGTAACTATATGTAGTTTATGCCTGCCTGATGGCTTAATTTGTTCAGTGGCATACCTATGATATTCCTGGATTCTCCAGTTTTTAGGGATCCTTAGATCATGTTCTGTGCCCTTATTCAGGCACTCAGAGACACCGTCTAAACTGTATTGCAATTACAAACTTCAAGCTATTAGGAAGCAAAATTTCTCTCTGGAAAGAGAGGCCTCTTGAATGTCTAGAAATTAGCAATGTCTCTGACTTTCAGTCTTATTCATGAGATATTCATAAGCCAGGCCCTGAACTACTCTATTGGCTACCATCTGTGAGAAATCGCCTGCTTAGTTTAACATCTGGGTGATGGCTCTGCAAAGCAGGACAGGACTGGAACTGCCTATTCCAGTGTCTGCGACAAGTCTGCTCTACCTGTCCACTTCTCCTCCTACTTCCCTGGGAGGGTAGTTTCTACACTGGGTCGTGGCTGGGAATGCAGGTGTTTTCAAATCATTACCATGAAACGCCACCCCCTCAAGGAACTGTAAGAGCACAAACATAAACGATGAGTGATGGGAGGGCCATTATCAATCCTTACACTGGCAGGTTTCAAGTGCCTCTTTGGAAACTTTCAAGGTTCTCTGTCCAATGGTGGTTGCACCATTCATGTAATGGAGGATGACATGAAGAGGCCAGAATATTTCTGCAAAATTAGATCAGCATTTATATATTTAATTCATGTGTACTGTGTCATTCTGCAACTTTAAATGCACTCTTCCCAGAGAACTAGTTTGGCCTTGCTCAGTCATGAGTGGGTGAAAACTACAATTCTGAGATTTATTGGCTACTTAGTGACCAACCAAGGTCTGAGGAATTTCTACCAAAGTTTGATTCCATCACCATTACATCTAGGATTGCCTCCTTGGCCTGAACAGTTATCATAAGAGATTGCCATAGAATTTAAATTTAAAAAAGAGTTTCTGCTTCCCGCCACTCCCCAACCCTTCTCCCTCCCACTTCACATTTACTACCCCAATCCCTCCTTTTCCTCCTACTCCTTCTTCTAGCATTGACTTGGTTAAAAGTCGTCCCAATACCCTTTGGATGCGTTCAGAGATAGTAGGGGTATTGGCTCATCTTTTAAAGAGTCCTTCTTTCCTACCGCATCTGCTCCGATCTCCTTGTCACCAGGTATCAAATCCATGTTGAGCTCCTGGTTGCACTTGAAGCAAGCCATTCCAACCCATGGCAGCCCAGTGTGCGTCAGAGTAGATCTGGACCACGGGAGGGTTCCAGTGGCTTCTCTGTTGTGCTAAAGGCGCTCACCAAGCCTTTTTGTAGGCACCCCTCAAGCCACAAACCTCTTGGTTAACAGTCAAATGCGTTATTGAGCACTTAGGTCAACGCTCTAATTCAACCATAAGAAGTGCTTTGGGAGGTTGGAGGTTGATTGTATTGGCTGAAGTAAAATGAAAATCTCTATCCATTCCAAGGAGCCGGAGCTCCTTCCCCCCTTCTCCATTCCTCTAAAGGGGCCAAGAATGCTCCTCCTCTACAAAAATTAAGCCCTCTGTTCAGAACGTCATGGAAAATGCCTGAAAATTATGGAGTCTACAGCTCTACATCAACTGCAAGTTCAAAGTATCCCTACCTGTTGAGACCAGAGTCCAGGTTTTCAGTAGCGAATGAAGTCAGTAGTGCTTCGTGGGAAATGCAGCAGGTGAAGCAATGCCTTCCAGGTTGGAATACAGGCCTTGGCAGGCATATGACAGAAAAAGTTAGTCATATGCTCAAGCATGTGTGAAAACTTCATTAATTGTGTGGTTTTGTGAAGATTGCTGCCTTCTTAGTGACGGACAGAGTGAGACAGCACTTTGCATCCATTTCCCTTCAGTTTAATTCCAGATTGTGCTCCAGAATGCGACTCCTGGAAAGCATTGTCAAGAGACTGATATCATTAAATAAGAGGATTCCAACTGCATAGAAAGCCATTCATTTCAATAAAAACCTCTGGAGTAACTACTGTGCAGGCAAGTTACTTTTGGAAAAGGCATTATATATAAATAAAGGATTATATAAATCAAGAATTTCATGTCTGGGTATTTACTGTTTGGTTGAAGAAACAATACCAACATGGTTGGAAAAAGGAAGTTAAAACACACTTTTCGTTGATTTGGAAGTTATAGGCTTCCTGATTTCCATTTTATGTCTACCCATAAAACCACTCTGACTTATGATACAATTTAATAATATTTATTGCTTGTTTATTTTGTGCTAATTACTGTGCATCAAAGTGTAATTTCATGAGCAATAGCTTAGAATTAGCAAGATCCCACTTCAAATTCTGACCCTCATAGTTCACATTTATATAACATTAGAAAACTCTTAGTATTTCAGACTCTTAGTATTTCGGTTTTCTTATCTGGGAGATGAAAATAAAAACAAATTTTTTTTAGGATTGGAGAACATTCAATGAAACCATTTTGATAGTCAACCTTTTGTGTCAACTTGGCTGTGCCAGAATCTTCTGATCAGTTTGGGAGTTAAATGTAGTAATTCTTCCATGATGAAATTGCCTTAGTAGTGTATCCTGCTTTCAATATATGTAGATGCTGTGGAAAAGATTGTTCTTTGCTGAGTCTGAACTCTGTAGCTGACTCAACTCACCTCTAGTTATTTGAACTTGAGCTAGCAGCCTGCTATATTGCCTTCAAACCCTGAGTAGTCAGACACCTGCCATCTGTGTTAATCTTGGTAGACTAGAGAAACAAATTCATAGACATTCATGTGTATGAGAAAGAGGTTTATATACAAGAGCAATTGAATATTGAAAAAACATCCCAGTCCAGTCCAGATCAAGTCCATAAGTCTGATATTAGCCCAGATGTCCAATACCAATCCATAAAGTCCTCTTCAGACTCATGAAACACATGCAAGGATGCTGAATGAAGGGAGGTCACAGGCCCATTGGGGGGGGGGGGGTGGAGTCTTGTGGATCCAGTGGCATTGGAAACATCTCAGCACTGACAGGGGTCTCCACATGGCTTCTCCAGCTCCCAGGGTTGCATCAGATAGGTTCATATAGCTTCTCCTCAGAAATGTCTTGCAGGGAGTGAGCAGAGAGAGAAAGTGTCTCCCGCCTCCAAAGATGAAAATCAGGATTTCCCAGAATTCTCAGGAGAAGGCCACGCCCACACAGAGGTCCCAATTGGCTATGACCAAATTGACCGACTAGACTCCACACCTTCACTCTTCATCCTCTCAAGTCCCAAATTGACACCATTTTACCTTCTAACCTTGGATTATTCACCTCAGAAGATAGAAGCCTGCCATCCGACCGTACAGATTTCATCATCCACTACAGCTCGATGAGTCAGGAGAAGCCTTTAGGCCAACATCTGACCCACGGACTTGGAACTTTCCTGCTCTTCAAGTCTGCCTATTACTCTACAATGTGTTAGCCATTTCCTTGATAAAGACCTCTCTGATTTTGCTTTTCTAGAGAACCCAGCTTAAGACAACCACATATGGAAAACACCTAGTACAGTGCCTAGTTGGCATTCAATGAATGATGCTCTTACTATCCTAGGTATTTTGAGGATTATAAAAATAAATAAGAGATAATCTATGACCTTAAGGAGATTATAATGTATGGTTTTGATTCTAGAGTCTATTAACATTACCGTATAAACAAGAATGGCAGCATATTAAATAAAGATGATATTTTGCCACCTTACTTAAAGTTGACTTTGGATGTCAAATGCAGTCTACTTTAAAGCCGATAGATTATGAACTTTTGTTTTGCAAGCGTCAAGGCTCTACCAGTTAACAAGGGTAGAAACTCACTGCTTAATACCTTTAGCTTTCTCACTGGCAGCCTTAGCATACTTGGAGAACAGAGATTTGATGACTCAGGCAAAAACGAAATAAAGGTCAGCTTACTCTTGGTCTTCCTTTATGTTGTGAAGTTGTAGATTTATTGTACTTTTAGAACTCTTAGTGAAAGTGACAAATCAACTTAAACTAGCTCACGTGACATACTACACATTGTAGAGTAATAGCTAGACTTGAAGAGCTTCAGGATTTGTTCAGCCTGAGTTATATGTCTGATATTGATCAATTACTCCACCCAAGGTGATGGTACATATGTTTAACTATTTAGTCCTGGGTCAAGGGCTGCCCATTTTTTTGCTTTTGCTGATGGCCAAAAGAAAAAGTCCTTTCTCCTAGTCACTTCTTCATCAACTCTGTGCTTTTTTGAAGAGTGGGAAAACTGGGAGGAGAACCCAATGGCTTGAGACAATGCAACGCCTCAGTGTTTGCTCCAAATTTAAATTAAAATGCTGACCAAAGGGACATTCTAGGAGCCTACTGCCTTGGAGAAAGCTTCAGAGTTGAATTATTAGTTGTTGGTGGTGCCATTGAGTTGGTTCCAACTCATAGTGACTCTATGTATAACAAAGCAAAATATTACTTGGTCTTGAACCATCCTCACAACTGTGATTATGTTTGAGCTTTTTGTTAAACCCATTGTGTCATTCAGGCTCTTAGAGGGTCTTTCTTTTTTACCACTGACCTTGTACTAAGCATGATGACTTTTCCTGGGATTGGTCTCTCCTGGTGGCATAATGGGTTACTCATTGGGCTGTTAACTTTAAGTCCAACATTTCAAATCTGTTCACTGCTTGTATTAGGCAGTGTTCTCTAGAGGAACAAAACCAGGACACTTATGAATAGCAAGAAGGAATATAACAGCTAATTATTCCACACTACAGTACAGAGGGCTCAGTTCAACTCACTTCTGTGTAATAGTTAATATACTAGGAGTCTTTCAACTCACAAGGGCTGCCCGACCCAAGGTCAAGGAAGCAGACATCTGAGTCTTCTCTTGGGCAAGGCAGGCAGAGTTTGCCCACAGGCAGCAAACAGCAGGGCCAAGGAAGGTCACCAACAGTCAGCATCTCTGGAGCTTAGTGAAGCAGGTCCAGATGGTATATGGAACTCAAGCAATGCAAGACAACAGGATCCACCAACCTCAAGTGGACCATGTCTCAAAGGAACCTCAAGCTCTAGCGACATGATCCATGGGTTGGCTATCCCAGAGGTAGTGTAACTCACAAGTTGAGGCAGAGAACTGGCTAATGCAGCCACATGCTGGTCCAATCATCAAAGAGAGAGAGAGAGAGAGAGAGAGAGAGAGAGAGAGAGAGAGAGAGAGAGAGAGAGAAGAGAAAAGAGAGGCAGGTCTTGCAGACCCATTTATTCTTTGCCCTCCAATCAAACTGCAACCTGATTAATCCCACATGTTCCTATTGGCGAAGATGGCACAATAAATTTACCTATCTCACTGCTCCAAGAGAGAAAGAGAAGGCTTTCTGCTCCAGGAAAGACTTACAGCCTCAGAAGCCATACACAGTGTCACAGTTGACTAGACACCAGTCGGTGGATGTGACCAAAGTAAGTGAGATGAAGTAAGCCATGTCCAAGTTGGGTTCAGGCTTCCTCTCTCTACTCCCATTTAGCAATCTCAGCTGCTAGAACCTTTTAAATAGTATTCTTCTTAATATTTATGATCTTTACTTTTACTATTATTTTCATCAATTTGCAGAAGTTTATGGTATGCAAAGGACTGACTGGGGTCACACTTCCAACCTGCTTAACCCCGTACTTGAGACATACATGGAATAAAGTAAAAATGTAGCTTGCTGAGGGAGGCTGGATCACCGATGGTAAGTCTTGTCTGCAAGTGAGGAGGTGCTCAATTGCCCCACTGCTGGGATGGGCAGATGCAGCACTGGGTGTAAGGGGTGACTCCCACTCCCTTCGTTTCCATATTCTCACACTCAGGCATCTATCCAGGTCAGCCAATTCCCAGACTGGGCTCTTTCCACGCTACCTGGCTGCGTCCCGAACTACAATGGTTTTCTATAAGCAACAAACATCCATCAGATAATGTAGGCAAGATAAACATTGAACTGAATCTTGAATGTGTGAGAAAGAAATCATTCTCTTAAGAAACGTAGCTATGAAAGCAAATGCAAACCTAAGTGATGGACAAGCTTAAATTGTTCTTTTGATTCACCTTTCTTATAAAAGAGCTCATATGTCCCCTAGCTAAGTACTCAGAGGGTAGGGGGGGGGGGATAATTATTCCTCTACCATTTTCCACCCCTGATCCTCATTTTTGCCTGTGCTTCTGTAGTTACCCTTACCACAATGTCCTTCTGTGTTAGTCTGGGTAAACTAGGAAAACAAATCCACAGGAACTTATATGTATAAGAGAGAGTTTTATATAAAGAGTGTGTATACAATAAGACAGCATCCCAACCCAGGGCTGTCCAAGCCCATAAGTCCAACAGTAGCCCACATGTCTGACACCAATCTACAAAGTCCTCCTCAATCTCACAAAAACACATACAATTATGCTGACTGCAGGAGGAAAATCGAATCGATGAACGTGTAAGCATCTCAGTGCTGGCAGGGGTCTCCACACGGCTGCTCCAGCACTCAGGGCTGCATCAGAGTAAGTCCATACAGCTTCTCCTTGGGGATGTCTTGCAGGAAGTGAGCCTTGCGAGCTGAAGCAGGGAATTGGCTCAGGCAGCTGCACCCTGGTCTGACCATCAGAAAGCAAGAGACCCAAGAAATAGAAAGGCAAGGCTCACTGAGCCACTTATCCCTCTGCCCTTCAATTAACCTCACATGTGTTTATGGGCCAGGCTGGCGCAATAAATTTTAACTATCTCACCTTCCTCCTTCCTTGTGGCCTTCTAAATAACAATGGTTCTTCAAAGCTACGAAGTCTTCCCCACAAAAGTGTAAACTCAACAAAGGCAGGGCCCCATCAGCTGTGTTACTGAATATCCCAGTGCCCTAGAAGGGGCTCTCTAGAGACATTGTGGAAGGAAGGAAGAAAGGGGATAAATGAAGGAAGGATATGTATTAATTAACTCATAGAATCTCTCCCTTCTTTGAATCATTGTATTAATAGTAAGTCTTTAACAGTGGAAAGGATGCTGCACATTGTTTGAAATGTGTGTATTAATACCTGGAAGACAGAATTATAGTTTAGTGTTCTGTCTCCTTCTAGGAAAGTGGTTCTCAACTTTCCTAATGCCACGACCCTTTAATAGAGTGCCTCATGTTGTGGTGACCCCCCCAACCATAAAATTATTTTCATTGCTACTTCATCATTGTAATTTTGCTACTGTTATGAATCAGGCGGCCCCTGTGAAAGGGTTGTTCATCCCCCAAAGGGGTCGTGACCCACAGGTTGAGGACCACTGTTCTGAGGCATAATAGGTTCTTAGTGGATACTTGTCAGTAAAAGCATGGTCTGTCTAGAAACCTGAATGATGGCCTATATGCAGGCCCAGGAGTCTCAGCACTCAACATCGCTGCTATTTGTTAGCGAGTCATCTTGGTTGCCCCCTTCCAGAAGCTCCAAGGAACAGAACAACACTCTTAGCACTTCCAGGAGAGAAATAGCCAACTGTACTCCCCAGATGTCTCTGTCGAGCATTTCACAGTGAGCTTGCAAACTGCAACACCACCACCCATACTCTGTAGATTCACACGTAGAAGGGCAGTGACATGGAGGAAGACCCTCAGGAGATGGGTCGGCACAGTGGCGACGACAGTTGGCTCAAACATAACAATTGTGTGGGTGTGCAGGGCCAAACAGTGTTCTGTTTAGTTGTGCATTAGGTCGCTATGAGTCAGAACTGCCCCCACAAAGAGGGTTTAGTTTGGCTCATCGCAGGGGCAGGTATTGTCACTGGCAGTCAGTAGGAGTACTCAGGCTGCGGCTCCTGGACAAGGGCCATGACGCTTCCCAAACCCCAAGGGCCTGAGACGTGACTTCAGCTTTCCCAGCTCGGTTCTTTATCTGTAACACAAGAAGTGGAGACGGGGCAGAGAATGATCTATGTCCTGTTCCTTTCAGTGCAGCAGGCCCTTCTGCACTTTGAGCTTCACACATCTGTTCCGGTCACCAGGGACAGTTGGAATTTAAAATAGTTTCCCAGAACTACTCTCAGTTGCCTCCATGGCCTGCAGGTTTCTTATATTTGTTTCTGGCCCCCTATATTCCATTCTTGGAAGCATTCGGCTCAAATCCTGCTTGCCTCTGGGATTTCCAAGCTGCCATCAGCCTACCACTCTCAGTTTCAGGGAACACGCGCCTCTCACCAGTCCTATGTGTGGGAAACCTTATACTCGCAAGTACTGATCCTGGACCGCCCAGGGGAGGAGGACCGAAACAGCAGTTGTTAGAATATAAAGAGTTATGTGCCGAAGTTGAAGAAGCAGTTTGGCAAAGATGCATTGATTGTTTACTTGGTTCCTGGAGACTGTTCCCACATGCTTGTCAAGTCTGCCCCGTGAAAAGGGGGCCCAGCGCTGGGCTCTGTTTCCCACACCCTGAGCCTGTGCCTTCATTTGCTCTACTTCTGACTCTCTAGTTTCAGTTTCACTTCAGTCTCTGTTTTTGGTTTTAGCCTGGGCTCCTCCCAACAGAGAGTCAGGCCGCAAGCTTGCCTAATTTGACTTGCACTCGTTTTCTGCCTCCGTGGTCCCTGGTGTCTTATCCCCCAGCAGTTGCTCTTCTTTATAGCTCTGCTCTACATTAAGGCCATCCCTGACTGCTCCATGGTCCTAGTGCAGTTCCTGGAGCCAGAGAATCCAGTTGGAATGAATGGCCTTTCCAATGAATGTTTCTGGGGTCTTCTGAAGTGATGGTTCAAATGCACTTGGGAAATACTAATTCTGGTGTAGATAAAGAGGATCTTTCTCTCCATTTATGATCTCGAGCGACAGGTTGGGCACGAGAGGAGGGAGACTGAAAGGAGAAGAGGAGAGATCTGGGAAGTGAGAGAAGAAGAAAGAATAGTATCACTGCGTGGGGATTTTTTTTTTTGATTGGTTGTTTTTATTTTAACTCAGAAAATGGCAACAAAGACAGTTTCAGGATAGGATTTCTTGGTTATAATATTACAGAAACAGCAGGCTTGACAGCTCCAAATGGCTAAGTGTCATATAGAGTTGAGCCTGGGCTCACAGAAACAGAGGGGAAAATCCTACGGCCTCTATATTCCCTCCTGCTACATTCCCTCCTTCTGTAGGGAAGAGATGGGGAGAGTGAGAGGCTAATTTCTGGAAACTGCACATGCTTCATCAAGTTGTCTAAAAATCCCACTGTTCAAACTGTCATTTGTTCAATCTCGCATAATAGGATACTGTGGCATTATGACAAATTCTTTCTTCAAATGCCAGAGAGAACCAGCATGGGTTTGTGGGCAACCAGCCCTTTATTCTGAAGCAGCACACAGGCCACAGGGCTCCGGAGTCATCCAGGTTATGAAGTCAATCCGTTTGTTTGCTGTCAAGGATCATCTCTTCTGTTAGTGCTGAACACGTCTTTGTCCACTGGGAGACGTGGATTATCTGAGTGAACAATGGGCGCTGTGTGCCTGTGTGTCGCGTGGATGAGGAATGGAGGAAGCAGGCCTGGAAACAACTGCTGTGAGATGCAGTTAGTCATCAAGAATACATGGTGCTGGGGCAATAATACACTCCATTGGCCCAATCATCTCTAAACAGACTCCATTTCTTTGGGGGGCTTAAGTGTGTTAGAAAAAGACCATATGGTGTAGTCGGGGTGTGATTGTTAGGGAAGCCCGACCGGCTGGCAGACTGTTATGCGTTGCAGGAGAGTGGCCCAATGTTCTGGTTCTCAGTCTTGATGGGATGAGCTGCTATTTTTCTCGGCCCCTCCTTCTCTATCCCAGAGGAGCTCTGGTGGTATTGCTGGGCAGGTTGGCCTGCTCACCGCAAGGATGATCATCCAACCCAACCAGCTGCTCCGAAGGAAAAAAGATGAAGTTGTTGCTCCTGCGATTTATAGCCTCAGAAACGATATCGAGTCACCATGAGTTTGCTTGTTTGGTTGGTTTGGTTTGTACCCTATACCAGGCTTTAGGCCAACCGCATTGTGCATTGTTTCTGTTTAAACATTTCAGCAAACGTGCATGGTAGCTATTCTTAGCAGCATCTTCCCTAAGACTCAGAAAATTAGACAATTTACACAAGTTCGCTGCTAATCCCTGAGATACCGTCCAAAGCTGCTGTGTTCAATTACTCTGCAATTAAACACCTTTCCTTATAAGGCCTCAAAATTGTAGCAATCAATATACTCAGAGACTTTTGATGAAGGACAAGACTTATAGGATTCATGAGAGACTACTACGTAAGCCATATGTTTAACTCAGTACCAGTGACCACTTGAAGTGCATGCACTGAGGTATCCAAGGAGATAACTTGGAAATGAGGAAGTTTTTGGTGAGCAAGAATGAGAAAATAATGAGGTGGGCATTTTCAAGAGCACTCATGTCCACAGGGAGGCCTGGCTTCTGCAGGTCCAGATTTAATGACCTTTTCTGTTTAACCTCTTCCTTTACTGGACGTTGTCTGCTGGTAACACAGTCTATCTACTATGTGTGTGTTATGGTTTTGTGTCAATTTCACTGGGCCAGGATTCTCGGTGGTTAAACTGTAAGTAACACCCCATGATAAGATCCAACATAAAGTAATCATCTCCATGTGAGATCTGCTGTGGGTAGCCAATCACCAGAAAGGAATGGGCATGTGTCCTGCTTCCAGTATGAGAAGGTGATGTGGGAAAACATCCTTGCTTTTTAGCCAGAGGGCCCTCATCCTACCTGCTAATCCTGGAGTCATCGATAGCCTGCCATCTTCCCTGCTGACTTCGGCTTTATTCACCTTTGCAGCCAAATGTCGACCAGCTGACTTAGCAATCTTGAGTTTATCAAGCCCTGTAGCTAGGTGAGACAGGAGAAACTTGCAGGCTGGCATTTAAACCACAGGTTTAGAACTTACCTCTATAATGATGAGTATCATTTCCTACCTGCTCCTATATAAACTTGCTCTTTCTGCCTCTCTAGAGGACCTGGGTTAAGACATTGGGTACCAAGAGTGAGTCTGCAAAAACAAAACCATAAAGATGAGTTTTCTAAATTAGTTTTCAAGTCTGATTAGTTTTTGATAACTCTGCTGCCACTACTGAAGAAGGGGCTGTTAATCCATGGTATGAAGCGGCAATATTTATACACAAGGTATCTCCACATATGTGAATTATTGGCGAGAAGCAATGGGTGATAAGAAATACAGGGAAGTTGGCTGGTTGGTCATATTTATAATAGACAAAGTGATCTCAGTGTGGGTCCTTCCCCCAAAACCCCTTGAGATAATTACTTTGGTGCCATTGGTTTATTTAGGATGAGAGTCCAGAAAGCCAGGGGAGCAAGAAGAAAAATCGAGACAAGAAAGAAAAGCCAGTGGAAGTGTTCATTAACGAGCAGTCGACTGTTGTGGGCACCAAGGGTTCAGTTCCGCTAGAGACCCGCTGAGAAGTCATGTGAAATGTGTCCCAGAAGTGTTCCCTCCAAGGCTGGGAGATTTGAGTTATTTATCCACAACTTGGTCCCTCATGATGAGAGATACCCCGAGAGCATGATATCCCCCATCCTTTGGGGCTGTCTTCAGCAGGATCAGCAAGCTGCAGCGATGAGGGAGCTCCCCAGGAAGTAACACAGAAACGAGAGTTACCTAATGGAGAAAGTTGTCAGCTGGAAGAAGCTGTCCACCACAGTTGCAGGTGACATTGCATGGTGGGCTCGAGTCAAGAGGAGGATTTCGACAGCTGCTGCTTCGGTGGGGTAAAGGGGGATGGGAGTAGTGAGACTTACCACCGTTATACATAAGTGGCTGCATGGGGTTCTATAGAGCAGCATAACCAGGGACACTGTATGTGTATGTCCATAGAAAGAGATTCATATCAAGACATGGATCACAGAGTTGTAGAAGTGGGTAAGCCCAGCCCATTTCAAGTTCCTGGTGCAGATGTAAGCTGAAGGCTTCTCCTGACTCCTGTAGCTGCCAGGCTTATGAGCAGGAAGGAGGGAGACCACAGCAGGATGCCAAGTTGAATAAGTCCCAACTCAACAGAATGAATCCAAGGTCAGCAGCTGGCTGATGGATCCTGGGATCAGCAGTGACATAACAGGAGGTTGACAAACCAGATGTGGGATCCACATCCAGCAATAGAAGTCAGCTAGCTTCCACACGCTGTCCATTTACACTAAGACGAGGCTACACCTTGAAGAAAACCCTCCTCAATCGCAGCAAGAGGCCTATTCTCCCCACAACTTCACAGCTTCACAGAAAACCCCATCACAGCGCTGACCACACTATACTAGATCCATAGCCTGGTAGGATCCTGGCTCATCGAGGTTGACACAAAACCTAACTATGACAGACGTACTAGTTATACAAAGATATGAAGCACGTGAAGATTCTTCCTGGGAGATCTATGGAGGGCAGCGTCACTGGAAGAGGAACTAGCAGTGTCAAGGTCCTAAGCTGGAGAACTGAGGAGCAGCAAGGAAGTCATTGTGACCGCAGCTGAGAAGTCAAGGTGGGCTGGAGGAGGAGTGGCGGGTCCCAGGAGTCAGCGCATCGTAGTGGTCCACAGCAGGGCGAGTCACGCAGGACACTCTAAAGACTATGGCTTTCCTGCTAAATGAAATGGGAAGGCATTGGGGTTCTCGGGCCTGCAGTGTTGTAATTCGCTTGCAATGAGAAATTCTCAGGGGGGAGATCAGGTGATGTTCTTTAGGGTGTTAAGCTGCATTGTCATAGTTTCGCGAGTCAGATCTTGGTGAAGACAGAAATGCGAGACCAGACAGCCCACTTAGGCAGTCTAGCTTTGAGTATGTGGAACAAAGACATATATTGCCTTTTCTCTTCGAAGATCACCTAGTGAATTCTACTGATTGGAAACTTGGCCTTTAGAGATTCACTTTCTTTGAGGACTTTTCCTATCGGCCATTGACCCATGTAGGGAGTTTAAGCTGGACTTGTGGGAGAAGTTTCTGGAATATAAGACAAAAAAAGGAATTTCATCTTGAATTGAATTGTATCTACAAAACATGTGCTAGAATTTTGCTTTATGGTGTTATGTGATCACTATATTATGTGATCAAAACATATATATTTTACAAAACACATTTGATCACTATATTATGGTAGAGCAAGTCACCTACCATAATGCCGTGTAATCAGTCAACTAGTTGAGGTCTTATATGTGTTAGGTCGATCCCAAACCAATCACTTTTGAGCAGATTAGACACGGAGACAGGAACAAACCTTAGTGACAGAGTAGCTAAGACAAATGGAAGAAACAATGAGGTATGTATTAGTAGTTGATCAAACCTTTATTATAGGTCATAAAAAACAGTGACAAATGCCATTAAATAGAAAAAGTCAAGATGCATTTTCAGTATTAAAAATAAACTCATTTCAGGCTTTTACTGTCAAGTCTATCTCACCAATACTACTTCTTTGTTGCTTGCTTGACACTATGTCACAAAAGAATCCAAGTCATGTTTGCCTTTACTTTTCTTCCTTTATAACATCTCAGACAGACCATGGTTTAGGTCTGATGGGTCAGGAATCTGGAAGGATTTTAAAGATCTCTCTCTCATTTAAATTTATTCACTTTTATTGTTTTGTTTGTAAACATATTTTTAAAAATTTCTTTCCCCCTTTGTAGATGATACTACATACAAAGCACAACACGTTTTACCTCTTCAAATCAGTGGTAACATCCTTAAATGACAATGACGAGTCTGTCGAACACCCTAAGACAGGGACAAAATTAGAGACCCTTATACTTAGCAAAGTTAGCCAATCTCATAAAGATAAATATTTTATGACACTATTATTATAAAAGAAAAATGATTTTCACATGAAAGGATAAGAATTTAAAGATGACAATGGGACCAGGATCTGGGCAAGGAGGGAGGAGAGGAAAGGGGCAAGAAGGTAAGAGGTGGGGAAATTAGACCACACAGGAGGGCTGGGGCACAAGGGGATATTGTCCCATCATTTTCCAAGGATTCATAATATTCCGTTGTGTGAACGTACCAGAGTTGATTGATCCATTCCTCTACAGATGAGCTTTTTGATTGTTTCCATCTCTCTGCTATTACAGACATTGTTGCAATAAACATGGGCGTGCAAATGTCTGTGTTTTGTTCCTTATTTCTTTAGGACATATACCAAGTCGAGAGATGGAAGATCATAAGGTATTTGTATTTACATTTGTTTAAGGCCGCACCATCCTAGTTCCCATTGTGGTTGTACAATTCTGCAATCCCACCAACAGTGAATGAGTGTCCCAATCTCCCCAAATCATCTCCAACATTTATTATTTTATGTTTATAAATTTTTTGCTAAGAGTGCTGGTATGAGGTAGAATCTCATTGTTGTTTTAATCTGTTGTATTTCTCTTATAGCTCATGAGCAAAAACATGTTTTCATGAGATTCTTGACTGCCTGGATTCCATCTTTAGTAACTTTTCTCTTCATGTCTTGTGCCCATTTTCTGGTTGGGTGATTTGTATTTTTCTTATTAAGATGCTATAGTCATCTATAAAATTTTAAAATTAGCCCTTTATGTGATACATCATTGCCAAATATTTTTTTACCAATCTGTGGGTTCTCTCTTTACTCTTTTAATGAAGCTGTTTGATGTACATGAATGTTGTAGGTTTAGAAAGTTGCAGCCCTCTATCTTGTCTTCTGAAGTGTGGTGTTCTTCATTGCGCTTAGTAGTGTATTTACGCCTTGCATTGGGGCTCTTAAGTTTGTCATTATTTTTTCACTGATGGTCTATATGGTCCTAGGGTTTATAGTTAAGTCTTGAATCCATCTCGAGGTCATCTGGAGTTTTGCATATAGTATGAGGCATAGGTCCTGTTTTATTCGTTTGCAGATATATATCCAATTTTTCCAGCACCATTTATGGAAAAAGACGTCTCTTCCTCACTTAATGTGTTTTCATCATTTGTCAATGATTAGGTGTCTGTAAGTACTTGGTTTTATTTCTGAGTTCTCAATTTTACTCCATTGTTTTACATGTCTATTGATGAACACTATTTTTTAAGCAATTTGTTCTTAAAATCAATGTCTCATATTTTTTAGTCTTTTCAATTATTTTAAAGTTTGATTTATGCATTTGGGGGCTCTTTCATGGCTGTGCAGACACCTATTATGGCTATATCTCTTGTTTGATTCACCTTCCAATCATTACATAATGCTCTTCCATGTCCCCTATGATGATGTTTGCCTTAAATTATATTTATTAGAAATTAATAGTGTCACTACTATTCCTGTTTGATTGCCACTTGCTTGATCCATGCTTTGCGTCTTTAGATTTCTAGCCTGTTTTCATCTTTGTGTTTAAGATGTATGTCTTATAGACAGCACATTGATGGGCCATGTTTTCTTATCCAGTCTGCTACTTTCTGTCTCTTGTTTGGCTCATATAATCCACTCACATTCTGACTACTTATCAAGAGGTATGCATTTATTATTGTGTTTCCTTGTCTGCTTTTCAATCAATTCATATGCATTTCTGTAATTCTCAGATTTTAGACTTAAATTCTATTGTGTGCTAAAAGAGATCTGACCTTTCGGGAGGCTGGTTGTAGCAAAGACTGCTGGCCATCCACCACAATCTGTCTTCTCTCTTGTTAGCAGGTCTGCAGCCAGGGGCTTGATCAGACTACATTTTCCAGCCTCCGTTGCAGTTTGATGTAGCGTGTGACTCACTGTTGCCAAAGGAATGTGGGCAGACACAGTATAACCTCTTCCGGGCATGAGGCATAGCTCCTCCATCTTCTTCTCCTCTGCTCGTTGGATGAATGAAGCAGAGCTCTGACAGTAGAAGGACTCTTACAACATGGCTAAAGTGGGCCCTGGCCAGAAATAAATGCTTGTATCAATATATAAATAGAAATAGATTGTAGTGTGCTTTAGTCGTCTGAATTTTGGGGGGTCTATTTATTCCAATTGGACTCTAACACGATGGTTAATTCTGTGTCTGGGGGTGGGGTGATATTAGGAAGGGTCTGAAATATCTTGTATTAAAAAAACAAAATTAGAATGATTTTTAAAATATTCAGGTTGGTAGTAAAATGACATAAGAGCCCGGGTACATATAAAGGTGTGTATATAATATTTTCTATCTCCAATTAAGTATACAGTTGTCCTAAGGAGAGGTATGGTATCCAATTGTTTCTATTTGTGTGACTAGGAAATAATTACTTATAAGCCCACTTAAGTAAAGTTAGGAGCTGTACCAGGAACAGGAGGGACTGATACGCTCTATTGATCACACCAAATAGCTAACTAGGTGTTTAATGGTGTTAATATGGAAATAGCATCAGCAACTCTACATTGTAACAAAGTAGGAAGTGGGTCCAACATTGTATTCTAAGATGATCACTTCTTGTTTATGTATAAGAAAGGGTTTTATTTTATTTTTAAGATGGATTTCATATCAAGAAGTAAATACATATTAAGAAATTGCTACAACCCAGTCCAACTCAAGTCCATACATCTGATACTAATCCGTAAGTCCCTCTTCAGACTCAGGCAACTGCATGCAATGATGCAGAATGCAGGAAAACCATAGGTGCAGGGACTGGGGATCCAATGTCTGTGGAAACATGGCAGGGCTTCGCCATCAGCTCTCAGGGTCAGGGTCAGTAGCAGAGTCCCAGCAAGCAGGAAGGCGATAGGGGAAAGAGAGAGAGAGAGAGCGAGAGCGAGAGAGCAGTTCCCAGGGTCCTCCTTAGAAGAAGGCCACACCCCATGGAGGCAGCATCAGGCTGTGACCCGATTGACAGATTAGATTCCACCTCTAGCCAGGTGTGCCTAGATGACAAAAAAATCATCTGACTACCACAGACCACCTCAACTCGACACCCTTACACAAAACACAAACCCTTAAACATAATCTCCCCCAAAGGCCATAGTATAATCATATTTGTATTTGAAAGATGTAACTAAAATGCATACAACTGAAAATGCATCAACCCCATTTCAACCTGACATTCTATAAGGGAACAAAACAAAATGCCTAACAATTACAGTTATGTGAACAGCTACCCCTGAATCCTAGAAGAAGAGAGCGTCATTAAATGTCCTCAAGAGAAAAGATGAATATGCAGAGGCTAGCTCGCATCTCTTGGGTTTTTTTTTAGTCTGGGTAGACCAGAGAAACAAAGTTATAGACACTCATGTGTATAGGAAAGTGCTCTATTATGAAGAGTAATTGTACATTAAGAAAACATCCTAGTCCAGTCCAGATCACATCAATAAATCCAATATTAGCCTTTATGTCCAATACTTGTCCATAAATTCCTCTTTAGACTCATGCAGCCATGCAATAATGCTGAATACAGGAAGATCACAGGCCAGTGGTGGAAAGTCCTGTGGATCCGGTGGTGGTAGAAGCACCTCAGAGCTGTCAGGGGTCTCCACATGACTGCTACAGCTCCCAGGGGTCTGGCTGCATCCGTGTAGATTCATGTGACTTGTCTCAGAAATGTATCGCAGGGAGTGAGCATCCCACCTCCAGCAAGCTGTTTAATTCCTTAGCAGCTCCAAATAAGGTCATCCAGCTGCGACTTCATTGATAGCTTAAACTCCACCCCTTCACTCTTAAGTCTCAAATCGACAACAGATTATGTAACTACCACAGAGATAAAAATATTTGATGAATCGTATTGAATTATAAGAAAATAGTGGTAAACAGTATAAGAATTTTTGTAACTTTAAGGAACAAGAGTCATAAAACAAGAGTTATATATTGCAATAACAAAAATGAGTTTAGTAACTTTAGCCAAGCAGCAAGAAGATATCCTTTTGTGGGGAGAAACAGGTTACAAAACCATGGAGTTTATGGAAAATAGTAGACGTTAAGTGTCTCATTGATGTAGCAAGTTAAATTAAGCTACACATTTAACTACAAAAGGATCTTCATTCTGATAAGCAGTGACTGGGGTTAGAATCACCTTAGGAGAAAGATCTAAACCCACTACTATCGAGTCGGTTCAGATTCATGGTGACTGGTTGGTTTCCAAGGCTGTGAAAATCTCTGCGGTGCAGCAAGACTCCTATTTCTCCTTCCGAGTGTGGTGGTGGACTGGAAACATTAACCTTGGAGTTTATTGTCCAAAGAAAAGAATCCCGTCACACCCTTTGGGAGATAAGCTAGGTCCTGTACACTTGGGGAAGAATTAGTCACACACTCTCTAGGGAAAGAGTATCCAGGTAGAGGGAACACCAAAATATTAGTGCTCTAAGGTGGGAGTGTCTCTTGCATGTTTCCAGAAAACAAATCTATGCATCAATAAGTTGAAAGAGTTCATTAAAAGCTCAATACAATGAGTAAAATGCATTCATCCTGTGATACATTTTTATATTAAAATATTGGGGGTGAAGAGATTATTCTAAATAATTTTGTCTGAGGGGGATTTGAGGTGGTGGTATACAAAGAATCTAATATAAAAATGAATCGAACTTCTGACCCCAATAATGGAAACAAGGCCTCAAATCTCCTGCCAGAAATGATGTTTACCTAGAATTTTAGACCTAAACTACCCATGAGAGTAGACACTAAAGACATTTTCAGATATGCAAAACCTCGAAAACACTTCTCCCAGGGTATCATCTCAGGGAGTTATTTTTTTTAAACAATTTATTGGGGCTCATACAATTCTTATCACAGTTCATACATATACATACATCAATTGTATAAAGCACATCTGTACAGTCTTTGCCCTAATCATTTTTTTTCTCTTTTCTTTTTTTATATTTTATTAGGGACTCATACAACTCTTACCACAATCCATACATATACATACATCAATTGTATAAAGCACATCCATACATTCCCTGCCCCAATCATTCTCAAGGCATTTGCTCTCCACTTAAGCCCCTTGCATCAGGTCCTCTTTTTTTTTCCCCTCCCTCCCCATTCCCCCCTCCCTCATGTGCCCTTGGTAATTTATACATCGTTATTTTGTCATATCTTGCCCTATCCGGAGTCTCCCTTCCCCCCTTCTCTGCTGTCCCTCCTCAGGGAGTTATTGAAAGATGTGCTCCCCTGTGTTAGGCCGGGTGACTAGAGAAGTAAATCCAGAGACACTCATATATGTACATGAAAGAGAATTTTATATCAAAAAGTCATCATAAATCAAGAAAACATCTCAACCCAGTCCAACTTAAGTCTATATGTCCGATACTAGTCCGTAAATCCGATACTAATCCATAAGTCCCTCTTTAGACTTGCTAAGCTACATGCAATGATGCAGAATGCGGGAGCATCACTGGCACAGGTGGTGAGTGAAGTCTTGTGGATCCAATGGTGGTGGAAGCATCATAGGGTTCTGGCAGGTCTTAGTGTGGTTCCTCCATAGAAAGGTAAAGGCAGAGAGAGAGGGGAAGTTCCCAGGATCCTCTTTATAAGGAGGCCATGCCCACAAGGAGGCACCATCAGGCTGGGACCTGATTGACAGGCTAGACTTCACCCATATCTTCTTACAGGTGCCTTGCTGGCACCAGAAAACCTAACTATCACATCTCCCAAAAGAATGTAGCAAACACAAGCGTGTGGAAGCCATGAGATCTGAGATACAGACACTGCAACATATGACTGAGATGAATAGAACAACCAGTATGACACAGGCCTTCCCTGAATAGGAAACATCCATCCCTTAGAGACAGACAGGTTTGGAGTTGGATAATAGAGGGTTCTAGAACCATATTTCACCATGGTGACAAATATTGGGGTGGGGGACTGATGGTATCTAATAATTAATCTGATATTTAAATACTTGAAAAACTATATTGAGAGGTTGAGAAAGTACATAGAATAAACCAGGAGTATAAATTAAAATAAGCAAATGGATAAAAGAGCTAAATCAGTAACTGTAGGGAAAACAAACCAATGTTGTACAAGAAAGAAAATGTTATAGTACAGGAATAAACCCAGCACTGAGCACCGTTGACTTGACAAAAAATATAAATATTAAGTTTAACTTAATAAAAATGGTGGTGTTTGGAGTATGAGAAAATGTAACGGTGGTATAAAACAGCTATATTACCTTAAAGCAAAGACCAAACCACTGCGATGAAGTGAGATATGACTCATAGCAACCCTATATAGCATTGCAAGCTGCTCTTTGGGATTTCTAAGATTAAATCTGTATGAGAGCTGACAGCTTCATCTAGCTTCTGAGGAGTGGCTGTTGGTTGGGACTGCTGACCTTGAAGTTTGCAACCCAAAGCTTAACCCAGAGAAGTCAATACATGGAAGAAGCTCTAAAATGTATAAATCAAGTGTAGTGGGATTGTTGATGTCAGGTGCTGTCTAGTCAGATCCAACCCATAGTGGCCACGCAACGGGACAAAACACCATCCAGTCCTGTGCCAGCCTCACAATATGGTTCTTACGTTTGAGCCATTGGTGTAGCTACTCAATCAATCCATCCACATTGTCGACAGTCTTCCTTCGCTGTGTTGCTCAGAAATGTGTGGATAAATATGAAATGAAATTGATAAACAAGCTAAAAAATGTTGCTTCTGGGAAGACTTGAGAGGAGCGTTCGTTAAGTCAGGAAACCACTAGAAAAATGGTTTATTAGCACTATTTTTAAAAAGCCAAATGAAAACCGAATGTGATTTTTAAAAAATAGCACACTATTTCAAAATGTAAAAAGTTTAGATGGATGTCTTTCTGAAATATAGTATTCATTTCTTCTCCAAACAGACCGCAGGATATATGTTGTTCATTGTAGATCTTCCATGACCTGCAACATAACATTGCCAGTAGGTGTTAAAGGACTATTTACTTTGCTCTAAAAATAGAACTAGTTGTGGATATTATGGGATTATTTACCCTGCCTCTAAGAATTACTTGAGACTGAAGTTTTCAATTTTGTTTTGTTTTGCCAGTTTATCTTATTTTACTTTACATGTTTACTTAAAAAATTCTTTCTACCTTTAGTATGCCAGATGTTACTTCTTATAATTTCTTTTTAAAAAATATTTTACTGGGGGCTCTTACAGCTCTTATAACAATCCATACATCAATTGTATCAAGGATATTTGTATATATGTTGCCATCATCATGTTCTAAACATTTACTTTCTATTTGAGCCCTTGGTATCAGCTCCTCTTTTTCCCTCCTTCCTCTACCCTCCCACCCTCATGAACTCTTGAAAAATTATGTTAGTTTTATTTTCATATCTTACACTGACCACTGTCTCCCTTCAACCACGTTTCTGTTGTCTGTCCCTCTGGGGTAGTGGTGGTGGTAATGTGTCCATCCTCCTTTTCTCCCCTCTTCTCCCCACCTTTCTCCTGCCCTCCTGGTATCACTACTTCCATTTCTGTTCCTGAGGGGTTTGTCTGACCTGGATTCCATGTGTTGTGAGCCCTTATCTGTACCAGTGCACATGCCCCGGTCTAACCAGAACTGACAGGCAGGACTGGGGTCATGATAATGGGGGGTGGGGTAGCCTCAAATAACCAGAGAAATACTGTGTGTTTCATCAGTGCTATACTGCACCCTGGTTGACTCATCCCTTCCTTGTGACCCTTCTGTGAGGGGATGTCCTATTGGATACAGATGGGTTTGGGGTATCTGCTCTGACACCCCTCATTCTCAACAATATGTTTTTTGTTTTGTTTTGTTTTGGGTCTTCTGACGCTTGTTACCTCAAGGTGACACAGGCTGGTGTACTTCTTCCATATAGGTGGTAGGGCCAATAACAGAACATGACAGAGGACAATACTGGAAACCCATGGCGGGGTGTGACTCCGGTCTGACCCCACAGTGGAGCAAAGCAAGAAGGGAACATAGCAGATCAGCAACTGGAGCAAAGGCAAGCCACAAAGCCCCTGAGGAGCCCCCAAAATAGACTTCAGGCTAGGAAGGGCAGTGACCAGAACCGTCCGGGACCAGTGGGGAGAAAGTTATAAAGGTCAGCAGACAGACCTGGAATTATGAATGCTTTTTGGGTCTTTTGCTAGTTTTTCCCTTCTCTTTTTATTTGATCTTTTATTTTTTTTGTTTGCCTTCCTTATTGTTGGTTTGTCTACTTATATAAGAAAGGCACGGGGAACAAGCCCAAGGAGAAAGCAATGGGACCGACGGTTCCAGAGGGACTTGCAGGGAAGAGGAGGCAGGGGAAGGGAGCAGTGAGGACACAATGACACAGACAGGGGAACACCTGGGATTAAAATCAACAAAAAGGAGGCATAGAGGTCCTGGTGGTGTGGGAGCAACAGCAATCTAGCTGAGAGGAAGTACTAAGAGGCAGAAGAAGGGCAAGTGTGGTGGTGGGGCAGGAAGAAGGTAAAAGGAAAGATCTAGGAAGCAAAGCTCTGGATAGAGGTATAAACATAGGTGTGTACATATGTAAGTATATTAATTCATAAAGATAGAGGGTTTGGCCTTTGTGCATATATTTATGTGGCAGTACGTTGAGGAAGTGGATGGACTTTGGGTCTCTGCTGAAGCCCTCCCTCAATGCAAGAACACTTTGTTCTAACAACCTGACATACTGTGAGGCTCACCCTTCCGACATGATCGCTGAAGACAAAATAGGTGCATAAGCAAATGTGGTGAAGAAAGAAGCTGATGGTGCCCGGCTATCAAAAGATACAGCATCTGGGGTCTTAAAGGCTTGAAGATAAACAAGCAGCCATCTAGCAGAGAAGCCTCTTCTTATAGTTACTATCTTGGATTCTAAATTCCACCTTGGAAAGCATGAGTGGGAAAAATTGTATATTTCTTATCTATTATTTTTAAAGTTATCACAGTAAACATCTATTTTTTAAAAAAATAAAAATAAAGGTTAATATAATTTCTACCAGTTCTTTTCTATTATGATATTTATATTATTAGTTTACAATTTTTCATTTAGTTCTATAACCTGGTAAAGGATAGACAAAGTAAGGTCAGAGTGCTCCTTAGAGGCAAGGATGGCAAGACTTCATCTTAAATGCTTTGGACACATTTTCAGGAGAGACCAGTCCCTGGAGAAGGACATCATGTTTGGTGAGGTGGAAGGGGTGGTGAAAAAGAGGAAGACCCTCAACAAGATGGACTGACACAGAGCCTGCATCCACGGGCTCAGACACAGGGACAGTTGTGAGGGCGGGGCGGGCCATCCACTGTGTTGTCTTGGTTTGTCTTGTCTTGCATAGGATTGCTACAGGTCCGTGCCAACTCGATGGCACCTAACAAACACAGCGTACCTTGGTAGTATAGTGGGTTATGCAGTGGGAGGCTAACTCACAATGTCAGCAGTTTGAAACCACCAGCCGCTCAGCAGGAGTAAGACGAGGCCTATAAAGATTTTGAGTTTGGGAAAACCAGAGTTCTACTCTGCCCTGTGGGAGAGTTCTACTCTGCCCTGTGGGATCCCTATGCGCCAGAATCAACTCAGTGGCAGTGAGTTTGTTTGTTTGCTTGAATGGAGTAGTCCCGAGGACCCCTGTGGTGTGGTGGGTCAAGTGTTGGGTGCCTAAGGTTGGTTGTTGAAAGCCACAAGCCACTCTGCAGGAGAACGATGAAGTAATTTGCTTCTGTAAAGATTTGGTGTCATGGTTGTGGGCCAGGGGGGTGGGCACAGGGAGTCTCTAAGATTGTGGTGGTGGTGACTATACAAAGCCCCTTGATATGACTGAACGATTGAATTATTGAATGGTATGTAACTAACTGTTGGGGAAGCATTTATTGGAAATCCTATAGATGTGCTTTGAAATGGACTTCTTGGCAGTGGGTGAGTTTTACTGTGTGGTCCAAATGGTTTGCAATTAACTGCTGACCTGAAGGCTGGTGGTTCACCCAGCCCCAGTGGGTGGTAATGTGGAAGAGAGGCCTGGCAACCTGCCTCCATACAAATTACAGCCAGGAAAGCCCTATGAATCATTTTACTCTTTAACACGTGGCGGTTGTTATGAGTTGAAATAGACTCCACACAATGGTTTTTTTGGGGGTGGGGTAGGGGGTGGTAGGGGAAGGGGGGTTGTTTTGTTTTAAATTTTGAGTTTCTAGGATTCTTTGTCTCCTTCTTGAGGGCGAATTTGGTTCCTGGACATGTACTCGGTACAGACATTTGCCAAGAATGTGGTTCCAAATGGGTCGAGAGTAACAGCACCATCTGCATTGCTTAGCAATTGTTTCAGGGAAGGCAATCAGCACGCAGTATACTGAGCCCCAGCTGTAAGAAGGAAACTAGTTGTAGGGACTGTGGGCAATGGAATATAAAAGGAAGAAGGGTCTATGCTTATGGTATACCTGAAATATTGCCCAGCAGTCTGTAGGACTTCTGAGGAGACTTTGTGATAGAATATAAGCTTCTAAAGGGAATTTAAAAAATATATTTCCCTCACATATACCCAATTACAGGATGAAGCAGTCACAAGACTCATTCACTTGGTACCTATTCAATGCTAAGGCCTACGATGTGCTAGGCACAGTTCTGTAAACTGGGTGTAGAGGGATGAACAACAGAGAATAAGTCCCTATGATCCTGATTATTTTCTTAGCATACAGATTGGATAGTATGGTGAGAAGATACAATCCTGTCACACACCTTTCCTGATTTTAAACCGTGCATTACTCCCTTGTTGTGTTCGCACAACTGCCTCTTGATCCACGCACAGGTTCCACACATGCGCAATGAAATGTTGTGGAATTCTCATTCTTCTCAAGGTTATCATAGTTTTTTAATGGTCCACACAGTTTAATGTCATGGTGTAGTCAATAAAACACAATAAACACTTTCAGCTGTTCTCTGCTTTCAGGCAAGATCTATCTGACATCAGCAAAGATGTCCCTTGTTCCACATCCTCTTCTGAATTTTAACCTCTGGCAGCTCCTGTCAATTGTACAGCTGAATGACCCTTAAGAAAGTTTTACTTGCATGTGATATCAATGTTATTGTTCTGTAATCTGAACAGTGTGTTGCGTCGCCTTTCCTTGGAATGGGTAAAAATGTGCAACTCTTCCAATCAGTTGCCCAAGCAACTGCCTTCCAAATTTCCTGACATAAACAAGTGAGTGGTTTTAGAGCTTCACCAGCTTGCTGAAACACCTCAAGTGGCATACCAGCAGTTCCTGGAGCCTTGTTTCTGGTTAATGCTTTCAGCACCGCTTGAACTTCTTCCTTCAGCACCGTTGGTTCTTGCTCATATTCTGCTTCCTGAAATGGTGGAATTGTGGTATGAGGATCGGAAGAAGGTTTATTAACAACCAGCGATATACAGATGACACAATTTTGCTTGCTGAAAGCAGGGAGGACTTGAAACATTTGTTGACGAAGATCAAAGATTGTAGCCTTCCGTATGGATGACAACTCAATGTAAGGAAGACCCACCTCCTGACAACTGGGCCAATAGATAACATCATGATAAGGTGGGAATTGAATAAAGAAGACCAAAAAATGGGTGCATATGAATTTTAGTGCTGGAGGAGAATATGAAAAGTCCCAGGGACTGCTGAAAGGACAAACCAAGCTGTCTTGGAAGAAATATGGCCAGAATGCTCCTTAGAGGCAAAGATGGTGCGACTAAGTCTTACAACCGTAGAAATGTCAGGAGAGACTAGTCTCTGGAGAAGGACATCAGATTTGGCAAAGTGGAGGAGTGGTGTAAAAGAGGACAGCCCTCGAGATGGATTGATACCGTGGCAACAACAATGGGCTTACACATCGGAACAATTGGACTACGGCACAGGACCGGGCAGTGTTTCCTTCTGTTGTGCATAAGGTCACTATGGGCGGCACTGACTCGATGATGCCTAACAACAGCATCACCCTGTTGCATATATTCCAGATGGAGAGACCAGCGATAGAGTGCTAACTGAATTTGTGTGAAGAAAACATTGCAAAGTACTAGTTAAGGAAAACATGAATAAGTGTTAAGTACTAATGCCAGTGTGAGAAGAGGAATAGGGTGAGAATGCAGTAGCTGGCTGTGGTTATTCGGTCAAGGAAGGATTTTCTGATATTTTCTTTAGAGCAAGAAGGAACCTATCCATTGTGACGGAGCCCTTCCAACTCATAGCAAATCTGCACAGGGTTTCAGAGGCTGTGCATCATTAAGGGAACAGAGCACTTCACCTTTCTTCTGCAGACCATGCAGACCTTGCATTACCCATCCAAGCTTTACCCTGAAGATCTATCAGGACTCCTACCAAAACAAAACACAATAAAAACAAAACCAAGCAGTGTTAGACCAGGTTGACCAGAGGACCAAATCCAGGAACACTCATACATGTGTAAGAGAGAGAGCTTGATATCAAAGAGCAATTTTATATTGAGAAAACATTCCAGCCTGGGCTACACCAAGACAGTAAGTCTGATATTGTTCCACATGTCTGATACTAGTCCATAAATTTATCTTCAGACTCACGTAGCCACTTGTCATGATGCTGATTGCTGAAAGATCACAGGCCAATGGGTGAAGGGTCTTGTGGATCCAGTGGGGGTGGAAGCATGTCAGCACTGGTGCGGGTCTCCACGTGGCTCCTCCACAGCAGGAATGTGAAGCAGAGAGAGTGTGGCCCACCTCCAGGGAGAAAGACGGGAAGTTCCCAGAATCCTCATGAGAAAGCCTCCCCCACGAGGAGGCATCATCAGGCTGTGACCTGATTGCAGGACTAGACTCTCCTCTTATTTATCAAGTTGACATGAAATTATGTAACGACCACAGACGCTCCCTGCCATGGAATCAGTTCTGACCCTCCAGGACAGGGTGGCACTGCCGCTGTGAGTCTGAGACTGGCCTTGTTATAGGAGGAGAAGCCTGGCCTTTCTCTTGTGCAGCTAGCTAGGGCTCTTTTGTCTCGCACTCCCGGGAGGCACTGTTGAGTGCAAAGGACTCGAGGCAGGAGCTTGGCCTCTTAGAAGAACTGCAAGAAGGTTATGCTGCTGAAATGTAGTGGAGGAGGAGTGGGGGGAGAGCGGGTTGGAAAGGAGTCGTGGCAGACAGGGTCCAGATCACCCAGGGCTCAGGGTGAAAGGGTTGGTGCTAGTTTTTCAGTGTCGTGGAAAGCTTCTGGAGAATGTTTGGCAAGAGGAAAAACCCATGATATGATTTATGTTTTCGAAATATTGCTCAGGTGAATGTGTGGAGAATGGACAGGAGCAAAAGCGGAGGCGGGGAAACGAGGGCCAACATGAGCGGGGAGACATGCAAGGGGCTTGCATTAGGTTATGGGACTAAAGAAGCGAGCCATGATTGGATTCGAGGTATGCTTTGGAAGTAAAAGCAGTAGGATTTGCTGATGACTTTGATGTAGGGAACATGGAAATTATAAGGATTAAGGTAGAATCAAAATATGTAGCTTGAGCTAGCAATAGTATTATTTACCGAAATAAGGGAAATTAGAGAATGAGAAAGTAAATACAGGGCAGGGGATCAAGCTGATTTCCTATTCTCGCACGGTTAATTTTGAGATGTCTTTTACACACTCCTTCGTGGTGTAGTGATTATGTATTGGGTTGCTAACTGCAAGGTTCTCAGTTCAAAACCATCAGTTACTCTGCCAGAGAAAGATGAGCCTGTCTACTCCCATAAAGAGTTATAGTCTAGGAAGCCCACGGGGGCTTTTTGAGTCAGCATCTACTCGATGGTAATGAACTTAGTTATTTTGGTTTTGGGTGGCTTAAAGGGTTAACGAACTTGAATAATACCCAAAAGATTGGCTGTTCGAGCTCACCCAGAGGTACTGCTGAAGAAAGGCCTGGAGATCTCCTAATGAAGGTATAGTAACATATTTAGAGCCGTATGAGCAGTGGGTCATAGGGTCAAGATAAAAATGTGAGCCATATATGCAATTTAAAGTCTAGTGGCCACATTAGGAAAGTAAAAGAGAAATAGATGAATATACTTAATAATATATTCTATTTAATTCAAAACCTGGAGCTCGGGTGGCATAGTGGTTATGTGTTGGGCAGTTTGAAACCACTAGCTGCTCTGTGGGAGAAAGACCGGACTTTCTACTCCGGTAAAGTCAGTCTTGGAGACCCACAGCGGCAGTTCTACTTAGCTATGAATTGGCATTGAGTTACTGGCAGTGAATTTTTATTTTACTTAACTCAAATATCTGTGATATTAGCATCTCAATATAGAATAATAAAAATGCTATTAGTGGCATATTTTACATTTCCTTGGGCAAATGCATCTAAAATCAGGTGTGTATTTTACATGTGTAGCACATCTCAACAGGGACTTCGCCCCTTTAAAGTACTCAGTAGTCACATGTTGCCAGCGACTACTACTATATTAAATAGGACAAAAATAGAGAAGCAACTAAAACCCAGGGAACATCTTAGTGCACAAAAATATTTGGCAATAAATAGAGTTGGAGGAGCCAGGAACCGAGGCTTCAGAGAAGGTAGCTTCATAGACAGCAAGAGCAAAAAAATCTTATAAAAAAATTAGTGACCCACTGGGTCAAATACTTGCATGCTGCATTTTCAGCACAAGGTGAGGTATTGTAGCAATGATGTAACCAACTCCGCCAAGAAGTTTGCGATACAGCTGAGCACCGGTATGAGGCTTTAATCAGAAGGAACGTAGCACTGAGTTTCTGCCTGGCGTGTTTTGAGATTGTGCATTCTTCATCTACCAGCTGCGATGGCTTAGCCGAGTGGAAGGACTGATGAGGGCGAGAAGGGAAGGGATGGTTACAGAAGCCGATTGTAGGAGAAGGTAAGAAAGACAAGAGTTCTGAGCAGGAGCAAGGGCCCTTTGCCCAGATTGACAGAAGGGCAAACAGCATCTCCAGTGCAGGCAGGTTGAGAGTTTAAAGGTGACAAAAAGAAGGAGTTTCTTGCTTATAATCTGCTTCTGTTTTCTTGGAAAACTATAGGACAAAGACAAAGTTGAAGGATGCATGTAGATGAGAAATAATTATGTTGAAGAGGACAACGTTATTTTTGAAGAGTGGAGAATTGGTAGATTGTTTGGTGACTATTTGAGAGATGAGGTCCTGCTGTGTATGTTTTTTTATTCCAAATATTGATAGATGTGTGGATTGCAAGTCCAGAATAGATGGCTACCCCCACCCCCACCCCCACCCCTACTGTCCCCCGACAACCTGCAAAAAAAAAGAGTAAATTAATTGCTGTCAAGTCAACTCCAACTCATAGTGACACTTTGGGACTAAACAGAACTTCCCTGTGGGGTTTCCTAAGTCATAATATTTATGGAAGCCAACTGCCACATCTTCCTCCCACAGAGCCACTGGCATGTTGACTGGCAGTCAAGCACCTTAACCACTGTGCCACCAGGGAGCCTCAGAAAAGATGGTAATCAGGTAGGAGCTTCACCTCATTGGAGATACCAAATAGAAGAGGGCCTGGTGATTTAAGGACGTTTCCAAGGAACGACTAGAATAATGGACTTCCTCTCTGGGGAAGGTTGGAAGGAGGACATGGTGGCTTGGCTGACTGTAGTACCGATGGGGTGCCCATCTCAGATTAAGGTGCTTTGGGGGGTGAGAGTATTTAGGGGAAGCAAAGAGAGGATCAGAAAATGGAGTCCTTCAAATAGAAATTTTGTAGAAGAAACCAGAGGAAGAGTGTGACGACAGGGCCAGATCCATGGGGTGCGATGCAGGAAAACATTTGAAAGTGAGGGGGTTGAGGCACTGGGTGGCCAGAATGATGAATGGGTCATTCACACGGATCTCGGCAGTTCAGAGAATGAGGACAGGAGAAGGACAAGGGAAGGCAGTCTGCACGCAACTACAGTGCTTACTGAAGAGGGGAATGAACAAGTGCTGGCAGTTTACAGCAAAAAGGAGGGTTTGTAGAAGATCAAAGGATCTAGGGATTTTGAAGGTGGGAAGAAAGTGATCTTAATATAACAATGGGAATAACAAGGATGAGGTATGAGAGAGCAACAGGGAGTAGATTATAGGAGCCAGGAGATGGAAAGGCAAAAGGTGAAGGCAAGGATGCGGGTGCTGGGTAAGTATAGAGGGCACCTTTGACATTGGCAATAATGTGCAACATTTTAAGTTGCATGGCATCGTGATGGAGAGAATTCAGAGGTGAGGATGAAGACACAGGGTGTTTGCAAACATGAGCTCCAGAGGCTCCGAAGAAGAGGCAGGAGAGTCCAACGCAAGGAAGTACAGAGACCAGAGAGACTGGTGATCCGGGAGGCTTCAGCTGCCGGTGCTTTGTAAGACTTACACTAGGGATCACTCAACCATGGGTGCTGCCCACTGCAATTTTACCAGGCTTCCTTTTTGATAGGATTTAAAATCATGGAAATAGGGACAACTTATCTCCAGAACTCTTTTTTTTTCAGTCAGCAATAGGCTGAAATAATTTGCTTGCAGTTGTTTTGGAACCAGACAAGGTGCCAGAATAGGTAAGGTCAGGCAAATTGTGTGATTTCTGGCCCTTGCTGCTCTTGGGCTGGACCCCAGATGCACGGCAAAGATCAGGTTCCTGGGATCGGCAGCCAGCTGTCTGTGGGGACACTGTTCTATCTGGCAATGCTTTCTGCAGGACTTCTCCTCCGGTTACCAGTCCCTGGATGTTTTGATGTAGCCTCACCATGAGCCTGCGTTCCCCAGAGGAGTTCAGAGTTTATGATCCAGTATGCCGGCTTCAGTTTGCCTAGAGCCTTTTGACTTGCGCAGAGTCCTGGGAAACGCCATTTGCATGCTTTGGAAACCTTTGCAAATGAGGTGGGGGCTGTCGGTTGTTCTAAGTTGTAGAATTCAAAGCTTTTTATACTTCGGATTTGGGGCATCTTGTTCCTCCCCTCAGAAGCATCCCGTTACCATAGCTGTAAGCCTGCTGTGTGTTATCAGTGGTCTCGCAAGAGAAACAGAACCAGTAAGTGCTCTCGCTCTAGAGGAAGAGACTTAGATTTCCATGGACTTATGGAAGGGCATGGGCTCATGGGCTTGTGAGAGTCGACAAAGCCCAGACCCACAGGGCAGGCAGATGATTGGAAACCATAGTGCTCCCTCTACGAGGCTGAGGAAGAGTTCCTTCTCTTCCAGAAACCTCTCTTTGTGGTGTTAACGTCTCAGCTTGTTACACGAGACCCACCCGTGTTATGGAGGGTAATTCCCTTTACATGAGGTCAAATGATCGTATATGTTCATTGCATCTCCAAAATACCTACACAGAAACACCTCAAACAGATCTGTGTGGAACAGAAACTGTGGATAGCCTTGAGAAGAATGACCATCCAGAATAGCTGTGTTCAAGTGGAATGCGTACAGGGCGGACCAAGAGGTAGTTGTGCACAGAGGATAAGGGAAGACTGCATGGTTCTAGATCGGGAAAGGTGTGCATCAGGGTTGTACCCTCTCGTCTGTATGTCGGGAAAATCATCAAAGAAGCTGGACCACATGAAGAAGAATGTGGCATCAGGATTGGAGGAAGACTTATTAACAACCTGTGTTATGCAGATGACACAACCTTGTTTGCGGCAAGGGAGGAGGCCATGAAACACTTGCTGATGAAGCTCAAGATTGCAGCCTTCAGTATGGGTTGCAACTCAATGTAAAGAAAACCAAAATCCTCCCAACTGGACCGCTAGGTAGTATAATAAATGGAAAAGAGATCGGAGTTGTAAAGGATTACGTCTTGCTTGGATCTACAATCAATGCTCATGGAGGCAGCAGTCTCTTGAGACCAAATGATGCACTGCACTGGGTAAATCAACTGCACAAGGCCTCTCGAAGGTGTTGAAGAGCTAGGGCGTTACTTTGAGGAATCAGGGGTGGCTCACCCAAGTCGTGATATTTTTAATCACACCTTACATATGTGAAAATGAGATATTGAATAAGAAAGACCAGAGAAAAATGGATGCATCTGAATTATGGTGCTGAATAAGAATAGTGAAAGTACCATGGACTGCCAAAAGAACAAACAAATCTGTCTTAGAAGAAGTACAGCCAGAATGCTCCTTAGAGGCAAGGATGGGGAGACTTCGTCCCATGTACTTTGGACATGTGTCAGGAGAGACCTGTTCCTGGAGGAGGACATTAGTCTTGGTAAAGTGGGAGGGCAGTGAAACGGGAGAAGGCCTTTGACGAGTTAGATGGACACCATGGCGGCAACAATGGACCAAACAGCACCGCCATCATGGGATGGAACACACTAGGAGGACTTTCATTCAGCCCGTACGTAGCATCAATATGAGTCAGAATGACTAAACAGCACCTACCATCAACAACAACAACAACAACAACAATGGAGGACTTGGTCACGCAACCGGAGCCCCAAAGCTCAAAGCTCAAGCTCACTGCCAAGGAGTTGCTTCTGACTCTGACTCGAAGGGGCCCTATGGAACCAGTTAGAACTGCCCTTGTGAGCTTCTGAGTCTGTAGCTCTTAATAGGAGGAGAACGTCTCATCTTTCTCCCATGGGGCAACTAGTCGTTTTGAACTGGTGACCTTGGGTGAGCAGCACTGTGCCGCCAGGGCTCCTTCCTGGACCCCGTAGTCTAGCCGAATGGGTGCACAACATGAGTGGTCACACGGTTATTTGTAAGATTCTGTAAGTGCTATGTCTCTGATTACTTCATGATCAGCTTCATGAGGGGAAAGACCTTGTCCTTTTCGGTCTTTTACCACAAACTCCAGTATCTAGGACATTCATCGATTGCCACCCCATTGCCCTTCTCACACTTTGTCTGGGCCCAGGGCCCTCAGTTGCTCCTCCAGATGTCCTCCAGACCTGGTTCACTCAAAGATGCCCTGGGCCCTGACCTGTTCTTCACAACCTGTGACAAACACATTTACACCAAGCTAACAAGGTCCCCAAAGACATTCTGGTCACTCAAAGGGAACAGTCAGTGCCGACATTCATGTATCTGGTCAACAAAAGAAGCTCGTTATAAGTTCAAATCCTCCATGCTAGCGTGTAGCTAGCTGTGACCTTGGGCAGGTGACTCAGCCTTTGGGAGTTTCGGTTTTGTTTGGAAAATGGAAAAAAATCACTACTCCACCAGCTAACGAGAGTACTAAACGGGATAGTGTATATAAATTGTTTAACCACTCACCAGCCAGGGACAGAGTCAACACTCAATGTTTGACGGTTGCTATGGACATTATGATAGTCTGGCAATGAATAGCACTTGAGGTCAAGGATGCGAGTTTCTGGGGGCAAGTTCTAATAGCCCAGACTGCTTTCTCCTCGTTTAGAGCTTCAAAAGCCTCCCAGCTCCTGTCTGAGGATGGCAGAAGGGGAACGAATGTATGTGGATGCCAAGTGCAAACCCCAGAACCCCTCTCAGCGCAGTCAGTGGGCTCCCAATGGCACAAAGATAAACCTGATGGCAGAGTTGTTGATCATTTTCCCTTGTCAAAAAGTTCAAAGGGCTCTTTCTTTTATCCTTTGTTGACGCCCAGGTTCAGCATTACGTTCTGAACCGTGAAAAGAAAGCATTTTCCACATCAGCCTTCTTTGCCGACCGCAGAGAATCTAGCTCTCCATTATCCACGACAAAGTAGACAAACTACGCCAAAAGAAATTGCTTGCAAAAGCCTCCTTCCATGCACTGTCCTTACCTTGATCCTGTATTTTTCCAACTTGTCTTTATTTTGCCTTTGATTATTATTAATCAACTACTCTCAAATTCTGATTGGGGTCAGGAGGTCACACTGGGTGTTGAAATACCAAGATCAACCAAACCAACATTGTGTCCTTTCAGCTTCCGGACCTGTGCATGTTAGCTGGGAGCCAGTCACCTGTGAGCTCCAGGTTAAAAGTCAGGACTGTCGTGAACCAGGAAGAGAGGAGTCTTAGTCATCTGGTGCTCCAACCCCAGAAATCCCACACATCGGGGGCTTTAACAGACAGAACTTTATTTTCTAATAGTTTTGAGGCTGGAACGCCCAATTCAGTGTGCTCGCTCTAGGGGAAGGCTTCCTTTTCTGGAGAAAGGTCCTTGTCTCCTCTGAGCTTCGGCACCTTGAGCTCTTCATGAGAACCTAGCGTCTCTCTTATCCCACGTCTCCACTGCTCAATTGTTTAATCGCTCAAATCTCAAAAGAGATTTATCAAAGACATATCCTACATGAAAAACAGCTTATTAACATTGAGTCAATTCCTACTCATGCTGACCTGGGGGCAGGGTAGATTGTAGCTACTTATGGGAGTAGAAAGCCTCATCTTTCTTCTGAGGAGAGACTGGTGTTTTGTTTTGTTTTATATTAACATACAAATAAAACAATAACTCCAGATATACTAAAATCCAAGGCTATGGATCTTTATGGGAGCAGATAGCCTAGAAATCGGGATTAAGATTCACAACACATTATTTGGGGAACACAATTCAACCCAAAGCATAAGGAAAAAAGGGAAGAGAAAGGCAAGAAATATTTATTGAATACCTGAACTTTGGTGGCTTAGTGGTTATGTCTGGGGCTGCTAACTGAAAAGTCAGTAGTTCAAAACCACCAGTTGCTCTGGGGGAGAAAGACGGGATGTGCTAGTCTGGGTTGACTACAGAAACAAGTCCAGAGACACTCGTGTATGTGTGAGAGAGCTTTATATCAAAGAGCAATTTTATATTGAGAAAACATCCCAGCACAGTCCAGATCAAATCCATAAGTCTGATATTAGCCCATATGTCCGATACCAGTCGGTAAATTCCTCTTCAGATTCACGCAACACATGTAATGATAAAGAACGCAGGAAGATCACAGACCAGTGGGTGGAAACTCTTGTGGATTCAGTGGTGGTGGAAGCATGTCAGCGCTGGTATGGGTCTCTACATGGCTACTACAGCTCCACAGCTCTGGTTCTATCAGTGTAGCTCCATGTGGCTTGTCAACAGGAAAGTCTCACAAGGAGATGAAGCAGAGAGTGTGTGTGTCCCGCCTCTAGGGAGGAAGACAGGAATTCCCAGAATCCTCAGAAGATGGCCAGGCCCACACAGAGGCCTCATTGGCTATGACCTGATTGACAGGCTAGACTCCACCCCTTCACAAGTTGACAGAAGATTATGTAACTGTCACCTGGTGCTTTCTATTCCTGTAGAGAATTACTGTCTTGGAGCCACACAGGTGCAGGTCTGCTCTGTCCTACAGGGTGACTGTGAGTCGGGCTGGATGCAGTGAGTTTGGGGGTTTGGTATGTGCTGGGCACATGACCGCCGGTGAGACATACAATGCACTCATGTTTTCATAGGCATGAAACAACACACGGGATGCAAGGATTTAATGTCAGAACTGTGCCCCAAACTGAGGACATTATATCAAGACTCCACGGCACATATTCTGAATACTGTGCTACCTGGATTTCAATTTATTTTCCTGGAATAATAAAGGTTAGAGGCCAGAGGCTCAGGCACTAAGACTCAGAGTCATTAAATGCCCACAATTACTAAACCAGGTGGGGATTTGAACCCAAACCTGTCTGATTTCACAGTTTTAGTTCTTAACTCTTACACTGATGCAAAATGAGAAAAATGAAAAGTTACAAAAAGGAGAGAGTAAAAGGTGAAAGGATCAGTAAAGCATGCTTCCAGCCCAAACAAAGCAATTGTCCTATGGTTTCTCCAGCGAGTGTGTTAAAACAGGAGTCAGCAAACTTTGGCCAGTGGGTCCAATCCAGCCAGGTGGCATGGTTTGGAATGGCCTATGAGCTAAGAATGTGATGCTGATAATTAACATTTTTAGAAAGCCGGATGCTATCATGTCGATTCCAACACAGGGTGATCCCTTGCATGTCAGAATAAAACTGCGCTCCACAGAATTTCCCAAAAAACTCACTGCCATCAAGTCAATGCTGCCAACTCATAGTGACCCTACAGGACAGGGTAGAACTGCCCTGTGCGTTTCTGAGACAGCAATCTTTACTAGAGTAGAAAGCCCCATCTTTCTCCGTTGGAGATGCTGGTGGCTTGGGAATACTGACCTGCGTGCAGTTCACTCCCCAATGCATAACCACTGTGTCACCAGGGGCCCTATAGGGTTTTCAATCGCTGATTTGTCAGAAGTATAGTGTCAGGCTTTTTGTCCAAGCCATCTCTGGTTAGACTTGGACTGGTGACCTTTTAATTAGAAACTAAGCTCTTCAACTTTTCGTGTTATTCAGGAACTCCCTTTTTTTTTTTTAAGGATATAAAAACAGAAACAAAACCAACAAAAAATAATATGGGACAGAGATTGAATGTAGCCTTCTGAACCTATGGTATTGTTTTCTGGCCCTTTACCCCTGTAGAGAGCTCAGCATGCCTCCTTCTCTCCTTCTGTTGAATAGAAGGAAAGTGAAGGGAGGCCAGTCTTTGGGAAAACCTCCTATTGTCAATACTTGCCAAGGATCCCCAAATTTCTTTCTTTAAAAAAATTATTTTATTGGGATCTCTTACAGATGTTGTAATAATTCATAATTCAATTATATCAAGTATAATTGCACAATGACTGCTACCATTAGTTTCAAAACATTTGCTTCCTTCTTGAACTTGGTAAATGTTCCTTTTTATCCCCTACCTCCCCCACCCTACCCCCCAGGAGCCCTTATTGTCATGTTATATATTATATTATTTCCTGTGTCTCACACCATCCAATATGTTTGTTTGCCTACAATCCCCTGGAGTGGGATTATACAGTCATCATTGCTATCAACTCCCCCTTCCCCCACTTCTCCCCACCCACTCCTTCTCTTTGTGTATCCTAAGGGGATCATTACTCCCATTACTGTTTCTGAAGGGTTAATTTATCTTGGATTTCATGCATCAAACTATCTTAATTATACAAATGAACATACTTATGTCTAACAAGATTAATGAGGTAAAACAGAACCATAATAGTGCGGGGAGGAAATATTAAGGAACTAGAGGTTAGTTATTTGTTTCTTCAGTGCTCTACCACACCCTGGATAGAACATCCTTTCCAAGTGGCCTTCCTGTGAGGGACTGTCCAATTATCATACAGGTGGGTTTTAGGTCTCCACTTGGTCCATACTCCTCGACATCAATTTGATCGCTTGTTTTTGAACTTCTGATACCTCTTCCTGTTGACACCTCATGATCACACAGGCTGGTGTGCTTCTTCCATGTGGCCTTGGTTGCTTCCCTGCTAGATAGCTGCTTATTTAACTTCAAGATTTTAAGCCCCCAGATGCTATATCTTTTAATAACTGGTCACCATCCAGCTTCTTCACCACTTTTGCTTATGCATGCATGCATTTTGCCTTCAGCGATTGTGTAGGGAAGGTGAGTATCATACATTGCCAAATTATTAGATCAAGCCATTCTTGTACTGAAGTAAGATTTGAGTAGAGACCCAAAGTCCACCTGCTTCCTTGATGTATATATATACATATTGCCAGAGAGAGGCAGTCTGAATCATTCAGGGAGGCACAAAAAGAATGAGCCCTCTCTGATTTAGTAGGTAGTTCTTTGTGGTTGCCATGTGGGGTTCACAGAGCAGGGTTGGCAGGGAATTTTTTCTGGACAGTTAGGTGGGAGCTAGATTATGAAGCGCCAAGTTCTAAATCCAACCAAACTTTTGCTAAGGGCTAAGATGACTGAGCATAGTATAAGAAATGGTGGCTGGCTTACTACATTATTTGTAATTAAATGAGATCATATATGTAGTTGGCATCAGTTATTTGGAATTAAATTAGATGATATATGTGAAAGTACCTGAGATGTGTGAACATGTCTGCACTCAAGATGTCTAGTCTAATATGATTAGGGTAAAAGCTGCCATGAATTGAGCCCTATTATGATTTTCAACAGTACATTTTTCTATAAAAGAATGCTTATACAAAATGATTAATTAATTAGCCGGGACACCTCATATAATGAACATTAATGCTCATTGAATTAATATAACTCCTAGGAAGGTGAGAGAGGTGGTCCTTGGGTTCTCCACTATCTGACACAGTCTCACCCACCCTGCTCTGTTTGTCATCTTCGTTGTTGCTGTTGTTGTTAGGTTCTGTCAAATTGGTTCTGACCCATAATGACCCGATGCATGACAGAATGAAGCACTGCCTAGCCCCACACCATTTCAACAATTGTTCTTATGTAGGAGCCCATTGTTGCAGCCATGATGTCAATCCCTCTTGTTCAGGGCCGTCCTCTTGTGCACCGTCCCTCTACTTTTACCAAGAATGATGTCCTTCTCCGGGAACTGGTCATCTTTCGCACTCTGTTTTTCAGGTTCCGGTGTCACCTGGAGTCAGCTAAAGGGAGGCACTGGGAAGAACCTGGAGGGTTGGCAGAGGGAGAAGCCAGGAGATTCCTTGATCATTCTCCATCCTGGTGAAGACTCCTAAAGCTGCTGTTCCACACAGTTAGCCTGGCCGCAGTGCCTGCTTCGGATGGATAACCTCGTTCCTGGCCTCTGGTAACCCCTCTTCCTCCCTTTGTCCTCGCAGGCTTAGGGCGGCAGCAACTTCCTGCTCTTTTTAATCTCGGATTGTTTACTGTCCCCTGTTGGCTTTTCAGCTTCTTCCAACAATTGGATGATTCGTTTTTTGGTTTAAAGTCTCATGATTTAAATATGACGCGATTTCTATCTTTTTGGACGTTTCCTACTCTTGTATGACTCTTTTCCATCTATGATATTGCTGCATCGCAGATTAGAAAACTGAGAGCAAGAGAGGTAAAGCAACTTTCCCGAAGTCCCAGTAAGTGAATTACAAAATTGTAATTCAAATCCAGGCCTAGCGGCCTCTAAGGAGGCCCTTCGACCACTGTGCCAGATTGCTTCACAGCGTGTTGGCCTAAAGATCTAGTAATCGAATATGTATTCGATTCTCTCACAAAATTCAATCACATTCCTCTGACTTGTGCTAGCGTTCATGAGAGGCCCTCTGCTAATTAAATCAAATGATGATTAATAGGACACGTTAAAAATCTAAAGGAACATCTGTGTTTCTCCTTGTCCTCTTTTGCAGCTCACCGAAGCTAGCCTGTCCACGATCTCTTGTGATTGTGACAGCATGCTTTGCAGAGTGGAAGGACAGATCTACGGAGAAACAGCAGGTCAGGGAGGACAGACCTAGAGAGCAACAGAAGGACCCAGAGGGCGGAGTCATTGCTCTAAGTCACACAGCCAGTAAGTGACGGAGGTAAGGAACACTAATCTAGACCTGTTGGCTCTTCAGAGCTCCTCGTACCAGTAGAACTAAAATGCTCCTTAGAAGTCCATCTGAAGGGCAAAGGCCCAGTGAATGGGAGCTATTCCCCTTATTATTTTAGACTTTCAGAGACTCATCAGATTCACTCATGGGTTTGCAAACACAGGGTCTGAGAGCACTGTGCTGCCTCCTTGAAACCCCTTACTTCAAGGAAGGCTCCATCCACCAGCGAAGGGGCATTTTAAGTATGGTGGTAAGAAAGTTTTGCAATGCGAACATCTGAAGCACTTGCCTGGTGGCAGCTGACTCCACTGATATTTCAATTTTCCCCTCTGTGTAAAAATAGGTACTTCTAAAGCCCTTGAAGGAGTTTATTCTTAAAATAGGCTAAGAAAACATTCCTCTCTTTTGCTTGTGCTCGGACTTCTAGCTGGTTTTTACTGGTTTAGCTATCACTGATGAAGCAAAACTGAATGGGCCCAATTTTTTAAAATGTGGGTGTTCTGGAATGATAATCCAAAGAGGGAATACTGTCTATCGATGTCCTACTAGAAACGTCATGTGTCGTCATCTGGAAAAACTGGGTCCGCGTGCATGTTGCACAGCAACCAAATTTCTAGACCTCCATAGCTGTACACATCTTTGCCCCACTCAACGATGGTGAGCGACAGAACCACTGGAATGTCTGTTAGGCAGCCCAGCTCTCAAAGTGTTCACCACGTCTCTTCTGAGTATCCCCTTCCAGACTTCAACTCCGCACACTGTTTGTTCTCAGTTCTGGTTATCATTCTGGGACCTCCACATCTGACAAAGTCAGGCCCATTCCTATTTCCGGTGTGGGCCATGCTTGAGCAGGTTGGAGGTAATACGAAGCTCTGGTTTGCATTCTTGGCTTGCTTAGCAAGATTTTTTTCTTTTTCGAATGTCGGGTCTAATGTGGCTTTAAAGATAGCAAGGAAACTAAGGTATGATAGAGTTAAATATCTTAGTGTCTCACAGCATATTGTGATATAGATGATTTGACTGATTGATTGATACATTTACTATTATTTTTGAAACTAGAAAAAAGAGCTTTTGCTGTGTATTTTACCGTGTCCTGCAGATTTGGGAGATAGCAGATACAGGAGTCAGTTCTGACTCATGGCACCCCCATGCAGGCAAGGCAGAACTACTCTATAGGAGTCACTTTGGATGTGTCCCTTTGAAACCAAATGGTCAACCTGTCTTTCCTGGTGGCTGTGGGTTGGTTTGAACTGCCAACCTTTCAGCTATTAGTCCAACACTTAACTGTGCCACCCAGGGAACTGATTGGGAAATATATTATTGTTAGGTACTATTGAATCCCTTTCAACTTATAGAGCTCCTATGTAAAACTGAACTAAGGACGACCTGTTTCTGCACCGTCTTTCTAACTGGTGCTGTGTTGGAGTCTATTGCTGCATTCTTTGTGCCAATCCATCTTGTCAAGGGCCTTCCTCTTTTTGCTGAACCTTTAAATAAAAAGGTCACCAAGCGCGGTGTCCTTCTCCAGGAACTGATACTTCTCAATATGTGTTAGTCTGGGTTGACTAGAGAAACAAATTCATAAATACTCGTAGATGTATAAGAAAAAGCTTTAGCTCTCTACAGGTGGGCATTGGGTCCCCATCATGCACTCCCCCTCTTTCACGGTGATGTGATTCTCACCACCACCCCACCTTTGATGTTGGAGACCTGGTCTCCTCTGTCCTTCAAGGTCACCTATGTTGGTGTGCTGCTTCTGTGTGGGCTTGGTTGCTTCTGGGCTAGATGGCCGCTTGTTTGCTTTCAAGCCTTTAAGTCCCCAGACGCTATATCTCTCAGTAGCCGGGCACCATCCGCCTTCTTCACCACACTTGCTTATGCACACTTTCGTCTTCAACCACTATGTGAGGAAGGTGATCACACAATGATTGTTTTTGTTCCTTTGTATCTGCTACATGGTCCATTCAACACCTTGTGTTCGCTTAGGCCGTGTGCTTCTTCTCTGTGGGCTTTGTTGCTTCTGAGCTAGATGGCCGCTTATTTGCCTTCAAGCCTTTAAGACCCCAGACGCTATATCTTTTTTTGATAGCCGGGCACCATCAGCTTTCTTCACCACATTTGCTTACACACACGGCTGTCTTCAGTGATCATGTCGGGAAGATGGGTAGAGCTGAACACCCCTTCCAGAGGGGTAGTGAGGAGGAGATGGGCCACACAGGGTTCAGTGTAACAACAATGAAACTCAAAACCTTCCTCTAGTTCCTGAACGCTTCCTCCCCTCCCAATCATCATGACCCCAATCCTACCTTGCCTTGCGGACCTGGTTGTACCAGAGGATGTACAGCGGTGCAGTGGGGATCTGGAGGCACAGGGAATCTAGGACAGACGAATCCTTCAACACCAGCGGTGGGAGAGGCGACACCAGGAGGGAAGGGCATGTAGAAAGGGAGAACCAATCTCGGAGATCTATGTGTAACCTCCTCTCTGGGAGATTGTCAAGGGGGAGGCAGGTGAGGGGAGACGCCGGGGAGTGTAAGATAAGATATAATAATTATTTATAAACTATCAAGGGACCAGGGGTGGGATCGGGGAAAAAAAAAAAAGGGAAACCGAGCTGATTCCAGGAACCCAAGTGGAAGGTGAATTATGAGAGTGACGAGTGCAACGAATGTATAAGGGTGCTTTGCTCATTTGATGTATGCACAGATTGTGATAAGAGCCTTATGAGCCCCAATAAAAAGATTTAAAAAAAAAGAAAGAAAATGATTAGGGCAAAGAATGTACGGATGTGCTTTATACAATTGATGTATGTATATGTATGGATTGTGATAAGAGTTGTATGAGCCCCTAATAAAATGTAAATAAATAAATAAATAAATTTAATAAAAAGAAAAAGCTTTATACACAAAAGCAATTGAATATTGAGAAAACATCCCAGCCCAGTCCAGATCAAGTCCATAAGTCCAATATTAGCCCATATGGCATCTCTACCACTGTACTACGTGCCTCGAGTTGCAGTCTCAAGTGTGGTCTAAGCAGAAAGGCCTCTACACGTTCAGATTAGAGACCTGGGTATCCGAGCTCCCCATTAGTTGGTCACTTAACTAATCTGGCCTACAGTGGATGTGGAATTTGATGATCTCTAGGATCCCAACAGGAAGACGTATTCACATCTGCATAGATTACCACCGCTGTGGTCATACAACTTGTTTGACAGACTATGTGATGGTACAACACATCTAAGGAAGGAAGCCTGGGGGAGGGCGAGAAGGGGGAAAGCTGATAGTCCATCCGCTCTTGTGCAATATGACATATTGTACAGCAAATGCCCCCAAACACTCATATACTGCCGGTGCTTTATAAACATTTCATCTGTCCAAGTCTTCAGATTGCATTATTGTTTTTAATTCTTAGGAAGGAAGTCTTTCCTTATAGGACAGAGGTTTAATCAGCTCCCTTTCTTATTTTTGCCACTCAGGCATCAGTACACGTTTGAGGGTGCTTGCATGCCTGGAAGGTTGGGACAAAGAGGGAAATTTCATGAGCTCAGAGGAGAGGGTGACTAAGCTAGGGTAGAAATGTGTCTGCTCGGCGGGGTTCGGAGAAGCATCCAATAGACACAGCATGCTCCGGATACTGGTTCCATATCTCTACTCAAGACGTAGGCATGAATAGTACTTTGGGTTTGGTGAAACCAACCTCTAGTTGAGTGTGGAGTTTTTCCAAAGCCTTGCACCTGTCTTGTGATTTGTCTAGTTCTTCTTTTCTTGAATGGTTTTGACCGGGAGAACTTCAAGCTTTGCTGTACCAGTCTAATGGTAACCATTACGGTTAGAGCTTGTTGGAAAGTCTTGATCTTCCCACCTTGTAGATGAAATCAGATCTGGAGAGTAAGAAGCCTAGGGGACCTTCCCCAATGTTGAGGTCACTGAGGCCAATGTTGACGCCAAACACTTTGGGATGCTCCATGGGCAAGCAGACTCTTTCCTTTGGTTGTATTCAACTTGTTGTTTCTTGTCATTTTTAAATTTCAGCAAAAGGCCGGCCAAATTTTTAAGCCAAAGGGCAAGATACGGTATAGCACTCAACGGCATTCAAATGTATCTCTTATTAGCTCTGTGACCTTGGCCGAGAGGAGCCCTGGTGATGTGGGTACATGTTGGGCTACTAATCACAGGGTCCACGGTTTGAAACTACCGGTGGCTCCATAGTAAGACATAGGCTTTCTCCTCCTGTAAGGTTTACAGTCTCCGGAATCCAAAAGAGGAGTTCTACTCTGTTCTAGAAGGTTGCTATGAGTCAGAATCAAATTGGTGGCAATGAGTATGGTTTGGTTTTGGATCATGGCCAAGTTATATAAGCCATCTATTTTTTTTCCTTCATTGGACTACAAAACATAACTGAATCTCAGTCGTAGAAAGTCCAGCATGGTGGATTTAGCACAAGAGTTTAAAATTCAGACAGGATCGATCCACTCCCAGCTCTGACATTTACTGGATGTATGACTTTGGGCAGTACATTCCTCTCTGAACCTCTGTTTGCTCATCTGTAAAATGGTAATAAAATAGTATCTGTTTTATAGGGCTGTCCTGAGAATTGAATGAGACAACAGATGATGATGGAGGTTAGCTATATACTCAATAAACCTCTTTCTGCTTCTTCCTGGGTTCCTGAGTTTCAGTCTCACTGCTTCTAGGTGAGGTTGTATATGGCAAAGGATTGATCAATGAGATGTGAATGAAAGTAGTGTGTACTTAACTTTCCCCCTAAAGCTTCCTGGTGATCCTCTACCCCTTCCTTCTCTTTCTCACTAGCTGTACAGATGTCAAGAGTTCAGGGATGAGTTTGGGTCCAGGCAGGGCAGTGCCTCTGCCCTGAATGATTGGGTGGAACATATTCCTCCACCTCCAACCCCTGCCAGTCTGTACTGAGCTACAGCTCACATTGCTGAGATTTTTGAGTCGTTTGACAGAAGAGTTTGATCTTTCCTGATTTATTCATTCTCATAAAGCACATAGTATTCCTTCCACAAATGTTAGCTATTATTACTACTATTTATTTCCTACTAGGATGTCTGAGTGGCAGCTCCAAACCCACCATGATTCAAAAGCAACAAATGTATTTTTGCTCTTTCCTCTGCTGGAAGATGGCCTCCTAAATCTCTGGATCCACGTGACCCCCCCACACCCAAAAAATGAAAAAAGAAATTAAATCATGAATTCCCTTTTATCCCATCAGCATGCGTTCGCTGCCTACCTACTATGTACAGAGTTTCATTATATTCTGGGAAAGCAGAGATGACAGTGATGTCGTCATGGATCTTCAGTTTCCTAGAAAGTGACACACAAATCTCATGCAGAATGAAATGTGTGCTCTAACTGTCACCTAAGCTTCATCAGGGTGAGTCAAAGAGAGGAAGACATTTAATGCAATGAGATGACAAGATGAGTCCAACAATGGGCTCAAATCATAGGGACAGCTGTGAAGGTGGCGGTGCATGATGGTTCACAGGGGCTCACTGGGGGTCAGACCTGACTTGGTAGGACCTAACAACAACAATCATCAGCTATGGCCCCTGCCACTTCACTCCTTCAGAATCGATAGATACCTTCAGAGTTCCACCTAGAGTACATCTGTGGCAAGATGTTGCATTTCCTGCCAGACACGTTTGGCTGCTAAGCATAAGGCCAGCAGTTCAAAACCATAAGCTTTTCTTCAGGAGAAAGATGAAACTTTCTACTCCTGGAAAGAGTTATAATCTCCGAAACCTACAGGGGCAGTTCTACCCTCTCCTATAGCGTGGCTGTGAGTTGGCATTGACTCAATGGGAGTGAGTTTGTTTTTTGAGTTTTGCATGCTTGGGGAAAGTAAAGGGAAGAAGAGTTGAGGAGGAGCCGCTGGTCATTGCAACCGAGCTGCAAGTCTGTGTGGCGCTGTTCTGGGGCCTCTTACAGCCACGCCTCTCCCTTCCTTCCTTTCTTCCTCTCTGTGAGCACATGATTCTACAGCCTGGGACACCAGCTCCTTCTGCACTGGGCTCACACAGCCCTGCTTTTTCTGGGCAGCATGAACCCAAGTTCAGTCTCATGCTGGTTCTGTTCAACTTTGCCACGACCACCCCCCTTGAACTTGCCTTTCTTATTTGAATAATAGGCTGCTAGTTTGGAACTCAGGTCAGCAAATACAGGACAGTCACTCCTATCCAAGAGGAACCTCAATAAATTACCAAGACATTCATGCTTTCTGAGCCAGAGCTCAAGAAAGCCATCAAAGATATTTTCAGCCCAGACTCACATGTAGCTCCGTCCAGAGCTCAATGATCTCCAGGTTTCTTCGGTGACACTAGTAACTCTCAGCTGATGTGTGTGTGTGTGTGTGTATCATCAGATCTATATCTGTCAGATAATTAGATAATGTGCTAAGCAGTTTGTTATTTTTGTACACTTTTCTCACTGTGCTCTTCTATAAAAGAAAGCTCAACAAATATTTGAAGATTGAAAAGACACTCCTCTCCTGCTGCTCCTACTTCTTCTGACCTCTGCTTCATTCCCTTGCCGATAGATTCTTCCTCAATCACAAGAACCAGTATTTGTGCTACCTATTTGACCTGGAACCACATGGTCTCTGGGACTCATCTAATCCATCCCACTGCTCCCAAACAGGCTACATAGATGTTATTCCAGTACAGACAAGTGGGGAGGCTCTTGGAGAAGATGAATTAGCAAGTCTAGCTAGAGTCACTTCTTCAGTGCCTGCTGGTTATAAAGCAACAGACATTCTTTGGATTTATTCACTAATGACTAATTGGCACCAGAAGGTTCCAAATTCTAACCACAGGTTTTGCGTTCTGAATATATCATTTAGGTCTGATAGCGTGCCAGACCAGCTCAAAGGCACGGCTCTGTAACTATGCATTTTCATCCATTATTATTTTTAGAGCAGATTCATTTCTCATTGATCGGGACGTGTTGGGGCCCTCCTTTGCCTTGCCATGCTCCGGACAGCTCTCTTGGCAGGCCTCCCAGGATCATGTTTACCCAGAGGTGCTGTCGCCTGTCTCCCCACATTGGCGGGTGCAAGCCTGGGCTGAAGCCGCTTTGTCCTTTCCCAGTGGGTTGTTTTTCCTCGGGTTTGGGTGGCTCAACAAATGTTACTGGCTGCTCTGTAGGGTCAGAGCCCCGAGTTGAACAGTTTATGTTGGAAACTGTGCGCATTGTTCTGGGTTATCCTCCTGGTGCCTGCATTTTTCCCCTTGAGTTTGGCAGAATGGACGGTATGGCATGGGAGTGGGGTGGGGAAAGGGTCGTGCAGCAGTCAGCGGCGTCTGCATGGCTTCGTGAGAGGACGTTTCACCGCAAGGTGAGCACTGGCAGTGATGAGCAGTGAGGTAACTGTTAAAGATCAACCCCAAACTCTGGGTCCGCCCCGGAGCAGGGATAGGGAGACCTAATGAAAGGAAACCAAAGGATGGCAGAGGGAGAAAAGAGAAGGAGGAAAATATTTCTCCCATGAGTTTTTTCTAGACTACTCAGCCACATCATCTGAGTTCCTATCAACATTATTGTATCCACCAAATAATTCACCTCGCGTTGAGTAAGGTGTGCCTTCCCTCCGAGATTCCTGGATTTGAGTTGCCCTCCAACGGCATGAACCATCATCTGCTGTACTCCATCCGTTCCCAATCTGGCTCAGCGTCTCAACTCCTGAGACCACACGGCCTTCACTCCGCACATCATCTCCCTAAAGCTGCCATTTCCACGGTGCCTAATAACATCCTCGCGTGCAGAGAATCCCAAGAAGACAGCAAGTTGACTTAAAAAAAATTGAGGAATAATCACATGACCTGAATATCACCTCCCCAGCTACCTTGCAGATGACTTCTCGGTTGTTGCTGCGCCAGCTTCTCCATATGTCTGTGTCCCCGTTTTCCCACATGGTCTGGAGTGGGCAGCTGTCTTTGAATTTTCTCATGTTCCTTCTCACAGTATTTGAGAAGAACCATTTCCCAAGTTAATTCCCCAGGGGAAAAATGATTTTACATGAGGATAATATTCTATAGTTAAAACATGCTCGTATAAGCCTAATGTTAAACATCTTCACAACAATCCTCAAAGCTTACGATCCCAGTTCAGCTCACCCCTCTGAGAGCTGAGCCTTGAAGCTAGCTTCTTTCACTCCCTGCCCAGTCATCATCTAGCTCTCAGAAAAAGTCAAGAGCCTCTGTGAAGGAAGTGGGGAGCTGGGTTGCTGAGAGTATGGAGGTGGTAAGGAGAGAGAAACCAGGGCCCTGATCATTGTAAGTCTCTTACAGGAAACTTCTTAGTTGAAGACACCCATCCTTTTTTTTTTTCTTTCTCAGATCCCAGAATCTACCTGTTTGCTTTCACTAGCTCCTTTAGCAACTGCGCATGATGTAAGGAGACATGACATGACTGATTCACCACTCACTCCCCATACAAGCCTCCCAATGCAGTGTCATTCACTGAGCTGGGCGAAGATGCGCTCTCTGGCTCAAGAAATATTTATTTCTCACTCTAAAATCACCCAGCGTCTCTGGGGAATGCTCATGTATCACTTCAATGGTTGGTAGTTTGAGTTCACCCAGAGGTACCTCAGAAGAAAGGTCACTGAGCACCCTATGGAGTTTGGCTCTCCCCTGGCCCACAGTGGCTCACCAGGAATCACACTCAACTCAACAGCAACTGGTTAACCTCACTCAGTGGGCGATGGACAGAAAGATAGGTTTTCTCAGTGAAACATCAGTTGGGAAAGAGACTTGTGATAGTTAGGTCTTTTCCTGCCAACATGGCACCTATAAGAAGACGTGGGCTGAGTTTATCTTGCAATCAAGTTGTAGCCTGATGGCCTCTGTTGAAGGTGTGACTGAGATATATAGCTCTCTGGAACCCAGCCTCTCTCTCACTCTCGGCATTGACCTTCCTGCTTGCTGGCCACCTGGAGAGCTGCTGGAGCCCTGACCTAGGATCCACAAGACTTTGCACCTACCAGCCTGTGCTCTTCCTATATTCTGCATCATTGCATGGGACTGCATGAGTCTGAAGAAGGACTGGTGGACCAGTATTGGACTTATGGACTGAGTTGGACTGGGCTGGGATGTGTTTCTGGTATATAATTACTTCTTGATATAAATATCTTTCTTACACATCTATGAGTGTCTCTGAATTTGTTTCTCTAGTCAACCAGTCTAACACAGGACCCAAAAGACATTGACTCTTTCTCAGCTTCAGGCTTTGGATGTTTCTGTGATAGAGTTCAAATAGTGCAGGATTATGTTCCTGCCACCATAGAACAAGCCCATTCATGGGAACTGTTCTCACTGCTCCTATGGGACAGGGACAGGCAGTAAGGACACTCACCCCCACATGTGCCTCACCCAAGCAGTGCTCAGGGGTTCTAGTGATAGGTATAGGTAACTAATCCTATTACACTGTGAATAACTAATTTGTAGGTCCTGGTGTCTGCATATCCTATGAAACTAGCACTAGGTCCAATACTCACTAATATGATACCCATATTGTGCCATGCTTCCTAGTGCACTTGTGACACTCCCAGTTCTGCCCGTTATACCAATACCCAGTCTGAACAGCTTCTCTCTAACTCTCCAAAGTATCCTGATGAATCATAAACTCATTAACTGCTATCGAGTCGAGGCTGACTCATGGTGACCCACTGTGGGTTTATGAGACTAACTCAGAGTAGATGATAAATTAAAGATAACAATATACAGGAGTGCCTACATGGGTCCATTTTGCATTTACAAAAAGATTCACATATTTATAGAACAAAAATATGGACTATTTTATTGATAGAATGGTCTTTCATTTTTCACATGTTGAGCTTTCACACAGCAAGCTCTTACTATAGGCCATGTATGGTTCTAATACTTCATTTATTTTATTGCATTTATATCATACAACCCACGGGGCAAGTCTTATCCACTCATCCTGGAGCCTGCGAAGAGAAAAGATTGGTCTGATATGTTGGCAACTAACAGCTTCTGGTTTGGGCAGTGGTGGGTAAATAAGCACGAGGAACCTCATTACTGTGGCCTTTCAGGAATGTACCACAGACTGAACACCACCCCGTACCTCCTGAAACATGTTTCCATGGGAGAGGTCCTGCCAGACAAGTCTTTCCCATGGCAGATAATTGCATCTCCCTCGAGCAATGAGCTGCATGACAATTCTCAAGGCCAAAGCTCTGGAGTTGGTTCTGGTGGGCCCGTTTCCCACAATCCGTAGACCAGTGCCCACACGGCAGCCTCCCTGCATGAGAGCTGAGGTTTCTCCCACGGGGGATTTGAAACTCTTGGAAAGAGCGAGGACCTGCCAGAGAGATCCAAAAAAAGCTAGCAGAGGCCCTGCTCCGAAGAGCGTGGATGGAGAGGCTCCAGTTCCTTCCAAACCTGGCGTCTTCTTCATTGAATCTGGGCACGTCGACGAAGGGCTGAGGAAGCGAAGGGCAAGCCAGAATGTGGCAACCGGTGATTATACAATTCAAAGAGAAATCAAATTAACTTGTGGAATTGGATGGTTTCCAGATTGCTTCTAAATGTCAGTGAAAGGCCGGGGCAACACGATGGCTGTCTTCCCTCTTTTTTTCATTTTGCTTTTGAGTTCTCTTTAAAAAAAAAAAAAAAAGCTTTCAGCTCAGTGTACCTTTGAAAATGCTAACAATAGCTTACCACTGAATAGCTCTTTATAAGATATAAATTTTCTTTCACACCTATTATCCCAGTGGGTCTGACATCAACCTTATGAGGTAGACACATCTATTATTAATGACTTTGTTTAAAGATGAGGGCACTAGAGTGCAGAAAGGGTAAGTGATTTGCTCAAATTCACCAGCATTATGATGATAATAAGTCTAATTTAGGAGTGCTTAGCTTCTTTACATATGTTATCTCATTTAATGCTCACAGCCCCCAATGGGTGGAGATGCTCTTCTTCACTGAGGCTGAGAGTAGAAGTGAAAGGACTTGCTTCCAGTCAGGTAATCTCATTGGTAAGAAGTGGAGCTGGGACAAGAATTCTGAGCCTATACTCAGAACCAGATCTTACTTGAAGTCTTGAGCCATTTCCAACATGAGGGGAAAGAAAGGTTTATGTTTCCAAAGCCTTGTTTAAAATTAGAAAGGCTGTCTTACTAAGAAGCCTATCTATTGAGTAGATTAGAAGGCATCCAGAGCGAATTAGAAAGAGAGAGTGTGAGAGTCTGAGACCCGCAGAAAGTGAGGAGATGATGCTGTTGAAAACTCGTCTGCATAACCTTGGGTCCCTACTCAACTCCCTCAACACAAGATCACTTTGTTCTATTAACCTGGCCTTCCATGATGCTCACCTTCCTGACATGATAGCTGATGACAAAGTGCATAAGCAGATGTGGCGAAGAAAGCTGATGGTGCCCAGCTATCAATAAAGATACAGCATCTGGGATCTTAAAGGCTTGAAAATAAATAAGCGGCCATCTAGCTGAGAAGCAACAAAGCCCACATGGAAGAAACACCTCAGCCTGTGTGATCATGAGATGTCACTGGGATCAAGTATCAGGTATCAAAGACCCAGAACAAAAAAAAAATCATATTATTGTGAATGAGGGAGAGTGTGGAGTGGAGAACCAAAGCCCATCTGTAGGCATTTGGACATCTCTTACAGTAGGGTCGCAGGGAGGAGACAAGTCAGTCAGGTGCAGTATAGTACTGATGAACCCTACAACTTTCCTCTAGTTCTTTAATGCTTCCTCCCCGCCACTATCATAACTTCAATCTTACCTTACAAATCTGGCTAGACCAGAGCATGTACACGGGTACAGATAAGAGCTGGAAACAGGGAACTCAGCACAGATAAACCCCTCAGACTCAATACTGAGAGAAGCCATACCAGAAGGGTAAAGGAAAGGTGGTGGAGAAAGAGGAATCAATCACAATGATCTACATATAACCCCATCTCTGGGGGATGGACAACCGAAAAGTGGGTGAAGGGAGACATTGGTCAGTGTAAGACATGAACAAATAATCATAATCTATAAATTATCAAGGGTTCATGAGGGAGGGAGGGTGGGGGAGAGGGGAAAAATGAGAAGCTGATATCAAGGTCTCAAGTAGAAAGAAAATGTTTTGAAAATGATGATGGCAACAACTATACAAGTGTGCTTGACACAATGGATGGATATATAGATTGTGATAAAAGTTATATGAGCCCCCAGTAAAATTACGTTTTAATAAAATGGTTATGGCAATGTATGTATACATATAATTGAAAAATTGATTTTTGGAATGTTATAAGAGCTATAAGAACCCCCAAATAAATGATTTAAAAAAAAAGAAAACTCATTGTGGGGGAAGCCAACCCCTCATACTATCATAGGTTCAGTAAGCGTAATTGTATGGTTAAAATATATGTAAAGATTATAATAAAATCACAGAGAAGTAGGAGAGAAGGGAGAGAGAGAGTAAAATAAAGAAGCCAGGCACATTTCATGGTAACATGCTCGCCTCAGCGCCTCTCGGTGGTGCACGTGGAGATGGGAGACGAGAGGGCAGGAGAGGGACCCTCTATTTCTGGCCAAGGCCGATGCTAAACAACAGTGTCTGATTGCTCTGGATGGGTGAACATCTATAGGGAGAATATCTCTAAGTCTCTGACCTCCCACCTTGTGCTGGGAAACAGCCTCTAATGTTTGGCAGATTTTTGGGGAAAGCGAAGCTGGGGAAAAGTCATTTAATATCTCACAACTAGTCAATATAATTATCATGGGGTGTTATGCTGTATGTTCTAGTGTGTGTTTCTCTCGATCTCTGTACGGATAGATCCTTTACCTCCAACTATAACTTTGTCCTTGATGTCACTGACTGCTTCTCCAGAAGCCACTGAGATCATTTTCTGAATGTGAGCAGATTTATTCACTCAACAGGTAGGCATTGAGATACCACCATAGGCTATTGTGGAGTCGGGTTCTGCTCATAGTAACTCTAGGAAGGGCAGAATGAATCACCGACACATCTGTCCTGTGCCAACCTCACACTTATTGCTACATTTGACCTCATTGTTGCAGCCATGGTATAGAGCGTCTACTTGACAGTCTTCTTTCATTTTACTAACCATGATATCTCTTTGTCAGAGACTGGTCTCTCCTGAAACCAAGTCGAATGCATGTGAGATGAAGTATCACCACCCACGTGTCTAAGGAGCATTTCTGGTTGAACTTTTGCCAAGACAGATTTGCTAGTTCTTCTGGAAGTCCACAGTATTTTTTAGCACTCTTCTTCAACAACATAATTCAACTGCATCGGATTTCTGTGGTGTTCTCTATTTTATTATACAATTGTCACATGCACGTGAAATAGCATGACTTAGGTCATGCTCACCTTGGTCTTCAAAGTGACATCCTTGCTCAAACCTCACTGTAAAGTGGTCTTGGGTTGTAGATTTGCCTGGGCCAATACATCATTTGATTCCTTCACTTGCTTCCATGATTATTAACTGTGAATCCAAGCAAAATGAAATCCTTGACAATCGTTTCTCCATGTACCGTAAGGACTAGTGTTTTGTTTTCTTTGCCGTGAGTTGTAATCCATATGAAAGGCTGCAGTCCTTGGTCTTCACCAGAAAGCACTTCATGTCCTTGATTTTGGCAAGCAAAGTTGGATCATCTGCATATTGCAAATTGTTAACACACATAGACTAGCACGATGATACATATTGGGAAGGAGTTCAGCACAATGTTGGTGGGAAAGATAAGTCACCCACTTTGTGAGCACATGCCGTATTTCAGGGATCTGTCAGATTTGCCAAAAAGTATTCTTTCATTCAATCTCTGCAGAAATCCTGTGGGATGGGTACTTTGTTCACAATTTAACAACGAGGACTCTATGATTCAGAGAGTTTAAATTACTTTTCAAAGATTAGTCATATCTCTTTGAAGACTAAGACTTGACCCAAGTCATGATATTTTCAATCACCTCATATGCCTGGGAAACCTGGAAAATGAATAAGAAAAGGAATTGATGTCTTTGAACTATGATATTGGTAAAGAATATTAAAATACCATAAATTTGGGTATATAAGCAAATGTGGTGAGAAAAGATGATGGTGCCCAGCTAATAAAAGATATATAGCATCTTGGGTCTTAAAGGCTTGAGGTTAAAAAAGCGGCCATCTAGCAGGGAAGCAACAAAGCCCACATGGAAGAAGCACACCTGCCTGTGTGATCATGAGGTGTTGACAGGAAGAGGTACCAGAGGTTTTAAAACAAGCAATCAAATTGATGTGAAGGAGTGTTGACCAAGTGGAGACTCAAAATCCACCTGTAATATAATTGGACAGTCCCTCACAGAAGGGCCACACAAAAGGGATTATATATCCAGGATGCAGTACAGCACTGAGGAAACACATAACTATCCTATAGTTCTTTAATATTTCTTCCCCTTATTATTACAGTCTTAATTTTACCTCATTCATCTTGTAGACCTGCGCATGTTCATTAGTATCATTAAGATAGTTCGATGCATGAAATCCAAGATAAATAAATCCTTCAAAAATAGTAATGGGAGTAATGATTCCCTGAGGGTACAGGAAGGGGAGGGGGAGAAGGGGAACTGATAGCAATGATGACTGTATAATCCCGCTCGAAGGGAATGGATAACAGAATTATAGATGAGCCAGTACATTAAAGGTGTAAGATATGACAAAATAATCATAATATAATAATAAGGATTCCTTGGGGGTAGGTTGGGGCAGGGAAGGGATAAAAGAGAGCTGATATCAAAGAGTTCAAGAAGAAAGCAAATGTTTTGAAACTGATGGGGGCAGCAATTGTACAATTATGCTTGATTTGATTGAATTATGGATTGTTATAATATCTGTAAGGAGTTCCCAATAAAATGATTAAAATTTAATAAATAAATTTATAAAAAAGAAATAAAATACCATAAACTGCCAGAAGAATAAACAAATCAGTATTGAAATAAATGCAGGCAGCATGCATCTTAGAAGTGAGGATGATGAGATTTTATTTCTGTATTTTGGACTCTCAATGAGCTGGATGGACACAGTGGCTGTATTCATGTGCTCAAACATAGGAATGATTGAAAGGGTGGTGCAGACTAAGCAGGATTAATTTTTTTCTGTTGAACTTAGGGTCACTATGAGTCAGATGCAGTTGACAAAGAAAAGAGATGGATGGTGGTCATTGTACAATGATTCTACCCACAAGTACTTTATAGTCTAGTTAGGCCAAAAAAATTAAATTTATGCAGTATTTAAATCAAAACTAGAATCCAAACCCCCAAACCCATTTCCATCAAGTTTATTATGACCCATTGAAGCCCTATAGAACAAAGTAGATTTTGTTTTTTTACAATTCCTGAGACTGTAAATCTTTGCAGGAGCATATAACCCCCTCTTTCTCCTGCTAAGCAGTCAGTAGGTTTGGACTATTAACCTTTCAATAGCAGTCCAAGGCTGAACTCACAGCACCTCAAGAGAGTATGAGACCATAATTTTGAAGACTTTGAATGCATACCATATCTAATCTTTTTTGAAAACATAAAATAATTTTGATACTCATGCCTGCTCCATGAAATTACTATCTCCATGATGAAAATGACACTCATGGAAAGAGAGAGAGTGGAACACATCCTGGCCAGCCAAGCCCTGAGGAGGATATTCCTGCTCAGAGCAGCCAATGCACAGAGAGGATCATAGGGCCGGCCCCACTATGAGACATGACATCCATCACTGACCCATACCGCTATGAGGGACAACACTGGAGACACAGTGCAGGAATTGTGCCGGATCTGACTCCACCACACTGGGACAAAGTGCTAAGGGCATGCAGCAGAGAAGCAAGAGGAGCGAACCAATGAAGTCACCAGGCAATACCAAAAATAGACTTTGGGGCCAGAGCATGGCACCCCATCAGACTCAACTGGAAAACACTCCTAAAGGTCAGCAAACAGACGTGGAACTATTTATAGGCTTTTCTTTTTTTGTCTTTGGTTTTTGTTGTCATTTGGTTTTCTTTCATTGCTTTGTTTTGCTCTGCCTTGTTTTTGTGCTTATTCTTGTTTCTGTGTGTTTATCTAGATAAGATAGACTGGATAAACAATCTGGAGGAGAAAACAACAGGACCAACAGTTCCGGGGGACATGGGAAAGGAAGTAGGTGTTAACAAACTCAGGACAAGGAAACAAGTGATTTAAAATCGATGGTGAGGAGGGCAATGTAACCGAAAGTAATTACTGAAACCCAAATGAAGGCCGAACCTGATAGTGGAAAAAGAGGAAAGTAAAAGGAAATAGAGGAAAGAACTAGGAGACAAGGGCATTTTGGGAGGTCTAAATATAGGCATGTATATATGTAAATATATTTATGTATAATGATAGGGAACTAGATCTATGTACTTATATTTATACGTTAAGTATTGAGGTAGCAGATGGACATTGGGCCTCTACTCAACATTCCCTCAGCACAAGAACACCTTGTTCTAATAACCTGGCATTTTGTGATGCTCACCTTCATGACACGATTGCTGAAGACAAAATGGGTGCATAGCAAATGTGGTGAAGAAAGCTGATAGTGCCCAGCTATCAAAAGATATAGCATTTGGGGTCTTAAAGGCTTGAAGATAACAAGCAAGTGGCCATCTAGCTCAGAAGCAACAAAGCCCACGTGGAAGAAGCACATCAGCCTGTGTGATCATGAGGTATCGATGGGATCAAATATTAGGCATCAAAAAACCTAGAACAAAAAGTCTTATCAATGTGAATGAGGGGGGTGTGCAGAGTGGAGACCTGAAGCCCATCTGTAGACAATTGGACATCCCCTGACAGAAGGGTCACAAGGAAGAGACGAGCCAGCCAGGGTGCAGTATAGCACCAATGAAACACAGAACTTAGTTCTAGTTCTTTAATGCTAACTCCCCCACTAGCATGACCCCAATTCTACCTTACAAATCCGCCTAGACCAGAGCATGTACACAGGTACAAATAAGAGCTGGAATCACAGGGAATCCAGGAAAGATAAACCCTTCAGGACCAATAATGAGTATATCAACACCAGGAAGGTCAAGGGAAAGTGGGGGTAGGGATGGATTGAGGAACCAATCACAATGATTCACATATAACCACCCCCCTTAGGGGGACAGACAACAGAAAAGTGGGTGAAGGGAGACATTGGTCATTATAAGACTTGAAAAAATAATAATTTATAAATTATCAAGGTTTTGTGAGGGAGGGAAGGGAAAAATGAGGAGCTGATACCAAGGGCTCAAATAAAAAGAAAATGTTTTCAAAATAGTGATGGAAATAAATGTACAAATGTACTTGACATAATGGATGGATGTCTGGATTGTGATAAGCACTGTATGAGCCTCCAATAAAATGATTACGTTTTTTAAAAAAAGAAGAAAGGAAATGACATTCAGAAAGGTTAAGGGATTCACCCATGATCACAGCTAGTTAGCGACCAATTTAGGGTTTGAGCTCAGAGAAGTCTGATCCTGAGGACCATGCTTTTAACATAAGGTCAAATTGGTGTATAGTAAAAGGCACAGATATGAGACGTGCACCTGAAGCATCACATCTGAGTTCTGAGAAAGGTATGTAGCCACAAAGCCGACATCCAAGCAAGATCTAGTGTATTTCCATCACCCCATGTCCCCACCCAGTCAATCCCAACTTTCCAGCAGGAAATTAGCATTGTGATGTCTATCACCATGAATACGTTTTGTCAGGTCTGGAACTTCCTATGTATGGAAATCATATAGGAAATATACTTTTATATCATCTGTTTTTTATTCAACAGAATGTTTGGAGTGCCATCTATGTTGTTCTACATGTTGGTAGTTGATTCCTTTTATTTATGACTCATTTTTCGTTGTAAGAGTACACCCCAATTTGTTTCTATATTCTCCTATTGATGGACATTTAAATTGTTTCTAGTTTGGGGCTGTTACTTATAAAACTGACATAAATATTCTGGTACAAATCTTTCTGTGAACATATGATTTCATTTCTCTTGGGTAAATATCTCTAGGTGGAATTACTGGTCATAAATTAGATGTATATTTATAAGAAACAGCCAGTATTCCACACTAGCTGAGCTCAGCAATATGTGAGTTCTTGTTTCACATTATTGATAACATTTGGTATATTCTTAAATTTTAGCCTTTTTTGGTACATGATTTTCATTTATTTTTGTGATTAATGACAGAGAGAGCCTTTATAGCCATTCCCATAGTTCTTGCTTGTTAGTTTATTGTGAAGTTTCCAAGTTTTCTATTGGGTTGCTTGTCTTTGAATAAAAAAAGAGCTGTAAGAGTTCTTAGGAAGCTCTGGTGGTACCGGGGTTACACTGGGCTGCTAACCACACGTTCAGTAGTTCAAAATCACCAGCCACTCCAAGGGAAAAGGAGGAGGCTTTCTGCTGTTGTACTCTGTCCTATAGGGTGACTATGAATATGAATTGACTCAAGGGCAGAGAGAGGAATTACTAATATATTCTTTAAAAATTATTTATCAAATATATGAAATGCCAATAGTACTGCCAAGCCTGCAGCTTGATTCTTAATTTTCTTAATGGTATCTATGAATGACCAGAATTTATAGTTACGTTAAAGGTACAGTTTACTGTTAAATATATTTTAATATTAAATTTTTATTTTTAATCAAAAAATATTTTTGGATATTCTCTAGGATTTACTTCCCTCAAAGTAAAGAGATATTCCCTAAGGTTTTCTTTTGGCAGTTTTATACATTTAGCTCTTATGTTTAGACTTATTATATTTTAATAATTAACACTTCTGTGTGGTGTGAGGTAGGGGTAGAGGTTTTTATCTCATGGGTTGATACACTTGTTCCGGCAATATTTGTTTTAAAAAAACCACTTCCTTTCTCTAGTGAATTTCTTAGAGCCTTCAAAGACAATGGAGCATCTACATGCAGATCTGTTTCTGCATTATTAATTCTATCTCGTTGATATATGCTGAACTTCCACCCTGTTCCAGACTGGTTTGATCTCTGCAGCACGGCAATTTGTTTGGGTTCAGATAGTGTGAGTCTACAATCTTATTAATTGTTTTCAAAATTGTTCTGGTTATCCAAGTCCTTCACATGCCTATATAAGTTTTAGAATAAGCTTAACATTTTTATTGCAATTGCATTGTGTCTGAAGATCAATTTAGAGAGAACTGACATCTTAAAAATATTAAACTTTAAAATTCATGAGCAAGATGTATAACTCCATTTATATAGATATCTTTTCAATTTATCTCAGATGTCTTTCTTTAGCTTTATTCTCAAGTATTTGATGTTATTGTAAAGAGTACTTTAAAGGATTTTACTATACAACTGTTGGCTGAAACATATAGGAATACATTTTATTTTTTATATATTGATCTTTTATTCTGGAATCATGGAGGGCTTTTGAGTAGTGCAATTAAATGATTATTTTATGAAGATTAATAAGAAGAATTATTCCCTGCCACATTGGTTACCTGCATCCCCAAAGGATACATGAGTCTCATCCTGAGCCAGGATTACAAACCATCCCCTGACCTTGAGAAACGTGCAGTCAGATGTGTTACTCTTGGGCCTGACAATGTGACTAGATTGTTGTGATCTCCTTGATCACTCGGGTTGGCAAAACTGCTCAGAGCACATGCAGGAGAAGTGAAGTGCAAGAATGCCTCCCTCTCTGTAACAATGGAGGGGTGCACGTTGTTACTAAATTGCAGCCATGCCAAGATTCCCTTGCACGTAAATTGGCAATGGGGTAAAAAGGTGTGAGTTAGTGTTTCCTGTGTAATTTTGAAGGGCAAGTGAATCATTCCCGAGGATATCCATTTATTTATAAATCCTTCATTGGTTACTCTCTCTCTCTTTCTCTCAGCTTTCTGGCTGTAGCTCAGGAATACAGCTAAATCCTATCATGTTCTACTTTTGTCTTCTATCCATGTATTTTCATAAAACATTAGGATGAGCTCAGGAAGACTTTCAAGATCAGTTTTTGCTTTTCTTTTGGAGGAAGGCATTAGAAAGTTGAAGTTTATTCTTCACTAAAGCAGGGAGTTTGATAGAGAGCTTTAATTTTCATGGGAAAGAATGACAAAAATGAAAACGTCATTGTCTTGAACACTCAATTCTAAAACGTTAGTTATTTTCTTTTTGGTAACTCACCTCCTGCTTTATGGCAAACACAACAGTCCCCTGCCCACCTTCAACAAAATTAAAAAGTTCCAAATAAGGTATTTATCATGAATAAAAATAAACCAAATAGCTTTAGAGTATTTTTTCAAATTCTTGTATTAAAAAAACTGATATGACTCTTACCTACCAATAGGAGATTATTCATTTAAGAAGAACATTTTAGAAATATTGCTGCTGCATTTAAACTGCAAAAGAATGTTGAATGGAATAAGATTTATGGAAGGCTGAGGATAGCAGATGTTTACCAGGTTTTATAAATACAGAATATGAACTTGATGCATTTCTAGGTCTCCTTATGCACAGCTCTGAGGGTTTTTGCACTTACGGGACCCTTCAAAGTTTCCTTCTGGATTATGAACTTGCCACACACAGAGGAACTAGTTTAAGAAAAGGCAGGAAAACACTGGTTTGGGTGCTCCCGGAAGGAACCTCAGGAGAGATCGAATCCCACTCCATTGCTTTACATTTTATTACCCCATGTCCAGAGAAGCCGAGTGGCTTTTCGAAACTCACACAACGAGCTAGTGGCAGACCGTGGATGGGGCTCACGCGTGGTCCCTGCTGACTCTTTGAGCAGGGGTCTTTCTGTTACCCTATGTGGTTTCCATGTTTCTCCTCCACTTTTAGTTTTAGCCTCACAACAGCACCCTGGTATCCTTATCTTGCACATTTTACAGTGCTCTCTAGACCCTTACCTCTCTTATACATGCCTTGCAAATAGGGAGAGTACCTCACCCCATTTCTTCAATCACATATTCCAAAACTCTCTCCGGGGAATTATGAAAGTTGAATATAAAAAGCCGTGTTAAACTGACTCACTGATACTCAGTGACTCTACCACCTGCCCTTTGTGTAGGCTAGCTTTCACGCCTTGCCTACATATGTAGAGCTTATCACAATATCCCTAGGAGTCGAATTCGTTGAGCTTCATGTTGTGCCAGGCATTCTGCTAACAGTCTTATATCGTGGACAGCATGTGCATGATCTCATTATTTCATATGAGCAATGGGTCACAGGGGACACGTCCAGTGAGTGACATATTTAGACACAGGTGGAGTTATCCTGCCCCATTTTAAAAATGATATCACTTGGACAGGAGCCTGCTGCCCTGGGATTCAGGCCAACAGATGAGAGGAGCCTGCCTTCTCTGTCAGCTCCTTCAGCTCTGGGCAGTGAGTCCCCTCTGCATGTCATTGAATGTCCAAACAGTGCAAATTTCTGCCTGGGTGGGATTGTCCAGGGACGCTCTTCTGCACAAGGTTCTCAGGGCTGGGACTGCTAACATGCCCTGGGCATTCTAGGGCTCTGAAGCTCACTGTTCAGCAATGGCTGGAAAGCAATGTCCAGGCCACAGGGCGGTGCGTGTGGCTTAAGCGTCTCCAAAAGAGGACCTTGCTGCCGAATTCCCCCAGCTACCCTGGCTATGCAAACGACATTCCTACTCAAGCTCCTGTTTGTCAGGACAAACCATGAAATAAAATGGAACCATTCCCGAAGAGGAACAGCCACCATCCCCCAAGATTCCAATGCTGCAACGGATTTATTTTTAGCTCCAGATTTAAATGGATCGTTTCAGGGGTTGTTAAGTAATATCCGTGGGGCTTACATGCCGGAGGCCTGGTGATCTCTTTCCCAAAGCTCACAGCTTGAAAATCCCGTGGAGGGCAGTTTGATTTTGCACCCGGGCCCAACAATGACGGATATCTGTGGGTGTGCCTGCCTCATGCAGACAACTGCTCTCCAGGGTGAACGGAAGGGTTCAAGGTTCCAATCTACCCAGCAACCCCTGGAAAGACGGGCCTGATGATCGACTTCCCAAATCTTGAGCCTGTGTATGCGGAGCCTCTTGTAGAGGAACCAGCTTGATGACTGTTGATTTTGTTGTTCTGTACACTAGCAGCGCAACACCCAGCCCGCCCATGCCGCCGGCTGCACAACCCTTTATGGTTTGAAAAGCAACAGAGAACACTGAAACTGATGGGGGTTGTATGGGGGATCGAACACTATAGGGAATTAAAGAAATGGCAGAAGGTAGAGATTTGGGTTACATACAGGTCTCCTGAGTCCAAGTCCAATGCTCTCTCTCTCTCTCTCTTTACATTTCTGTTTCCATACTGCCTTTAAGAAAAACCGCTCATATCCATCGAGTTGTTGCCAATGTTTACAGTTTCTGGGTCAGCAGCAACTTGATGAGTTTTGGACACGGTAGAACAGCCATGGGAGTTTCTGAGAGTGTGCCTCTTCACGGGAGTAGAACGTTTGGTCTTTCTTCCTGAGGAGCAGCGGGTGGTTTAGAACTGTTGACTTTGCTATTGGTAGTTCAGCATGCAACCAGTGCATCACAGTACTGCCATTAGCCTGTAGAAATTAAGCCATGATATACACATAGGTTTCCTTTTGAAAACAATTTTATTAATATATCTTATTCATGTATCATGTAATCCAATGGTTTAATAGTATTAAAAAGAGATGTGCAATCCTCACCACAATGGATTTTAGAACATTTTCTTCTTTCTTGAACTCATCATTAGCTCCCTTTCTCCCCAGTCCTCTCCCATCATAACCCTAAGAAACTACTAAGCCAATTGCTGTTGCTATGGATTGACCTATACTGACTTTCATATAGAGAAAAGCATACAACAATTGCAACAAACCAAAATCAAATGGAGAAAATATAAATTTTAAAAGAACAGAAAATATGAAAAATTAGAATAAATTTTAAATGGGTCAAACGAAGAACAAATGATAATGTGTTAACCTAACTACGTCTGCATTAATTCACGTTCCAATGCACTCTCTTTGATGGCAAGACTATTCACATCCCTGGTCAATGGTTAGAGAGGATTCTCCAGAGGCTTAATCCAACCGGCTTAATCCAATCCTGCCAATGGATTTTTCACCGTCATCCATAGCCTTCTGAAAACTGGTGCTCAGAATTTAACCTCTAATATAGTTACCTCCTCTGGTCTTGGATTTTAAGAGCTACAAACTTTAAATCACAAATGCTGGTGTGCTTCTTCCAAGTGGACTTAATTGACACCTCTTTGGTTGTTTGGTTGGTTTCTAAATCATTTTACTGAGGGCTCGTACAACTCTTATCACAATCCATACATCCATACATTGTGTCAAACACATTTGTACCTATGTTGCTATCATCATTCTCAAAACATTTGCTTTCTACTTGAGCCCTTGGGATCAGCTCCTCATTCCCCCCCCCCATGCTATTCTTTCTAATAGCTGGGCCCCAACTGATTACTTCACCACACGTTGTTGTAGCACACATATCTCCAGTGAGCTCTTCATGAGGGCGAGTATCATGTAGGGCGACATCATAAGAACTAATTGTTCTTAGATTATGGCTACAATTAAGTATAACCTCAAAATTCAGTTATATATCTATGGTTTATACTTGTCTTACCTAAGTTTCTTATAGCCCACGAGGAGTGGGTGATTTTATGTTGAAAATGACTTTAATGTGCTTAAAGATAGGGCTCAAAATTCCCAGGAAGCTCTTCAGTGTCACCTTTGAAAGGTGATATAATGCTTCTTTGAGGAAGGGCCATTCCAACTGTCCTTTTCCCCTTTATTCTTATATTAGGAAAGTGTAATATGTATTTGTCTGCAAAATCCTTTCCCTCTGTATGTGTGTGTGCGAGCTCCCGGGGTGGGGTGGGGGGTGGGCGTATGTCTCTAAAGAAGAATGTATTACTTAACTCACTCGGCAGCTCTTCACTGGACCTGATCACCTAAGCCAGCAAAGCTTAGATCATCCACTGGGAGTCAGAGGGGTCAGTGATCACACTTTGTGTTGACTATGAGCTAAGCACCTCGCTCCAACTAGAACACAGAACGCAGTAGGAGGGTCCACTGTTTAGACAGGGGTATTTAAGTTGTGGGCATTTTTACTAAGAAGACAAGCTTTTAGCTAGATCAGCTCCTACATGTGGCAAGATGACACCAGAAAACATACAGGCAGCTGGAAGGAAAGACTCTCTGGGGAAGGGCCCAGACATTTACCTCAGCCTGTCTGGATCAGGTCACGGTCAGTTATGTCAAGGCCTTCCTGATTGTTCTCCTAATATCATCATATTTGACACATTATAAAATTCTTTGCTTTGTTAAGATATTTTGGGTAAGAAAACTGTACTGCAATGAAGTGGTTATTTTTTGTTGATTGAAATATATATATAAGCAAGGGGGTTAGGGGAATGAGAAACAGAATTTTCCACCTCTTGTTTTCCACAGAGAAACAGAAGGGGCAATATCTTCTTGGACCCTGATATAATTTTAAAAATTATCTTAGGAATACGGCTCAAAACAGGGTGATTTTCTTTAAAGTATCTTTATTTTATAATACATACTAATAAGTACCTAAAATGACCCCCTCAGAACTACAATGAGAGCTGAGTAGAAGACTTCGAAGGCGTTGAGGTGAGCAGCACTTAAGTGCTCAACTGCTAATGGAAAGACCAGCCGTGTGGACCCCCCAGCCCCTCTCCTGCGGGACTTGGCAATGTGCTCCATGGAGAGTGCAGTCCAGAGAAGCCCACAGGGCAGTTCTCCTCTACCACAAGGAAGCACCAGGAGGCTGCGTCAACCCAACAGCACTCACCACCAACACTACCTCTACGGCCTCCTCCCTGGCTTCGGAGTCCCCAAACACCAAACACACTGCCAGGGACTCAGGACAGAGTGGAACGGCCCCCATGTGCTTCTGAGATTGTAGCTCTTTGGGGAGCAGAAAGCTGCCATTTTCTCCCGAGGAGCAGCAGGTGGATTCAAATTGGTTTCCTGGTGGGTAAGCCAACATGCCACCAAACCAAAGCCAAACTCACTGCCACACATCGATGCCGCCTCAGAGGGACACTACATCACCAAAGACTGCCCTTTGTCTACTGTGTCTGCCTGTGGTATCTAGTCAGATGACTCCTATTTTCCAGATGAAGAAATAGAAATTCAGAAGTTCAATAGCGTTCCTAAGCCTCTCTGACTCTGGAGTCATTACTTTCCGGGGACTCACTAGGAAATGATCAGAGCTGGTAACTAATAGCAAGTATATTTGCCATCCACAGCCTAGTTTCAGCCCATCATTTTTTCTCAAACGTGCATAGGGCCTTGGGAATTGGAATAAAATAGGTGATATGTTCTGCAAGTTTGTAGAGTGCTGAAAATGTTCTTTTGTTAGGAAAGCCATAGACCGGTTAGTTTACAGCAATTGTCAAACTTTAGTCTTTATCAGACTCTCCAGGAGGGCTTGCTACAAACACAAATTGCTGGCCTCACCCCAGGAGATTCTGATTCAGCAAGTCTACAATCTGTCCCAATAGCTGACTTTCTAATAAGTTCCCAGGCAATGCTGACGCTGCTCGTCTGTGGGCCACACTTGGAGAGCTACTGGCTTGGAGCAACCTTGTAATGTACTCAAGGCCACCATCAGCGAACGCCTCTCTCCTTTCTTAGGTACGACTTTCCTGGTGCAAACCTACTCTGTAAAACACAGAGTCAACCATTGGAAAGGCACAGCTTTATTTCTAGACACGTTACTATTGCCGGCATGCCTCTCTTCGTGGCAGATGACTGCAGATGTTCTGGGTGACAAATGTAAGTGTGTGATAGTTGGACAAGAGCCGGGAGAAAGTTTAACACTAATTGAGAAGGTGAGAAAAATTGGACATAGGTTAACAACATTTTTTTTAATTACAAAAAAAATTCGAATTTGAGGTTGTGATAGGAAAGTAGACCAGACTACAGAAAGCATTTCAAAGGGATCTCCCAAACCAAGCTGGGCATTTTGGGGGGAAATGGAAAGATCTGGCCACCAAGGCAACATGTTTTGGTGAACTCACCGGAAGTGGGGCTGTTCATGGTGCCTAAAGAACCACTCACCGTTTTTTGACGGCAGATTTTGAAATGGGACTTGGGAGGCTGCATGGGGCAGAACTTGAGCCAACGGGCCGTGGGTTAGGAAGCAGGCGTTGGCGGAGAAGCAGAAAGAGCTTTCTAACAATCCTTGTAGTAGAAGGGGATCCAGGCTCCTTCAAAAGCAGGAACTTCTCCAAAGATGAAAGGTCTCCACAGAGCTAGGTGACCCCTGGGAAAAACTGTGTGAAGACATTGAAGCAGCCCCTGCAGAGCTTAGACTGGGTGACTTGGAGAAGCCATCGCTCCGGGTTTTCCTGGGACCATGGTATCTCAAGGACATTCCAATGTGAAATGAAAATAAAGACAAGATGAGGATAACTGTAAATAGAGCAAGAGTTTAGGGTTGGGATTCTTGTGACTCGGGGCACTGCGCGGACTGGCTGAGGCA